>NC_142591.1:68551984-69175734 GCF_965207765.1 Zootoca vivipara | reverse complement strand
TCCTGCCTGCCTTGCCTTTTAAAATTGTAGTAATGATTTCTAAACGCACATCTAGACATACAAATTGGCATTGCAAATTTATGCAGGTTGGTGTCTTATTTTGCCCTTTTTTTGGTGGGGGCAGCAATGTGCCCCCCTCTGGCCAACAAGGATTCCCAGCCCTGACCTAGAGCCACAGTCAATCAAATCAGATGTTCAGCTACATAGACAAATGCTGTTCATATTTATTCAAATCCCGTCCATTCATGTGTGAAGCAGGTTCTGTGAGAAGCAGGGCCTTCATCGCAGCAGCCCCGATGCGGCAACATACTGGTTTACAACCCACCCATCAGTTTAAGGGCCAGGCTGGACATAACATTTTTCACTTAGTTGCATGCTTGCTTTTTATTTTATTTTTATGGAAAAGCTCCCATGGGGGAGCTGGGTCAGGTCCATAGCAGAGGGGAGTGGGCTTTAATTCTTAACCCCCTCCAAGGCTCAACTGGAATCAGCCTCCCCCCATGTTTGCTTTTGCAATGAGAGCAGAACACCCATAGGTTACAATGGGGAGGTGATTCCAATCATGACCTAAAAAGAACTCTGCTGGTTTAGGGTAAAGGCCCATCTAGTCCAGTATCCTGTCTCCACAGTGGTCAAGCAGATACCTATGAGATGCCCACAAGCACCTGTAGTGGGGGAAAGGGTTCCATGCTACTGCCCCAATAAAATGGAAGTCCCTTTCTACCAGCTATTTAAATAAAGAACATTTTATCAATATATAAATACTGGCACCTCTCTTTTTTTTTTGCCAAAGGCACTCTCTGTGTAGCTGTATATATATATCTCTATATATCCACACATGCACACAGACACACAGAGAGAGAGAAGTCAATTGAATTTAAGTTGATGATAATAACTAACTTAAGTCACATTGATTTCAGTGATCTAAGCATGACTAAATCTGGACCCAATTAGAGATCAATGATGATGGTGATAGGAGAGAGAGACAGACAGACAGACAGACAGACAGACAGACAGATTTAAGTGACAGCCTGATGCACACTTTGATGGAAAGAAACTCCAGTGGAACTATTTTTGGAGTGAATATGCATAGGGTCAAACTGAATATGTTCATTATAAGTCGTGCTGGAAGGTTGGAAAGTGTTCATATCAGTATGCCTCATTACAGATTACCACTTTAGTTTCAGGGAACGAAGCGCGGAACTGACAGATGCATCTTATTTAATTAAACAGATTTCATTAAGGTTTTGATTAGACCTTCTTAGGCCTCTGGTGTGATTCTAAGCTGATGTACTGAAGCAAAAGTAGCTAAGAGTTCTACAGAGATGCTAACTGCATTACGAGAACTGGTCTAATATCCTCCCACCCCCTTTTCAGAATAAATTTTCTGCATTAGAACACATCACTAAACCACATTATAGGCAGCCGTACATTAACATTTTTGCACCTTTAGAAAATACTCATAATTGAAAACAACAAAATAGGTGACAGCCTCTACAGTCAGTGTGGTGTAGTGGTTAAAGAGCAGTAGACTTGTAATCTGGGGAACCGGGTTCGCGTCTTCGCTCCTCCACATGCAGCTGCTGGGTGACCTTGGACTAGTCACACTTCTTTGAAGTCTCTCAGCCCCACTCACCTCACAGAGTGTTTGTGGTGGAGGAGGAGGGGAAAGGAGATTGTTAGCCGTTTGAGACTCCTTCGGGTAGTGATAAAGTGGGATATCAAATCCAAACTCTTCTTCTTCTCTTCTACAACAAACCCACTGATGCCCACACCTACCTAAACTGGAAACCTTGCCAGCCAAAACATATTGTTGCACGGCACGCCAATCTCCGAGCAGTGCGAGATTCCAGGGTATGGTTTCTGCAGAATGGGGGACAGTGGAAACTGTGGTGTTTTATGATATTTGGTTTATTTACACATATATACAACCTGAGTCTACCATGGAGGGATTCACAGCATTAACACCCCAGAAGACCTTGCTTCTCCCATAGCCACAGTCTTGAATTTAAGCAGAAATCAAGCATGTCTCTCCCTCTCAGGTTTCTACCTGCTACCTGCTTCTAACTTCTAGCTCTGACACGTTTTTCAACTCTGGTTTTTGTTGTTCTATCAGCCAGTAAAGGGAGAGGGCCCCGTCCATTTGCCCTCTAGCACAGAGCCACTTTCTTTGTTATCTCAACTAAGTATGGGTCATTACCTCAACAAACCCATACTTAGCATGCCATTATTTCACCAAGAAACCAGCTTGGCTATTCCAGCAAAGCAAATAATAGAATCATACTATGGTAGAGTTGGAAGGGATCCCGAGGGGGATCTAGTCTAGTCCAACCCCCTGCAATGTAGGAATCTTAACAAATTGAGTCTCAAGAAACCTGACAAATTCTCATTTTCTGAATCAAGTTTCCTGTGAAATGTTGAGGGGTAGGATGTCCCCTGTTGAACTGAAATCTTGCTGGATCCAGGAATTAGAAGGTACTCGGCTCTACAGCCTAATCCAGGGTCCCCAAACTACGGCCCCCGGGCCGGATGCGGCCCAATTGGCCTCCCAATCCGGGCTGCGACGGCCCCCGCCGCCCGCTGCTGCCGCCCGCTCTTACGGCGCGCGGCGCGGCAACGATCTTCAAAATCGGCAAAAAATCGCCGAAAATCCTTTGTGCGCATGCGTATGGGCCTCTCCCGACCCAGAAGAGGTCATTTCCGATGCACTTCCGGGGCGGGGGAGGCCCATACGCATGCGCACAAGCGATTTTCGGTGATTTTTTTCCCGACCGTGTGCGTGTGCGCATGTGCACGGGCGCACACTCCCCTGCCCTCCAGCCCGCTGCGCGCGCACTCCCCTGCCCTCCGGCCCGCTGCGCGGTAAGTCTGGGGACCCCTGGCCTAACCCTACCCCCAAAACTCACCACAATATAAAGAAAAAACATTGTCTACAGCTTAGCTCTCAGGATAATCAACAACAAAGAGAAGGAACAAAGAAGGGTGATCAGTGGACCTAAACCTATAACCTATTGAGTAAAACAATTAACAACATCTTATAAACAAAAATAATCATAATATTGAATGAAATTGTAGAGGATCAATTGTGAATAACCATGCGATCGGTAAGAACACTTTTTTAAAATGTTCACTGCATACGATAAAATGATACAAGTAAGCCAGCATAATTAAATACCTAAATGGAACTAAATAGCAGAGATGGCAGAAAGTGAGGAGGAATTAAAGAACCTTTTAATGAGGGTGAAAGAGGTGAGTGCAAAATATGGTCTGAAGCTCAACATTAAAAAAAACAAGATCATGGCCACTGGTCCCATCACCTCCTGGCAAATAGAAGGAGAAGAAATGGAGGCAGTAAGAGATTTTACTTTCTTGGGTTCCACGATCACTGCAGATGGTGACAGTGGTCACGAAATTAAAAGATGCCTGCTTCTTGGGAGAAAAGCAATGACAAACCTAGGCAGCATCTTAAAAAGCAGAGACATCACCTTGCCGACAAAGGTCCATATAGCTAAAGCTATGGTTTTCCCAGTAGTGATGTATGGAAGTGAGAGCTGGACCATAAAGAAGGCTGATCGCCGAAGAATTGATACTTTTGAATTATGGTGCTGGAGGAGACTCTTGAGAGTCCCATGGACTGCAAGAAGATCAAACCTATCCATTCTTAAAGAAATCAGCCTTGAGTGCTCACTGGAAGGACAGATCCTGAAGCCGAGGCTCCAATACTTTGGCCACCTCATGAGAAGAGAAGAATCCTTGGAAAAGACCCTGATGTTGGGAAAGATTGGGGGCACTAGGAGAAGGGGACGACAGAGGACGAGATGGTTGGACAGTGTTATCGAAGTTACGAATGTGAGTCTGACCAAGCTGTGGGAGGCAGTGGAAGACAGGAGTGCCTGGCATGCTCTGGTCCATGGGGTCATGAAGAGTCAGACACGTCTAAACGACTAAACAACAGCAACAACAAATAGCAGAGAAACGATGAGTGGTCCCTGTAGAATGCATTGTTGGGGATATGCTGACAGCCTGCTTGATGGAGCTCCCTGGGACATAGTAGAAACTTGATGCTGACAGCTGTGTGGTCTTAGTCAGTTCCCTGCTGGAGCAGAAGGACATTTCAAGGAATTAAATATTCACAAGTTTGACTGATGTCTTACGAGAACTGTATTTCTGGAAAATGATTGATTAGGGAGGCCCACAAAAGCATCAGGCAAGTAGAGGAGATGGATTCATGAAGGGACAGTGCGGCATACATATGTACTGTATATGAATTGTGCTTACTCAAACCAAGGCCCATCTCTTCCCGATTTCCTCAACCTGGTGCCCCCACCCATTTCATTTGGATTACAATGGCCAGCATCCACTGCCAAATGGGGCTTCAAAGCATAGCATTGCCTAACGTCATTGTGACGCCTTGCCCACTCGTCAAATTACTACCTTATGCAGGCCTCATCAGAAACAAAGTTCGTTTAACTATTAACTCAGAGAGTTTGTACCTGAACAGCTGAAGACGACACATGGTGTCAGAAGTGGGATGTGGCAGCCCATGGATTTTGAAGCTGGAAGCACAGCAGAGAATTCGACAAGGTGGAAAGAGCTGATGGAGTTGAGATTTGCAGGAGCAGAGGCAGACAAGTGACTACTCAAGCAGAAGCAGGCTAAACATGGTCTGCATAAAATTCCGGAAGAAAAGAAATCACTACTTTCGCAACAGATTTCAACACAAGAGGTGGAATATGCAATACAACAAATGCAATTGGGTAAGACCCCAGGACCGGATGGACTTACCGCTACATATTATAAGACAATGAAGGACTGGCTAGTCCAACCACTGAAAGATTTGTGCAATGAAATTTTGAACGGAGGAGAGGCCCCCAAGTCTTGGAAAGAGGCCTATATCACGCTGATACCAAAACCAGATACGGATAGAACGCAAGTGAAGAATTATCGCCCAATTTCCCTACTCAACGTGGATTACAAAATATTTGCTACTATTGTAGCTTCCAGATTGAAAAAAAGTCTTAAAAGATTTTATTCACCACGACCAAGCTGGTTTCTTCCCGGGGAGACATATGAAGGACAATATTAGGAATGTCGTGGACATTTTGGAGATGCTGGAGCAGAAAATAAATAAGAAAGCCATTTTGATGTTTATAGATGCAGAGAAGGCCTTTGACAATATTTCTTGGCTGTTTTTAAAAAGAAATTTAGAAAAAATGGGGATGGGCCAAAACTTTTTGAATGGAGTAAATGCGATCTATTCCGAGCAAAAAGCTAAAATAATTGTAAATAATATGGTTTCAGAAGAAATTAGAATTGAGAAAGGTACAAGACAAGGGTGCCCCCTCTCCCCCTTACTTTTTATATCGGTCCTGGAAGTCCTACTCGATAGGATTAGGAAAGACCAGGAAATAAAAGGTGTGACTGTAGGGAAGAAACAATACAAACTTAAAGCCTTTGCAGATGATCTTGTTTTGACATTGCAGGATCCAGAGTCCAGTGCCCAAAGGGCTCTGGAAGTAATTCAAGAATTCGGAAGAGTAGCAGGTTTTAAATTAAATAAATCGAAAACCAAAGTATTAGATAAAAATCTAAATATTGAGGAAAGAGAAAAATTACAAGAAGCAACTGGTTTATCTTTTGTTAAGAAAGTGAAATACCTTGGTGTTAATATGACTTCTAAGAATTTGAATTTGTTTAAAGATAATTATGTTAAATTATGGAATGAAGTTAAGAATGACTTAGAAAACTGGACTAAATTGAAATTGTCTCTGTTGGGCCGCATAGCTACTGTTAAGATGAATGTTTTGCCAAAGATGTTGTTTTTGTTTCAATCACTGCCAATAATTGAAAAGATGGATTGTTTTAAAGAATGGCAAAAGGTGCTATCAAAATTTATATGGCAAGGGGAAAAGCCAAGAATTAAATACAAGATACTTACAGATGATAAACAAAGAGGAGGCTTTTCCCTGCCTGATCTTAAAATTTACTATGAAGCAGCTGCCTTTTGCTGGTTGAAAGACTGGTTTTTGTTGGAAAATACAGACATTCTAGATTTAGAAGGTTATGATAATGTTTATGGCTGGCATGCATATGTGTGGTATGATAAAGTAAAGGCCCACAGAGGCTTTAAAAGTCATTTAATTAGAAAATCATTGTATAAGGTTTGGTCCAGATACAAGGACTTGCTAGAAAGGAAAACACCTAAATGGATTTCACCTCTGGAGGCCAAGGCTCGTAAAAGATCAAACATGGAGACCAGTTGGCCGAAATATAGAGATTTGTTGACCGAAGAAGGAGACCAATTCAAGCTAAAAACCCTAATAGGAGTTGAAAGGTAAATTAGATGATTGGCTCCAATACCATCAGATTAATGAAGTGTTTAAAATGGATAGATTAGTTGGTTTTCAAACAGAGAGGTCAAAGGTGGAAACAGAATTGTTAGAACCCAAGACTAAAATACTTTCCAGAATGTATAAATTGCTGCTCGAGTGGCATACGAAAGATGAACAAACAAAAAATGTTAGGATTTTGTGGGCTAAAGATGTTGGTCATAATATCATGATTGAAGAATGGGAAAAATTGTGGAAAAAGAACATGAAGTTTACTGTGTGTAGCTTATTAAGAGAAAATTTAATGAAAATGATGTACAGATGGTATCTTACACCAGTAAAATTAGCAAAGATATATCATAACAATGATAACAAATGTTGGAGATGTAAAAAAGAAGAAGGCTCTTTTTATCATATGTGGTGGACATGTCCAGTAGTAAGTGACTTCTGGAATAAGATTTATAATGAACTTTAAAAAGTGTTGAAAAACACATTTGTTAAGAAACCAGAAGCATTTCTACTGGGCATTGTCGGGAAGGAGATCCCAAAGAAAAATGTATCTTTCTTTCTGTATGCTACAAAGGCGGCTAGACTTCTGATTGCTAAGAACTGGAAACTACAAACACTACCAACGATCAATGACTGGCAGATGAAGATGATGGAATTTATGGAGATGGCGGAGATGACCGGAAGGATCCGCAACCAGGGGGAGGAAGCGATGGAGGAAGAATGGAAAGATTTTAAATTGTATTAAAAAAAAACATGCTAAGGTTAATTTATTAGATTAGAAATTAAGTCATAAATAGACTGTGGAATATGTGAACATGATATTTTAGAGGATAAGAAGAAGTTTGTATAAGGTGAATAAACTGATATAGAATTTGCTAAACATAACTGTATTTAAGAACCACAGGGAGGGGAACCCGAGGAGGTCCCAATATACACTGTGAGATGAAACAAGATTTTGTGCATTATTTGTATTTGTTCTGTATTGTTTTTTGTCCTTTTCTCTTTTGTATCTCTATTTTTGTTTTCAAAGTTTTGTATTCTCTTTTTTTGAAAAGTTAATGAAATATTATTATTATTATTATAAAAAAAAGCTGGAAGCACAGCAGAGAATTGGACAAGGTGGAAAGAGCTGATGGAGTTGAGATTTGCAGGAGTAGAGGCAGACAAGTGACTACTCAAGTAGAAGCAGGCTCATCTTTTCCCAGCTAGGGCCATAGTTCAGTGGTAGTGCACATGTTTTCTGTGCAAAAGGTACCAGGTTCATTCCCCAGCATCTCCAAGTAGGATTGGGAAAGACACTGGTTCAAAACACTGGTGAGCAATAACTAGTCATTGTAGACAATCCTGGATGGATGCTCATCCCTGCACCTTCTCTAAAACATTGGATTTTTGGCTTGTCCTAATGCCTTCATACTCTGAGCAGTGAAAGTGGTACGTAATCTATTTAAAAGACTCTCAATCATTTATTATCCTGGCAGTTATTCCAAGGTGAGAGGAACATAGGAAGCTACCTTATATTGAGAGCATCAGTCCATCTAGACTGACTGGCAGCAGCTCTCGAGGCAGAAGTGTTTTCTAGCACTACCTGAAGATGCCGGAGATTCAATTTGGGACCTTCTTCATGCAACGCAGGTGCTCTACAACCCTTCAAAGGGACCAGAACGAGAGAGAGAGAGAGAGAGAGAGAGAGAGAGAGAGAGAATACCCTTTGCAAACATGAAGGCTGCTTTTCATAACCATGCAGCAATCCTTTATTAATAAGGTACCATTCTTACATATATTGATATATGATGCAGAAGTGTTCTCACACCTTCCTGAAATATTTTTTTTTTCCTTTTGCAACGCCATCGCAGAGAGTTCAATATGAAACAACACTTAATGAGGCCTGGCTACAAGTCCCATATATATATATATATATATATATATATATATATATATATATATATTCAAGTATTGTCTGGCCACCCTTTCAGATCAGTTCCAGCAAAGAAGCTCCCTAGCAACAAAGGACAGCCTTAGGGGAGTCTCCAAACATATGAGTCTGCATCCGTATTTATTCATCTTACTTCCCCTCATTACCTTTCATTATTTCTAGCTTATCCCCATGAATCACCCTGAATATTTCCTCTCACTCCCAGTTGTTTACAGAGCAGCGCCTCCAGGCTCTTTGAAGCTGCCCCTCACTTTTCACTGGGAATTTAATCCTCACTCATAAACACTGCGCTTCCTGCATCCTGATTAATTTTGGCATCCGGATTATTATGTTTTCTCAGACAGGCTTTGGTGGGGAGAGATTCTGACTGACTTTGCCACCTGCTGCACCAGCGTTGAGAGTTTGCGCTGCTGTTTCCCCAGCCCAGGGCCATTCAGACATTTTGGACTACGACTCCCACCTGCCCAATCCAGCAGAGCCAGAATTAGGGGAAGATGGGAGTTGTAGTCCAAAACAAATGGAGGTTCACCAGCTTCGTGAAAGGCTGGTTTAGATGCTTGGCAGCAACAGGCAAGGCAGCTTGAGGTGAAAAGCGAGGAGGTCACTGCTCCTGGTCAACATTCAGGCCTGTTCGTTGGGTGTACCTCAGAGCGAGCTCTTGTGAATTCAGTGGAACATAACAAAAAAAAACCATAAGAAGAGCCTGCTGGATCAGGTCAATTGCCCGCCCCCCCCCCCAGTCCAGCATCCTGTTCTCAGAGTGGCCAACCGGATGCCTGTGGGAAACCTGCAAGCTGGTCTCATCCTTTTATATTCTCACTAGTATCTTGAAGCCCGTTAAATTAACGGGTGCTAGAACATGCGATTCCCCCCCACCCATTCCCGCTCTCTCTTCCCCTCCCTTCTTTTCTCCACCCATACGCGACGGGACTCTCCTGGGCTGCCACCGTCGCTGCTCCTCCGTCGCTGCTCCGCCTCCTCCTCTTCGTCCTCCACTGCCGCGGTCCATGCCTAGGCAGGGGAGGGGGGAAAGGTAGGGGCGGCCAGGGCCCTCTTTCCTTCCTGCCCTCCCCCTGGGCTCGAGCCCCCTCCTTGTCTGCCGCCGCTGCGAGGGAAACGGTAGGCAGAAGGGTGGGGGGAGAGAGAGAGTGTGTGTGTGTGCGACGCCCGCTTGCTGCTGGTCGCCGGGGGAGCGTATTAGGGGAGGAAAAGAAAGCAGCCTCCTCCTCCTCGTGCTTTAGCGCAAGCACAGTGAGGCGCTGTCCGGCCAGGAGCGGCGGTTGGCGGCCGCAGGGAAATGGGAGGCAGGGGGTGGGGGTGGGGAGAGCGTGTGTGTGTGTGCGTCCAGTCTCTGCGTCCAATCCCTGTGTCCGTGGGGCACATGCGCAGTAGTGCGGACACAGGGAATACTGGACGCAGAGACAGTTCCTCCAGTTTGCAGATGAGCCCAAGGGCCCAAAAAAGTTGGCAACCCCCAAATCTACCCCATACAGCAGCGTTTCTCAACCGCTGTTCCGCGGCACACTAGTGAGACGCTGGCTGGTGTGCCGCGACATGCGGCGACGAGAAGGGCGATTTGCATTGTCACGTGCCTGGCGGCCGCCAATCAGCAAAACACTAACCCGCCGGAAAGGAAGCCGGCCAGGTCACGACGCGGGGCGAGCGCAGCTCTCAAAAGCCACCACCACGGGAGGGTGGTTTTAGACAAACTTAAAGAAGCTGGCTGGATGAGCTCAACCTGAAACTTGCTGAGCAAAGGATTGTGCTGGCAGAGAAATCAGCGGCTTGTGAAGCCTTATTACAGGAGATTGCAACCAACACAGCAATTGGCAAGTGTTTCTTACAGTCATAATTATATAGTGAATATAGGGCGGCACAGAGTTAAATTTTTTAACTTTTTTAATGGTGGTGTGCCTCATGATTTTTTTCATGGAACAAGTGTGCCTTGGCCCAAAAAAGGTTGAGAAACACTGCCATACAGGCAGAAAACATAGACTCACAGAACTGTAGAGCTGGAAGGGACCGATAATAATAATAATAATAATAATAATAATAATAATAATAATAATAATAATAATACAGTGGTACCTCTACTTACAAATAACTCTACTTATGAATTTTTCTACTTACAAATGGAGCTCCGTCCGCCATCTTGGATGCGGTTTAGATAGGATTTTTTCTACTTACGAATTTTTAGATAGGGTTGCTTCGACTTACGAATTTTTTCTCCCAATGCATTCCTATGGGATTCGACTTATAAATTTTTCCGACTTACAAATGTGTGTTCGAAACGCATTAAATTCGTAAGTAGAGGTACCACTGTAATAATAATGTATACCCCACCCATATGGCTGGGTTTCCCCAGCCACTCTGGGCAGCTTCCAACACAATATTAAAATATAATAGTGCGTCAAACATTAAAAGCTTCCTTCAGGGCTGCCTTCAGATGTCTTCTAAAAGTCTGGTAGTTGTTTTTCTCTTTGACATCTGCATGGGAGGGCATTCCACAGGACTGGTGCCACTACCGAGAAGGCCTTCTGCCTGGTTCCCTGTAACTTGGCTTCTCGCAGCGAGGGAACCGCCAGAAGGCCCTCGGCACTGGACCTCAGTGTCTGGGCAGAGTGTTGGAGGTGGAGACGTCCCTTCAGGTATACTGGACCGAGGCCGTTTAGGGCCTTAAAGGTCAGCACCAACACTTTGAATTGTGCCCAGAAACGTACTGGGAGCCAATGTAGATCTTTCAAGACTGGTGTTATGGGGTCTCGGCGGCCGCTCCCAGTCACCAGTCTAGCTGCCGCATTCTGGATTAGTTGTAGTTTCTGGGTCACCTTCAAAGCTAGCCTGGGAGTCATAGAGCGCATTGCAAAACAGTCCATGGGTAGATAAGGTCTCAGCCTGCGTACCAGATGGAGCTGGTAGACAGTTGCCCTGGACACAGAATTGGCCTGCGCCTCCATGGACAGCGGTGAGTCCAAAATGACTCCCAGGCTGTGCACCTGGTCCTTCAGGAGCACAGTTATCCCATTCAGGACCAGGGAGTTCTCCACACCTGCCTGCCCCCTGTCCCCCAAAACAGTACTTCTGTCTTGTCAGGATTCAATCTCAATCTGTTAGCCACCATCCATCCTCCAACCGCCTACAGACACTCACACAATACCTTCACTGGTTCTGATTTGAAAGAGAGGTAAAGCTAGGTATCATCCGCATACTGATGAACACCCAGCCCAAACCCCCTGATGATCTCTCCCAGCGACTGCATGTAGAGGTTGAAAAACATGGGGGAGAAGACAGAACCCTGAGGCACCCCACAAGTGAGAGCCCAGGGGTCTGAACACTCATCCCCCACCCCCACTTTCTGAATACGGCCCAGGAGGAAGTTCAAGTGCCTATTGAGTTCAAGCAAGCGCCTTCATATTCCTCTTTTCCGTGCTAAAGACATTCTTGTTTAGACAAGCCTACCCAGATGCTTAGAAAGCTGAGGTGGTTTTAATCTGTTTCAGCTTTTGTGTGCTTTAAAGTAGGGCTGTAAATTTATATTGATTTTATTGTCTCATCCTTTTGTAAACCACTTTGAGGTCTTTTTCGTGGAAGCTGTGGCAAGAGCGAAGAGATGGAGCATCATTCCCCCCCCCCCGCACTTTCCCTTGTGCTCTCCCAGAAAGCAGAACCAAGTCCAAGACATTTTGCTGCCTGAGGCAAAAGACAGCGCAGCTCACGCACACAAGCTCAGCCATTCCGCTTGTAGAGAGAGCTAGACAAGCAGGTGAAAATTACTTCAGTGCTGGTGATGAGGCAGCATCCTCCACCACATCTGAAGGCAGCAGGCCAATTTAGGGGATGCAAAGTGAGCCAGCATGGGGAACAATGGAGGGCTGCTGCTACAACATCCGCCTCCTGAGGTGGCAGCCTCAATCTGCCTTGCAGGAGTAAGAGGATGAAAGTTTGCAGCAGGGCAGAAAGCAGGGTCCTTACTCAGAGAGCATAGCCTCCAACTCCCGGTAAGAAAAATCCGGGATCAGCAGCGGTGCGGCACCGGAAGTCGCTTCTATGCATGTGCGTAGAAGTGACTTCCGGTACCGCTCTGCCCGATTTCCGGTGCCCAGACATGGGCAGAGCAGCACCTGAAATTGGTTCTACGCATGTCCAGACATGTGCAGAAGGAGCCTCCCTGGCAGGTAGGAAATCCGGGGGATTTACGGGATTTTTCTCTATTCGGGATGACAACGGGAAGCGGGTTTAAATACGGGGGTTTCCCGCGAAAAACGGGAGACTTGGCAGCTATGCTCAGAGAGGGGACTTTGTACAAGAACCCCACCCCCCAAAAAAACCTGGAGCTAGTGTTGTCACAGAAGCTCAGAGGAAGTCTGCACCCCTTTCGTTATGGTCCTTGGCTATGTAAAGTGAGCATGATTTGGTTGAATTAGGCATGAAGCTTGTGGATTTCATTAACCAGTGTTTGAGTGCTGCGCTTCATTCAATTTTTGCTCCGCCATCTATCAGCCTCCTTGCACAATCATGCCAACACATCTGAATTCTCATCAACTTTTGAATCAATACCTCCTCACATTTTAAAATAAAAATAGTGTCATGCAAATAGCAGCAGCATCCAAATTGTCATTTCGGATAAATATGGCAGGATAAGATCCAAGTTGCTTCCCACCTCGCCCCCATACCATCGGAACAAGTCCAATGACAAAATGATAATTAGATTTCATTCCAAATTCATTCTCGTTGGATATTTACAAGGGGATAAAGGGGTTCAGTTAAAGATGCACATGATGGCAATTCTGTTTCCCAATTGCAAGCCTTTTGTGTGTCCTCTAAAGCAAAGGCTCCCTCTTGTGGAATTCTAGTCAAAGTTCCACATAAAGCCCAGTTTTAGTAAAAAACAAAAAAACTAGAGGCATTGTTTTATGTAAGGACAACAGAGGGTCTGTAGCTCCTTAAAGACTAATAATAATAATAATAATAATAATAATAATAATAATAATAATGTTTATATGCCCCCCCATCTGAGTGGGTTGCCCCAGCCACTCTGAGCGACTTCCAACAAAATTTTTAAAACACAATAAAACCTCAAATATTTAAAACGTCAGAAAAGTCATAAATAATAATTTAGTCATAAATAATAATGATTTCTTTAAAATATAATTATTAGTGGGAGGTGTCAGATGCTAATAACGCTGTGCGCACACCCCAAATAAAACTACAACGAAACTGGACGCTAAGACATTGAAAGCTAATTGGTTTTAAATGGCCTGTGAAAATTAAACACCATTCCATGGGTGGGGTTGGGGGTACTTGCTACAAAGCTCTTTTCTCCTGCACCCATCCTCACATTAAGTATGGTGATATTCAGATCCCACCACAGGAAATGTGTAGTATGGACAGGAGGAAATAAGCAGTAAGTTGTGATTTGCTGTACTTCCCTTGGTAGCGGAATGTAAGGCTGGGGTCAACAAAGCCTTCTCTGGTGTGGCACCTCCCTTATGGGATACTTTGCCAAGTGAGGCCCATCAGGCCCCATATCTATACAGCTTCAGAGGAAGACCCGGCTTTTTGAAAAGTTCTTTAAATAATGGTGCCGTGTTTATTGGCTCGATTTCTGCCAATGGAATTTGTTCAACAGGTTAGATATTGAGGACATTAACTTGAATGTGTACCTGTGTGTGCGTGTGTGTGTGCACACATGCACGCGTAAGGAGCATATTCTGTTTTATACTGCCTTTATTGTTTGGTAGCTGCCTTGCATCTCTTAAGAAGAAGAAGAAGAAGAAGAAGAAGAAGAAGAAGAAGAAGAAGAAGAAGAAGAAGAAGAAGAAGAAGAAGAAGGAGGAGGAGGAGGAGGAGGAGGAGGAGGAGGAGGAGGAGGAGGAGGAGGAGGAGGAGGAGGAGGAGGAGGAGGAGGAGGAGGAGGAGAAGAAGAAGGGGAGGGGGATGGGAGGGGGAGGAAAAGTACCAGTTTGGATTTGATATCCCGCTTTATCACTACCCGAAGGAGTCTCAAAGCGGCTAACATTCTCCTTTCCCTTCATTAAGACATAAATTCTGAAAACAAATAAATCAACAAACCAGATGCCCCCGCTCCCCGCTCCTTACTGTCCAGAGTAATCCTTCTGGACAGCAGTAGTTAGAAACCACAGGAGGGGAGAGGCTCTTGTGTTTGGGTCCTGATGATGGTTTCCCAGAGGTGAGCAGGATTCTGGGTTAGATGGCCAGTGGCCTGATCCAGCAGACTCTTCGTATGTTCTTTTCTCTGCTGCATGAAGAAGTTCCTAGGTACAAACCCCAGCACCTCCAATTAGAACCTAGAGAGAGCCCTCCCTCTCCACAAAGGACACAGTCGTCTGATGGACGACTAAGAGAGCACAGCACACCTTTGCAAAAACAACTCTGCAGCACTTAAGTCCGTTTACTTGTTCTTAAGCCCACTGAGGTCATTCGTGTGTGCCGAAACCAGCTTAAGTGCTTGGGTTCTGGCTCCTCCTGTGTCTGATTCTGCCATAACAACTGTGTCCTATTGTGAAGGATATTCTTCGGAGGAATGTAATGGTTTTTACATTTAATAAATCCTCATTTTTCTTCCCATTATGAGAATAGTCTGGATTCCCTGAGCTAAGGAAATGGGAGTTGCCAGACGGAAGGCATCGCCAACTCAAAAACTGAAAGTAGCCGAGCCAATAGCAATAGTGGAAGCTTTCCTGTCTTTTTATTAAAAGTTATTTTTTCCCCTAACCAATAAGCATTTTTACCTACTGAATCCAACCATTGCTGCATTTGTTAACACGGTGCAGAGGGCTTTGTGTAGGAGAATTCCAGGAGAGGGCAGCATTGAGTCATTTGTACACTGCCCGCCTCCCCAGAAGCATTTTTCCTCTGATGTACCAGATCCAAGTTCCATCGGATCCAGCATCCTGTTTGCTACAGCGATGGATCACATCCCTCTAGGGCAGATGTCCTCCAGATGTAGCCAACACAGTGCCCTCCAGGTGTTGCTAGACTCCAGCACCCACCAACCCCAGCCAGCTTGGCCAGTGGTCAGAGATGATGGGAGCTGGGGCCTGACTACGTTCACAGGAGCTGTTCTAGGTAGCCCAAAAGCTTAGTACTAGGGGAATGCTCTTGTCACACTGTTACTATCCAGCATCTCGTATTATTAGTTGTTGTTTAGTCGTTTAGTCGTGTCCGACTCTTTGTGACCCCATGGACCAGAGCATGCCAGGCACTCCTGTCTTCTACTGCCTCCCGCAGTTTGGTCAGACTCATGTTGGTAGCTTCAAGAACACTGTCCAACCATCTCATCCTCTGTCGTTCCCTTCTCCTTGTGCCCTCCATCTTTCCCAACATCAGGGTCTTTTCCAAGGAGTCTTCTCTTCTCATGAGGTGGCCAAAGTATTGGAGCCTCGATTTCACGATCTGTCCTTCCAGTGAGCACTCGGGGCTGATTTCCTTCAGAATGGATAGGTTTGATCTTCTTGCAGTCCATGGGACTCTCAAAAGTCTCCTCCAACACCATAATTCAAAAGCATCTCGTATTATATGAATACATATTAGGTCAAGTCAGACCATTCATTGATCTAGCTCAGTTGTGTCTAAACCAGTGGTTCTCAAAGGGTGTGGTGTGCCACACTGGTGTGGCGGGAGAGGTGGAAAGATATAAGGACATTTGAACATTTCAATGTATCTATCTATCTATCATCTATCTATCTTTTTATCTCTCATTGACCGATCTCTCATCGATCTCTATCTATCTATTTGCAGAATATGGATAGATATCTTTTCAAAGAATGTTGGGAAAGAGAAGGAGAAGGAGAAGGGGACGACAGAGGGCGAGATGTTTGGACAGTGTTCTCAAAGCTACGGACATGAGTTTGACCAAACTGCGGGAGGCAGTGGAAGACAGGAGTGCCTGGCGTGCTCTGGTCCATGGGGTCACAAAGAGTCGGACACAACTAAACGACTAAACAACAACAACAATCTTTTCAAAATCAAGCACTGCTAGGAGTTTGTTGTTGTTGTTGTTTCCCAATGTATTTCCTACCAATAAAAAGATTCAGTGTGACACCAGCACATTTTTATTCTGGAAGTGTGGCTCGGAGGAAATAAGTTTGAGAACCTCTGCTCTAAACTAACTAGTAGCAGATTTCCATGGCTTCAGTAAGGAGGCCTCTCCCCATCTTGCATGCGGGTGCTAAGGACTGGACCTCAAGACCTGCTACTGTACATGAACGGCTCTGTCTCCATATGTACCCATCTGTACACTGGAGGTCTTCAATGGAACGCCTCTTGTGGGCTCCCCCAACATCTGAGAAGAGGCAGGTGGATTCTAGGGAGAGGGTCCTCTCAGGAGTGGCACCCCATTAACGGCACATTCTTTCCAGAGGGGTTCACCCATTGCTTGACTTATTATCCTTCCAGTGCTATACCCCTAGGTATAGAGCAGCATATAAATTCTAATAATAATAATAATAATAAGTTTACTTTCCCAAGCTTTTTAGATGCAATTTTAATCTGGCTGACTGTTTTATGCTGGGTTTTTGTTTTGTTTTGTTTTGCAGTTTTGTGGCTTTGTAGAGGAAGGTTTTTGTTGTTGTTGTTTTATTTGGTTTGGTAAATTGCCTCGAGAATATGATTCAAATAAACAAGTGAGCTATACTGGACAGCTTTTATTAGTTAAACACACAACAGTAATCCACAGTAATATATCTATAGGCAATTGTTTTGTATACATATTTATAGTACTGTGGAACTACTTAGGCTTCTAATGAAGCAATTCATAAATGAAACAACCATAATAATAATTGCAATTAAATTATAGTGGTTTCAATTCTAAACTGCCTTGGGTGTTTCGGCAGAAAGGTGGAACAGAAATGCAATAAACACTAATAATATAGCTATTAACTGTCACATACTTGCAAGCTCCTGTGATGTATAAATTGTTATCATTTCGAACTGCTGCAAGTCAGCTATCAAGTATCAAAACACGGAAATATAGTCAAACATCATTACACCTCAATCTGCAAGAGATTCCAGGGTCCCTGACATTTATCCAAGATTCGTGTGCCTTTGGAAAGAGGCACAGCAGAGACCAATGCCTTTAAGAAATGTGGCTAATTTTATACATCTTTACAGCTGAAGCCTTCAGTGGAGAGGGTGCTGAACATTACAAGCCAAGAGTGTATTTTATGGTTTCTCTCGTAGCTTCAGCAAGTGTGGGTCGAAAGCAGCAGCCAGTCATGGCTCCTGGTCTCTTGGTGCAGCCTCTCCCAGCCAGCACACATGGAGTTCTCCCAATTCCTCCTTCTTCCCAGCAGTCTTTGCAGAAAACAACTCCTCCCCTTGGGCTTTCAGCATCCCCCTGTCTCTTTGTAACCTCGGTTTCAAAAGCCTCCTGCGAAGGGCACTTTTTCCTGTGGTGACATCATACCCCCTGTTACCCTGGCAACTTCTCCCTCCGCACCTGGCAGAGCCTTATCTGCCTGGCTGATGATGTCCATTGAGGGGCTAATGGACAGCCATCAGCACCACTGCTTTTTCAACAATCCGCTTGCTAAATTCATGCATTCATGAGTTTGCTCAAAACCTGACCCTTCACTGAATGTAGAGATTATGGGAGTCTGTGCCCACTCAAAACTCATAACAATATTGAATCTCGTTGCGTGTCTAGTCTGAAAACATCACTGGGTGTGAACTACCAGATTTTGGGGATCAAACAGTATCTTTGGATGCCGATCAAATATTTGGCAAACATTTTGTAAACGTTTGGAGTGCTGAGGGAAAAATCAACATCAGCATTCACAGCAGGGGCCACCCATGCCAACAGGAATGAAGACACAATATGATTTTTGGGATTAAGAGAAAGCAGCTTCATTGACTTACAAAACACCTGCAACAAGTGTATTAACATGTTGCTAACACCCGGGACGCAGGTGGCGCTGTGTTCTAAACTGCTGAGCCTAGGGCTTGCCGATCAGAAGGTTGCCGGTTTGAATCCCCGCAACAAGTGAGCTCCCGTGGCTTGGTCCCAGCTCCTGCCAACCTAGCAGTTCGAAAGCACATTGAAGTGCAAGTAGATAAATAGGTAGCGCTCCAAGCGGGAAGGTAAACGGCGTTTCCGTGCGCTGCTCTGGTTTCGCCAGAAGTGGCGTAGTCATGCTGGCCACATGACAACCCTTCAGGGTGGACACCTAAATTTCAGGTAAGAGCTGGAAGGATATCTGCCCCACCTGAAAGGGGCATCTGTATCCCAGCTGACAAGTACCTGACTTGTTTCTTGAGAGATTGGGCTTCTCCTCACCTTCAAGGTTTGCTAAGGATGCCCCATCAAAGCATTCTTGACATATGCCTGTCAAGCCTCTGCTTAAAGACCTCCAAAGAAGGAGACTCCACCACACTCCTTGGTAGCAAATTCCACTGCCGAACAGCTCTTACTGTCAGGAAGTTCTTCCTAATGTTTAGATGGAATCTTCTTTCTTGTAGTTTGAATCCATTGCTCCGTGTCCGCTTCTCTGGAGCAGCAGAAAACAACCTTTCTCCCTCCTCTATATGACATCCTTTTATATATTTGAACATGGCTATCATATCACCCCTTAACCTTCTCTTCTCCAGGCTAAACATACCCAGCTCCCTAAGTCGTTCCTCATAAGGCATCGTTTCCAGGCCTTTGACCATTTTGGTTGCCCTCTTCTGGACACGTTCCAGCTTGTCAGTATCCTTCTTGAACTGTGGTGCCCAGAACTGGACACAGTACTCCAGGTGAGGTCTGACCAGAGCAGAATACAGTGGTACTATTACTTCCCTTGATCTAGATGCTATACTCCTATTGATGCAGCCCAGAATTGCATTGGCTTTTTTAGCTGCTGCATCACACTGTTGACGCATGTCAAGTTTGTGGTCTACCAGGACTCCTAGATCCTTTTCACATGTACTGCTCTCAAGCCAGGTGTCACCCATCCTGTATTCGTGCCTTTCATTTTTTTTGCCCAAGTGTAGTATTTAACCTCAGGCTCCTCCAGATGAACTACTTCTTGGGCCTTCATCCTGATTTTCAGGCACAACGCTTAGGCTTAGATGTTTGCTATTGTGTTAAAAAATAAAAGGACGTTCATGTCATGTCTCTTCCATTGGATGGAAGCCTCTTGAAAGAAAGATTTAATAGAAAGTAATAAGGTTGAAACCTATATTCAGAAACAAGATTAATTTCTTAATTATAAATCAAGGTCCAGGTAATCTGATCAGGCATTGCTCGCTCTCTCATCAGATGATGCAGAGCAACGGTGAACTGGATGACAGCCATATGTATTGGTCATACAAATGGACATTGATTTTTCAAGAAGATGATCTCAAAGCCAACATCACACCCACGAGGGATTCTCTGAAGAATAAGTCTTTCTCGCTCAGGCCTGGCAGCTACTCTCTCGTTTTATTTTACAAGAACTACCTGTGAATCACCATGAAAAACATTTGCTTATTTCGGCTTCAGTGCCATTTTATTATGATGATTATCACATTTAATACCCCACCTTTCCTGCAAAGAGCTCAAAGTAGCACACATGGTTCACCCCCTTATAATATCCTCACCTGTGAGATAAGTTAGCCTAAGAGACAGTGGTGGGCCCATGCTCACCCACTGTCATGGATTAGCTGGACACAGAAGAACGGTTGGAGGAAGCAGCTGGGGAACCACCAAAGGAAGAAGGCTCAGAGCCCATGTGGTGGAACAACAATGAATGGTCAGAGGGAGAAGAAGGAGATGCCTGAAGCTGAAGAGGTCACAGGGCTTAGTGAGCAGGGAGAGTCTGTGGCAGAGAGAAGTCCAGAATCAGAGGCAGAAGCTGAAGCAGGGGAGGAAGGAGGCCAAGAGGCAGAGAGGATTCAGACTGATGAAGAGTCTTGGGTGTCTCCCCCTTCCTGCTGTGACAAGCTCCCCTTCTGGAGCAGGGGCAGCCTGCATGCAGGCACAGTCTCCTAATGCTTGGGAATAGCCCTGGAATGGAGGGGACTTAGACGGCTGTGGGGAGGCGGGGACTTTCAGTCTCAGCAAGCGATTCATCATGCCAGATCTACCAGGAATGAGCTGCTGTGCTCATTAAGCCTGACACTCAGCCAAGCCTGTGAAGGTCGTGTTTTTGCTAATAAAGAGTTAACGCCAACTTTGAATGGTGTGATTTACTGCTGGCTCACTCTTTGACGCCCACTGCACTTCATGGCTGAGTGGGGATTTGAACCCTGGTCTTCCAGGTCCTATTCTAACACTCTAACCAAGGCTTCCTCAAACTCGGCCCTCCAGATGTTTTGAGACTACAACTCCCATCATCCCTGACCACTGGTACTGCTAGCTAGGGATCATGGGAGTTGTAGGCCAAAAACATCTGGAGGGCCGAGTTTGAGGAAGCCTGCTCTAACCCCTACACCATACTGGCTGCTCAATGCTGGCAACCATCCACCATTTTCATAGCTGCCAAGTTTTCCCTTTTCTCACGAGGAAGCCTATTCAGCATAAGGGAATTTCCCTTAAAAAAATGGATAACTTGGCAGCTATGCATTTTCAGCAGTGACCCCAAGCCTGAACACATAATAACACATGCACCCCAACATTTCTCAGCAGTGAGAACCAGGGACCCAGCATGTACCCTGGCTTTGTTTCATTTGAAAGGAAGCCACTGGAACTTCTTCCCCATATGCCATTTTGGTTGCCCTCTTCTGAACTTTTTCCACCGATCCATTCTGAGGTCAGGAGCGGGATCAGCAGCGGCGCAGCACTGGAAGTCACTTCTACACATGCCTGGACATGCGTAGAAACAACTTCCAGTGCCGGAGCTGCCCGATTTCCGGTGCCCAGACATGGGCAGAGCGGCACCCGAAATGGAGCCTCCCTGGCAGGTAGGAAATCCGGGGAATTTCCAGGATTTTTTTCTATTCGGGATAACAGCGGGAAACAGATTAAAATCTGGGGGTTTCCCGCAAAAAAACGGGAGACTTGGCAGCTATGGTCAGGAGACCAGAACAAGTGTGGTGGCACCATATATGTATATGAAGGCATTGTGATACTGTAAGTTTAACACAGTGATTTGTTATGAGATGTGGATTGCCATCTGCATTTCATGCGAGGGCAAGAAAAAGCTGATCTTAAGAGAGAAAGTGCTTCTTAGGTAGGTTTTATAGGCCTGAATCACACAGGGCTGATAGCACTTAAGCATTTAGGCTGGCAGATGACTTTGGAATTTCCTCTTAGGCTGTGGCAAGTGACAGCGTGACCACGGTGGAAAGCCACAAAACTTACGGTGGCCACTTAAGTTCTGCACTTATCCCCAATATTTACCCAACATTGATTTCCTTTTCAAGTAACTGAACGGTGAGCCATGTAGACATGAGTCCCATCTGCACTATACATTTAAAGCAGTATAAGATCACTTTAAACAGTCAAGGCTTCCTCCAAAGTATCCGGGGAAGTGTAGTTTGTTAAGCGTGCTGAGAGTTGTTTGAAGACCGTCCTCTATTCTCCCCCCACCCCAAACAAATCCTAAAATTTGCTAGGAAGAGGGGTTGGTGCTTAAACCACTCTGAGAACTGTAGCTCTGTGAAGGGAACTGGAGGCAGATTTGGGGGAGCACGGCCAGTTCACGCACCCTGGGTACCATTCCAAGAGGGGCCTGCAGCAAGGATGTGGAACGGAAGGCAGGAGTGGGATGTGGCAAATTTTGGCATCGCTCAGGGCGCAGGGGCGGCAGGGGCGTAGCAAGGGGGGCAATAGGGGCAGTCTGCCCCGGGTTCCACTCAGGGAGGGTGACAGTCTGTGCCCCACCCCGCAACTCCCAAGCCAAGCCCCTCCAGAGGGCTTTTTACCGGGAGACTGGAGGCACGGGAGTCGCGGGGCACTGACTGTCACCCCTCTCCAGCCTCCCGATCCAGGGTGGCACCCGCCCACCGCGCCAAACAAGGCTTTCTACCAGAAGGGGGTGCGCTACGTAGAGGGGGATCACACGCTCCCCCCCCCTCCGTGACTTCAAAACGGAGCCTCCAGCCTCCAGGGAGAAAGTCTTGCTCGGCGCTGCACGGCGCACCCTCTGCACCAGCGGGCTTTTGACCAGGAGGCTGGAGGCTCTGTTTTGAAGTCGTGGGGGGAGTGCAACCCCCCTCTATGTAGTGCACATGTGCAGCTTCATCATGTAGTGACGCATGCATCATTACGTAGCGATTCCCCCCCCCCCCCACGCACAGCAATTTGCCGCCCCGGGTGACGAAGCGGCTTCCTCCACCAGGAGTGTGGTGGAGTCTCCTTCTTTGGAGGTCTTTAAGCAGAGGCTTGACAGGCATATGTCAAGAATGCTTTGGTGGTGTTTCCTGCTTGGCAGGGGGTTGGACTGGATGGCCCTTGTAGTCTCTTCCAACTCTATGATCTATCTATCTATCTATCTATCTATCTATCTATCTATCATCTATCTATCATCTATGCAACGGCACATATGCTTTAAGAACATAAGAAAAGACCACTGGACATTGTCAAAGTTTCATCTAGTTTTCATAGCTGCCAAGTTATCCCTTTTTTACAGGGATTTTCCCTTATGCTGAATAGGCTTCCTCGCGAGAAAAGCGAAAACTTGGCAGCTATGCTAGTTTAGTATCTTGTTCTTGCAGTGGCAAGTCAGATGCTCATAAGGAGTTTCACTGCTTCTGTAATTTTCATCTCAGGCTTCTATTATTATTATTATTATTATTATTATTATTAATACCCCGCCCATCTATATTGTTCTATTATGTTTCACAGATCTTGTTGTTGTTGGCTCCTGGTGCATTTGCATTTTTTTAATTATCATCATGAGCTAATCTTAAAGCCTGTTAAGGGCAGAAAGGTGGGACGCAGCTATTTTTGCATCCATACACATTATAAATAAATTAAGTTGCTCCAGCACCATGGCGTATTTAAATATAGAAGTTCTGCTTTGCAGATGCTTTCTACGTCTCCCGAATTCGACCAGCCTGAAATGGATTTTCAATGTGCCACTTACAAAATGGTAAACCACTTGCCATTTATACATAGCTGTCTTTTTAAAGAGGCCTCAGTATTGCTTCTCTGGGCATAATGAGGAACTATTAACATTCCTGCAATACCATTAGCCCCCAAAAGCCCCCGAATTGATGGCAGCACTAATGCTGGTAAAAAATGAAGTGAACCTGATTTGTAAGCCTGATAATTCAATATTTCAGGGAAGGGCTTTGATCTGGAAAGCTGTGGGAAAACAGGGCATACACCTAAAAGATTCTCTTTGCAGATAGAATCAATCCTCTCCAACTTTTACTGGTTTCAGGTCTTATTATTTAGAGGCACAGCACAACGGGGAAACACTGTCACACACTTACTGGAATGAAGAGATGCCCAATTCTTGCCTGTCAAAAACAAATAGCCCAGAGGATGAAGCACTCCCACTCATGTTCAAATATTGTTATTGATTACGTCTGCAACCCTAAATTACACTTGCCACATCGGACACAAAAACGAGCCTTATTTCAGAATGAGCATGCACATATTCCCCTTCAGTTTTCTATGAATCCAGAAAATGGGTTGGGACCCATTTTATTTCTTTGCATTTATTTTTTATTAAGTTTCCCCACCACCCTTCATCCGAAGATCACAGGGCAGTTTACAACAAGAAATACAAAATGAAAATAATTGTGTGCATTGGCAACTCTTGCATCAATGGCTCTTAGCACCAATGGTTCTGCCTCCATGGCCAAAGGCATTAATGCTTCTGAATACTGGTTGATGGAAACCACAGGAGCAGATGTCCCACATGCATTGGGGTGGCCACTGTGAGAGCAGGGTGCTGTACCAGATGGGGCATTGGCAGGTTCTTCTTATATCCTTATGGGCTGGACCTCCTGTTAACCCTTCCCGCTCTGAGCACCTGTTTCTTAAAGGGCCACTGCCCTTCGTAGCCACTTGCTTCTATGGCTTGGGAGTGTTGAGGACTGCATGTGTCAGGGACCGTGCTGAGGACGGCTGCATTGAGGAAGAATGGTGGGAGCCACCCCTTCCCTTTCCCCTGATCCTGAATCTTCCCAGGAGCAAGAGGGCAGAAAAAACTGGAACTGTGGTTTGCAGAGGGGCATAGTTCAGAAGGCAGAAACTGGGAAATACTGGATGGGGAACAGCTAGGAGAAAAAACAATGGAAGAGAGAGAGAGTTAACAGATTCACAGTCTCTCGAAAGCATTCACCCTCCTTCCCTAAAGACACGGAGAGCTCAGAAAGTGTTAGAACAGAAACCGCAATGGGTACACGCTCAGATTATGTAGTGACGTAGATTAATAGGGATGGAGGGGGTGTGAGCCTTAATTGGGAGCACCCCCATTTCTAGGTTCTTTGTCTCTCACTGTGATTTTTAAAGAATCTAACTGGTAAGACGTTCCTTTCATTTGATCTCTTCTTATTTACTGCCACAGGGGAGGAAGACGATCCCCCAAAGCCTGACACATGGGAACAGGCAGTTGCTATAAACTGGAGACCCATTTGTGGTGGGCAGCCATTTCAAAGTTCCATGTATGCATCAGGTTCTGAAAAATGCACATAGTAGCTACCTACTGTTCATTTGCATATTCATTATTGCGTATATTTATATTCCGCATGTGACAAGTCATAAATATAACATAGAATCATAGAACTGCCGAGTTGGAAGGGACCCTGAGGGTCATCTGGCCCAACCCCCTGCAATGCAGGAATCCTGCCCGATAGCTGTCCCTTCTGCTTAACAGGCCCGCTGACCCCTTGCCCCACATGTGAAACAATAGTAAATAAATAAAAGAACCCAGTGAATTAACAAAACAGCAGCAGCTAAAATATGAAGCTAGCAATAGCAACATCAATAAAACCAGTAAAGGGAAAATGCAAATTGAATGGCTATACCATTCGATATACAGTGTGCCTTTTAGTTGCCTCAATATTCTTAGAAGCCACCAGTAAGGAGGCCATATGCACCTCCTGGGGGAAAGAGTTGAAAAGATGTGGAGCCACCACTGAAAAAGGCCCTGAACCTGGTACCCACCAATATGATTGTGATGGTGGTTCTGAAAGCCAGGCCTAGGCCTCTTGAGGATGATCTCAGGGCCTGGGCAGTTGTTGAATTCTTTTCCCCACTGAAAACCCACCAAACTCTGCATAGCGTTCAGTACATTGTACAACCGGCCTGCCTGGGTTGGCTTTCGGAGCTCAAAGGTGAAGGTGGCAAAAGATGGTGAAGAGTCTCCTCCCATTGCTGTGAATGGGGCAGTTTCATCTTGCCCCGAGTTCAGCCAAAGTCCATTAAGCTCTGGTTCACAGCAAGTTCATGGTTTTAACAAGTCTTAAGTTCAGCCTGGCAGTCACAGAGACAGAATGTGCAGACATGCGGATGTGATAAGGTAAAGTTGGCACTTTCAAACACTATCTTTGCAAAATCCCAGTGTCCCTTTTTTCCTTGGCAAAAGGGCCAGACCAGAACTCCCGAGAATATTTTCTTTCTGCATCAACCTGAATGGCAAAAAAAATGCAGTGTTTTGTTCTGGACCTGTTTTATATACAACCTGTCCATTAGTCACCTAATCCATTTTTTATCACTTCGTACTTCATTTTCTTCCTTTGACCTTTGAGGATTCTCGAGGAATTCTAAAACCCATTAGTATCTATGAACACTCGAAGCAAATCCATAAGTGATTGGTTAATGGTCATTGCTAATAAGCACTGAGCAGCCTGGGCCTAGTTAAAGATCCTATGTGGTTTTAATTTTTAAGTGAGGTGCAAAAGATTTTCCCCCACCTTCCTTTCTCTGTTCATGATACAGACTTTTTTATTTTTTAAAAAAATGACCCAGTGAAAGATAGGCAATTAAAAGCATCTTAACTCATCAAAAGGCAGGATTTTCAAAAAGCAGAAATCCCATGAAGGCATTAAAAATATGCACAGGCTAGTGAGTGTTAGGGAGGGTGTTGGTTGGTTGCCTACAGCAGAGGTTACCTGTTGGGTTTTGTGTGGATAGCTGCCCTGGGCTTGACTCTATCTGATCATCATCCATTGCGGCAGAGCTAGCCACATCTCCACACAGGTGTGACTGGATCGTTCAAGCACTCCCAACGCACAGTGTCTCTGTCAGGGTTCCCAGATTGTTGGCTTGCAGACCACCACTGGTCCACAAGCTTCATTCAGGTGGTCCATTTTGTGTCTGAAAAAATAAAATCAAAACTCATACATTGTATAGCGTAGCACAATACAATTGCTACAAGAGGTGGAAAAATTATTCAGTGGCCTGCAATTTTCAAGCGGCCCATGATTGCATTTTAAAACACTGGTCTGTGTTTTACAGCAGAGGTGGGCAAATGTCCACCTCCTGGGATCTACTTTGTGAAAAGTAAGGAAATGTTGGGAAGGTGGAATAAAGTACTGTCCAAATGCAGCCTATAAAAAGCATGGCCCTGCAGTGTATTTTCAATCTTTTATTCTTGTGGGCTACTGTGGCTTGCTTTGCACTTTGGGTTGTTTGTTTGTTTAAAGTAAACCAGTTAGACATGTGCTAAGACATTGAACAAAACGACAGACAGACAGACAGACAGACAGACAGACAGACAGAGAAATCAGAGAAACACTTCAAAGCTTATGCGTTTACCTTTCATCCCAGGATAGTAAAACATGATGATCTTGCAATCCCCCCTCCCCTTCAAAGTGAATCTGCTCTCCTCATTGAATCTAATGGGCAAAGAAGAGCATCTGATCATAACTTCAACTTGGAATGCCATATAGAAAATATAGAGCGTTCTTTAAAAAAACAAAAACATACCAAAAACACAAAATTAAGCAATGGACCTGTTCTAATAAATCCTTTGAGTCCCGATTCAGGGAAGTAGGAAGAAGAATTGGTTCCTGTAACAAAGGAATGTCCAGAAGGAATGTCCAGGCCATGAAGACTTGTCCATTTTTGGCAATGCTTACCGACAATCAGACCTTTGCATTTTCGTAAGGATAAACAGATCTTGTCAGCAGATTAAGTGAAAAGGTAACCCCAATAAGAGAACAAACTCTGTGTGCGCGCATTTGTGTTCATTTTTTATATTTTTTTAAAAAATCAGCATCTAACAGCCTTCTCCAACTTGGGACTTTCCAGATGTTGTTATACTACAACTCCCATCACCCCTGACTATTTCACATAATGTACCCTCAGACTATGAGACAGTGCATTGATTGGTGTGGTCACATTTTGGTATACTATCAGAGAACAAAGGCATTCTCTTCTCATAGTAGCAACCCACACGCCTGTGGAAAGTCTCCAAGCAGGACATGGGAGCATCTTTCCTGGAGGTCCTCAAAAACTTGTAGCTAGCCCTGTCTTCCTCAGAGCATGAAGTTGATAATATGAAGAAACAAATGATCTTTGACTATGAAGGATGACTAGAACTCTTCTTCCTGCTTTTCCAAAACTCTAGTGCAGTTTGAACTCTGGATATCACATCCTCAGTCTATGCAACTGGGTCCATGCTTAAGAATATTGGTCACTGGTTGGAAAATGTACCTAGTCTGCTTGTACTGGGAAGGTTATAGTTTATTAAAGAAAGAGAACTGGGTTCAGAAATGAATGGCATTCCGAAATATGGAAGTCAGTGTCTCACTTTCCTGGTAAGAAGCAAAAATTATTTCTCCACTAGTAACGATTTCTTTGCTTAACTTCTAGCTGGAAACCAAAATGAAGACGACGTTGACAAGTGTGTTTCTCCTTATGTTGTAGTACAAGATGCCAGGTTGCTAAGTTGGAGTCTTAAGATGTCTTCCTCCCAAATGTTAGTCTGATTTCTCTATAACAGCAATTGGCAACTTTTTCTGTTGGTGTTTTCTTATTTATTTTAAAAAGACACACTTTCTGGCAATAAAAAGATGATAGCAACTAATATAATTGAGTCTGCAGAACAATCTCTTAAGTAGAAATTGGTCTCCCAGTAGAACAAGCTTAAAATTGTTCATTACAGTGCTCTCCAGGAATAATAGCAACAGTTCCCCCAGAAATGTATTACAAATGCACATTCCCAGAATTAATGATAAACCAAGCCAGATGTTCTTCGATGGTTGACTTGAGAGCAAGAAGCCAAACTAAATGGCCAACCACTGGAAGCCTTCAAATGTGTGTTTGAGGTTGTGCAGTAGACCCAAGACTACCTACATAATTTGCACTTTCTGAAGCATAGCCATCCTTTGAAATTTGTACATCTCCAAATTTTGCAATGCAATTCTCCAGCCAAGTAATGTATATATCAATTAAGATAACCTACAAAAATGTGAATATTAAGCAAAATTGCACACTAAAATTCAGATTAATTTTCATGCATAGCTATTTTAAAAGAAATCATGATGTGGTGGAAATGTGGGGAACTGAATTTACGAATGGAAAAACATGAAACAGGGAGAATCCGAAACTGACTGATTCACCCATTGATAGCATCAATATGGATCCTCAGGTGTTCCTTAGCTCCAGAACTCTTTGTGCTTTCAGACTCACCAGAGAGAGAAAATTAAAGACTCCCTTTGAGTTATCACAAGATGGTGTTGGCTACACTCCAGGTAGACTAAATCTCACTTTTATCCCACTGAAATCAGATAAATAAATTTATGGTTTAAAGGATTTTTTTGTCTGGCTGACTTTGGCTTTATCAACGTCAGCCATTATGCTTTATAGGGCCGGCCAACCCATGAGGCAAGGTGAGGCAACTGCCTCAGGTGGCAGGATACACAGGGGCATTAAATCCCAGCCTCCAAGAACAGGCAGATCATACTCACTGAAACTCACTCCATGAATTTTTTTCAATCCTCTTTTAAAGCCATCCAAGTTGATAGCCATCGTCTCCTGCAGGAGTGAGTTCCACAGTTTAACTGTATGCTCGTGTGTGTATAAGTTATATCTCTTATCTGTGCCGAATTTTCCAGCATTCAGGATGCCCATGAGTTCTAGTGTTAAGAAAGTAAAAGAAAAGTTTTTATCTATCCTCTTTCTCCATTCCATACATAATTATATAATATAGATGGCCACCTGTCATGAATACTTTAGCTGAGATTCCTGCATTGCAGAGGGTTGGACTAGATGAGCCTTGGCTCCCTCCCGATTCTAAGATTCTACTACTCTTTCATGTCTCCTCTTACTTGCATTTTCTCTAAACCAAAACTGCTGCAAACCCCAAAGGCACTTTTGCATCCAACCCATTATAAATCAAGTGTCCATAGTGAAAAGGGTCAAGTGACATGAGCTCTAAGGGCTGATCTCTAAGATGCCCCCACCCATAAACAAATGGCTGCACACACATGTGGCAACAGCTGTCATGCGGCGCAGTGAAAATGCTCATGCAGCATTGAAACCACCTCTCAGTGAAGTGCCATCTATTTATTTCTGTGATTTATGTGCTGCCTTTCAGAGGTGGCTTACATCCAACTATATAACAAATCAATGAAACCACAACTTAATGCTGAAACTTCTTAACATAACAATGGCGACTGTGAAACATATTGCAGAGAAATGTGTATTAGCAGCTCCTCCTCCTCCTCCTCTGAGAGGGGAAGACAAGACATTTCCCATATCCTCTTAAAAACTAGCCAAGTGGAGCCCATCCGTATCATCAGGATGAGGACCTTCTCTTGCTCCCATGAGCATCAGAAACATGGTTGGTGGCGACACGAGAGAGAGAGCATTTTCTGTGTCTGCTCCCATATTGTGGAATTTCCTTCCACAGTATGGGAGAAGTTAGACAGTCTCCCTTTTTGCCTGTTCAGACAGGCCTTTGAAAAATAAGGTGCAGGCAGTACTAGGTTGCTACTCATTTTTACATTTGTTACAATGTATTTCACTGATTGTCCTTACCTGGTTTGTTTTTATTATTCTACACTGGTGTTTTTTAATGTCGCAAGCCACCTTGAATCCCAACTTGGGGAAAAGGGTAGGATAGAAATTGATTAAATAAATAAACAAATAAACAAATGCCCCCCCCCAGGAATATCCTGTCTGTCTCTTGTGCCCAGAAATCTCATCAATCTCAATGGCGGGGCCACAAACATCTCCAGAGCTGATCTCAAGGCCAGGGCAGATTCGTATGTGCACATGGTCCTTCAGATAATCTGGTTGCAAACTGTCTCAGGGGCTGCTCCAAATGACCTGTTTATTGGGCATTCGCCCTAATTTGCTAACATGGAAACTAGACCATCCCTGATCTTTATCGAGTGTTTGCTCCAATTTCTTTGCAGGGTGGTTATATGACCATAGCTGTCAAGTTTTCCCTTTTCTCGCGAGGAAGCCTATTCAGCATAAGGGAATTTCCCTTTAAAAAAGGGAGAACTTGACAGCTATGTATATGACAAACACCTGTCCCATATATTTATTGATTTGCTTCTGGGGCGCTTATACGCCTTGCCGTTAATCATCCATTCAGCTCACATTTTTCAATGTGTTTCCCCACCACTTTCCTAACTGCAAATAGCCTTATTCTTTTTTCAGAGTGAACTTGTTGTTCTACGGCAGGGGTGGTGAACATTTGTGGCCCTCTAGGTGTTGCTGGACTACAACTCCCATCAGCCCCAGCAAGCACAGCCAATGGCCAGTGATGAGAAGAGTTGTAGTTTAGGGTTCTTCCAAAGGTTCCCTACCACTATGCTAGGGAGACAGATTTTAACTCACTTTAACTGCACCAACCTGAAAATCAGGGTGCCCTGGAAACACCCTGGAACTTTAAAACCCATTACCAGTACTTTAAATTGAGCCCAGAAACCAGCTTAGAATAAGCTTGTGTCCTGCTGTTAGGAAGATAGGGAGTCAAAAGAAGGGGAAAGTTGCTCACCCAGAGATCATACCTGTACGGCAGTCTAAACAACCAAACTTTCCCACTACGATGAGATGCACTGTCTTTCTATTCAAATCAGTAATCATTTCTAAGCATGCATATATAGACATATAAATTAGCACATGCACCTTTTGTGCAAACCTGTGACCTCTTTCTAGCGGGGTGACTCATTTCCTCTTTCTGGTGATGCGTTAAGCTGCCACCCTTGAATAGAGAACTGGTGCATCGACCTGAATGGAGGTTGCTCATAAGAGGGGTTGTGGTTTCCTTATGTTGGCATGTACTGAAATACGCCAGCACGGCTCATGATGCAGAGTGCTGGACCATTTCATTTTCTTCCCTGTCATACAAGGACTCCTCTGCTTAGTATGATTCAGGAGGATCAGCCCACTAAACAGTAGCAAGCAAAGCACGTCAGAGGACCACTTCTGAAAGGCGAAGGAAGTATGGTGGTGATTTGCCACCTACAGAACATCTTCCATGGATTGAAATGGTTTTAACTAGTCCAGACCCCTATTCGGAATGGTTACACCACAAATATGCTTCCCTGGAACTAATAAAAATCTCATTTGTCATAGGCTTATGTAGTGGTACTCATAGCTTTACCAGCGGAGGGGTTGTGCTTTTTCAACTTTTGGCAGACAAAGTAGACAAATCCATTAGTCAGACGCAGCCTGCTTTGGAACTTGCTCTGCTTAGTTTTATTTTATTTAACATACTATATGAAATCCTTTTTTTCCATAGGGTTGATTTGGGTGAAGTCTAACTATTACAGGCAAGAAACAAATTGTCTTTATATGTGTTCACTGTACTTATTAAATATACAGTGGTACCTCAGTTCTTGAACGTAATCCGTTCCAGAAGACCATTCGAGTTCCAAAACGTTCGAAAACCGAAGCGCAAAGGGCTGTCTGAAAATTCAATTGAGAAAATTGAAAAACACGCAGCGGAAGCCGTCCGACGTCCGAGGAGTGTTTGAAAATGGAAGCATTTTCTTCTGGGTTTTTGGTGTTCGGGTTCCGAAACATTAGTCAACGGAGACGTTCGAGAACCGAGGTACCACTGCACACTCAATCTGTGTAGTAACATGTATTCCCCATAATATTAATTTAATTTAATTATTATTAATTCATTAATTTGTATACTGCCCTATATACCTTTAGATCTCAGGGTGGTTCACAACTTACAATTACAATATAAAAACACAAAATACATAACAAAAACAAAGGCAACCCAATAACACCTCCCCCCCTTCCACAACACATTTAAAAGGGCATCAGATGTCAATCAGCCAATGGCCTGATTAAAGAGGAACTTTTTCGCCTGGCTCCTAAAGGTGCATAATAAAGGCGCTATTGCTGTCCTGAGCTGTTTAAGCTTCATAGGTCCGAACCAGCACTTTGAATTGGGCCCAGAAACTAACTGGTAGTCGGTGCAGTTGGACCAGGATCAGTGTAAAATGCTCAAACCATCTTGCCCCAGTGAGGAACCTGGCCGCCGAATTCTGCACCAGCTGAAGTTTCTGAACTGTCTTCAGAGGCAGCCCTACGTATAATGAATTATGGGAGCTGTAGTTTCTTAAAGGTGCTGAGGGTTGTTAAGAGCCCCCTATCCCCTTCCCAGAATCCCTTAATCTATCCCTCCTTCACAGAGAAGTCTGGGAATTGTAGCTCCGTGAGGGGACTAGGGGCCTCCTAGCAACTCTCAGCACCTTTAACAAACCACAGCTCCCAGATTTCTTTGGGGAGAGGGCTGTGACTATTTACAGCAGTATCCTTGTTCCTTAAGTGCCTGGTGTAAACATGGCCTTAAGTCACGCCCATTAATTTCAGTAGGTCTACACCGAGTATGGCTTACATCGGATACATCCCTGGCCGTTTCCTCATACTCAGGGGGGCGTAGGCCTGGCAGAGACAAACGCTGTGATTTCTGTGCACCGTCTTAAGGGGGCCTCCCCCACTGATCCCAGTGCCCCCCATCCCACATGGGAACATGCCTCCCGCTGAACTTGTGTGTATAAAGAGAGAGGTATTTTGGCCTGTATCAGATTGAAATTATACCAATAACTGAGGTTTAGAAGGTATCATTATCAGGAGGTCTGGGCCCAAAGGATACAATTATGCCAATGTCTCAAAGGCTAAAACAATTCTGGGCCTCTTCCAGCCAGCACATATCGCTGTCAGCTCCTCAGACAGTTTACCTTTTCCCAAGCAGCTTTTCCTCGCCTTATCGTCTTGGCAGATCTAACATCCAAGTACTCCAATTACTGCACTTAAGTACAAGCCACATTACATATACTTTACACCTCATCTTTATCTCTGCCTTTCTGGTGATGTGATATTATGCAAACCCCACTTTTTAAATTTATTTTTCTAAAAACACACACGCGCGCATTAGAAAAGTAGAGTAGAAACTGGCTTACCCTTAAGAATCAGGTTTCCAAATAGCTTTTGATCGGAACAGCATATCACATGGAGTCCTGACCCAGCCAGTCGCAAGGTTTGGAAAAAGTATTCTTTGAGAAATAAGCAAATCCTTATGCATAACTATAGTAGAACTGCAGTGGTATAGTGGACAGTGGCAGGACTAGACTGGGGAGAACTGGGTTCAAATCCCTAGAGGGGGATCACTCTTGTACTGCCTACCTACAGGACTGAGTGCAATGCGAGAGAATGACTCCTAGGGATGCAACTCCAGGGAGGAACAGTGGGATACAAGTATCATAAAGGTAAAGGTAAAGGGACCCCTGACCATTAGGTCCAGTCGTGACCGACTCTGGGGTTGCAGCGCTCATCTCGCATTATTGGCTGAGGGAGCCGGTGTACAGCTTCCAGGTCATGTGGCCAGCATGACAAAGCCGCTTCTGGCAAACCAGAGCAGCACACGGAAACGCCGTTTACCTTCCCGCCGGAGTGGTACCTATTTATCTACTTTCACTTTGATGTGCTTTTGAACTGCTAGGTTGGCAGGAGCTGGGACCGAGCAACGGGAGCTCACCCCGTTGCAGGGATTCGAACCGCCAACCTTCTGATCGGCAAGCCCTAGGCTCAGTGGGGTTTAACCCCCAGCGCCACCCGCGTCCCACAAGTATCACGGTACTACCTAATTTGCATTTCTCAAACCTATGCGCTGACCGAAACATAGGCCTCCTTCAAAATCCTTCACATTCGGCAGTGAAACATTGTATATAAAAATGCATATGTTGGGGAGAAACTGTGCATAAAATGCATATATTTGTGAAAATAACGCACAAGAACACTTTATAATAAGGGGAAATTGCTGTCAAAACGTGCAAATTCATCCATACAAAAATGTTTTTATTGGGAAAAATTCACATGAATATGCTGATGAATTTTCAAGATTTATTTATTTATTTAATGCAAATTGCTGCAGAAGAGTAGAGCAGTGTTTCTCAACCAGTGTGCCTCCAGATGTTTTGGGACTACAACTCCCATCATTCCTGACCACTGGTCTTGCTAGCTAGGGATGATGGGAGTTGTAGTCCCAAAACATCTGGAGGCACACTGGTTGAGAAACACTGGAGTAGAGGACCAAGTTTAATATTGGAAAACTGAGAAATGACGGGAAACCAAAATAGACATATTAATCCATCCCTGAATTACATGCACTTCAAAGGGGAAGTCATTCCAGAGGCATGAACTCCCATCATGCCTGACCATTGGCTATGCTGGCTGAGGCTGCTGGGAGTTGGAGTCCAACCCCTGGAGGGCCAAAGATACCCACTTAATGCACCCCATTTTGATAGGAGTCTGTCTCTCCCACCCACGCCCACCTCCAGAGTGACTGCAATATCAGTGAACCCCCTTCTAATACTAGTTATCTGCAGTCTCTGTGGCCAACACACAGCTGACTTTTCATTCAGCTTGCACCGTTCATGCCAATTATGGCTTCAATTACATTTTAAAATAGCATTTGATAAGCTCGGGTTAACTCTCTCTCCCTTAGTCCCACACCATCAAACAGAAGGGGGCCAGTTTCTGGAGAATTCATGCTGAAGTCTCACCGGCAAGGTTACAGAGGTCATGACCTTTCATGTGAAACCTCCCCAAAGGTTATGCTTTGCATCACCAAAGTCACGAACATGACAAGCCTAACCCTTGTTTGTGGTCCCCCTTCCCTACCCCACCTTTCCATTTAAGTGTCCTTAAGGCACAGCCTGTAGCTTGTAACATTAATCACTGATTGGAAGTTTACATAAATTTAGAAGTCGTAATCTAAAACCTGTCCCAAATTAGAAAAATGTGATGGGGAAGTAGTTAAAGTGGAGGTGGAATTCTTCTGATTACACTATTTATCAGGTAACATTTCAAATAATTAAACTATGTTGGGATGAGAATCGGGAGGAGGGTATTTATAGGCCGGGGTGATGGTTGTGTTTGATTTTGTATTTAATCTCCAAGCTATGGAAACACTAGTGATACATCACATATACAAGCAGATTAAAAGGGGGTGGAAGGTAAACCAAGGTAGACCACACCAGGTCAAAGAGACATCTGGCAAGGGTGTGTTGTTTTTTTAAAGTGTGTTGGTAACTTTGAAAGGAAAATGGCATACATCTGATCAAGGGTTGCCCAGAAAGTGAGCAGCGAGTTAACTCCATCTTATCTGGAGAGACAGGGACTTTATATCAGATGTACAAAAAGCCTTTCTGGAATAGGTTCAAGACTCCTGGCTACACTTAACAATCATTTCTTTTACATCAGGTGCCTTTTAACAGCATTAAGGAATAAATACAGAAATCCAATATTGAATAGGGGTTTCCTCTGCCTGCCAGTCATTCTAACATGTTCTCCTTGGATTTAATCTTTTTTTAAAAAAAACATATTACTATTTCTGTAGCACAATTTGCTGCATACTAAGGCTGGAGACAAAATGATTGCTTTTTAGGGAGAGTTGAAAATGGCACGATAGGAGCATTTTTTGCCCATAGTACATAAATGTGTTTTGGTGTTCCACTATGATCTCTTGTCAAGCAGGGCATTATTTTCTCTCTTTTCTTTTTGTGGGGAAGGACTATAGATCAGTGGTAGAGAAGAATGGATACAAAAACTTATATGCAAAATGGCAAAGAATAAGAAATCAAGAGAACAAACCTGGAAATGGTTTATTGAATTTTTACAGATACATTGCACACAGATTAAAAACATTGGCAGGATTATTGTAACAACCTGCAGTTTCATAAGAATATATACAGTGGTACCTCTACTTACAAATTTAATGCGTTCCGAACGCACATTCGTAAGTAAAAAAAAAATGTAAGTCGCATCCCATAGGAATGCTTTGGGAGAAAAAAATCGTAAGTCGAAGCAACCCTATCTAAAAATTTGTAAGTAGAAAAAATCCTATCTAAACCGCATCCAAGTTGGCGGACGGAGCTCCATTCGTAAGTAGAAACATTCCTAAGTAGAGTTATTCGTAAGTAGAGGTACCACTGGTTTTAAAGTAGATAATTACCGGAAAATCAGCAAATTAAATGAATTTGGATAGGCAGAAGATATTAAAAAATAAATTGAAGGAACCGCAGAAAGAGGGGGAAGGAAGTCAAACTTTGAAATGTTAAAATGATTGTAAAATTAATGAAATCTATAAATTTTAAAAGTATATAAAAACTTTTTTTAAAAAAGGAATGGGCTTGGGGCAGAGTTATCTGCTGGGTCCCAGTGAATACATGTCTTCCATGGCCTCTCTAGAGTAATAGACTAATAGTAATAGTAATAGTAATAGTAATAATAGTAATAGTAATAGTAATAGACTAATAGTGGCACCCCTTTGCTGCCACATGAGCATTCTTCTGGCTGAACCCAGTGCTGCCTTAGCTCCTGGGTGGGTGGATGGGTGTGTGTGAAAGAAAGGAGTCTGAAGTCAAGGCAGGGTCTATCTGGGTAATTTGGGCTGTTCTACTTTGACAACAGGTTCTGTTGGATCCTAAGTTCTGTTGGAGGTCTACATAGGGTCTGACACATGAGCCCCACTCGCAGAGTTAAGGTTGGGCTGGATTCTCACACCTCTTCCCCCCTCACATCCCCAGAGATTTTCATCGGCCTTAAATTGCTTGCTTCCAGCTGTAGGTTTCATTTCATTTCATTTTTAATTTGTACACCACTTTTCTATATTCTCCTGCCAACTTAGCAGTTCGAAAGCACGTCAAAGTGCAAGTAGATAAATAGGTACCGCTTCAAGTGTTTCTGTGCACTGCTCTGGTTCACCAGAAGCGGCTTAGTCATGCTGGCCACATGATCTGGAAGCTGTACGCCAGCTCCCTCGGCCAATAATGCGAGATGAGCGCCGCAACCCCAGAGTCGGTCACGACTGGACCTAATGGTCAGGGGTCCCTTTACCTTTCTATATTACTGTACCCAAGGCAGTTTACAACAAAGGCAGTAAACCTTACAACAATCTAATCCAATGCAGAAATGTCATAATAAAATCATAATTTTGAAATAAGCAACTTATATCAAATAATGTTTGATTAATACACAATGAAATTAGATACCAGCAAAGAATAAACAGAAATTCTCTCTTAACAATTACAATAAATAATTGTTAAGCGGCTTAGTCATGCTGGCCACATGATCTGGAAGCTGTACGCCAGCTCCCTCGGCCAATAATGCGAGATGAGCGCCGCAACCCCAGAGTCGGTCATGACTGGACCTAATGGTCAGGGGTCCCTTTACCTTTCTATATTACTGTACCCAAGGCAGTTTACAACAAAGGCAGTAAACCTTACAACAATCTAATCCAATGCAGAAATGTCATAATAAAAACATAATTTTGAAATAAGCAACTTATATCAAATAATGTTTGATTAATAGACAATGAAATTAGATACCAGCAAAGAATAAAAAGAAATTCTCTCTTAACAATTACAATAAATAATTTCTAAACTATAATCAATAAAAATAACAGCAAGTCACAGTGCATAAAATAACACAAAGAAGCAAAGGCACACAACTTATAATATACATATATATATATTTAAAAATATCCCTGATCTCCTCTCTTCCTAGCTGCTTCTGCTGTTCCTAAAGTCGTGGTCTGGGAAAAGTTGTGCATTGCCAGCCTTGACCACAGCTTGTCCACCAAAGCAGAAAGCTTCTGTGCTCTGAGATCTGCTGCCAGGGGGATCTGGCATTCTAGCTAGCAGCATCTCACTTGAAAGCATCTTCCTCCTCGTCAGAGATATCTTCATACGGATCTGATTTGAAAGGTGGCTCTGGTTGTTTCTGCCTTGTCTTTGAACCTCACCATGCGCTCAATCTTGACTGCAGCTGCTCCAAATGGCTGCTAGAGAGTTTTTGGTATCCACCGAGCAAGACCGTTGGGTTTTATAAGGTGCTAGACTGTGTAAAGCGCCATCCCGTTCTTTCTAGGAAGCACGCCAGCGCTAGGAATCGGTGCTTATTCTTTCAGAAAATTAGCCTACAGTTCCATTAACAAGGTTTTCTCATTATTATTATTTATTAAATCCTATTTACTTCCCACCCTTAAAAACAGAGCGAGATAGCTAACACTGGGTAGATTAAAAGAAATGCAATATGATGGGGGGCGGGATTCAAAGACACACAACTCACAACTCCAAAGAGTAATGGATCATAGATATGAGAGAGAGAGAGAGAGAGAGAGAGAGAGAGAGAGAGAGAGAGAGAGAGAGAGAGAGAGAGAGAGAACACAAGCAATGTATTCCAGAAAGTAACAAAATTCTAATAGAGAGCAGGCCAAAAGCTTGCGGGGGGGGGGGGGACCTTCCGAAACATTTAATCGCAAGAAAAATCCAGTTAAAAGGATGACTGCCTTTTAATTCAGACCCCGGGAGCTAAAAGATGGGTGAGGTGGTACAACAACAACACGTTTAAGGACAGAAGACAGAGTCCCTACTGGAGAAGGATGGTAAACTAAGCTGTTGGATTATGCCGAAATGGCAAAACTGACTGGAAATCTCAGGAATCAAGAAGACCAAAAACTTTAATAAAGAATGGGGGGAAATTATAATTTATTTGAGAGACCACTGTAAGCAGATGAAAGCATTAGCAGGATTGCAATAACACTTGTAATGCAGACAATATTATGGACAAAATGGAGAGACATAAAACTTGGGATGATGAAATAATATGCAGTTTAGAAGGTTGATAATAGGACCCACGGAGAAATCTCTAAATATGGATATGTATTTTGTATTGTTATAATTTTATGCTCGTAAAATCAAATAAAGATTATTTCCATAATAATAATAATAATAATAATAATAATAATAATAATAATAATAATAATGTTATTACATTTACATCTCAGCTTTCCTCCAAGGAGCTTGTGGTTTATGTGGTTACACCAAACCTTTGCGCTAGGTGAAGCTGAGAGAGTGTGGCTATATCAAGGTTACCTAGTGAGATTCATGGGTGAGTGGGGATTTGAACCCAGGGCTCCCAAGTACTCTAACGACTCTAACCACTACCCCACACTGGCTCTCCCATGCTGGCAGCCATCCACCGTTTACAGTGGCCCCAAGCTGGAGTCCAGCTAAAAGAGAATAGAAACTGGAAGCAAAGAGGCGTATATGAACCACAAGAGGACAGGAAAAACAGTTGAGGATTTATTTGCAGAACTCAGAAGAAGTGGTTAAGTTCCAATATTAGGAAGGGCAGGCTAGATGAGATTGAGATGTTTGTAAGTGAAATCTTTATATACTGTCCAAAAAAACAAGAGTTCTCTGGGCAGCTTACAAATAAAAAGGCCACAGAATACAAAAAAATAGTCTCTGAAAATAAAATTTGAAACAGAATTAAACTGGGGGAGGGGGGAAATCCAATAGGATGGAATGACATCAGTACAAAAGACCTAAAAATATTTCTGATTCAGAACACGGAGAAAATAAAAAGGATATTGAGTGAATCCAGAAAATGATTAGTGAGAGTAAAGTCAAGATAGAAGAAGAGATTAAAGAAATAATGAAATGTGTTTAAGCTAGTTGGGAAAATAAAGTAGCGTAACAAGAATGGCTGGAAGTCAAGTCACTTGATGGGTGTCCGTGTGGGGTAGGTGTATAGGTATGTTGATATGTATAGTATAGTCTAAACCACAGAGCCAAGGCTTGCTGATCAGAAGATTTGCGGTTTGAATCCCCACGACGGAGTAAGCTCCTGTTGCTCGGTCCCTGCTCCTGCCAACCTAGCAGCTCGAAAGCACATTGAAGTGCAAGTACAGTGGTGCCTCGCTAGATAAATTTAATTCGTTCCACGGGTCTTTTCTTATAACGAAAAAATTCGTCTAGCGAATCCCATAGGAATGCATTGAATTTTTTTTGATTTTTTTTTTTGCCCATAGGAACGCATTAATTGAATTTCAATGCATTCCTATGGGAAACCGTGATTCGCTAGACGAAAACGAATTCGTCTAGCGAGGCAACCTCCGCTAGAAAAAACTTTCGTTAAGCGAAAATTTCGTTAAGCAGGGCATTCGTTAAGCGAGGCACCACTGTAGATAAATAGGTACCGCTCCGGCGGGAAGTTAAACGGAGTTTCCGTGCACTGCTCTTGTTCGCCAGAAGCGGCTTAGTCATGCTGGCCACATGACCCGGAAGCTGTATGCCGGCTCCCTCAGCCAGTAAAGCGAGATGAGCACCACAACCTCAGAGCCGTCCGCGACTGGACCTAATCGTCAGGGGTCCCTTTACCTTTACCTATAGTATAGCTAGGTATTATATAGAGTAATGTAGGTATGTTTTATGCTATGAAAATAAGGTAGTGTGTTGTCTGTATGTATTGTGTAAATGTAAATGTATGTGTTTTATATGTTAATAAAATTTGAATTAAAAAAAATAAGACAGGAGTTGAATAATAATAATAATAATAATAATAATAATAATAATAATAATAATAATAATGTAAAAGGGATCTTCACCTGGGGCTGAAAATACCATAATGCAGGCACCAGATGAGCCACTCCAATGAAGGCATTCCATTTCTATGGTGCCAATGCTGAAAAGACCCTTTCTACTGAATCCATCCAACTTTCCTCATTTGGCAGGGGTACCCGAAGAAATGTATCAGAAGTCTGTTTGAGTATACATGGTAGGTGGTGATCCTTTGGCTAAACCACAAATGGGGTCTGAGTAATAGGCAATGGGGTGCCCTCCAAATACTGCTTGTACTATTTTAAATGTTATAGTTTATGTTTTTATATCAATTACAAAAAAACTATTATATTGAAACTGACAAAATAATATTTTTAAAATATGTAACTATCGTGAAATGCAACAGAGTGAGAATATTAACTAAGACAACAAAACTGTACAGAGCAAACATTTCTAGGCAAAGGATGATGTCCAATGTTGTGCAAGAGGACTTTGCTTGTGCAACAGAGGTTCCAACTTCCTTGCCTCCCCCTACATTTCCCCCAAATTTTCTCCAAAGGTTTCTCAATGCCCAGAGGTGCCCAGGGGGAAGAAAGGAGAAGTCGCATTTTGTGAAGTTCGCTCTGTTGGCAGATGGAGTCTGTTGGATGTCACACCAAAAGTTGAAGTAGATCTAGAACAAGATAATAAGACAGAAATCACTTGTTCTTGAATGAATTTACTTGCTGTTCTAACAGTAAAGAAAACAGAAAGAAATAAAACTTTTCCTTCCACTTTCTCCTAAAGCAAGAGTGTCAGACTCAAATGGCCTGGAGGAACAAAACCAAAAAAAAACACCCAATGGTGGATGATTTTCACAAAGCACATTGATTTAGGATCATGTTGTCTGTCCTCTTGATGGTACACTGAATACTCCTTAAAAAAAAGAAGAAGTGGGCATTCAAAGTGGAAATAACACATCCTTCATGGGGAAAGCATGACAGACAGTTAACTTATTTATTTCTATTTAACACACTACAGGCTTTCTGATTTTACGGCATTACATGTTTTGAACCTTTTAGTAAACTGGAGGTTTCTCGTTTCAGTCTAACTGCTGTTAATTTGTTCCAAATGTGAACGTCGCAAATAAGGTCTGGTTACCATCTCGGCATTGAGTCGATAATAGGAACAGAGCTGATCAGCATCTGGTTTAGTTCAGAGTACAACACACCGCCTAATACTGCAAAATTTGGATTGGAAGGTCCTGGCTATTTCACGACCACCAAAAAAAAAAAAAAAGCCCTCCAGAAAAAAAACCCTGAACAGCACTCACATACAGTCATGTGTCATTATTTATTGCTTGATAGGTTTGCTAAATATGGAATATCACATTACTAATTTTGCCAAATTCCACAATACATAAACAGGCCAAAACCTCTTAACATAAATTATGGCAGAGCTGCTTTAATGATAATTTTTAAAATCCATGGCGCTTGCTTTCCGGAGTTGGAAAACCATTTAAATTTTTTTTAAAAAGCACTCTAAGAAACATTAAAAAAAAGTTTCTAAATTCATTCTTTCTCTACTATAGACAACTCCCATCACATATGCATGAAAAAAATGCTGGGTAGTGCCACTTTGTGAATAAACATGAAAATGGGCTTAACCATGAAACCAAATATAATCTGCAAATCGGGATCCTTCGCCCCAAGTGAAATGTACCATAAGAATTTAAGAACTGTTCTGCCTCACATAGTTCTTTTTTTGAAAAGTTCCTCAATATCTTCCTCATTGACATTCCTGTCATTTGTTGTATTTTTCAAGGTTGCCGTGATCCAAGAAACTGTGTTGCCAACTGCTTGCAGTTATTATGAATGGATCTCCATTTCCCCATTCCATCTACATTTCACAGCATTTCACACTGAATTCTTCATTGTTTCTAGGATGGGGGTTGTGACCCATGCAGAAAATATGTATAGGTTTGGCGTTTACGGCATTTATGCAACCCTTTATACGCTTCACTGTTGGTGGGGTTGAGAGTTACCCTCTTAAGTTTTGTTTTTTAAAAAAATCATATTCCTGCAAACCTTGGGGTTTGCCCAAGTCTGCTAATCTTTCCTCTTCTCAGTGGCCCAGTTTGACTCCAATCCTGTTGGCACTCGGCACCATAATTTACTAAAAGGAGGAGTTACTATACTGTTACACATATACTGTCGCTGTGTGCCTGGCACAAGCATATCCGACCATCCTCTTGTGCTGCTAAGCTAACCATGCAGGGATCCAGCCACAACTGCGTGGTTTTTAAAGTCTACGCTCAAAAGAGAAACATTCCCAGGCTGCCAATAATCATGCCTATCTTTAGCAGAACAAGAAGAAAATGCAAGAGCAGCTTGTCAGACACATGTATTGTCAGGCCCAATTAACAAAACAAACACAAGCAAGGCCTGATCGCTGCAGCTCACATTTGGAGAGCAGCTCTGTCCTTTAAAAAAAAAAAAAGTTCCTAGAATTGTTCCATCAGTCTGGCTACAGCTGTCGCATCCAAGCACTAAAGCTCTTTACTCAAAAATAAATAAATCCAATACTATTAATGGTTAATCCCTTCATTCCATCGGTAAATCTTAGCATGGATGCCAGCAGGAAATCGGCCCTTGTGTATAAGGAGTGCAGGCAACTCTTCCAGTGGTTACAAGACTTTTAAACAAACTTTTATTCTTATCCAACAAAGGTGGATTGGCTGCAATTGTTACTCTGCCATTGCAATGCATATTCATCTCTGGGGACTCTCGACAGGTACACGTTCTGCACGGACTCCAAGTGTGGAATCGTACTGCAGTTGTTAGCTTGCAGGATTGCGGCAAGCAGACCTCATGACTGTGAAGTCTTCCCTTGCAGTTCTGTCCTGTCCTCACGGCACACTTGAGTGCTCATGTTTGGTGTTCTTGGATGCAAGTAGCAAGCGAGCGAGGCATTCTTGCCAGGAAATCAAATTTAATTAGCTTTTATCCATCCAGCCCTTGTAAAATGTCTGAAACCCAAGTATCGCTGAAATGCAATGCGTCGCAAATACGAATGCTGTCACATCTGCCAAGAAGAGAACTCTTCACTAACTGAGCTCACCGTAGCAAAAGGGAAGATTCGGACGAAATGAAGCTGCAAATAAAAAATGAAGGTACACCACATAAACCTAACTCATCCTGGGTACATCAAAATAGTATTCAGGACTGAATTTAACTTCTCCATCTGTTCTATCCTTGCCTAAGGAGATCTACAATATTTTGACTCTTTTAATATATGAAGGCTGAAGTTACTTCAAGCTATCATTATTTGAAGGCTGAAGTTACTTCAAACAAATCATTATTTCCTGATGAATAGCCTTTGGACTATTTGGACTGCAGATGGTGACAGCAGTCACGAAATTAAAAGACGCCTGCTTCTTGGGAGAAAAGCAATGACAAACCTAGACAGCATCTTAAAAAGCAGAGACATCACCTTGCCAACAAAAGTCCGTATAGTTAAAGCTATGGTTTTCCCAGTAGTGATTTATGGAAGTGAGAGCTGGACCATAAAGAAGGCTGATCACCGAAGAATTGATGCTTTTGAATTATGGTGCTGGAGGAGACTCTTGAGAGTCCCATGGACTGCTAGAAGATCAAACCTATCCATTCTGAAGGAACTCAGCCCTGAGTGCTCACTGGAAGGACAGATCGTGAAGCTGAGGCTCCAATACTTTGGCCACCTCATGAGAAGAGGAGACTCCCTGGAAAAGACCCTGATGTTGGGAAAGATGGAGGGCACAAGGAGAAGGGGACGACAGAGGACGAGATGGTTGGACAGTGTTCTCGAAGCTACCAACATGAGTCTGACCAAACTGCGGGAAGCAGTGCAAGACAGGAGAGCCTGGCGTGCTATGGTCCATGGGGTCACGAAGAGTCGGACACGACTAAACGACAACAAGCCTTTGGACTATAATGTAACTTAAATAGAAAATCTTTAGAAAGATTTTTCCTCCAAAAGCATTTTATTTTAAAAATCCGATTTAAATTTAAAAAGAAATCTGATTTTTTAAAATATTTTAAATAAATATTGTTTTTTTATCCACCCTGCTTCTTCTCCAGGATGGAAGAAAAAAGTGTCCTTGCCCTTGGAATTGCCAAATGGACTCCCCAAGGGACAACTCCCTTTGGCATCTCCCCTTCAGTGGTGGCTTAGCTGGCAGCAGACCTGCCATCCAAGAGCTGCTGGGATTTTCTGCCCCCTAACCCAGCCAGGAACTGTTACAAGAAGCTGCAAGACGGAGTGCTGCCTCTCTCTGGACAGGCAGGCAGCAACAGCATCCCAGCCATTACAGCACTTAACCAGGGACAGCAACACAGGAGAAAGCAAAGCTCAGGTACTCGCTCCTAGGAAAGAGCATCTCCAGTCTCCCAGTGCTGCAGCTATAATTCCACTACCAAACTTTGTAATTATTGCCACCGCTGCCATTTTAGGTTGCGTTTCTTGTTTTCAATTCATTGAAAACTGCCCTGCAACTGAGCAGACAAAACATACATACCGTATTTTTCCGTGCATAAGAAGCCCCCATGTATAGGACGCCCCCTATTTTTGAGCCCAGAATTAAGAAATAAATTTATGTATATATTTAATTGATGACAAACCTAGACAGCATCTTAAAAAGCAGAGACATCACCTTGCCTACAAAGGTCCGTATAGTTAAAGCTATGGTTTTCCCAGTAGTGATGTATGGAAGTGAGAGCTGGACCATAAAGAAGGCTGATCTCCAAAGAATTGATGCTTTTGAATTATGGTGCTGGAGGAGACTCTTGAGAGTCCCATGGACTGCAAGAAGATCAAACCTATCCATTCTGAAGGAAATCAGCCCTGAGTGCTCACTGGAAGGACAGATCCTGAAGCTGAGGCTCCAATACTTTTGCCACCTCATGAGAAGAGAAGAATCCTTGGAAAAGACCCTGATGCTGGGAAAGATTGAGGGAACTAGGAGAAGGGGAAGACAGAGGACGAGATGGTTGGACAGTGTTCTTGAAGCTACGAACATGAGTTTGACCAAACTGCAGGAGGCAGTGCAAGACAGGAGTGCCTGGCGTGCTATGGTCCATGGGGTCACGAAGTCGGACACGACTAAACAACTAAACAACAACAACAACAATATATTTAATTGCAACATTCTGTGTATAAGGCGACCCCCAATTTTAAACTTAAATTTTTTGGGGGGGGGAAATATAGTCTTATACATGGAAAAATACAGTATTTCAAGTAAATAAATAAAATTTGAGCTTTGGGGATTAATGGGTAACCCCAGAATCCAGTTTCATGCTTCTTTTACCCAATTTAAAATTTGGAGTTTTGAGCAGCTTTTTTTATATAAAAAAAAGTTGCATAATGCAACGTTCCACATCCTGGTGCTCTCCAGATGTTCTTGACTATGGTTCCCTTCATCCCTGACCATTGGTAACAGAGCTATAGTCCAACCACACCCAGAAGTAAGTTGGGGAAGACTAGCAATTGGATCAGGCAGCGGAAGCACTGAAAACTCACTGGGAGGTAAAACCACCAGCATCCCAACTACATTATTAAAGCTAATTACATTACCTGTGAGCATATGCAAGGAATCCTTCCAACAGCTAGTCTACTTATTTAACGTTTCCCACTCTGGGTGGCTTATACAACATTTTGAAATGTTGCATTACAAACAGAAAGCTCGGGAGCTTTGAAAAAATTGGTAGTTTTAGAAATGCAAATTGGGATTTTTTAAAAAATTAAAACAACACCCAGCATTTATGCACTTCAGTCCTCTAGATGGAGCACTCTCCCAATGCATTTGCAGCAAAGTCAACTACAGCTTTTCCAGCAACGTAGCTCAAATGCAACAGTAGTAGGTAAGTGAATAGTTACAGGTAGGTAGCCGTGTTGGTCTGCAGTAGTCGAAACAAAATAAAAAAAATTCCTTCCAGTAGCACCTTAGAGACTAAGTAAGTTTGTTATTGGTATGAGCTTTTGTGTGCATGCACACTTCTTCAGATGACCAATGACAAACTTAGTTGGTCTCTAAGGTGCTACTGGAAGGAATTTTTTTATTTAGGTAAGTGAATGTCACTCTCAAGCATCATTTTAGCTTGCCAGTCCAAGCTACCTAAGCTCAAAGAAGAAACCAAATAACGGAGAAGGGGAAGTATTCAATTTTAATAGTGTGAGAGGCCAGAGGGTGAGTGCAGTTCCCTTCCACAACTTTTGTCTCCCAAGTACTTTTCTCCTAAGCAAAGTGTCAATAGTGGTAGCAATCTTGGGCTAAGAGGTCCTGGAGAGTGAGCGAAATAGGTGGTTCATCACTCCTCACCTTCCCACCCCTTTTGCTGATAAGTAAGGCTCACTACCTACTTCACTTTAGGTATGGTTCAGAGCAGAACCATTTAAATTAATGTAGAATAGTCATGGCATTGATTTCAGTGGATCTGCTCAGAGTACAACTCGGTCAGCCATCACCTTCTATGTTCAAATACATTTATAATAATAATAATAATAATAATAATAATAATAATAATAATAATAATAATTGGATCAAATTGTCGTTCCCAGTCCTGGTTTGCAGGGAAAGTGCAAACCAGTGTGCCAGCTAGTCCATACACCCCTCTCCCAAGCAAACTGTGGTTTGCTGCAAACCAGGGGAGAAGGGGATCATGGAAGAGAGTGAATCCAAGAGTCACTAAAAACCTGCCCACATACCACAAAATCATAGCATGGCATGTCTAAACTAGCCTACAGTGTTAACTCCATCTAAAATGAGGGAGCACAAAATGTATAAACTATTGGCTTGCTAATATGCTTTATTGCTTGAGGACTTCAAGCTATGAAACAAAACTGCAAGCTTCCCTTGGTTATATGCATATCGTTTTAGTCCCTTGCCCAATTAAATCAAATTCATTTAAGTATGCAATAGTAATTTGTTGAGCATCTCCCACTGCACCTCCCTGTCTCCGAGGTGGAAATTACCCCCTTGCTCATAGCAGTGAAAACATTCTGTGCATTTCTGCTCCTCTATACCACAGTTCCAATGAAAACAACAAGCTGCACCCTCTTGCTGGCAGAAGCTTTGCACCTTGTACACAAAGGTTGTGTTCATAGTAAATTCCAACAGTTTGCTTTAGTACTGTACTGTATTTAGACCTGGAAATGTTCCTAGTCCAGGAGGAGTTGCATGCGTCCTGCTTTAAACGAACACCTAGAACTGGAAAATAAAGCATTACTTTTTCTCACCAAAGTGCTGCTTCTCCCCAAAGCTATGAACAGGATCAATAACTAGTATTCAATTTACTGCAGATATCCACATGTAGGGCTGAGAATCGAAGCTAAAATATTGTCTTTTGACTCTGTTTTTCTACAGCCTTTGATACACCTTTCACTCAAAAGAAATGAATAGAATCTGAGACAAACAGAACAGAGCAAAACTGGGTTGTTTACTACAGACCAGCAAATGAAGTAGATTCAGATTCAACCTACTTAAAGAAACCAATGTTAAAATATATGCTCTGATGGGTTTTTTTAACCACACTTGTGTATATATCTATCCATTTGATCCCACTTCTAAAACACTGTAGTGTGGGAATCAGTGACTAGAAAGATCCTAAGCCTAAAAAGTTCCTCGGTCTGTGTAGTGACCTTTGTAGCAGCATGGAGACAGGGCTGCCTTGAAATCATTTAGCTATGAGGATATTTGATGGTTTCAACTTTTTAAAAATCTTTGCTTTGTCTTTATAGTTTTGGACACAGTTGTTATTATTATTGTTATCGATATTGATTCCCATAAGATCTAATGAACAGACACACTTATTTTTAACTACTATCTTAGAACAGAAAGGCATAGCAATAACATTGATATTACCATTATTTTGCAAATACGATGTGTTCAGGAGGAAATATAAGGTCAGCCCTTGTTCGGTAAAGAACTGCTTAGTGCATGTATAACTTTACCGCAGCTTCATCAACTGTTCTGTTAGAACATTTTATGCCCCATATGGTATTCATTTTTAAGCACAAGTCTCCAGCACTCCTACATATGTTCAATAAATAATTCTGCTTTATCATCACTTAAGTTTATTTCTACATCATGTTATGGCTTAAGCATTTACTGTACATACAAGATCTGAAGAGACTGATGTTCAATAAATTTATTCTTTTTATTCATTTCAGTGGCTTTTCATCATAGCAGCAATAAATAGGAATTTTATATCTTTTATAAAACACATTATTTAAGAGAGTCACTTTCACTAACATGAAACCACTGTTAACACAACTGGGAATTTAAAATTAACATAACTCTTAGATAATTTGAGTTTGGACATGGAGCTGAGGAAAGAAAATCTATCACTGGGTAGCTTCGCTATCATTTACGACTGGGTAATCTGCAGGGCCTCCAACATGTCTTCTACAGCTTTCAGAGAGTACTTCGTCTCCTTCTTACTGCGACCAGCATACTAAGGGAAAAGAAAGATTAACACTTGTTTTACAAAACCAAGTAATGAAAAGTCACAATAGGGTACATCACCACCAAAATTGCCAAGACTGCACGAGGAATCTCCTACCGCAGAAATATTCCATTAAAAACCAGTACCAAGATTTGACTGTAAAAATGCCCATTTTATGTCCCCTCTTGTGTGATGCCTACAGAATGCAAAAGGAGTGAGTGGCAGATTGAACATCTAAGAACCTGTGAGGGGCTAGTAGGAATCTCTGCTTCCGCCACTACTCTAATCTACTATGTTAGTTTTGTAGGGTTGGGTCACAACATTGAACAGAGTTCTTTCCATGTAAAAAGATTCCCACTATCTCTTGCAAGCTTCAGCTTCCAGTGGTACCCCATAAGCAGTTCTTAAAGATTAAAAGCCTTTCAAGAACAGGGTAGGCAGCTACCAAAAATTGTAGATTTCTCCCTTGCACAACAAAAATGTCTACAACTCACACTTCGACCCAGCCTTTAGTGTTTATTTATATTTAACCAAAATCGTAGATGTGAACACACATGAGTTGAAGAAGAAATCCCTAGTTTGAAACCTCACTTCTACCATGAACACACTAGGTTCTGTCTCTGAGTCTTAGCCTCACATCATGAGAAGGGATACTATTAGTACCAACATTACAGGATTGTTCCAAGAATTACTGAAATGATATATGTACAATGGTTCAGACACAATATATACATGTTAAGTATCATTATTCTCATTTAAGCTCACTAGTTCTTTTCATATCCTGAGCAGACAAGGAGATTGAGTTTGAATTTATTAAACATCTTGGACAAAATGCATTGTAAATTTGACTGTTGGTTTCAGGAGAGGTGGCAATATTGGTTGGATTTGCAGAAATCTGACAAATTCATACAAAGACATAACCAGATTAACAGCATGCTTTGTATTAGCCGTAGCTAAATATCAACATTGTTTTTGACACTTATGAAACCAGCTGTAGACTTGATCTGTGCAGTGACCCATAAGTGGTTGCTAGTGTTTTATCAATACAAATGTTTTTACTTATACCTTTTGTTTTTTGATTTTGTTTTACATCTATAACACCGAAATGTACATACTGTACAGATTTATTTTTGTTATGACTCAAGGTCAATAAAAATAAAATTACTAATACTATATTTGAAACAAAATAAAAAAATTCTTTCCAGTAGCACCTTAAAAGGTAAAGGTAAAGGGACCCCTGACCATTAGGTCCAGTTGTGACCGACTCTGGGGTTGCGCGCTCATCTCGCATTATTGGCCGAGGGAGCCGGCGTATAGCTTCCAGGTCATGTGGCCAGCATGACCAAGCCGCTTCTGGCAAACCAGAGCAGCACATGGAAACGCCGTTTACCTTCCCGCTGTAGCGGTTCCTATTTATCTACTTGCATTTTGATGTGCTTTCGAACTGCTAGGTTGGCAGGAGCTGGGACCAAGCAACGGGAGCTCACCCCGTCACAGGGATTCGAACCGCCGACCTTCTGATCAGCAAGCCCTAGGCTCAGTGGTTTAACCACAGCGCCACCTTGTCATTGGTATGAGCTTTCGTGTGCATGCACACTTCTTCAGATACCAATACTATATTTGTATTTTATTGTGCAAGTATTTTATTATTCGATTGTTTTGTTTCATACATGTCCATACCTCAACTTTCTTTCCATGTGGTGGACATATGTATGATTCAAAAGACTTGATTCAGACTTAGTTATCTTAAATCACAGTGAAATCAATGGGAACTAACAGCACAATCCTTTTTTTTAAATAACATTTTATTAGATTTTCCAATTAAACACATTTAAAGACATTAAACAAAACAAACAAACATTCAAAACAACACAATACATACATCACTTTTTACTCTTCTCACAATCTTCTATTAAGAATGCTCTGCCGAGCTTGACTTCCCTCCCTCCCCTCAATAGGTTTTCTAATCAGTTCTTATCTCGCAGTTCCTTTATATCTAGTCCTTAAAGTCAATTCGTAGGATTTATTTTAAGCCTGCAAGTGTCTTTAAGCTTCTACAGTTCTTTTCCATATAATCCACAAATTTACTCCAGTCTCTTAGAAACCTTGTCTCCCTCTGGTTTCGAATCCTGCTAGTCAGTCTCGCTAATTCTGCATATTCCATCATCTTTGTCTGCCACTCTCCACAATCCTAACCATGTCTACTGAGGAGTCCTATTGAATTCAGTGAGACTTACTCCCAGGTAAGTGGGGTGTAGATTGCAGCATAAGACATTACTAACTTGTCCAACTGATATACATGGGAATGATATTTCCCTAACTTAATCTGGATTCAACACAGAGCAAGTTAAGTGTTTGCTTTCTTTCTGATGTTGTTTAAACACTTTTTAGAGCTGTCAACATTGTCTCCTGCTGAATATTCTATCCAACATCATGTCAACAACTGCACTGTGTAAAAAGGAAACGGAACTATAATTAACAAGAAAAAGAAAAAGAGATACGCTGACAGAATGTTTACCTAAAATGTTAAAGAAATGCTGAAGACGAAACAATTTTAATGTTAACAAAGTAACTGTTGTACCTACTTACTAGAAAAAAGGAAACAGCTACCAGACTTGAAACATCAACATTTTAACATTTAGAGTGACTCAGCTTTGGTAACACTAATATTTCTCAGCACGAAAAGATTTGGCTATGGTACTCCAAAGTTAATAAGCTTCTATTTAAATTACAGAAAAACCACTTGAGTTTCATTTAGCAACATTTACTACAGCAATGTTGTCATTCCGTGACTCAATATGGGGACTTGAACGGCAGGATAGTAAATCATATCGTTTTATTTGATTGTGATCTGTCATTATAATGCAAGGCTCTAAATGAAAAGAGAGAGATCTTGGCACACATGGTGGTTTTTACATGCAACCAACTAAATGTCTTACAGTTTGCTGTTTGTTTATACGGGCAAACATATGGCTATAGCAGTGATAAATGGGTGGACTATTCCATCCAAACTTCAAGGGGCAAACCCCAGTGGGAAATACGCTGTGTGTTAACAGGCCATACATACAAATGGCAAAGTGCAATGACACTCCTGAATGGCTCTAATACCTTTCAAAGGACACAGGAGAACAGCTGAGTGGATTGTACCTACAATTAGCTAGCTCCAGCACTTTCTTCATCATTTGCGGAAGATTTACCAGCTAATGATACATTCTACTAAGAATTATTCAGGTGGATGTAAACAGGAATTGTACTAAGATGTTCACGTTCCATTCATTTCAGACAGTTTTTGGTCTTAAAAATTAAACGGTTTATAAATGTTTTTATTTATTTATTTATTTTAAAGTAGGCTTATGTCAAAAAAGTTCCTAACTGGTAATTTGGTCTACTTGTATTGCTATATTTTAACATGGGGGGGGGGATTATACCATTCCTTTGTAGGTGTAATTTCTTTTCAAGGGCTTGCCACTATCTAATTTTTTTTTCATGGCCTATTCTCAAACTAACATTAACATCTAAACACCCAATAAATTTCCAGTTTAATGCTCTCCCCCCCCCTTCAAGTACCATGGCCGACCTGCATACTAGATTTCCTGATTTATGATGTGTTCCTTTTCCCTCATAATTAACGCAATTTAGCAAATGTCTCATGACCCGATGACAAAATTTTGTGGTAAGACAGGTAATATTCCAGCTGGAACAAGAGACGGAAGAATTGTTAACCTGCCTTTGACCCCCTTGGACCATTTTCAAAGATTAAGTAACCTTAACCCCAAATCTTAAAGACTGAAGGTGAAAAATGGGGCCAGGTGTGTGTGTGTGTGTGTGTGTGTGTGTGTGTGTGTGTGTGTGTGTGTAGGCAGCCCCAACCATATATTTACAGAGATTTAACTGCTTAAGAAACTAATTATAGAAAAATCTCAAAGACCTTGTGCTTGATTTGAAAACTGCTTGATTTGAAAACTGGGGAGTTCAAAATAATTAGTACTATGCCTATTCCGTTTTAGGGACACTTAGGACAGATCTGACATAAGACAGTAACAGGAGGAAAGACCCTTGTTAACTTGAAAAATGGCTCCCTTTAATGACATTGGCATAAGTTTCAAGTTTTCAAGTTAGAACAAACAAAGCCCAATGGTGTCACAATCAATAAAAGCCTAGTTGGACATCTAAATCACTTCGAATTCTAGTTTATGACCAATTATTTTTGTGTACTCCAGCATTAGGCACCAATTCAGCCGATGACAAAGCTTTTACTTCCCCATCTCTCTGAAATCATGATTAAATTTTCTGTCCCGAATGGTTTGTAACAGAATCACCTCACCGCTAATAAACAACATGTGGATGCCTAACGCTAGAGAATTTAGTCATGTGTCCAAAAGCATTTATCAGTGAAATTACTGAGTGGATCATATTAAGGGCTTAAAAAAACACACTTAACGTTAATCAAACTTGCACCACTCTGCTAAAATGCTTCCATTACAGACACAATAAACTAATTGAAGGAATAGGAACCTATATTTTGCCTTGATGTTAAGCACACAGAACACAAGCGAGGATTCTTCAGTTTTAGTGATTTAGATATATTGTAGTTTATGTCATTAGTTCACAATTAATTAGTGCAGTTAATTTAAGGGCCTCAAACACTTATGAAAACCTGGTTCTTTCCCCTTAAATTCCATAGTGGCCACACTACAACCTACAAAATATTATTATTATTTGTTTTAAGGGCTGCATTCACCCTTATCCAACCCACTTGGAGCTGCATGCCAAAAGTACATGTGGCCAAAAGTGGGTGTGGTGATCCCACACTCTTTCATTACAACACACACACACACTGCCCCTCCTGAGCTGATCCACACAACTGGATCAACAAGAGGTGGCAACCATTAGGGCACTAGCCTCTACTCACCTCCACACTGTGTCTACTTGATTTGTTTTTTTTTCCTGCAGCTGCCAAAATGGATGGGGGTTTTTTGAGGGAGGGGAGAGAATCGCTTGGGAGATTGGACCAGGCCCCTGAACTGGGGACTAGCCACCTTTGCCATACAGGATACGAGTCCCCTTAACAGAATCATTTGGCATATTCTTTTTTTTTTCATTTGCAAGATTGCAACCTTTAGCAGAATAGTAGTTATTGAGAACAGATTAGCTCAATGTGAAGAAAGCCACCTACCAATTTTTCAGCCCTTTTGCTTCAGGCTCTTCAGTAGTTTCAGTGCAAATATAGAAACAGACCAAACCATACAATACGCAAAGCTCAACCAGGATTTGGTCTTTATTCAGTAAAGATTCTTATAGTACATTTTGCCCGAGTAGGGTGTTAACTTGAAATTTTGGCCAACTTCTAATTTACGTAATTGTATCTTGCATACTGAAATTCCCCTTGCAGTTTTCAGCTAGATATGGTATTTGTCACTTTTCTGCTAAAATACAGCTGAAGTATGCAATACATCACAAACATATGAAGTCACAAAGAAGTTCTGACATTTGTTTTAAATACATTTTAGTTGTGTAAAATGTGAACTGTTCTGGTAAGTATCAACTGAGAGAGGGGCCAATTTGCAATTATTTTGATCCAGCTCCAACATAACTATGGAATTGGACCATAAGTTTAAAAAAATAAAAAATAAAATAAAATACAAGCAGTGTTTTCAAATTTACACTGCGATCTTCAGAGATAAATTATATATACCATCAATTTAACAGAATCAGAGGAACAGTTCAAAACATCTCAAGACTGATTAAAGCTAAGCAATTAAATCCAACCAAATATCCCATAAATAATAGCTTCTTTTATCAAACTTTTTAAATCAAACTAAGGCAAGTTACTGGATTTGCAGTCAAACTGCAATAGTGCAATATGGTAATGTTGCCAGCAATTAATTATATTTATAGCTGAGCAGACACTTAATTTATGCACACATGGATGCACAAGGATTCCTTCAGACTATACACTCAAAGGTTAGACAACTTTTGCAATATATTCATATCCTCTAAAAAGATGAAAAACAAAATAAAATTCCTTTTGTCCTTATGTTATTTAACTCTCTGAAATCTGCATGGCCTCTTTATGACTTTATCACACACCCCTGCCTCCCCATTCCACTTGCCTACTACATAGGCAAACAAGGTGAAAAGGTCTATTGTAATGTGGTGCATGAAGCATATCAGAGTTTTAACACAATACTCACCTGGTAAGCTCTATTTATTTGGTTTGCTGCCCAACCAGCATACTTCATATTATCTTTTTTCATTTTTGCACTTGCCTTGGAATTGGAAGCAATATGGCTGGCAGACTAGAAAGAAAACAAGAAACAAAAACAAATCAGCAATAGAATCTTGCAAAATAAACCTGAATACTGAACACACATGGAACATGATGAAACAGTGCAACAGGAAAAATGTGGGCACAGGTATTAAAATAAAACACATTAAAGCAAAAACTACAATACATTTTAAGTTAACGGTTTTCAATAACAAAATAAACAAGTAAGAAATTGGACGTTGTGGTTCTGCTAGTCTCTCTCTCTCTCTCTTGTTCAAGGTAGGCGCAGCAGTGAACTTTTAATATCTCTGCAAACAGCAGTTCCCCATGCCACTTGGCAAAACACTTTTGAGAGGCAGGGCAATGTCTAAATCAGTTTGTCTATTGCATAGGGATCTGCTGTTCAAAGACAAACTCAAACGTTCATGATGCGCTCGCAAGCCCTGAGGTGCGTCGAAAGCAGCTCTCTGGATTCCAGCCATACCCTTAAGAATTCAGAAAACTTGGAAGCAAAACTTCTAAAACCGAAGGCCTGAATGTTCATGAATATCATGCTATTTAAGTTACAAGTTCTAAAACACAAAATGTAAGAACAACTTCAAAAGAAGAATTGCTGTTAACATGCACAAAGCAGGCATGATCTTGTTTCCAGAAAATGCTGACATTTGGACGGTGCATCCTTACTGCTGGTTCTATGGAAACTTTTATTTGATATGGCAGCATTACAGAACCTCAAATCTTGTCAACAGGTAGTAAAAAGCAAGTGTCACCACAGACCTTGAGAGGGAAAAGGTTTCATCTGCAGTTTCAAAAGATAAGTCATTATGTGATCCTCTATACTGACAGCAATAAAAAAAATGCTTTAATCGTTAAGTATCCCTATTATAAATTCTATAGCATTGCTGTTTAAGTGACATTAGAAGGAATTTGTAGCACTATTATAAAAAGTGTGTAAGTTGGAAATCAGCACTTCAAATACTGTACTGAGAATCCTTTACTTAATGCCTTTTTTTTAGAAAGCTTTGTCACTACAGCAGCTGTATGCACATCATCTGTTCTTAGCACAACAGAACAAGAATACAAATGGTGGTTCACCCCAGAGTACATTTGGTGATAAACTTGGTTCTTTAAGTTGAATGCAAAAGAGGGCCTCCCCACCCCCAAGAAGGTTTAAGGTTTTTCCAATTATAGTCTTGCGTTTATCTCCCAAGAACTTAGCGTCAAGAAGGCAACCTCAGTGCTGTTGCTTCTCTGTGGTCCTCATGCCCAGTTCCCTAACAGGACATTCAGAAGGAGGAAGAAAAGGAAGGATCATATATCATAGCTCCCATTCTTGACATGCAAGTAGAGCAGCAACCACATGAGAAGCCTGACCCACAACAAGTGGAAACAATATGTGTGGCTCTTGCAATGTAAGAGTATGGATGGAAATGTACAGTACTTGGGCATAGAATGAAATAGATCTGTGCACTTATGATATGATAGTTTAAGGACGGTTTTCTTGCACTGAAATTTTATCTGTATAGGAAATCATCATGCACAATGGAGAGAATAAGTCTTAGTGTCTCAGAATTCTTGAAGGTACCAAAATAAGGTCAGAAGAAAAAGGACGGAGGAGGAGGTGGAAGTACTTTGGCACGCACATACTCAGAACTTTTCATGCAGTAAAATAAGGTATATTTACGCTAAGAGTAAAAAAACTTCACAAGTCTGTCTTTCTAACGCAGGCATCCCCAAACTTCGGCCCTCCAGATGTTTTGGACTACAGTTCCCATCTTCCCTGACCACTGGTCCTGTTAGCTAGGGATCATGGGAGTTGTAGGCCAAAACATCTGGAGAGCTGCAGTTTGCGGATGCCTGCTCTAACAGATCCATTTTAAAGATCCTATTGAAAATTTGCAAGAAGCTCTAGAACAATTAAATTAGTAGGAATTTTTAGCTGCCTTAATGCTTCAGCTAAATACTTTTGTACTGTACTTGAAATAGAATTGCTAAATTAAATAACTGATTTAATACTTCAATGACACTAAGATGTGCTTGCCTATAATGATACGAAGAGAAAAGCTGCTTTATTTATTGGTGTTATATAAAGTTTGCTAAGGCTAGGAATAAATAAGCCAAACCCGACTTATGCATCACACCTGACATCACACTTGCATCAAGGAGCATGGCATATTTTTCTGTCTCAACTCAACTTACATAACTTTAAATATCAAATTGATTATTTTTTGGGAAATTAAATGCCTTCATACTCACCATATAAAGTCCAAATAATGCTCTCATGTTTCTGTTGTTCAGCTTCAACGCCTGTGCAAAATATTTTCTTGAGAGCTCAAGGTTTTCAAGCCCTCCTTGGGTATATTTAACCTATTTCAAATGTAAGATTGATGAGCAAGTTTACTTTAACATTATGAAAAGTTGTGCCACTTATATAATAAATCCCAGAAATGGAAACACGAGCTTTTCCTCTGAGAGTGAAAATAGTACCAGACTAATTCAGCTTGAAGAATGGAGTTAAAAGATGTAAGGGGTATTTGATGCTTAAGTGAACCATTAAAAAAAAACACCAGGATGACAATTATTGGAAAACAAAACGTCTGAGTACAACCAAATATGAGGATGCAAGCCAGTGGTACAAAAAAAGAATGTAGTAGAAGTCATGGGAGACAACAAGTGGGCAGACTGCAGGAACAACATGCCTTGCCAACTGGCCACTGAGCAAAGACAACTGCTCGCTACCCAGACTGTCCTGAAATACTCACCTCTGCAAATTGCTGGCAATATAAGTGGTTGTGGGGGTTAGCCATCATGAGTTCCTCCAAGCAAAAGGCTGCCTTTGCATAACTGAAAAACAAAACCAGAAAATCACACCATTATTATTATTAGCGTATTATTATTATTATTATTAGTAGTAGTAGTAGTAGTAGTAGTACTATCACCACTAGCGCAGTAACAGGAGCACAGCAATAGAGAAGTTTTTATACTAAAAGGTTTTTTTTCTTACAGAAGAGAAAGCAAAAGCACAGGTAGTGCAGTTTCTGCTTTATAATCTTCTGATGTTAATATGCAAAGAGGGACTCACAAACCTCACTCACAAGCAAGACACATGGCTCCAGGGCCCATCTGAGGCTCATTATCCCACGATATATGAGCTTTACCGGTCCCACTCCACACACTACAGCAGAAGAGGAGAAAACACTACACTCCTGAAACTTGTTCACACTTCTACTCTCTCCACCTCCCCCCTGCTATGCAACACTTGAACCTACTATGTGTGGGACATTTTTCTTCTCATGACCATATCTTCCAATATATAGGGCCATGTGGAGAAAGGTGAATATAATAATACGTGAGTAAAATAATTTACTTGCTGGGCGTAAATTGCTGAAATGTCCGGGAAAATCTGTATGTATGGCAATGGATGTCGGAATTGTAGATTTTGGTGAATTCCCTTAAAAATAGCTCAAAAACTTAATTTTGCAAAAAACCGAAATAATCCCAACAACTTTTGTGTCCAGATTTTCGCATTTTGAAATATGGCAACCCTATTTGCACCCCACCCATCTGACTGAAACTAGGCTGTGCAAGGACTCAGCCAGCGGTGATTCCTCCAATTGCAACACCTGGGAAAGGAGTGCATTTGCTGTTAAGCTGCTGCCAGCAATATCAATGCACGGATGATTTCACAAGAATATGACCAACAAGTGTTTCAAAGACATGCACCAGAAGACGTGTGGCAAACTGTAACTCGAAAATGGTTAGATCCAAGCCAGTTTTAGTATCCAGTCATTAATTATTGCTAAACATTTTCACCAGGGTAGCTAAGATCTGTGCCCTTCATTCCCATAAGCCTTAGCTAAGGCAGAAGGTAAGAATGTGCACTCAGACACTATTGCACATTACCGCAGCAAATGCAAGCCCCAAACCCATATAATTGTGCTAATTAGTTATTATATTTCTAGTTATCTTTCAAACAATGGTTCCTATAGCACCTACATAAAGCTGAACAATTAAAAACCTTCAAAAGTGATGCTAAAATTCAAAATGATTACAAGAGCAAGCAGCAGTCAGGCTTACAAAGGCAACAGAAAAACACCACCTTTACTCTTAAAAGCAAGACCTCAGGCTGGCCTTCAAAAATTCATTTAAAAACAGAGCCACCACACAAAAAGCCTTGCTGTTTATTGAAGACAATCTGATATCAGATACTACCATGGTCTCTTGGTCTGGTGGATTGATTTGAAGCATGGATAGCCAACATTGTGCCTTCTAGATTTTGCTGGACTACAACCCCATCACTTCATTTGACAGGCCCTGGACAATCCCCCTCTGAAGAGGAAGGATGAGGTAAATACAAGTGGGAGGTGTTATTTCAAATGTCCAGGTCCCAAGTTTTAGGACTGGGAGCAAGTGCAGCTTGTAAATCACTGGAATATGATCAGACTGCCCAGGCCAGATTAAGAGTCTTGCAACCCCCGTTTGGTTCAGCTGCATTTTCCAGACTGTTTTCAAAGCTGATCTACATACAAATTATTGCAATAGTCTATGGACATATGCCAAAACCTTTGCTCATGCAGCCCACATCCTCTGACACCCAGGAATTCTATAATCTTAGCAACAGGTGAGTCACTAGTGCATAACAGATTTGTCCTTGGCACATTCTCTGCAGTTAGAAGGACACATTAACCAAGATCATTTAAAGACAAAGGGTGGTATTCAAATAAGTTTGATCCACAGTAGACCCACTGGAATTGATGAACATGATTTAAGTTAGGTCCACTAATTTCAACAGCTCTACTCTTGAGTAAAACTAAGCTGAACACTACCCAATCAAGCACAACGCTAGGTGTGGCTGAACCCATTTAAAATCAATTATCTTAAGCACACTTTACTCTTTGCTAAACTGTTGCTTTTCTGTGTAGAACATTTAGAAGCAAGACTTGGTAATTGCAGGACAAAACAGCACTTTCTATGAGATGGGAAGTATGCGTTCGTATTATTTGCTTTTTAACAGTGGTGGGAACTTGAAGTCCATGGGAAGAAAGCAAAAAAAGTGGGGGTGGGGTGCGGCACAATGCTAAACAGAAGCAAGTGTCAGAAAGAGAAATAATTGGTTCTGGCCTTGCGCACTGGCAGTATGTAGCTGAACAGATTATGGCCAAGCAAATGTGGCCCTCAACAGAAAAAAATCTGCCCACCCATGGTTTATTGTCATAAGTATAATTTACCAAAACAATATTTTGGATAGAAGTAAAGTGAGTTTTAATACAAATATAGATTTTAATGTGCTTGCATTAATAAGTTCTTATTTCGTTATTTTTTAAAGTCGCCTTTAATTTTATCCACCCTGCCTTCCCCCCCCTAATGTTTACAAACTTTGAAAATGTGTATGTGTGTACACATTAGCCATTTTTTCTATGCGGGCTTTAGTAAAGGGAAGCTTCTGCCACAATAAAATTATTACTCTTTAAGGTTGTACAAGAGTCTGCTTTTCAGGCTGTAAGCAAACTAATATGGATTCCATACATTTTGCTGACTCTTAATTAAATAGAAAAGGTGGCATCCTACTTGGTCCTCAGTAGACCTACTGAAATCAATTAGTGACTTAATTGCCTCTTGATTTCCATGGGTCTACTCGGAGTATGACTTAAACTGAGACCACAAAGTTTATTATAGTACTAAATATTGCACAAAATATTAGGATGTTTGTTGCAGGACAATTTCTTGACACACATTGGAAGTATGAACACTAAAATTATCTATTAAATTCTACTGTCAAATAATTCATGTTATTTCTACTGTGAGAAACAGAGCTGTTTTTTGAAACCCAATGGAATGGCTGCCTTTTCTCCCGAGAATCTCATTATTTGCCTATTCTCTGAAAAGGAAGGAAGGAAATATTGTAGTACAATTTAGGCCTGGGCAGAAAAAATAAAGACGGAAGAAAACCACAATTATTTGCCATGGAATGAAGGTCAGAATTAATGCCGTGATATTAGAAAACGAACTAAGGCTTTGAGCTAATCCACTCACACTGGGATTTCCTCTTGTCACTAAAGCAATAAAAAGCTAACAAAAACATTAAATATCCAATAAGAAAGTTCCTCCAACACTCAACATTCCTGACTGCATGGTGTCTTTTACCCAGGAGAGCAAACACCCATTTTAAACTTTCCGATTTTGAAGAAAGCACTAGAGTAGACTTTCAAACCATATCATTAGTATGTTTCCTCGAAGAAAAAAAATGCCTAACCCTTACATGCAGTTCATGCATGCCACTTCTTAAATATAGAGCATTTGTACCTGCATGTAGCAAAACAATTTAAGTAATGTTGCTAACCTGTCGGCCCTAGCTGTCTGTAGCTGGTTTCCCCCCCTGACAAGTAGGTGAAATTTATTCCCATCACTATTAAAACAAACACAAAATCAATTTTCTGTCATTTAAATAAAAAAGAAAATAAAGGGACCTGACAGCCACAAAAGACTACTTATGTGTATATTGCTTATCCTACTAAAATGAAATTGTGAATTTCCCAACAGATGCCTTAGTTACTAGTTTCCTCCTTATACATAAAAAAACCCCACACCCTTAGCTTTTGTGAAGTAGGCTTCGCAAATAACTTACTCGTGTTCATTGATGTAAAGTTCTGCGAGTTCATGCCAGGCTTCTTGGTCACCAACAAATCTAAAAACAAAACAAAACATGGAGAATTCTGTAAAATGAACAGCATGGAAGAAAAAGTAGTAAATCAAATGTAAATTCCATTTTAATTAAAAAAGATTTATCAGAATAGCAAAACACAAGACGTATTCTTATAAAACACTCACTGTTCCAGATACTCATTCAACTCTCGGATGGCTTCTGCATTTTTCCCCTGGGCTTTTCGAATGGCAATCTTACGCTTTCTTGCTGTCTGTGGGTTGACATTAACAGAGGATTATGTGCTCATAATTCCCTGGGTTTTTGTGAAGCAGGCAGTTTGACTGTGCAAATTATTATCTCAATGCCGGAGGAATTCCACTGCAGAGCAACAGCTCGGCTGGAGTTTATAAATATACCCTATGACATCCTGCTGAGAGATTTAAGAACTTCTTGCTGTCACATTGCTAGGTTTTACTTTTCATGTGAAAACTGTATGGATCATTTCAGCCAAATAAGTGACTGTCCAGATTCCGATAATTACAAAGCAGCAGGGGATGCTAATCTTTAGGGGTCTGCCACCCTATCAGTTCATGTGCTCTGTGGCTCAGGGATATCCAGGCACCACAGATATTTCACTACAATTTCCCCCAGGTTTGAAAAAAATATTCTATTTAAAGTAGCAATTACATAACTAAATAGATGTCTTGGTTTGCTGAAGCTGCCTCTGCCTGTTGTGAATGACAACAATGCTGTACGAAGGTTTTCTGACAGTACACAAAATTTTGTAACATTTCAGTTTCCCTATAACACAACTATTTCAACTTCAAGCTACCTGGCAGCTGTTTCATCAAATTAACAACTTCGTAATAGGGAAACAAAGAGTCACACCCTAAAACTTTAGTCTGGGAACATAAGCCATCAGGCAAATTACCGAGCCAACTGATCCAGCTTTTATAAAAACTGACTTCACTTACAGCCACAGAGCTGACAGTTCGTTACCATGAGAGGGGTTCTTTCTTTCCACCTCTGAATGCCATTCCTTCAGAAACACACAAGGAGGGCCTCCTCAAATGGTTTGGAATCAGACTTTCCAGCGGCTGCTGCTCTATTTGTAAACCACAGAATTCCCACACAACAGAAGCCATTCAGACCCCTAAGCCTCCTGCTAAGGGAAACCTTATATCCTTTTCTAGAGCACATGTATAAACTGATCATTATCTTGCACGAACTCCTAGCAGACATTTGATCACATCAGAGGACTACAAAGTTTGGTCGAGAGTGTGTAATACCAGGTTCTAAGGTCACCTGTATCATGCAGTAGATGGAATTCCTTGCTCTACAACCAAGCAACTTTCTTGAACTCCAGGAATTTTAATTGTTCAATACCACCCTTCGTTTGGCAGCCTCAATACCCTCAAAAATAAATTTAAAAAAACACCCCTTCAAAATATGTTTTGAGTACACTACAGCTAGATATCAATATATTAAAGTTATATTGTCCATTTGCATTAGATAGTGATATATTAAGTTATATTGTCTATACTGAAAGCCCATGTTATGTTCTTACTGAAGGTGCTTTTCTTTGAAACTTTGTGAAATTCTGAACTCTGTAGATCTTCTGTTGTTATAACTTAAAATACCTTTCTGTGCTTGCCCAACTGGTTTGCATATCACCAGTTTGAAGAGACTCCACAGTAATCAGGCATTTATTACACCCCTCTAAATGTGATGCCGTTCATCTCCTTCAACAACCCAAGTCAGATCATAGCCCCAAACACCTAGAGCCCTGACTGGTTATAAGTATATTCTCGCTCGCTCGCTCGCTCGCTCCCTACACACACACACACACACACACACACACACACAAGCATAAAAGGTCTGATGTGAACTACACAGTTCAGTATTCTTTGCACAATCCACTACTTTAAAGAGAAAGCACACACTACTGTCCCTATATTATAGGACATACAAACTGCCAGTATTCAGACATTACAATAAATCACAGTTAACATTTGGTCATTCACGAGCCAATCACACCCACTTTACTCCTCCCCACTAATGCTGGGGAGAAACAAACCATAATCCCTTGCTTAGTGTTATGTCTGAACCTATAGCCAAGGTTTGTTCTTGGCTTACTGATGGTGGTTTGAAGTACAGGCTTTTTATCCTATTCCAGTAGTATAATGAATTTAGCTAAAACTGTTTGGAATACTTAATATGATATTTAGGTGATGCAACTTACTTAGCAGTCTTGCTCCAACCCCGACTGCCTATAGTCTTTTCAAGCAAAGTCAGTACTGTTTAACTCCAGCTCCACATTCATTTTTTAAACTTGCAGAAATGCTTGTGGATATCAAACCTGTCTATCATCTAATCATTCCAACAGAAACTATTATTTCTGTCCTACTATATATTCCATTACCTGTTGCATTAAATGTAGAACAAAATATATTTTAAAAAATAACCAGAAAAAGGAAACCCATTCATCTCTAATTGTATGACAACTGATTCATGGAATTGCCACCAGCGGAAAAGTATTTCGATAGTATTCTTCACTAGGTGGGTAGGAAAGTGAGAAAATGATTCACTTCAATAAGCTAGAATGTGTCTGTAAAAGTATTCGGAATTCATCTCAAAACAAGAGATTCTTGAGAACTAGTCTGACATACAAGAGGATTCCCCCTCCCCACCGCTTTTCATTCAAAATGTACTTCAGGACCTGGTCAAAATGTGTCTGCAACCAGATCCGTTTTGCTTGACCGTGCAGAACTGGTGACATAGAATTTCCCCCTATCCATTTCCCAGCATTCAGAACAAAACCCTACAGAGATTACTGGCTGGCTCTGTAAAGCCATCATTCTTAATGGAAAGATATAGGTCATCTTAAAGAAACACTTATGCTATAATTAGTATCAAGTGAGCCAAGGTGCTTTAGTATATCCCATATTTCTTTATTAAACAATGAACCATTCCAAACTATGCGTTTAAAAAAGGCCAATAATCCCCAATTTGGCTCAAGAACTAATCCTCCATTTGTCATGTTTCTTTAAAAAAAAAGCATTAAGTAGACTCAAAGTGAAGTGAGGATTTGAACATGTGTCAACTTCTGTATTTGATTAACAAGAGAAGCTGACACTAAATTTGGAACAAGCTTTTACCAGGAGGGGATTTTGAAGGTGATGAATTTCATGAGAAGGAACTCTGCTAGATTTTAGATTGAATTTAAAGGGGGAAAACACAAAACAAAGCAGAAAATATGTAAACCTGTAATCCTTAACATTGCTCATAACATTGCTTTTTAAAGTGAAGATTAAGTTTTTTATCCAAAGATGGAACACTGGATTCCTCTGGATCTCTGTAATGTTAAGGAACATACCATTATGGTGGGGTGAGGAATTTTTCACTTTGGACTCGATAGTTTCATGGCAAACCTCCAGGATGGGTGTACCTGTATTAAAAATAAGTGTGGCCAAAGGAAGAAAGTTCCTTGGCATGGAACACAGATCACACATGTACTTGCATGCATGATGATGGCATAGTAGTTCATAAAATCAAGATCAAAGAGCCCAACTCCAATGTAAAGCAGTACCATTGCACATCACAGCCACTGTTGGCGTCACTGCACTGGTGGTTGTGGACTGGTCAGTAAAAGTACATTTGCTTGACATTAACAGTGACAGGGTAGAGATTCCCTCCTGATAACTTGTATTTGTATGCTGTGAACTGCCCTGAGATTTTTGGATAAATGTCTTAATACAGACATTGACCATTTTAGGCGTATTGGAATAATTTTTGTTATACAGTTTGGACAATAATTCCGTGTTCAGCACCCACTGACCAGTATCTGTCCTGTGACCAACATTTGAAATAAAAAGCAAAAAAGTTCACCAAAGGAACATCAAAAAGCAACAGCTGAAACAGTCTACATTTTAGCATACTCAGGATACAATACTGAAGTTTAATATGCATGTATATCTGAACCTAACACATATTTTATTCTGGACTTTTAAAAGATTATCAAACTTACTCCTCTTATTTGCTAAGTCCCCAACTATGAAATAACATACTTGTTTCATACATTAATGCCATTAATTAAGACAGGGGGAGTCTTAATATTATCTGTGATATATATATATATATATATATATATATATATATATATATATCTGTCCTCCTTGCTTTGTGAGAGAAACAAAGCAAAGAACATTTTGAAAGAGTATTATCTCCTTTTACTCAGAATCTTTATTATGCCTTAATTATAAAAATATATTATACAAGTGCTTCTTCTTTATATGTTAATTGTTCCAAAAATGAATTTGTAAAGCAATGAGTTTGCAGAACATTGGAAAGCACAAGTGGAAAGCACAAGTGAGACCTGAATACTTCTCATTTTACTAGCATGTCAGAAAGCCAATGTTAGGCATAAAAAAACCCCTGAAACACATCAGTATATGTAACACACAGTGCAAGGATTTCCACGTTTTGCTATAAATAATAGTTGTTATATATTTGTTAAACGTTGAAAAACAAAATTATATCTCAATTTCATATAGTACAGTCATACCTTGGGTTAAAGACACCTGAACGGGTTACTTTTGGGTTTTGGCGCTCGTGCATGCACAGAAGCGCTAAATCACACTTTGTGCATGTGCAGAAGTGCCGAATCACGACCCGCGCGTGTGCAGACGCAGCGCGGCAGGTTGCGAACATTTCGGGTTGTGAATGTGCCTCCCGCAAGGATCACGTTCACAACCCGAGCGTCCACTGTAAATAAACATTTTAAAGGATTATCACCTCCTTTTTGTTGATCCATGCATTATGATGGATACACAATATTGAAAGATTTTCTCTAACTGAAATGACTGAAACTTTTTAGGGAGGTAGGAAGCAATGACTCGTTTCCAAAAGTTTCAAATCCATAATGGGAAACCAAAATGCTGCACTCATTTCCTCTCACTCAGTCAGTTTCTCCTGATATGATTGCCTTTCAGAACCCAACTTCATCTGCTTTTTTCCAGTGTCAGGATCACTTTTTGGAGAATGCAGTGAATTTTCAAACTGGAAATCTAAAAGACGCACATCAAGAGCTTGGAGGAAGAGATGAATTCCTTTCCAAGGATTCAACTGGCCGAGGCTAATGGAGTATAACAGAACCTGGACATACATAAGACATATTGCTCAAAACTGTTTTTTCACCACATGTCAAGGCTACATGATCCTTGCATAGCACCTGAACTATGACTTCCAAGTGGCTCATTTTTAATTTAGGGTTTTAAATGACCCTTCATATTAATTTGGAAACTGAAGTCTTACTTAAACAGCTCTTAACAAATGTTAAAATGTTTGCTCCCATCTTCATTTCATAGCTGTAGAATGCAATGATGACTGGCGCTAGGATGCACTTTGCTATTACATAACTTGGTTTACAACTCTCTGTACCCTAATGGAAAAAGCTGTTGGATATTAAAGTTGTTTTTAATCCTTGTGCAGCCCCTATCTTTCCTGTTTCAAACTGTCAGCTCCTGCAATGCATGATTTTTACATGACTTATGTGAACAAAATCTATGTTTCACTTGCCAAACAAGAGAAAATGTTTAATATATCTAAGCAACTCCATGTGTCAGCACACGAGAAGAGACTGCTTTAAGCTCAAGTTAGTGCCAAGACAAACTCAGCAATAGTTTCAGTTTAAAACCATGAAGCATTTATTTTCCTACAGCAGCCATATGTGCACATGGAAATAATTAACAGGTAGATGACATATAAACAACTCCAATACCTGACAATTTATCAAAACTTTCTACTTAACCTTCATTCTTTAGAATACAAAAATCGAACTGGCCAGTACCTAAAGAATAAAAATTTCCTCAATACTGTACAGATTTTAAGAAGGGTAAGAAATGCAAGTAATCAGATTTTCTAATATTTCAATATGTAATAGTACTCTTTTCAGAATTAATGTCTGGCGAATTTAGGATGCTTTTGGAAACAGTAAGAGGGGATTCATAGTCAACAGAAATAATATAAAAGTACAACGATGGGCGTGAAATGAACAGTGTCAATTTTAAAATGATCCCAGAAGGCATTATATCTTATTGTTTACTGGAGGCTTCATTGTCCATTAGATTTCTGTCACAACACATAGTATGAAAAAATTAATTTTCTACAACCTTGTAGCCTGCATGTGAATGTATTTCCGTATTACCTATCTTTCTAGACTATTAAAAATCATGCTCTCTGTAGAAAGCAACTGGCATAATGCATGAATTCAAATTAAACAATATTTTCTACTGGCCCCAGTATGACAACTACGCATATTAAAAATGCACTGAATGGAGTTTTGCTTTTCATCAAAATTACTACTTTTGGTTCACCATGTTCAGCTGGACTTGTTTCAAAAAGGCTACAAAACTGTCTGCAATTTGGATCATTTATTTTCAGCTAACAAAATTATTTAGATCCATTTTTCCTCCCAAACCAATAAAGATTTTTAAGACAAATGCTCAATGCGTAAAGTTCCAATTAACCCACTGTCTTTAATTTACACCTCCTTCCCTGCCTCAACTCAGAAAGAAAAAAAATATGGTTAGATAAAACTCACATTTAAACCTCCAATCTAGTAATAGAAAAGCATGATTTCAACCTTTCAAACAATAACTGGCCCTATAAAGTTGTCTCTTCATGTACCGCTAATCCAAGAACATGGCCATTAAACCTCCAATAAAAGTTACCAACGTTCAGTGCTAAATTTTTCAAGGAAACATTTTATAGTTAACATAGACAGGTAAAATGAGCATGAGTGCACATTCTATCATCTTCATTAGAAGGACTAGCCCTAAAAGGCAAGCTAAAAATAAATACATACCTCGTCTTCTCTAATCCACTTATAAAATGGAAGGCTATGACTATATTAAACTGAAGGCTGTGACCATTTAAATTAAACTAAAGAAGAAAATTAGTCAGATAGATTCCTGAGAACAAAGGATTGGAGCCAAAGGTGTCCTTCCAGGAACAAACAGAAAGGAGACAATTTTCATCGATTCACCCTCCTCACTATACACCCATGTACTACCTCTCACAGATTTTGAGTGTTCTCCAGTCATTCAGTCCAGACTATGGTGGAGAGGTGGGGAGGATAGTGAGAACTATCTCTCCCCATTTCGCTCACCTCTGCTGGATGAAAGGCCCTTCTGAGATTGGAAGGGCATCTCTAGATCCAGGCCAGATTTTCAGTTATTTGCCATGCAAATGAAAACTGTTTTAATCTCTGATTGGGAAGCATGACAACACTTTTCCTACTTTGTTTCAGCAAACTGTGCAGATTGACTTCACTTCCTTCTCACAAAAAATAACAATTCAAAATTGCAAACTGGAAACTTCAAAAGAGTTGAAAAATAATACGCTGAACTGTTGTTCTTTAATTTGCCTTTTGAAATGTGCTACATATATTGGTATAGGTTAGACACATTGATATAAACTCAGTACACTATCAAAGAAATATAATAAATTCACAATGTCAGATATTTCTCACTTCAATAATTTTAACCAAGGAACTTCAACAGTACTGACAGGAAGTATGTACAGTGGTCCCTCGACTTACGAACTTAATCCATTCCGAATGCACATTCGTAGGTCAAAAAGTTCGGAAGTCGAAATGCAGCTTCCCATAGGAAAAAAAATATTCGGAAAAATTAGTAAGTCGGAAAAAAATGCATGTAAAAATTAGTAAGTCAGGAAAAACGCATTTAAAGCCGCCAACGGTTTCCGTTCCCATGTAGAAAAATTCATAAGCATGCGGCCATTTGTCCCGTTCGTAAGTCGAAACCTACGGATGTCGAGTAATTCATAAGTCGAGGGACCACTGTAACTCAAACGTCATTTATCTGTTCAACTTACAGTATTAGTTGAATCTTCTTGTAAAATCCTGTCATATAGCTGGATGGCATCATCATACCTGTTATAAGGCACAAACAAAATATTTGCAGCTTAATTCAACAGAGTTCTTAGCAACTCCATATAGAACCTTTCATCCCAACCCAGCAAAAGACGCACTGGGGCACAACTGGTGCACACCAGATTCCATTGAACTGATTGGAAATATATTCAAGATTCAAAACTCACCCCTCTGCATGTGCGAATCATTGAACGTGATTCAACCTGGATGGTAAACTCTGTTCAACATCTTGCTCATTGTGTTCAAATTTTGTTTTACTTTTCAATGTGATTTCTTTATTGTTTGTGATTACTTTTGTTATATTTATAATTATGTAAATCGTTTCATGTTGTAAGCTGCCTCCAGCATGGTTTTTAACATACATACAACTAAAATGATAATGATGATGTAAATCCATGGGTGGGTTTTGGTGGGTTTGATTCTTGTTTTCCATTACTGAAAAACTGTTCTAAGCTGTCTTGAACATCATTTGATTTCAAAGTAATGGGCTATGAATCTTAAAACTAAATAAAAATATACTTTTATCATCAGCTTTACTTTTTGGCCAAGACAATAAAGACAAGGGCTTCAAGATACTGGATCAGTCAGTACTCAGTCAGTACTATATACTCTGGGCACAAGATTTAGGACATGACATACAAATGGAAGACTGGAGAAAATTATGGAAAGTGGATTTAAAATTTACTGATTGTATAACTCTGAAAGAGAATTATATGAAAATGATGTATCAATGATATATGACTCCTGTTAAACTTGCAAACAAGTTCCAATAACTGCTGGAAGTGTAAAGAGAAAGAAGGTATGTTTTATCATATGTGGTGGAATTGTAAAGTTACCAAAAAATATTGGGAAATTATACTTAATGAATTGAAAAAGATGTTTAAAATAACTTTTGTTTAAAAACCAGAAGCTATCTTGTTACGTATTATAGGGCAGGAATTGACAAAAGAGCAGAAGACGTTATTCATGTACGCTACAACAGCGGCTAGAATTTTACTAGCCCCAAAATGGAAAGCTGACAAGATGCCAACAAAAGAAGAATGTAAAGGCAAACTCATGGAATACGCAGAAATGGCAAAACTCATGGGACAGCTCAGAGACAATGACAACAAAGACTTTTAAAAAGACTGGGAACCGTTTATGCCAGGCATGTCCAAAGTTCATTTTGGGGGCCTAATCCAGCCCGCTGGTTGATTTAATCCAGCGCCTGTGTCAGTTTATTTCCTGGGGTAGAATCCTAAAAAAAAAAAACCTCAACAACTTCAATCCTACAATCCTAAAAAAAGGTCAATGACTTTGGTTGACCCTTTGGTCATCCCCCACGGCCCTTCACTTCATCTAATCTGGCCCTCTTTGAAAAAAAGTTTGGACACCACTGGTTTGTGCTGTATTTACAGAAGGGTCATTCCACGTCAGTTCAACATGGTCATGCCATCCACCGTCTCGGATTTTGATGAAACTTAGTATACACCCTTCCGTTATGGTTGAAAGAAACCTCCTTAAAAACTTCCCCCTCTATCTCAAACGGTTTTAATTTTATAGCACTTCAAAGTTTTGTGAAATCTGTGTTCCTATCCCTCTTGAAATCCACGGCCTTGTGTGCATTTTATTTATTTTTCCTTCATAACCAATGATCAGATCTCTTTGAAATTTTACAGAGTTCAATAACATGATGAGGATTTCAGGAAAAAATACACCAGCACTCAAAAGATTTTATAAATGCCTTCAAAATATATAAATGTAGCTTTATTGGTGGAAAAACTAGGTTTAGAAAACCTAAATTTTCAGTGTTAGGGCACAATGCAATCAAAAGTTTTTGATGGTGAAAATTATTGCAAAGACAGGCTCTTTCTCAACAAAGAATAAAATTTATGGGTCTCTTATGTCTTGTAACAAAATTTTACATTTTTTGGACATCGTGGGGGAAAATGGCTACTGGGTACAACTTTCCTACAATCCATAGCTGTAAAAGAAAAAAATCAATGAAACAAAGTTGTTCATCTTAAAATCTAAAAGAATATTGGTTATTACAGGTGTTTTACAATATTCCAAATCTACACTCGAGTAGATCAAATTATCTTATGAAGAAGGAACACCAATGAAAGAAAGTGACTGTTATTGCAGTCCAAGGTGGTTAATACATTTTAGAAACTATGTACAGCAATTTTTTAAAGTGTCTTATGTAACAACTATATCAAATTCTCTAAAATATTTCCATCCTAAAGTTTATTTGTACACAAGTGACAATCCTATCTCCATGTGCACAGAATTTACTCCCTTCACAGAGATGTTGATTGTGGCAGTTTTTTTTTTTTTAATGTAGTGTCTGGAAAAGATTTTTAAAAATTTAGTTACCTCTCCATGGCTTCAAATCTCATGCCTGTTAACCGCTTAACTCTATGGCTCCCAGGGAATTGCCGTCTTAGCTCTTGAAGACAAAACTGTATTTTTTAAGAATAACACAAAGAAAAAGGAAGAGGTAAAAAACAGTTTTCTTTCAAGTTGGAAACCAAAATCTGAGTGATGTTTATTTGAGAACAGTAACTGAGAAGCTCATTTGGCAGCAGTCTCGCTTAACACAACACTAAAGTACCATATCAACACTTCTTCAGCAATGTTTTGAGAGATACCAGGACACATAGACAGAACCCAGATTTCATGCTACAAAAATATCCTGTAGTCAGTAAAAATAAAAAAAGACACCCCACTCCCAAACAACCCTACAATTTATAAACAAGGTAATTCTTTTGAGCTTCAACCACATAATGCAATTTGCACTCCTGTTGAGAGTTATGCAATGCAGAGAAATTAAGCCCTTAATTGACTAAATCTACAACCTAGAAAGTGACTTTTGAACAGTTTATTACTGTTTTGAACAGTGATGAAGCAATCATGATGTACCAAAGGAAGGTGAGAGAAGGCACTAGCCAATAAAGGTAACAAGAACGTATATCAAAGTTTTAGTAATAACAACAAAGAAGTGTTCCTTGCAAATCAACTCTATGGCCAATGTGATACTCTCTTTAATGGTGGAACTCCCAACTCCCATCAGCCCCAACCAACACAGCAAATGGTCAGTGATCATGAGAAGCGAAGTTCAACAACATCTAGGAGGTGACATGTTGGACATTCGAGTATTGTAAGAAGTATGGTTTCAGACCCTGCACAAATTGCATTTAACCAAGGTAGCCCAAACTCATGACAGACTTTCCTACTTTCCCCCCTTCTATTCTATTTTCTCATTTAAGGGGGAGGGCAGGCAGAAAGGAAATGAATAATAAACATTAAAGGAAACGGCAAACAAGGCCCTACTTTCATCTAAGGCAAAGAAAATGCAGACATGATCTTTTCACTCACAAGTATTGCAGGTGGCTGTCCCATTCCCAAGCAGCCGTGAATTTGACCTCACGGTGTGCTCTTTTGCCACTGTCTGTCAAACGAAGGATCTTTATTTGTGAACTAAGGCCATGCATGGAGGGAGAGAGATACTGCAACAAGCTATGAGCAGCCATTATGTGGTAGAAACAATCCTCAAAACTATGATGAATAGCAAATAGAAATTGCAACACACTTCATCTGGAACCAATGGCCCCAATTTTTTCATAACAGAAGCCTCACATTTGTTGACTTTCCTAGTCAGGAAGTTAAGGGTGCAAACCCCATTCTGGAATCAGGTGCCTGCAGCTGTGGCAAAAGATTAGTCAGAATTATAGCTATTTTGAACGTTCTTTCAACGAAGTATGTGGAACAATAAAAATCACAAGCTTTCATTAAGCCTTTAAACTGTTCTCGGTGTGGAGACCAAATAGTCATAGTGCTTGCATCATGCTGTGTTTCTTATAGGACACTTTGGGGCCAGAAGTTCAAACTTAAAACTACTGCAGCAATTATGAGCGTGTTTTAAAAAAAAAAAACAGGTGTGAATTTGTTTGTTGGTTCCTTTAGAAAACCCTTCAATAAAACAAAGGGAAATGTTCTTCATATCTATTTTTATATGTGTTCTAAAAAATTCCAGATAATTTCATTACTACCACCATATTAAAACATGATCATCATCAGCGCAACATAAAAGTTTAATGCAACTTTCTTGTTGATCCTGTGAAGCCACAGGGAACTAAGAGGATGATTTTGAAGGTAACTACTTTATGCTGGCACCCTTACAGCAGAACTTTCTAGGATTAATCCTTGCCCATCTTGACTTGTAAGAGCCACCAAGGGTGGGTCGGCTGGCTGGTTGGGTCTTGGGATTTGTGATTCACTGTGAGCTACATGTTAAAGAAGAATTTGAGCAACCATTCTTGGAGAAGGGCCCACCAGACCCAGAAAACTGCCCCAAATACCAATTAGTTACCAATATGCCTTTTTGTGATAAGGTGCTCCAGTGGATGGTGGTCATACAACTCTAACGCGTCTTGGATGAAGCAGGTTATTTAGATATGATTTCACGTTAGGGTTTGGTACAACACTACCTTTGGCCACTGTGATTCTAGGTGAGAGTGCACAACATGCAACCATGTTGATTCCCCTGGCCTTCTCAGCAGCCTTTGATACCAGTAACCATGGTATCCCCTCCAGACGAACCATCTGGGGTTAGAACTGGAGGAACTGCACTGCAGGCTTCTGTCCCTACCTTGACAATCAGTTCCAGAAGATGGTACCCAAAATATTATAACTCTTCCATGGTGTAAGAATACACTATGGTGATCCACAATACTCCATTTTGTCCTGATACTATCAAAAGAAGATGCTGAGTGAGGTGTCATCAGTATTTCTCTATTTTATCATATCCAGATGAAGCTGCAGATGTGCTAAATTACTGCCTGCAATCAGCAATGGACCAGTTGGGGGACAATAAGCTGAAATGGCAGCTTATTGTTGTTTAGTAGTTGTTTAGTTGTTTAGTCGTGTCCAACTCTTCGTGACCCCATGGACCAGAGCACGCCAGGCACGCCTGTCTTCCACTGCCTCCCGCAGTTTGGTCAGACTCATGTTGGTAGCTTTGAGAACACTGTCCAACCATCTCATCCTCTGTCGTCCCCTTCTCCTAGTGCCCTCAATCTTTCCCAACATCAGGGTCTTTTCCAGGGAGTCTTCTCTTCTCATGAGGTGGCCAAAGTATTGGAGCCTCAGCTTCAGGATCTGTCCTTCCAGGGAGCACTCAGGGCTGATTTCCTTCAGAATGGATAGGTTTGATCTTCTTGCAGTCCATGGGACTCTCAAGAGTCTCTCCAGCACCACAATTCAAAAGCATCACTTCTTCGGCGATCAGCCTTCCTTATGTTCTGGGGTTACACTATCCCTAAAAGATCAGATTCATAGTTTGGGTGCTATTAAACCTGGTGGCATATTTGGATGCCCAAGTGCCCTTTGTAGCTTGAAGCCAACTGAGTTGTATCTCATGCTGACCTATTGATGGATGGTTCCTTGATCCAGCAGAGGACTCCATCAGCAGAACAGGGAGAGAGAGGCTTCCCCTACTGCCGTGTCCTTGAGGGGTGAGTGAGAGAGAATGGGACCTGCAACGAGTATGGTGAATAAGTGAAAATCACCTTGCTTCTTCAGAGTCCCAATCTGGATCAAACAGCCTTCCATCATGGACAGACCCACTGCCCCTGAAGCAATCAGAGACTGTATTTGGTTCATTTCTAGCTTCTAATTATAAGAAGACCAACTACTTTTGATTTAGAAAGCTATTTTACTTTATTAAACTGAGTTTCAAAGAAAAATAAACCCACTTCCTTTATTATCACCTCAGGTCATCTTGAACTCAGTTTACATATACACAAAAACACTGCCCTAGTTTATTTGAAATATTTCAAAAGTAGTTTCCACTGAAGACAGAAAGGATATGAGTGCATGCATGAAGTGATGCAATACAAAAGGGTCCCCCTTCTAAAAACCCTTTATGTTGTAAAACATGCTTATCATTCTCCACATCTTGCTCTGTATACAGCTGGTAGGACAGATTTTGGTTGAAAATTAGAAAACTCTTAACAGTAAGAGTTTTATGACAGTAGGACCATACCTAGGGAATGGGCTCTATCCCACCATAAGTCTTCAAGCAAAGGTTGGATAGCCAACTATTATGAATGCTCTAGCTCTGGATTTGTCTCATCAAGGAAGGAGCGGAACAGATGGCTTACATGCCCCTTCCAAATCCATGGTTCTATCATTGCTTTCTTTTTATTGGGTGATACTGGCAAGATCTCATGAATGAACAGTGATGTTAACTGCATCTCACTTTCTACAAAGCCAGTCATATTTGAAATATCAGAATGAGATATTCTAATATAATAATATTGTTCCAAAACTGTGTTCATAAGGTATTGATAAAGCAAAACAACTCTCTTATTCTTGAAATTAAAACTAGCTTAAAAATTCATAAATGATCTTTTTCTCGCATTCCCTTTATACTTTTCCTTGAGCTCACATCCACTGCCAAACTATGGAACAAACATTCAGCAAGAAAATTCTGTATACTAATTCGAACATTTACATGGCTCTTTCACCAGAAGTTGCTGGTTAGAGAAAAAGTATCAAATTCCCTAGTTGTAGGTCTCCTCCTTTTTTACCAAAACGAAAAGGATTTCCATAATACAAACATTTCCATAGCAGCTATGCAATGAAACCCACATGCAAAACATTGATTGTAGACGCCACAGAAAAATCAGTAGATTGAGAGAGGTACCTTTCAATCATTTGAAAAGTTGACATACACTGAGATTCTATATCAACATTTTCTTTACAACATGGCAGCTAACATATTATTTTGGCACCCAGCTTGTATCCAAGTAGCTGTAAATATTTTGAGAACTGTTGAAAGACCTGTGATAATTATAAGCAAAATACTGGTGTAGGCATCATTTCATTTAAGGTTCTACAAGCCTCCAGGTCTACACAAACAATAAAAATCTCAGCATTTGTTTTCCCATAATGCTTGTGTTCATGTTTGCCTCACTGAAGGACCTAAACTGCAGCGGTCTATCAGTATAAAATGGAAGCTAGTCATGAAGGAACATGACAGTTGTTAGTTGTTTCTTAAAAATAAATAGGGAAAATATGCACTCCAGCACTGAAGAGGAAGAGTGCACAAAATTAAAATTAGTAAACTTTTAAAAGCAGCTTACTACAGAAATGCCATGCCATAACTTAGTGGTGGGGAGAAAGGAAAGCTATGCTGAGAAATACCATGGGTGGCATTCAACATGAGTCCTACTCAAAGCATACCCACTGAAGTAAATGGGCATGACTAATTTAAGTTCAGAAATTTCAACGTGTCTACTCTAAGTAGGATTTCATTGAATACCAGCCTATCATTCTATTCTTAAAGACCTCCATCCCTGAGAAGAACAGTGAGAGGAGTTCTTAATCCAGGCATAGGCAAACTCGGCCCTCCAGATGTTTTGGGACTACAACTCCCATCATCCCCAACCACTAGCTAGGGATGATGGGAGTTGTAGTCCCAAAACATCTGGAGGGCCGAATTTGTCTATGCCTGTCTTAATCTTTGAAGAACACCAAACTTTTTAGAACAGAATTTTGCAGTAGAGTGCTGGACAAATGCAATACAAAACCACTGGTGGGGAGAGATTGTCTAGCTCCCCAAAAGTACATTGTGCTATAAACTGACCATCCAGAGCCACATATTTGCACCTCCACAAAATTATCCTGAAAAGCTTCACATTATGTAAATTAAAAAGGAACCTCCTCTCACTCAAGGCAGCCTCTCCAGATTTCACCAATTCTCTCTCTTGCTGCAGCCCTCTATGTTACACACCATGCCATTCCAGAGGGTACCTTAGGCTTCAGGAGCAGCTTTTCAGGGGGCATAGGGAGCTGCAGCGAGGAGGAGAGAATGGGAAAGTCCTTTGTGGCAAGCAGTGTTCCAAGCCATTACATTTGCAGCAGAGGTCAGCTGGACTACTTACCAGCGCCAAGTCATCCCGACTGCAGTCCAATGCAGCAATCATCACTTGCTCGTATATTATCCAGACTAGAAAACACACAAAAATACATCTGTCATATGAAGTGAGGTAGTATGTTTTTCAAAACACCTAAAGAGCAATAAAACAAATTACATTCTCTTTCGTTTCTTATAAAATCATGAATCTGTCATAATTAGTGGTCAAAATTAATATGTGCTACTCAACACTTTTTAAAGCTATACTGTTCGCTTATGCTGCATAAGCATTTTTGTAAAGTGCTCCATATTACAATGCAATATTACTACACCAGAATAGCTATTTATGATATCAAACCAACTATGGAAATGATTCACAGCTCCCCCAATTTCAAAATGCACTTTGGAGGTTGGGCAGAACAACAGTTTTTAGGGGACACTTTCACCAGTTCTGGTGTGCTGTTCTTCTCCAATTTTTCCTTTACATCAGGGATGGCTAAACCCTGGCCTGAGAGCTGGATCAGCAATTTTTTGTAGCTCCCAAAGATATCACCAATTTTGACAGTGGTGGCACAAAGTGGGGGAAAATGTAAAGGAGATACAGCACTATGGTGGGTACAGATGTTTAAACTGAGTTTTGCATTTTTGCCTGATGAGGGTGGTGAGTGAGACTGGGTAAATGGTTGTATGAATAAAGTGTATCATGTTGACTGAAACTGTACATTATATGGTTATATAATGCTCTCTTGTAAATGACAATGAATAATAATAAATAAAACTACCCTATTATACTGAGAGTGTTTGGCGTTCAAGAGGAAAGGCATGCACATGAAATAGACAAGTGGACAAATTTCTGTGATACACACATACTTAGAATTGTTCTGTATAAAAACCTAAAAGTTTGCCTCTCAATTAAAATCTACTTTTCCCAGACAACACAACAATCACTCTCATTTTGGCTTTTACCACTTCAGTGAATGTGTGGATATTATGTTCTATGCCTTCTTGATTAAAATCAGATTGCTTTCTTAGAATAGAAACTACATAGCCTCTGGAAACAAAAATGGATATGACACCAGGCAACATATGGAGGATTCATTCATATACATCATATGAACACTATTAATTAGGGAATCTACTGTTGTCTGTGATTCTCAGAAAAGACAAAACGAGTGAAGTAAATATGTTTCATTTATAAATTCACTAAGTGAAGGGCGATGAAAAACAGCACACTCAACTTCCCTGTTGAGATCACTGCCCTTTCTATCACCCACTGAGTTTACATTAAACTCAGGAGACAACATATGCAAGCCTGTTTTCTTGGACACTTCAAATTTTAAATCTCAAAACCAAATAAGAAAATGACTGTGCTATGCTATTATATGCAACTTTCAGGTGTATACCGAAGCCAGGTTTGGGGAACCTTTGGCCCTCCAGATGTTGCTGAACTACAACTCTCATCATCCTTGGCCATTGGGCATGCTTGCTAGGGCTAATGGGCATTGCAGTTCAGTAACATCTGAATGGACAGAATTTCCCCACTAAGTTGTTCTCTGAAAAAAATATTCTAATGCTCATCATTATGAGATATATTAGTAATATATTTTGATAACATCCCAAGCTGAAAGACCTCTGTTCGAGTGTTCTAAGAAATGAACCCATTTCAGAAATATTGCTCCCCTCTCTCTCTTTGTATAATGTCAGTGTTACTGAGACCAAAACTTCCTAAAATTAAATAAAGAAGGGTACACCCGTTCTGATCTTTGAGACCTTTGCCAAAAATGAACTGCTCATACTGTCTGAATTAGGTTAACTAAGTTATAGAAAGGAAAGAAAGAGAAAGTAGAATGAGCTCATTAAAAACAAATCACTGATACTTATTCCCTTCCTGCCTACATAAGAGCCTTAGTCAACTTTATACAGTTTTCTTGCCATAAAACACTCTGATGCTTTATCCTGTGCTTATATAAAAAGAGGTATTGCATTATTGTGACTTTCTTTTTAAACAATTCCCTTCTGGTATAAAATGCTCTGTGCCAAGTTTCTGTCTGGGGAGAATTAGTATTGTGCACTTACGATCCCCCCAAATGATGTAGAGCTATTGTATATAATGAAAATCCAGGCACGCCCTAGACTCTCATGCCTGACGCTATAATAAAAGCAACTCTTATATTGATTCCACGTAGCTGAAGTTATGGTTAAATTTCAGGAATAACCTTCTGTCTCCATTTCAAAACTTAGCCATCCTTCAAACGAGTGAAGACAACCAATGAGTGAAATTTGGCCAAGGATGCTTGGCCCAAGGGTTCTCTCAAACGTATTTGCATGACTAGCGGGCCAGGCTATACATCCAATTAGGTATACATCTCCCTGCCCACACCCTTAAGTTGGAAAGCAGATCAAGAGTCAGGAAAACTGGCAGATGTTGAGCTTTATGGGCGTACCATACATCAGCATGCACAAGAAAAGTGAAGTAAAAGAAAAATAATATTGAGGGTGTAATAGGAGAATCAATCAGGTAATAATAAAAGCAGCTGCACAGAATAAAGACGGCAAGAGATGTGAAATAGCTTTGACCTACTGTCATCGCCAAGCTTAGCTGCATATTCATGAATTAATTCTTCTCCAACTTCCACTATCTGCTCACTGTTCCGATAGTTCTCTTCCCTCCATTTCCTCATTTTATCTCGCATCTCTGAAAAATGAAAATGAAACAGTGGAATGACAATTCCTAATCAACATTTCTGAAATGAACTGGTATATGCATTTTCTGTTTGATAATAATTGTTTAAAGTTTCTAGCTTTGAAATTACGTTTGTGGAAAATAAAATAAACATTGAAACTTTTAGGTTTTCAAGTATTAGCTAATGAGTCTTATCCCTTATACGGTGGAACCTCGGTTTATGAACACCTCGGTTTACAAATTTTTTGTTTACAAATGCCGCGGTCCCATCTGGATTAATTCACTTTCCATTACTTTCAATGGGAAAGTTCGCTTCAGTTGATGAGCGCTTCAGTTTATGAACAGACTTCCGTAACCAATTACACCCATGCTTCGGGTTAAGTACGCTTCAGGTTGAGTACTCCGCGGACCCGTCTGGAACGGATTAATCCACTTTCCATTACTTTCAATGGGAAAGTTCGCTTCAGTTTATGAACGCTTCAGTTTACGAACAGACTTCCAGAACCAATTGTGTTCATAAACCGAGGTACCACTGTACAGTGAAAAAACCAGCACATCATGAACTCTCCAGCACATCTACCATTACCTTTTAATACTGATCAGTAGCATTCAAAAGTGCAAAATGTGCAATCCGTTTGCAAGCCATTTATTTATTTCATTTATTTGTTCAATGTACAACATTACAAACATGCGGTGTACAACATTACAAACATGCCTGGCTGCTAAAGACATGTAAAGATGGCCCATTCTTGTGTTGTAAGCCAAGCTGTGTCTATGAATGAGTAAGTGTGCTGGTGCAGGTTGCTCAAATCACACAAGCCACACTCTTCCCTTTCTGAAGCCAGGAGAAAACAAACCCAAACAAAAAGAAATCTTGGAATCCTCTCACAGTTTATTTGGAGACAAACAAACCACAAGTGGTGGTTCACATGTAGCACTAAGCCAGCACTAATTTGTTTCTTCCTGACTTGGGATAGGGAGAAATGGGGCAGGCGTGATCTGAGCAGTGTTCACCAACCATGCCTGCTTGTTCATGTTAAGCCATAGTTTGGAGTACCATGATGGATGGATGAATCGGGCCAATGTCTAAAGTCAAAATTTTCTCCTCTTGCTCTTCAAGATCACTCTTTCAGCACTGGGGTAACTGATCATATTCAAAGCATGTGGGTGCTCACTGATTATTGTGTTGATGCCTTTATGGATGCCAAAAACTTAATACAGTACAAAATGCTGAATTTCAGGCTTAATGCATAATGGAGTTGAACCTGTCAAGTTCTGTTTGATTTTATTATTTTTGTCATAATGCACACTTATGATTATTACTCCTTCAACTTGCCTCCTGCCTCTATGAAAGATTTGGCTGCATTTTGTAATTGCTTTGGGTAATATTTCCCAACACAAACATATAACGGAACATGCTTTGAGTCTTGAAGAGAAGTAGGAATAAGTTTCATCTCAAAACGAGTATATACTATTATTGCTTCATTGTGTTAGCTACGAAACAGATCGTTTTCTTCTATTGCCTCATCTGGGAACTCTTGGATTGTTTTCATTATTCCTATAAACTACAGATTATTGCAAGGCCGTTGGTTGCTTTCTATTTCAGTAAGAATTATAAAATTGGAATAGCAATGTATATAGATATTTTCACTACTATTCCCTAAACTAATATAAAAGTATGGTCTGAGGGAGTATACAAAAATTAAAATTATATCTAAAATTAATATGGCAACATTTATGTACACATTTAACTATTTTTTTAAATAGGGTGATCATTACACTTCATGAACATTACATCATCTATTATGAGGAAAAGACCAATGGGGAAGTTTTAAATCCTTATTAATCACACTTTCAAAGCATCCAAAATCACACAGAAAAAAGCAGTGTCTGAATAAATAATTGACAAGAACACAGAAATCTAGACTACAAAAAAGCATGGCAGTTTGAGTTGAAAAATATGTACAGTATAAATAACCAAACAGCACTGGCAGCAGACATAAAAATCCACCTCAAACTCAAGGTGATATAATCAATCAATCAATCAAGGTGGACCTGAAAGTCATTATGAACTCAAAATGTTATATCTTGCCCAATTATGCCTTTTTTCACCCTTTATAAATTGCCTACATAAGGATGTTGCCACACTGCAATTTGCTTGAGCACGGACAGGTGGTGCTACGAACTACACAGAGTGACCATAGCTCACCAGCCCGCCTCCCTTAGTGGCAGGGGCACTGAAGAGAGAAGTAATGGTCTAACAAACCATGGAGGAACACTGAAGACAGGCTGGGGCAGCTCCCCAGGAACTGCTTCCCAGTCTTGCTTTGATGCCACCCGCCACTTCCCTCCAACTCTCCACCACCGATGGAAACTGCTGTCCAGTTGCAGGTCACCAAGAAGGGGAGGCATATAGCACAAGGAGTTTGAGGCACTGCACGGTGGCAGGAGAGTCAGATTGGCTCTGACATCATGCATCAAGCTCCCCATGCCTTGCTCCTCCCCTTCAGGTTAAGCAATGGAGCCCATAGTGTTGGGAAGCCAGGAAAGCAATGGAGCCCCACACTCACTGCCTCATTGGCTGCCACTGGAGTGTAAGGGAAGCAGGGAGGTTGTGAGTCATAAAGGGGGAGGCAGTGTTTGAAACTCGCATTGTTACAGGCGCATTTTGCGGCAGGGAATTTCATTAGTGCAAGCACTTTCTGAGCTCTGGGTGCAGTACTGCACCTAAGATTTCAGATTAAAACTGCAGAGTGGAAGGGAGGGAGGAGCTTTTTCGGCCTCCCCACTTCCAGCTACTTTCTGAAGACCGGAGAACAGATCTTTATTAGGGGGGTGGGCAGGGGAAGGACTAGACCATGTGAAAAAATAACATAATATTTTAGCTGCAGTTCATTCATTTTCAGCTTTGTGCTCTTGTTATAAAAAGTGTGCCTAGATATTCCGTTGTTGCACTCATAACCTAGGTTAAAGGTGCCATTTAGCTCCTAGTTTTCATATATCAGTTTCTAAATTTGGGGGGGGGGGAGGCAAGAGTGGTGGTTGGCAAGTTAGATGGGGTCAGCAACACAAGCACAGACACAGCCCTTTATCTTGAATAGAGAGAGAGATATTAATGATCAATTTTACATGATGAAAAAGCCATAGGGACTTCTTTGATTTGTTTTAGTAGGCCTATACAGTGGTACCTCTAGTAATGAACTTAATTCATTCTGGAGGTCCGTTCTTAACCTGAAACTGTTCTTAACTAGAGGTTTGCTTTCGCTAATGGGGGCCTCTTGCTGCCGCCAGCACATGATTTCCGTTCTCATCCTGGGACAAAGCTCTCAACTCGAGGTAACCCTTCCAGGTTAGCGGAGTTTGTAACCTGAAGCGTTTGTAACCTGAGGCGTTTGTAACTCGAGGTACCACTGTATTTTATAGACATCTTAAATGCAAAACAACTTATATTTTTATTACATTTTAATAGAAAAAGACAAGACTGAAGCTGTTGGTCTTCCTGTCACTTCAAAAGAATGTGATTGAATCTCAAATGTAGTGCAAGGAGTGACAGTCCAAACATACACAAAATAATGGAAGTTTCCTCCATGAATTTACTCAGCCACTATTAAAGCCTCCATGCCATTATATCTCTCAAATGTAATAATGACTGAATATTAAAGTATAGGGTATCTAGTGATGGAAAAATTTGAGACAGGCCATGTTTTGTCATTTGATCACTTAATATAAGAAACAAACACATTAAATGTCTGACAGTGTTAGCCTTGTACATGTTTATTTAGAAGGAAGGGTCCCTCCCAAGTGATCATGCAGAAATTGCAGCCTAGTACAGCCTGGTGATTTCTGTAAGGAAACAATATCAACTTTCAGCTTGTCACAATGGTGGTACTGGCCCAGATCTGATGATGTCAGCCAAATTTAATCATGAAAACAAGTTGTGGAATTAAGTTTCAAAGCTACTGCCCTGGTTTGCAAGTAATGGCTTGCTAGTGCTCTACGGTAGTTTATTTCCTCACAGTGTGGCAAACGGAGGAGGGGACGGGTGCAATGTTAGCAGTGTGCACCAGGATGCTTCCTGACTTCTGGTAAATTCTTGGCAGTAACTCCTGGAAGGGCCTGGGAGGACGGGACCCTGACTGACTCCAGCTATAAAAGTTGTGGATGCTGAAGAGACGAGGGAACATCTTGGCTGTCTCTTAGGGCAGACCCAGGTCACTCAGCCTGTGCTTCCACAGCCAAGGCCCGCTATGAACTACCATTGGCAGGACTGGTAGCAACAGCAGCAGTTCTATGCTTATGATAATACTTTATTCTTAGTTATGATATTTAACATTTGCATTTTACATCTGACTTCCTTTGTTTCTTAGTTTCCAGCTCATTATGTTGCTTTGAAAGTACTATACTTTATATTTGACTTTCTTCGGTGATGTTTTATTCTGGACTGTTTTATTTGATGTTCTAATATGTTGTAAACAACTTTTTTCTCTTAAAAATATAAAGCAGGAGAGAAATGAAATGAATACTAATAATTCTGGCTTGTTATTACATGCCTATCAGGCCACTGAATGACTCAAGAAATCCTCACAAATAATTTTTGTACACTGTGTTAAATTCTGTACTTCTTTTCCTATACTGTACTTTCATAGGCTACAATCTGAATATTGTTTCCAACTCTCTAAAACAGGCATAGGCAACCTTGGCTCGCCAGATGTTTTGGAACTACAACTCCCATGATTCCTAGCTAACAGGGCCAGTGGTCAGGGATCATGGGAGTTGTAGTTCCAAAACATCTGGAGAACCAAGGTTGCCTATGCCTGCTCTAAAAGAAAGAAAAAACATTACACATATTTCATCCAGGTTGCTCTATCTGGTCCTCCTCAGGACTTGGCACATGCCACATCCTTCTCCCTCTTAATTAAGATGAAGAATAAAAGTAGAGACATGCAAAGGAGGAAGCACTGTACTAATGACTTCGATTAGACTTGCATAGACTGCGCCCTAAAAAAGTTGATCATGGAATCAACTGGAGAGGCAAGAAAGCTTCCTTCAGAAAGTGGAAGACTTGCTCAAATAAGGAGAACAAAAAGGAACACAAACTTAGGCAAAATAAATACAAGCAGACAATAAGGGATGAAAAACAAATGAGTGCACTGCTAAAAACCATCAAAATAAAATCTTTAAGTATAGTACATTAGAAGCAGGAAGCCGGATAAGGAAATGGTTGAACCTTTAGACAACAAGGGAGTCAAAGGTGTGCTAGAAGAAAGGGATACTGCAGAGAAATTGGAATGAATTATTTGCATCCATCTTCACAGTGAAAGACGTAAAGTAGATCTCTGTGCCTAAACAAACCTTTTCAGGAAGGGAGTCTGAGGAATGAAGGCAAATAGTGGTGAGAGAGTTTTAGGCCTTAATGACATGTTGAAAAATGGACAATTCACTGGGTCCAGACAGCAACCACTCAAGAGTTCTTAAAGAACTCACATGTGAAATATTTAATGACTGGAAAGCAATGAACAGAGGCTTTGATTAACAATGACTATATAAGCAGGCCTGGTATTATCTCGAGCATGCACAGATGGGTAGAAGTTCTTTGGCAATTCTGGATAACTGACAGAGCATCAACTGCATGCATTTCTGAGTGTCAACATTGTATTTGAAACCATTACAAAATCTCCATTCAGTTTATTTTAAGAACAATACAAACTAGTTTTATGAAAGTGATTGTTCCCTGAAATACAGAAAACCTGCAACTTACGTGGGGGTTACTTTCCAGGGATCACACCTTAAACCCAGAATCACGTACAATCAAAACCCAACGGGTTCAATGGCAGGTGAGATTGCCAAAACCATTTCCCCAGAACCCCGCCCACTTTCTGCCCCTTTTTATTAATGTTGTTTTTCCCCCTGTGTGTAAAGCTGAATGTGCACAAGTTAAATGTGTATAAATTGTGGGACAACTATACACTGGTTAATTAAAGTATTGATGGCATTTTAAACTGGGGGGGTATTGTTTTTGTTTGTTATTGTTATGCATTTTTGTGTTTTTATATTGTAAATTGCCCTGTGATCATCAAATGAATGGTGGTTTAGAAATTTAATAAATAATAATACAACATCAATATTGCCACATTTTAGGGACCTGGAAAAACCAATGCAGGAGGAATTACCTCTGCCCAACACACACAACTGCTTCCTACAGAGGTTACCAACATGGGAAACAAGCATATGGAAATATTACCCCCATTGCTCAAGTATCTTCTTATCAATATTGTAGATGCTGTTTACATATAGGGAGCTGGCAGTTGGGTGATCTGCCTCTAGGGATTAACCTGTTTAGTCTTTTGATCCTCCATACTCTGTGGTTTCACAATATGGAATTACAATAACAAGTAATGCTAGTAATACATGACAGTACAGTGGTACCTCGGAAGTTGAACAGATTCCGTTCCGTAAGTCCGTTTCACTTCTAAAACGTTCGGAAACCAAGGTGCGGCTTCCGAGTGGCTGTGGGAAGCTCTTGCAGGCAATTGGAAGCCATTGTTGGACATTCGGGTTCCAAAAAACGTTTGCAAACCAAAAAATGTTTGCAAACATGGCGTTCGGGATCCAAGGTACGACTGTACTGTGATACTGGACAGGTTATAAAATATGTTTTAAAAATTAAATCCCATTTAAATACTGCCACTCTGAGGGAAATGGATGGCAATAATCTTCTGCATTTTATTTCTACTGCTTTGAAAGCAGATACAATTAGGTTTCCATTATGAAGTAGATAAGTATGCATATTAATAAAGAAATCTAGTTAAATCTTGTTGAACTACTTAATGATTTTTCTGCCTGTAGTAGCAACTGTAAAGCATTCTATTAGATCAGGCATCCCCAAACTTTGGCCCTCCAGATGTTTTGGACTACAATTCCCATCTTCCCCGACCACTGGTCCTGTTAGCTAGGGATCATGGGAGTTGTAGGCCAAAACATCTGGAGGGCCGCAGTTTGGGGATGCCTGTATTAGATGCTGTATAGTTTTTAATTGCATTTTTATCTAAGGAATTTAAATTGTAATACAATAAAACACAATACAAGAAATAAAAGGCAATAAAAACACAATTAAAATCATTATAAATATTTGATGCGGACATGCCACAGACAATCTGAATGAAGCTTGTGGACTACTACTGGTGGTCCACAGGCCACACTTTGGAAAACCCTGCTCTAGTTTGAATTCTTATTTAACACTCAAGTAAGAACTATATACAAGCATAAGAAATAATTCAGAAACCACAAAGAAAGCAACAGATTAGAACTGCAATCCCGCATGCCCTTAATTGGAACTCAGTGGATCTTTCTTCCAAGTAAATACCGGTATGCACAAGATGAATCTGCAAGAATCTTAAGACTGACCACAGCCTCATTGCTCTACCATAGATGTATATGCTTACAATGTAGCAGCTAAAAGTACAAGCTGAAAAACAGGAAAACCCAGGTTTTGGTTGGCCTTGGCAATCTACTTTTGTCCAAGCCTCAAGCCCTCAACTGCAATATGGAAGCAAATATATTGGTCATGAAGCATTGTAAAGCTCTTCAAACATGCAGTACTGTAATGAACTCCTCTATTGCATAGTAATGCATTATTTTACTATGATTATTTGATTTGGTTTTGATTTTATTTCCTGCATTTCTATGCCACTTTCCATCCAAATGAATCCCAAAGTGGCTTACAAGAAACGAATAACAATAACAGAACAGAGTATCACAAGTCCTGTGTTAAGTCATATTATACGATTATCAAATCAAAAAGGCATTTATAATCTATAAAACAATATTAACAAAATAGCAACAAAAAGTAAGCTAAACACTATTAAGTTTATAAGCCCTACCCCAGTGACTCATAATCTTTCACTCTATTCAGTTCATTAAAGTACATATACACATCCATCATAGGCAGGACCTTAATCTAAAAGAAATACTGTACCTACAACAGAGCTATACTTTAACTTATTAGTTATTAAGTTAAACCTGCGACCCATCAAGTGATGTTCAAGGCAGTCGCCAACAACTGCATGATTATAACAAAATACAACCATGTCCTTGGGTTCATTCAGCTGCTGCTCACAGGGCCTTGCTCATACATTACGTACTTATAAAGCCCCATCACTGCACCTGACATTTTACAAAGTTTCATTATCTTCTCTCTGACCCCCACTGCCAAAGTTCCCTGCCCCAAAGGGCATACAATCCCAAATTTTAACAGTAGGGGGGAGGCCAACAGCCAATGAAGTAGTGACAGTAAAAGGGTAGATTTATCAATTTTTAGTTAGGAAGAAGGATGAAAGGAAATGAAGGCAGATTGGGCAAGAGTCTTCACCTTCACCTCCAAGCTCTGCATCCTCAATCTCCAATGTGGGTTTAAAGAAAAAGAAAAACCTCAATTCACTGAAAACAGGACTAGGGGTATAGCCAGGGGGGCAGCTGCCTCCCGAATCAAGTAAATAAATAAAAAAAAACTTAACTAAAAGTATAAATTGTGGAAAGATTTTGACAGATATTTTTGAGCACTTGGGGTCAAAAGAATGTTAATTTAAAACAACTTTTGTCCAGACATTTCATTCCGAATCTGCTAGGCAAAGCCAGGCAAAGGATGGTGACAGGGGAGTATCCTGTCCGCCTAACATACCGGCAAATCCAGGCTACGTACGCTCATGCTAGGGGGAAAGGTTAAGTTGGTCCTTGTCTCGTTGCGTTTTTGTACCTCCCTAACTGTGACTACGACAGGACAGGAGAAAAAGGAAGGCTGTAAACTCCTTGAGATCGCCATTCTGTACGTTCCTACTCGGACGTAAACCCCACCAGGTAAGCAGCCCTGCAAGGCCCACGGGGTCGAGGCCATTATGGGGTTAATTCTGTGCGTAGATCAGCTTCGAGAATGCCACCTAAAGGACTCCCAGCCCAACTACGCGGGGCGGGGAGGGGGGGGGAGAGAGAGAGAGAGACGGTGAAGTTGCTGGGGCTTTTTCGCCTGGCGAGGGGAGGCGCTAGCAAGGCCTCGGCTATCCATCTGAAGCGGCGGCCGACTCCCCCCCCCCAAGCTGCTGTCGCTGCGCCCACACCTCACCCCGGTCCTCCCCTTCTCGCTCCCGCTAAACCAACACACACACACACCACGACCGGGCGGCCGGCAAGTTACCTTCCCAAGTGACATCGTACATGTCCGAGACCTTCGCCATCTTGCCGGGTTCCCCTCCCGCCTCGCCTGCGCCACGTGACCACCCGGAGCTCCGCCCACAGAGTTTCTTGGCCTCCGCCCCGTGCTCAACCGCTAACAGATCCGAGTCTGATTGGTTGGGGGAGCTGGGGGCGGGGCTCGGGTGCGGAGGGCGGGGAAAGCGAGCGACCCTCTTCGCCTCAGGTTGGCCTTAAAAGCGCCTTTCGCTCTCGGTCACCAGTTCGCTGAGGCGGACGACCTGGGTGAAGGGTGTCGTTCATACGCGGCTTTCAATCCGAGGATTTAGAAATCGTTTTATTTAGCTGCTTGCTTCCTTAGAGGATATGTTTATTAAATGGGGTGGGGGAATTCCCACAGCCACTTACGTACAGATAGTTTAAAAGGGGGGAAATATATATTCTCTGCCCTCAGGTTTACAATATAAAAGACAAGACACGCCACATTACCTCATAAAGGAAAAGCACATTCACAAGAGACTGCCCAGTGAATTAGATGTTGCAACATGAAGTAATGGCTGTTCCCCCTTTTATTTCATATTTCATATTTTATTCCATAAGTTCTGAGGTGGGAAAAAGAAAATACATGCAAGGGAGAGGGAGGGGGAATTCTTAATTTTATTTGCTTTGTGAAGTTATTAATTTAATTTACTATGTGAAAAATATTTTTCCCTCCCCCCCCCAAAAAAAAAGCAGCACAGCCCTTTTTCTTTTAACCTTTGGGGCTTTTTGCCTCTTTGGTGCTCACTCTTAACTGTGTTTTCTTTTGTACACCTGTGTGTATTATTTAACTCCCATCTTTCTTCACCCAAAGATGGACACTGAAGGGCTCACAAGAATCATGGAAACAGCAAACTGCAGTAGTAAGCCCATTAACGAAATACAAGCCGCACCCAGAGTCATGTAATATAGAAGTGGTGGGAAATGGCATGCAGGAGAGGAACATCAAGGTTGTTTGGAAGGCACGTGACTACTGTATCCTCAAAAGTGCTGTGCAAACATGTTGCAGTGGACCCTCAAGGCTTTCCTGGTGTGCACAGAAAACTATCACCAGATCTCCCTGGAGAGCAGTGGTCCCCCTGCACAGGGGCACCAAGCCAAGGGGGTGCAAAGCTATGACTTGAGAGCATGCGTAGAACAGGAGAGAGGGAAGAAGACGACAAATTTTGTCCTTGCCCAGGGCAATATTATCAAAGTTTGCCTCTGCTGGAGAGTTCCTCTGGATGGCTACTCAAGAATGCCTATTTTGCTGCCCTCATTGCCACATGGAAGTCCTGATGATGGACTGGTGGTAAAGGACCTACATAACTAATTATGGCAGATCATGGTGCTCGGACATCAAAACCTACTGTATAGATGTTCATACTGGTACTTTTTGACACATACATATGTACCCCTGCTGTGATTCTTTATCCTTCCGCATTCTTTGATCCTGGTTGGCAAGTAAAACCTGTGCCACAAAAGTACAGGATTTCCAGCATTTTAACTGATTCCATAGGAAGTTGTGTGAAAAAGCAGTGATTTCATACTTGGAACAAACTCGCACATGTGTCTCGCATAGGCATTAAGTCCCATTGTAAAATCTCAGGCTCAACCTAACTTTTTGCTGTCTTTCACACATGCAATGTGCACATGATTCCTCCCAAACTTTTTTAATGGTGCAGTAATTCCCACTGCATATTCTCATGCACATATATTTCAGTCTTCCTCACATAATACATAAAAAAATAGGACACATGATTGGGAACATTTTTATTAAAACTTCCACACCCCATTCCAAAACTCACCAAACCTCCATAGTCATCCACATATACTGGCTAGTAACTGTTGTGGTAAATTGTTCAAAATTAGAAGTGTCTTTCATTGTCCTTATACTTTCTGGAATCCTTCGCAGTGTTTCACACACATACTCGTATAGAAATCCATGGTAACTGCAAGAAGCAAGAAGGCTGATTCACACAAGCATGTTTCAAGCTTTTCCTATTTATTTTTCACTCCAGTGTAATAAGGAGGTGGTGAAGCCTTCACCTGGGCACCCACTTTTGCAGTGCCCAACTAAATAGGGAATGGAGCCTGTGGTTACGGCAACATGCACCTCACCTGGAGGAACACACCAAGCCATTATCACAGTTTAAGAAAGGATTCCCACCACCACCATAGAATCACGCCTCAGGTAAGATGTGAACTGTCAATCAGGTAACCAGATTCAGTGGATCACATTGCTATTAGGTTTTAGGGCTGTTCCACACTTTAGGCATAATTGCTGCAGATGCATCAGTGGTGTTTTCTGTAGTATTCATGCAGGAGGTTTGACGTTTCCATCACACAATTTCATCTTCTAGGTTTTAAATGTGAGGTGGGGAACCTGTGCTTAGGAGTAAGTAGCTATGGGGTTTTTAAAAAACAAAACTTTGGCATGGTATGTGAGCTTAAACGTGCAGGGCAGTCTCGAGCAGGTCGGGCGCCCTGGCACTGAGGGGCAGAGATCGCTCCGGCGCCCCCGCCCTCGCAGGGCGCAGCATGGCTTCCGTGCGACTTCACCGCGCAGCATCCCGCCTACCAGCCCAGCGCCCTGGCGCCCCGCACCACCAGGACTCTACCTAGAGCCGGCCCTGTAAACGTGTCAACTCAGAACTAAGCCCAATGAGTTCAGTTAAACTTACTCTCAAATAGGTATGCATAGGATTGCATCCTTAATGATTTATCCACAGATCTTACACCATTTGTCTATGATCGGTAGGGTTTACGACACCGCCACAAAATGTCACAATATGGACTTTGTTTTATTGAGCCTTGGTTGTACACACCAGTTTGAAAGTTTGAGAGAGACTGTATTTGGCATGGACAATATAGCACTGGCACAGGTTTCTTCCTCAATGGAAAAAGGAACCAGATTGTGACTTCATTAATTAACCACTTCCATATGAAGGCTCTTTTCCCAGAGAACCAGATGGAGTCCATGCAATTCACGGCTCTCAAAAGTTGTAGTCATCTTGCAGTTGATGCTGCCAAGACTGAGTAGAGAAAATGGGGGTGGGAGAGTACTGGTATTATTTCTGAACTTTCCATCTTTCCCAGTGAACCTTATTTAAAATATAAGGAGGGAAGAAAAGGAAAGGTGTGTGAGCAACCTGTGAGTTTATTCACACAATGCTGTATTTTTATTTTAAAAATGTGATTTACACAGTGGCTAATGAAATCAGTACAGTGATCTTTTCAGGAGATTTAAGAGCAGTTAACTGTTCTGGAGAGCGCCTGAATACATGCTGAGATCACAAATGACCACATCCTGGCACCACAGCGACTTTTCAGAGACATTCTAATTTGTGCTGTTCATGCGTTTAAAGTTATTGGGAGCTTCTGCACTCTACATTAGACCTGAAATTTGCACACATTTGCTCAACAGAGAAACACAACTACTGCAAACTCCACTGTGATTAAGGGTCATCCTAGTTACACACGGGTTTTGAGAGACAGAGTCTTATTTTTAGCAGGGTCAAAAAGAGGGAGTGAACTCATAGTCCCATCACACTCAATGGACCTTGTGAGTAAGACAGCACTGTAAATCACACACCAGGCAGTTATAATGGTCAGGGATAACCACAAAAGACAAGGAGGCATTTTATCTTCAAACCATTTGAACTGGCTTTTTGATTGGAAGTTGCTTTTCTAGGGTTCCAGAAAATTCCTTCCAAATGGGGCATTGCTAGGGACATGAGACACAAAAGATCTAGAGCAGGCATCCCCAAACTGCGGCCCTCCAGATGTTTTGGCCTACAACTCCCAGGATCCCTAGCTAACAGGACCAGTGGTTGGGGAAGATGGTAATTGAAGTCCAAAACATCTGGAGGGCCGAAGTTTGGGGATGCCTGATCTAGAGCTCAGTCCCTCCCTCCCTCCCCCCCTCTCTCTCTCTCACACACACGCACGCACATAACCTACTTCCCATCCTTTGTACTGGAAATCCTTTAACTAGAGAGGCCAGAGGTTGAGTCTGAGACATCATGAATACAACCCATGCATTCTACGGTACCACTGAATTCTGGCCATATGGTTAAGGACCAGCTTCACTGGAAAGATTAAAAAGAAAAAACACAGCTCTATTCAAGATCAAATTGGACTCTAGGCCCTGGCCAGTGACCACTTAACCTAGGCAGCTTTGCAAGAGAAAATGAATTCCATCTTCAGAGGGGGGGGGCAGCAATTTTCAGCCAGGAGATGATTTTGTTAGAGCACATACCTGAAACAGACTTGCAAGCAAGCTTGATTCTATTTAAAAAGTTGGCAACAAACCCTTGTAAAATTCAAGGCCATGCATTCCAAACATATACTAAGGAACACCTGTGAGCTCTGCTTTGGGACAAGGAGGTTAATGTGTTAGTGTAAGCCGATTTGTGGCCAAAAACTTAAAATCCGTTACTTGTGCAAAACATTCTGTCAAACTGAAGGACATGAGCAAGGAAGGCAGCAATGTTTTAGGGAATGTTGTCACAGACTGGAAAGTCATTTAACCAAAATTCAGTTAGCTTTCCTTTTATTTCATCCACCATTCCCACAGGCCTGAAGAGTCCTGCAAAAGATGGCTTGGAGCATAAATGACGTCGTGTGACTCCCTGCCCACATTCTCTACCCCAGCACAAGGAGAACTATGACGTATGAGATTTCAAAACAGACTGACACGAGAGGCCAAAGAACAGATGGAAGCCTTAGGTTTTCAGGGTTGGCCCAAGAAATTTTGTTGGCTGAGGCAAAGGACAAGATGACTGCCACCCCTTCAAAGCACAGAAACTGCCTGGGTGGGCAGCTGAATCTTAGAAGACTTAGGGCAGGCAGTGTGACACACATAACTCTGAACTTCAGTACCTTGCCACCACTCCCTGCCTGCTCCACAGTGCCTATGGGCAGGGCTGGCCCTGTAAGTTCTGCACCAGTAGCACTCTAGTTCTCCAGCAGCACCAGAACAGACTCAGCTCCATAGGCCCAGCCTGACTAGTGTCAAGTGACTCCGCAGGGCAATCCAGACCCTAGAAAGTCCCAACAAATGGAAAGGAAAAAACAGCAGAGTCTTGCGGCAGACTAGATTTATTGTGGCATAATGTTTCATGGATTAAGTCAGCTGCAGCACATGAAGGGGTGATATGATAGCCATGTTCAAATATATGAAAGGATGTCATATGGAGGAGGGAGAAAGATTGTTTTCTGCTGCTCCAGAGAAGCGGACACGGAGCAATGGATTCAAACTTCAAGAAAGAAGATTCCACCTAAACGTTAGGAAGAACTTCCTGACAGTAAGAGCTGTTCGGCAGTGGAATTTGCTACCAAGGAATGTGGTGGAGTCTCCTTCTTTGGAGGTCTTTAAGCAGAGGCTTGACAGGCATATGTCAAGAATGCTTTGATGGTGTTTCCTGCTTGGCAGGGGGTTGGACTGGATGGCCCTTGTGGTCTCTTCCAACTCTATGATTCTATGATTCTAAGGGGTGGCAGAACTGTAGCTACAGGTAAGCTAGCCCCTGGTGAAGCCTCCACAGGGGCACCATTGAGGCTGTATGCAAATGTGTGAGGGTGTGTGGCAATGTGAGTCTTTGACCCGGGTGAAATAAAGCCTCATACGGTGTAATATGTGATGTGTTGTTGTACATCAGGTGTTGTATTTACCTAATTTTAAGACCTGCTAAGGAACAGTTGCTGGAGGAGACTCTTGAGAGTTCCATGGACTGCAAGAAGATCAAACCTATCCATTCTGAAGGAAATCAGTCCTGAGTGCTCACTGGAAGGACAGATCCTGAAGCTGAGGCTCCAATACTTTGGCCACCTCATGAGAAGAGAAGACTCCCTGGAAAAGACTCTGATGTTGGGAAAGATTGAAGGCACAAGGAGAAGAGGGCAACAGAGGACGAGATGGTTGAACAGTGTTCTCAAAGCTACCAACATGAATCTGACCAAATTGCAGGAGGCAGTGGAAGACAGGAGTGCCTGGCATGCTCTGGTCAATGGGGTCATGAAGAGTTGGACACGACTAAACGACTAATCAACAACAAGGAACAGATGATTGTTATATGTATGTAAAACAACACAACTCAAAAGAGGGTGTTTTCTTTTCCCCATGACTGTGTGTGTTTTGAGGTGGAATTCCAAGGTAATTCTAGACAGGGAAGAGGATGGGGACAAAACTAGAATAAGTTGGCTTTGCCTGTCACTGGCTGTCAGGGACCGTGCTGAGGAGGGCTGCACTGAGGAGGAATGTTGGGAGCCTCCCACTGCCCCTGAGTCTTCCCAGGAGCAGGAGGACAAGTATAGATTTGGTTTGCAGAAGGGCATAGTTCAGAAGGCAGAAGCTGGGAAATACTGGATGGGGAACAGCTAGGAGAAGAAGCACTGGGGGAGAGAGAGTTAACAGATTCACTGTCTCTGGAAAGCATTCCTCCGCCCAGCCCAAGGACAAGAAGAGCTGATAAGAAGGCAAAACAGAAAGCACAGAGATTACGAGCTCAGGTTATAAGATGCAGTAGTGACCTGGGTGAATAGGGAGGAAGTGGGCGGAACTCTTAATTTGGAGCACTGCCATTCCTAGGAAATAGATTCTCTCTCTGTGATCATTAAAGTTTTTAACTGGTAAGAAGACTCCTTTTCCTTTGTTCTGCTTATCTACTGCCCCCCCCCGGGGGTGGGGAGCCGATTCCCTGAAGCCTGACACTGGTTATACCTTCTATTGGTCTCCCTGCCTCCCTACCAGTCCCAATGGCGGTCAGTCACCATTGGAAGCAGACTCCAACTGCTGTGCTTGTTTTCAAGCTTGGCCGAGGCCTAACATCAACACATGGCCAGTTTTCTATTTCTACTCTGCCGAATCTCTGAAATCTGTAGCTGCTTGTTGATGATGGATTGACTACATAAACCCAAACTCTTCTCAAACTCCATAAAGAGAGCCAGTGTGGTGTAGGAGAGCAACAGGGTGTCTGTTGTGGGGGAGAAAGGGAAAGGAGAATGTTAGCCGCTTTGAGACTCCTTCGGGTAGTGATAAAGCGGGATATCAAATCCAAACTCTTCTTCTTCTTCTTCATAAAATAACCAAACTTGAAGGTGTTTTAGCTAAAACTTCTCCACAGTCTGGGAGGACTGTGTGCCAGTCTTGGCTCAAGCAAGCTCTTTAACTCAGAAGCCTTCGCTTTGCAGTTTGACTGTTCATCTCCTGGCTTCTAAAACCGAAGCCACAGATGGAAATTTTAACTAGGGAGAAGCAAGGTTTTTGTGCAAAAAAAAGCCACAGAAAACCCTTAAGAAAAACAGGATTTGGCTGGTGAATATCATGCAGTATTAGTTTTACAGCTAAAAGGACAATACAATAGACAGATCTAGCATATATATATGAATATGTATATATGTATATATTCCAATATATATATATATATATATATATTGGATTTGACATAGAGTCTTAATTAAATATTAAATATATTTAATTAAACACCATCTTATTATTATTATTATTATTATTATTATTATTATTATTATTATTTAATTAAACACCATATTGATATATGGGCGGGGTAGGGAAGAGAATCTCTATTGTGGTAACATATGGGATAGACCCAAGAGAGACCTATGGAGGCATACATCCATATAGCTTTAAGAGAGTTCTGCAGTCATATAGGTCAAGCTGCCTTTTGCCATATGTTCCTGAAGGTTTCTATTAATGAATTAGCTCTTTGGATTGAAGCATGGGGCCTGCCCATAAACACGGCACATTTCCAAGAGTAAATGCACTTTTGTGCAGAACCTCTGTGCTGTATGATATAACTTCCACTCCCTGGTAGTGTGATTTTCCAAATGTGTCTTGCATTTGATAACCTGATATCACTGGTGCAAGAAGAATAGTTGACCTAGAGCAGATGTCCATAAATGTTAAGCACACTTGAAGCAAATCAAATGGACCACACCACACCTTTTGCTCATGATCAAATAACGCCATTAACCTGTGGTTTTGAGGGATGTTGTCTAACAACAGTGCCGTTGCTTGGCAAACTTGAATGTTTTGTGACTTTTCATTTGTAGCATATTACTTTTGTGTCCCGCCTCCAGTAAGCTCAGTGCAGCTTACGTGGAAATTTAGTACTTAAAACAACCCTGCGAGGGGATCAGGCTGAGTCAAAGTGTCTGACCCCAAGTTCCATTCAAGTGTCCCTTTAGAAACCTGGCCACCTGCCAATCACGAGCCTCTTCCTATTGACTGCTATGACTTGTTATGATCTGGCAAACAATCACTTGGAGAAGGTCCAGGACTGTATTCTCACTCAGTTTGCCTTAGGAAGAAATGTGTTCGATGTGCTGTTTGGACCTGAAATGATTCAGAAGTGAAAGCATCTCTGGATGAAGAAGACATACTCCCTCATTATGACTCTTTTCAGATGGTTCAACTCATGAAGCTCTGTCTCACCCCTTATATAGCCAGCCAATTGCTGCTCTCTGGAAGAGAAGACCACCTGCAGATACCATCCCATCAGGATGTCAGTTCCATACAATGTAGGAAATGAGCCCGTAGGCAAAAGACAAGATGGTGTCCTCACCCAAGGCACCTACGGAAGACAGTTGGACTAGAAGTTGCATCTTACTCCAATGGTGGTGGAAGGCCATACCTGCCAAGTTGCTGTCCGAGAAATAAGGGACCGGGCCGGAAGTAGCAGACTGGAAGTAGCGTTGCCGCCATTTTGGAACTGGGTGGAGCATGCTCAGAAGTGACTTTTGATGCTGCTTTGCCCAGTTCCAAAATGGCTGCCGCGCCAGAAGTCGCACTGCAGCCATTTTGGAACTGGGCAGAGCAGCATCAAAAGTCGCTTCTGAGCATGGTCCGCCCAGTTCCAAAATGGCCGCCGCGCCAGAATAAACCGGGAAAAAACAAAAAAAATCCATTTTTTCAGCTAAGAACAGCTGGAAAAATGGGGATTTCCCGGAGAATACGGGAGACTTGGCAGCTATGGTGGAAGGCTAGTATCTTCCACCGCACTGGAGGGCAGCAGGCTAGTGTAGGGGGTACCAAGTGGGCCTCTATCCCTTCCCTGCCCCTCAACCTCATACTGCCTCGTTCATCTTCTGCTTTGTAGAACAATGGTTCATCTGCTGTGCAGAACAATAAAAAAGACATGCCACACAATTGGTTGTGTCTTGTGTGACTCAGTTCTCAGTTACAGGGCATCTTCCTAGTGATTATCTGGCAATTCCCACAACCCAAATTGCATGGATTTCTACTGTTTAGTAGTGTTAACGGAAAATCTGAGGGCTCCCTTGGACAAAACAAGACTCCAGCCAAGAATATTAGAGCAAAACAGCAGCCAGTAGGCTTGGTCTTTATTAAAGAGAAATACTGTCGTGACAGGGCCCCACCTGCAACAAGGTGAAGCAATATGGAGACCCCGAACAAAGGGGGTCTTCCCTTTTTATTAGCATCCCACCACCAAGGTACACCCCTAAAGATACATCACTAATATGTCATTGATACATCAAAAAGGAGGGGTCCAGAGGTAGAAATTTGAGTACCTGGCCAGCTGCTCCTGGCCTCTTCTCACCCCCTCCCTGTTACATTCCACAGGACAAAGAGAAGTTTCACAATCATTATGAAGGAGATAGCTGTTCTTTGATCAGGGGTCAACAAACTTTTTCAGCAGGGGGCCAGTCCACTGTCCCTCAGACCTTGTGAGGGGCCAGACTATATTTTGAAAAAATATATAAACGAATTCCTATGCCCCACAAATAACCCAGAGATGCATTTTAAATAAAAGGACACATTCTACTCAGGTTAAAACATGCTGATTCCCGGACCGTCTGCGGGCCAGATTGAGAAGGCAAATGGGCCGCATCTGGGCCCCGGGCCTTAGTTTGGGGACCCCTGGATTAGATCCTGAGTCAATCCAGTTTGGGAGGAAAATCCATTGTGTAGAAGATAGTCGGCTGTCTGCCACAGTTGGAGGTGTAAATTCCCTTGCCAGAGGAGGCTGTATACCTGTTGTCTTGCTTGCCGGATTATGGCCATTGGGTGAATCCTCCAAGATCCCCCCTTTGATAGTGAACCTATGTATTATAAGAAGAATGAAAGGGGGGGGGGTATTTTCCTGCAACGGTAGTCAAACAATACATGCATACACTAGACTTACATGGAAACTATTTTTTTGTTTCTGTATATGCTGGAAGCCACTCAGAGTAGCTGTGGCAACCGAGTCAGATGGGTGGGGTACAAATAATAAAATTATTATTATTATTATTATTATTATTATTATTATTATTATTATTTCTAGCATAATTTTTGAGAGAGGGGGTCAGGGAATGCTCAAAAAAGTGACCATTCTCAGAATTTTTTGGGGGGAGAAAACCAATGAGAGTTAAAAGTGGTATAGAACTGATGGAAGATAGGCAGCTAACTCAAAAAAGACCCGTATATTTGTAATATAAATTCATGGGGGGCCTATAGCTCAGTGGTAGAACACATGGTTTGTATACAAGTTCACACCCTCTAGTTTAAAGGATCAGATCACACCTGATAGAGAAGACCCTTGTTTTTAAGGTTAAATCCACAACATACATTTAAAGCACCTGGCTTTCCTGAAAGAATCCTGAGAATTGTATTTTTTAAGGATGTTGGGGATGTAAATTACAGTTCTGAGGATTCCATGGGGGAAACAATGTGCTTTAAATATATGGTGTGAATGTGATAATAGATTTTGGAAAGCAGCTCCCTATGGCCCAAATATACCCAAAGAGGAGAAAAGCAGGAATGTATTGAGATTGCGAATTTTATTCAACCCTAAAGCATAGCTGTAATGTATTGTGAAAAACTACAAAATAAAGGCCTTTTTCAATTTATATGCCACAAAACCATATATACCACAAAATAATACAAAAGACACACAAACACACACAGTTTTTAAGATTCAAAATATTCCAAGTTGTCAAAAACTGAGCTACCCCATGCAGCAAGAATCTCTCCTCTCCCCTTGTCTTCAGTATTTACCATTTCAAACTTCTGTGTGCAAAGTAATGGAGTGATCTCTGGAAATGTAAGTGGAGGAATTATTTTGAAACCAGTCAAAGGAACTTCTTAACTGGAATGTGATCTCTTACTCCCTTTCTTTGAAGAGTCATCGACAGCTGGAGTTAAGTTAGCAGTCTTCTGACAAACTGTATGAGAACAAGTTCATGGTATAGCTCACATTCACTGGGGTATTGAAGAGCTCAACAGATAAAGACTTGTGTGGTTTGGTTCAAGCTGTGGTTACTGGACTGGATCCCGGTGTGAATAAAGATCAGGTTCGGATTTATGTTGGCATGCTGAATTGCAAGCAGAATACAATTTTATTTTGGCTTCAAACGAGAATCTTATTCAGGCGTAGTTGTGCAGCATTTTCATTCCATCTCATGGAATATCTCTCTTATGTGGGAGGGGTGACTAATACCCCAGAGGACAGGATCACACTTCAAAATGACCTTAACAGATTAGACAACTGGGCCAAAGCAAACAACATGGATTTTAACAGAGAGAAATGTAAAGTACTACACTTGGGCAAAAAAATGAAAGGCACAAATACAGGATGGGTGACACCTGGCTTGAGAGCAGTACATGTGAAAAGGATCTAGGAGTCTTGGTAGACCACAAACTTGACATGTGTCAACGGTGTGATGCAGCAGCTTAAAAAGCCAATGCAATTCTGGGCTGCATCAATAGGAGTATAGCATCTAGATCAAGGGAAGTAATAGTACCACTGTATTCTGTTCTGGTCAGACCTCACCTGGAGTACTGTGTCCAGTTCTGGGCACCACAGTTCAAGAAGGATACTGACAAGCTGGAACGTGTCCAGAAGAGGGCAAGTAGCCTTTTTAATAACTGGGATTTGCAGGGATGTTCCCCCAGTTCTACGAAAACTGGAAAACTTCTTAGTAGTTTGTTTTCTGTTATACTACTAGCTCCTGTGTTTTCAAGTGTTGGTGACAATCTACCGTAATCAATTTGTCCAAATGGAGGAAAGAGCTGGGAGGGCCTGCTTGCAACACATTAACACACCACGCACATCAATGCACCTGAGAAACTTCTTTGTAACATTTCAAGTTCCTTTATACTTAGCAGCTCCTGATTATACCTATACAATGTAACATAGTATTAAGTTAAATAAACAAGAGGCATTGGTCATTAAAATGAGGGGGTACTTTTAAAAATGTCAGCACAAGTTCAATTTCCTTTACCCTCCCCATAGCCTGACTAAACTACTGCCAGAATCTTCTGTTGTGGCTTACCTCCCACTGAAGAGCCCTCCCAGGTAGATCTGAAAGAAAGAAAGAAAGAAAGAAAGAAAGAAAGAAAGAAAGAAAGAAAGAAAGAAAGAAAGAAAGAAAGAAAGAAAGAAAGACTTGCTGGTCTCCTAACAAGATTTGGTTACTCACTCTAAGAAAGTGCCATCCACCTTCTGTCTTCTTAAGTGTTCCAGTGTTGAGAGATCCACTGCTCGGGGTTCACTGGCAGTTTCTCGATCTAATGCTCCCAAGTGGATTTCATCAAGATCAAGTAAGGTGTTGCATGGCACTATCAACATGTGGGCATCCCTTCACATACTTTTGCTCTGCTCCAAGAAGAGCACAAGCCAATGGAACATGATTCATCCTGCATTGGGCTTGTGGTGATGCAGAGGCAAGCTTTTTCACAAATGGCAGTGCCATTATGAGATGCATTCCTTACTGAAATAAAAAAGGGGGGGCACATCTGTATTGGCATCCCACCGGCTTTTGAAGATGTATCCGTCCACACAGGCATTCCCTTGATTTCTGAGCCCGAGTCCTCTGTTTTAATTTGCTGCATTGTTTTAATGGGAATGCTTATGGCATGTGAGTGTTTTAACGTTCTAATGGGATTGTTTTGTGTTGCATTTAAATTGTAGATGTTTTTATTTCATAGAATCATAGAATCATAGAGTTGGAAGAGACCACAAGGGCCATTAGCATGTCCCTTGAGAGGTCATTCAGACATCCTTTGCCCAGCTAGTGCCTTGATTGCTAGGGAAATGTATTTCCCCAGCACCAGTCAGAGCCGTGCAAGGGATGAATGGTTTTGCTTCATTAAGAAGAAGAATTTCAAAAATGAACTGGCTTAGGAGCAACTGGGGAGAACTATAGTGAAGCCTACCAAAAGTTCTCCTTTCCCATTCATATAGTGAATGAAGTGTTAGGTCATGAGGTGTACATGTAAAGAACAATCCCATGGTTCCTTGAGATCACTTGCAGCAAAAATTCATTCTGAATACTGGATAGATGCTATAGGACTTGAACCCTGATAGATCCTTCCTTCATGCAACACTGAATTCCCAGAGAACAGATAAAGTTGCTGCCTCTCCCTGATCCCTGTGCTGGCTATACTTTTAAGGGTGACTCTAGTCTACGCAGTATCTCAGCAAAGGCATGGTCCCAAACCCATGTCCGACAGATCTTAAGCTGATGTCAGCGCTGAAAAGCGGGCAGAATAGAGCCGGGACCAGAGATGGGGTTTTGGGGGGGGGGATCGGCTGGATCCTAAGCCCATTTAGATCCATCACATGGCCTGGCAACCCCAGCGTGAGTTAAGCTGACAAAAAGAGTGGTATAACTCAAACACCATTTTAATAGCTTGTTTAGGCCAGGCTTAGGCCAGCTCAACCAGAAGTAACCCAACTAGGGTGATGACTTTTTTACAACCTCATTTCCCTGTATCATAATTTGATAAGCTTTCATTAAAGATTAGATAAAATCTTACTTTCAAAGAGATTTGATTTAAAAAAAAACCTCACGCACAAAATGATTTTAAAAAATTTATTTATCAGTTTTTTGACCATTTTTGAAGTCACTGTAAGCAGATATAAAATTGAACCCAAGCTTTAGAGTCACATATATACCCTGTTTCTCATATTTTAAGACACACCCATAAAATAAGCCATAGCAGGATTTTAAGCATTCAATGAATATAAGCCATACCCCGAAAATAAGACATAGTGATAGGCGCAGCAGCCATGCCGGCCGCAGCAGGAGGAGGAGGAGGAAAAAAATAAGGCACCCCCTGAAAATAAGCCATAGTGTGTTTTTTTGAGGAAAAATAAATATAAGACGGTGTCTTATTTTTGGAGAAACACGGCACAACATTATATAGGGTCATCAAACACACAAGGAAGCTTTTTTTAGCTACAGTAACAGTATATACGCCACTAGAGGACGATGTTTTGCTACCTCTCCTGTAGGTTCTTTTCCCAGCATGCCCAGCAGGGTCTGCTGGCTGAGTTTTGAGGTCCCAAAAAGGGGCTTTTACCTTGCGCAGGTGTGACATTTGTATACCCTATGTTGCTAAGAACACTCCCCATTGTGGAATGTGGTGTTGTGTCCAAATTTGATACGAAATATATATAGAATTGTTAATACAATATTATGAAATGGTAAAACGGCATACAAAAAAAATTTAAAACCGGTTTGAGGTATATTTCAATGGAATATACCTCATTTTAGTCATTAATAGGCAAAAGTTCATCCATTTGTGCTACAGGAAATAATTTTTGAGGGGGGGGGGAATGAAAAAGTCATCACCCTAATTCCCACTCCTGAATGCAGTTTGAATCTGATGTACTTTATGGCAACTTAACTTCTACTGGGTTTGCTTTATGCCAGCTTCTTGCATATAGAACTGCAGCCTTACCTGGGAGCAAGCCCCATGGTGCTCAGCGGGGTTTATTTCTCAATAAACAAGGTTAACATTGCATTGAAAAAATGTGTGAGGCAGAATGACTGACAACATGGACTCCTTGCTAACCTCCGATAGGTGTGCATGTACGACAATACCATCTCCTTGTTAATCTCAATTAAGGGTGGGCGGGTGATGTATAATTCATAGAGGTGCAAAGTATACATAGCTGCAGATGTGTGCAGGATAATTGCAAATGCCAGAATCTTTTAATTATATCATGTCGAGGCCAGTGGAGTTGCAATTACCTCTCCCGTAAAATATGTATGTATAATAATGGTTCAGTGTTCGGAATCAAAATGAAATGGCCACAATTAAACCACAGTCTTTCTGGAAACCATATAATATCTGGGTGTCCAATAAGCTCCAGACCACCCAACCTTCCATTGACTGTGGCTTCTCCAAGTTAAACCCCACCAGTTTCCAATAGTATTGAGCACTGGTTATTTTAAGGCTCTTGTGAACAGGGCATAGCATAATATATTTTACATTAAAAGTAAAATATTACTTTAAGCTTGAAAATAAAATAAAAAAATTACATCCTGATTTTGCCCATGTGTGCAGCAGATGAATTAAGAGTTTTGTAATAACAATTATTTGGTTAAAAAGTAGTCATTTATCTTCTATTTCACTTCTAACTTACAAGACCCAGTATGTAAACAAAAGGGAGCTGGCTAAGCAAATCCAAATTTTCTTAGATTACTTCCCCCCCCCCCTAAGACACAGCTTTTCCTCAACTCAAAATAATCTCACACAAGGTATCCAGCTTGGTTGAAATATATAAATATCCTTTCATTTCTTGCTTCTGTAGAGTAACTATTGCAAGCCTATTAGATAACAAGAGATACCCAACCAAAGTGAGTATGCAAGCAGCAATGGCACTCTCTCACATTGGAAAATCTGATTACTGTAGCGTGCTTTGTGTGGGGCTGTCCTCGTATCTGGTCCAGAAGATGCAGCTAGTTCAGAATGCAGCTGAGAAAGCTGAAATTGTTTTCTACCAGACCAGGTTCAAGGTTCTTGCATTAATTCACAAAGCCCTAAATGGCTTAGGCCCAGTGTACATAAAGGACCATTTGATGCCTTATGCCAGGGGTCAGCAAACTTTTTCAGCAGGGGGCCAGTCTACTGTCCCTCAGACCTTGTGTGGGGCCAGACTATATTTTTTTGGGGGAAATGAACACATTCCTATGCCCCACAAATAACCCAGAGATGCATTTTAAAGAAAAGCACACATTCTACTCATGTAAAAACACCAGGCAGGCCCCACAAATAACGCAGAGATGCATTTTAAAGAAAAGGACACATTCTACTCATGTAAAAACATGCTGATTCTTGGACCGTTCGTGGGCCAGTTTGAGAAGGTGATTGGGCCGCATCCGGCCCCCAGGCCTTAGTTTGGGGTCCCCTGCCTTATGCTCTGTCTCAATCACTGAGCACTGTTTGTGGTTCCCAATGTCCCTGAGCTTCTGTTGGACTGATGCTTTAGTGTGTCAGGCCCTCCCTTGTGGAACTCCATGCTGGTAGAGGTTCAGCAGGGATCACATCCCTGCCTTCTTTTAGACATCTCCTAAAAACTGTGCTATTGAGACAGGCCTTTCTGAAAACACATAGAGTAGTATTCAACTAACCTGCCCCGTCGGCTCAAAAGTTTCCACTTGCACAATGGGACCTCTTCCACCATCCTCCCAACATCTGCTTTGGAGGTTTGGGGGCACATTTAGGAGGGGCAGGTGGAAACATTCTGTAGTGCAAGCAGAAATGCTTGCGCCGATGGAATGCTCACTGAGCGCTAGGCTGGATTCCACACATAAAAAGCACTCAAGCGAGCAAATTCCCCTCAAATAGCCCTGAAATTTGGGAAATCTCCCCGGTGACCTTGTTTGCCAGTCCTGCTCGTGGATCTCTGCAAGATGTCTGCAAATGTTCTGCATTCCCCCCATGTACAGTATTCCTCCGTGGGACTCCTTCCAGAATACACGCACAGAGGGAAACCATTATTCTGGAACCAGCCCTGAATACGTTTCTGTTGCTTTCCAGCTGCCATTAATGGAGGAGAAAGAACAGGACAATCTGTACAAAAATATTAAGGTTGGTTATATAGATATATTTTTCCCCAGCCTTAGAAATATTTCAAATATTGAATTGGCAGGCATTAGGTGTGAATAGAAGACTAATGGGATTGTAATGTTATAGATACCAAGTAAGTGAAATCTGATCAGCTGTGATATGTATCACCATATATATCTTTCAAGACCTACTTTGGTCCTCATCATTGAAAAGCTGGAGTTGTGACCTTTTCCTGTTGCTTTCCATTGTTTTCTCCTTCGGCAGGTCAGCTCTGAGCAACCGAGCTATCCCCATAAAGCAGCCTTCATCAAAGTGGTGCCCTATGTATGTTTTGGACTGCCATGCTGGCTGGGGCTGGTGGGAGTTATCATCCAACAAACAAAGGAGGGGCACCAGGTTGCTGAAAGCGGCCTTATCTTCAGCTATGCCTCCCTAACGCACACTGCCATTGGCAACACATGCCTGTGACCTTGATAAAAGAGCTGTCCAGGCAGACCCTTAGGCCCTGGTGAACTCCTCTTGCAGGATCAGGCCTTAATTACTGCAAATCCCTTCCAGCAGTCCCCAAAGATAAACTGGATTTTCCCACTGCCAATGTCAGCCGTGCCAGATGTCGCCTATACTGTGCCTTCCTAGCTCTAAAACAGCTGTCAGATGTGTGTGCCAAGCTCCTAGCCACTATAGGATTTAGAAAGTAATACTCAAGATACCTATCTATTCTTACTTTGTCAACAGGTCTGCCAGCATTGGCCCAATCAATTTTGCTGCCTGGGCTAAAAGTCAAGAGATCACGCCCTTGTTTCATGTACTGGACCGGGAATAGATCATTATTTTAACATTGGTGGCAGGGCAGTGCCCTCTGCGGCAGTGCTCATCAACCTTGGGTCCCCAGACATTGTTGGACTACAATGCCCATCATCACGTGCCAGTTTAGCCAGCAGTCAGGGATGATAGGCGTTGCAGTCCAACAACGCCTGGGGAGCCAAGATTGAAGAACATTGCTCTACTGCACCTGAGAGTAGGAGACTATCTTAGGGGGCGCAGCCCAGGCTCCGGCAGCAACCACTTGTTGCATTCCCAAACATCTCCCACCTGATGCACCTGCCTCACTCTGTTATATAACAGTGGCAGGGTCTAAGAAGAGGCAAACATTGTTTCATTATCTTTTCACTGTAAAAGGTAAAAGTAAAGGACCCCTGGACAGTTAGGTCCAGACTATGGGGTTGCAGCGCTCATCTCGCTTTCAGGCCGAGGTAGTCAGCGTTTGTCCACAGACAGCTTTCTGGGTCATGTGGCCAGCATGACTAAACCGCTTCTAGTGCAACAGAACACCACGACGTAAGCCAGAGTGCATGGAAATGCCATTTACCTTCCCACCACAGCAGTACCTATTTATCTACTTGCACTGGCTTCTTTTCGAACTGCTAGGTTGGCAGGAGCTGGGACAGAGCAATGGGAGCTCACCCCGTTGTGGGGATTCAAACCGCCGACCTTCCGATCGGCAAGCCCAAGAGGCTCAGTGGTTTAGACTGCAGAGACACCTGCATCCCCTCCCCTTTCACTTTACCTTTACATTTTCACTGTAACCGTTGCTTCTGTATGATTTCGGACAGTCGTAGCCATTGATAAAGGGGGTGGAGATGGGAATAAAACCAACTGCCAGTGGCTCCAGGGTAGCCACATCACAAAAAAGAGGGCAAAATGAATCGTAGATTTGCATGTGCTAATTTATATGAACAGGTGCAATTTTAAAATGAGATTACTATAATTTAAACAGCAGGGAATTTCTCTGTAGCATGTGTCAAGCATGACTGTGGCTTCACTCATTGGCTAAATGCACAGAAAATTGTAGGAGGCTATCTGTGGAGGCGAGGGCTATCAATGGCTACTTGCCATAAGGGCTATTCTCTGCTTCCACTGTCAGAGGCAGTAATGCTTCTGAATACCATTTGCTGGAGGCCCAGGGCAGTCTCGAGCAGGTCGCACGCCCTGGCGCTGAGGGACGGAGATCGCTCCGGCGCCCCCGCCCTCGCAGGGCGCAGCATGGCTCCCGCGCGGCTTTGCCGTGCAGCGCCCTGCCTACCGGCCCAGCGCCCTGGTGCCCCGCACCACCGGGACTCTACCTAGAGCCGGCCCTGTGGAGTGTCGTTGTGTTTGGGTCCTGCTTGTGGGTTTCCTATAGGCATCTGGTTGGCCACAGTGAGAACAGGATGCTGGACTAGGTGGAGTCACTCCATCTCCTGGGTCCAGCTCCGAGGGCCTTCTGGCGGTTCCCTCACTGCGAGAAGTGAGGTTACAGGGAAACAGGCAGAGGGCCTTCTTGGTGGTGGCACCCACCCTGTAGAATGCCCTCCCATCAGATGTCAAGGAAATAAACAACTATCTGACTTTTAGAAGACATCTGAAGGCAGCCCTGTTTAGGGAAGTTTTAAATGTTTGATGTTTTATCATGTTATAAATTCTGGGAGCCACCCAGAGTGGCTAGGGAAACCCAGCCAGATGGGCAGAGTAATAACTGTTGTTGTTGTTGCCTCTGCTTTTTATACATTTATATAAAATACGAAAATTTAAACAAAACAAAGAAATAACCTAAAATTTGTTTTGATGCAATTTTGCCTGAAGCCCCCATTTTTGCAAAGCAATTTCCTCTGCAAAGAATCCATCTTTGCATGTTATTTTCACTACGTATTCATACAGAAGCGTTAGTTACCCTGTTAGGTGCCTTTTTGTACACACCACTTGGCCGGAGAGCTGCACTGCAAAATTCGGATAAATGCAAATTTCGAGGGGTGTTGTTGTTGTTTTGCTTCTCATAAAGTGTGGAATAGGTAGCTTTGCCTTTAAATGTGAACTGAATAAAAAATTCCACCTCCATCGGTGGTTATAATAGCTCTTCCCTTTTTGTCATCAGTTCAACTCTGGTACCAGGAATGAGCCAAAATGGTCACCAACAATAGATCGCCAGGGGAAAGGGAGGAATTCAGCCCAGATCACCCTCATTTCCTGCCCCTTTATAAATCTGAGAGGTCTTTGGTACACAGATCCAATCACACACAGATGGCCAATGTAAAACTTTCCAGCCTAAAAATGTCTCTTCTTAAGGAACAAGGCCACGATACCCATCTTGGCACACTCAAAGCTGCTTTTGAGCTTTGCACAAGAGCACATCTATGCCACTGCAAATGACTCACATAGAAACATATTGTACTATGTCCTCCTAATGCTGGCAAGGACCCACCAAGGAGCGGTGGGGTGGGGGTGGGGGCAACCCAGGCCTGACTGTTCCAAGCAAGTGGTTTTCTTGCAAATATTTGTCTGTCTACCAGCTGCCATGATAGCATGGGCAAACGGTTTGAAATAAAAGCTCTGGTAAATGGTGGGATTTAAGGTCTTCGTCACCCTGAAAACTGCTAGCTCAGTAAACACAAGCCAGCGAGTTTGTGCAGAGATTGTCAGGTGTGACGCTGCAGAAATTCTGGTTTGCTAACACAACATTTTTTTATTTCTAAAAGATACCACTTATAAATCATCCTGCCCATGTGATTTTGTAAGAATGACATTGATCAAAATATTTCGTGATTACAACAAGTGACTAGTAAGAGAACCCGTACAAGTAACACTGACACAAAACCCCACACATACGCTAAGTAGAAGAATAGAAGCATAACCACCCCCACCCCACCCCACCCCCCGCTCCCTCTCTTCTCCCCTTCCTAATAGTTTGAACCAATTCATGAACCAAGAACTTGTACATTGACCACTAATAATGAAACATATGTTGTAGATATTTTCCACATTTATTATGCTACTACAGTATTGTACTACAGATGAGATGGGGGGGAATGTGATTAGGGACGGAATTTTATGAAAATCCTGATGTTGAGCTTGTCCACATAGGTCTCTCCCCCCATTTCCTTCTTGCTCCTTAATCTCAATGGGAAGAGCATTCCTCCTCAGCCCCACTAAAAATGTACACAATTCCCAACTATTATATCCATTTCTCTCGGCATATACCAGATGCTAGGTAAAGGTAAAGGGACCCCTGACCATTAGGCCCAGTCGTGACCGACTCTGGGGTTGCGCGCTCATCTCGCATTATTGGCCGAGGGAGCCGGCGTATAGCATCCAGGTCATGTGGCCAGCATGACAAAGCCGCTTCTAGTGTTATTCAGTGTAGCTGGATGTTGGCAGATTCAGGGCAGGCAATTTATTATTATTATTATTATTATTATTTTTATTATTATTATTATTATTCATACCCCGCCCATCTGGCCGGGTTTCCCCCCACCACTCTGGGTGGCTTCCAACAAAGATTAAAATATATTAAAATATCACAGATTAAGAACTTCCCTAAACAGGGCTGCCTTTAGGTGTTTTCTAAATGTCTGGTAGTTGTTTATCTTCTTAACCTCCGATGGGAGGGCGTTCCACAGGGCAGGCGCCACTACCGAAAAGGCCCTCTGCCTGGTTCCCTGTAGCTTTGCTTCTCGCAGTGAGGGAACCGCCAGAAGGCCCTCGGTGCTGGATCTCAGTGTCCGGGCTAAACGATGGGGGTGGAGACGCTCCTTCAGGTATACAGGACTGAGGCCATTTAGGGCTTTAAAGGTCAGCACCAACACTTTGAATTGTGCTCGGAAATGTACTGGGAGCTAATGTAGATCTCTTAGGACCGGTGTTATGTAGTCTCGGCGGCCACTTCCAGTCACCAGTCTAGCTGCCGCATTCTGGATTAATTGCAGTTTCCGGGTCACCTTCAAAGGTAGCCCCACGTAGAGCACATTGCAGTAGTCCAAGCGGGAGATAACTAGAGCATGCACCACTCTGGTGAGACAGTCTGCAGGCAGGTAGGGTCTCAGCCTGCGTACCAGATGGAGCTGATAGACAGCTGCCCTGGACACAGAATTAACCTGTGCCTCCATGGACAGCTGTGAGTCCAAAATGACTCCCAGGCTGCACACCTGGCCCTTCAGGGGCACAGTGACCCCATTCAGGACCAGGGAGTCCCCCACATCGGCCCGCCCCCTGTCCCACAAAAACAGTACTTCTGTCTTGTCAGGATTCAACCTCAATCTGTTAGCCGCCATCCATCCTCCAACCGCCTCCAGGCACTCACACAGGACCTTCACCGCCTTCACTGGTTCTGATTTAAAAGAGAGATAGAGTTGGGTGTCATCCCCATACTTGTTCACATGGCATGTAAGGAACATGCGCCTACAAGATGCTCACCTGCATTTTTTGCCTGACCCATATTTTGATCCTGTTGTGTACTGATTAACTCCTCCAAGTCTGCAAGCCTTTCTCCTTGTTCTGTGGCTATGCCTTGGGGAAATCCAATCTAACCCATTGAATTGGATCATAATCAGATATGTGGAACATCCAAAGAGAGATTTTGCTTAACAAAGTTTTAATTTGTCAGGTAAGAAAAGATACCCAGCCAGATGGGCGGGGTAATAATAATAATAATAATAATAATATTGTAAGGCAAAGCCGCAGAACAATGAAGAAAAACTCTTGGACCCAGTGAAATTAACTGGTACTCAAAATGATAAATATGTGGGTCAAGCAAAAGTGACCCTCATTATAATTAATTATTATTATTATTATTATTGTTATTGTTATTGTTATTATTATTATTCTAATATTTTTAAAGCCGTCTTCAGCCCCACCAATAATAATAATAATAATAGCCCCCACCCAATAAGCCCCCCTCCCCAACACATTTTTAAAGAGCATTGGATGTCAATCAGCCAAAGGCCTGGTCAAAGAGGAACGCTTTTGCCTGGCACCTGAAGGTGTATAATGAAGGCACCAGGTGAACCTCCCTGGGAAGAGCATTCCAAAAATGGAAAGCCATTGCAGAACAGGCCTGTTCTCACATTACCACCCTCTGGACCTCTCATGGAAGAAGCACACGGAGAAGGGCCTCAAAATATGATCTCAGGGTCCCGATAGGTCCATATGCAAAGAGGCGGTCCTTGAAAATTCGTGGAAGATCTTGCTATCAGCAACTACTAGCCACAATAGCCGTTTTCTTCCTCTACTCTCAGAGGCCTTTGGCCTGATCCAGCAGAGCTCTTGTGTTCTTATTGTGCTCTGGATCTGATTTAGAGGTAAAGGAAGTCGGGATTGTTAAAGATGCCCCCTTGCCATATGATGTGGTAGCTTGCGGTGTGCTGTTATATAAGCATGATTTGAGACAGATGGGTGTTTTCTTTTATTATTATTATTATCATTTAAAGAAGACATACTGAATTTTCCATTTCGCCACAGCCTCCTTCCCTGCTAGAAATCAACTGCTGAATCTTGTCAAACGTTGCCATTTAGTACATGAGTCACTTTGAGAGCTCTATTTGTTGCTGTGGAATGCCTCTCAACTTCTAAAGAAGCAGATGTTTCAAGTTAGCGGCAAGAGAGCTAAACAAGTGCATGCAGAGGCACAGCACAAATAACGTGTTTCATTACAGTTATTTATAGCTGTCCGCAACTATCATGGTTTTTTCGCCGAAAATTATTAAAAGCAATTACAATTACTTGAGTATACAGCTAAGGATGATTCATGCGGCGTAGCGTAAGCCATGTAACAAGTAGCAGCTTCCACATCCTCCTTTTTCAGAGGCTTTTTGGATTAATCTGGTGTTCTTTTCTCAATGGCTGTGGATTTGACAAGGCATGCTGCTTTGCAAGGCTCCGACCATTTTGAACAGGACTTTGGTATCCCGTTTGGCAACTGCCAGCCATCTTCAGTGGGACTTTAGCAGGCAACAGGCCACCTCGGTGTCAGGGCCGGATTTAGGTTTGATGAGGCCCTCGGCTACTGAAGGTAATGAGGCCCTTTATATGTCCAGCTGTCCTTTGTCAACAACAAATTGTCGCTGTTTTTTTGTGTGTGTTGAATATATGCTCTATGGTCATTTATGGACCTAATGGTATCTAAAGCCATTTGCATATGTTGCCATGCAACCAGTCCATGCAGAATGTAGGCACCCTATATACAGAAATGAGCAGACCAGTGAAATTTTAGGGAGCAGGCTAGCAGGCGGGGCCCATGACTTACATCATATGTTGGAGCCTACACAACACAAAACACTATTGCTCTTTGTAGGTTTTATTTTATTTGTTTTTTATCTTATATTTTGGAAATGTACATCCAGGTTTTTTTCCTTTAAATTATTTTGGGGGCCCCAAGAGACTGGGGCCCTAAGCTATAGCTTGTTTAGCTTATATGTAAATCCGGCACTGCTCGGTGTAGATGTTGTAAATGAAGTCTCCTGACAGCAAATCTATTCTTTTTTGGCAATCACTCATAGCCGAGTAAGATTGACTTTCATGAACACAGTTTTAACAGTGAGTCCATAAGTGACTGTGAAGGCCAATTCTGAATCCACACGTCCTTCCACAGTGGGGACATAGGTTTTCTGGCAGGAGTTGATCACGGTGAGGGTTTGTCAAATGTGCCTTCCTCTTAGCACATTTCTCCCTTTCATCCTGAGTTCAAGTGTCTTCACAGCCCATGACACCTTTGGTAAAGGCTGTTCTCCAACTGGAGCACTCGCAGGCCAGAGTTTCCCAGTTGTTGGTGTTTATACTACATTTTTTTTAGATTTGCCTTGAGAGAGCCTTTAAACCTTTTTTGTTGACCACCAGCGCTACGCTTTCCATTTTTAAGTTTGGAATAGAGCAGTTGCTTTGGAAGACGATCATCAGGCATCCACACAACATGACCAGTCCAATGAAGTTGAAGGATCATTGCTTCAACCTTGGTGATCTCTGCTTCTTCCACTACACTGGAATTAGTTCACCTGTCTTCCCAGTGATGTGTAAAAATTTTCGGAGACAATGTTTATATGCTGCCCATCTGACCGGGTTGTCCCAGCCACTCTGGGCAGCTTCCAACAATTTATAACACAGTAAAACATCAAACATGAAAAGCTTCCCTATACAGGGATGTCTTCTAAAGCATAGTTGTTTATCTCCTTGACATCTGATGGGAGGGTGTTCCTCAAGATGGGCACAACTACCAAGAAGGTAGTTGCCGGGTTGTAGGAAGTGCCAGAAGGCCCTCAGAGCTGGACCTCAGTGTCTGAGCTGAACGATGGGGTTGGAGACGCTACTTCAGTTATACATGGTCGGAGCCATTTAGGGATTCAAAGGTTAGCATCAACACTTTGAATTGTTGAATTCCCACTTTGAATTCCCAGTAGTGATGTGTGGAAGTGAGAGCTGGACCATAAATAAGGCTGATCGCCAAAGAATTGATGCTTTTGAATTATGGTGCTGGAGGAGACTCTTGAGAGTCCCATGGACTGCTAGAAGATCAAACCTATCCATTCTGAAGGAAATCAGCCCTGAGTGCTCACTGGAAGGACAGATCCTGAAGCTGAGGCTCCAATACTTTGGCCACCTCATGAGAAGAGAAGACTCCCTGGAAAAGACCCTGATGTTGGGAAAGATGGAGGGCACTAGGAGAAGGGGACGACAGAGGTCGAGATGGTTGGACAGTGTTCTCGAAGCTACGAACATGAGTTTGACCAAACTGCGGAAGGCAGTGGAAGACAGGAGTGCCTGGCGTGCTATGGTCCATGGGGTCACGAAGAGTTGGACACGACAAAACGACTAAACAACAAACAACAAACAACAACAACAACAACAACAACAACAACAGGTAGCTGTGTTGGTCTGACATAGTCGAAACAAAATAAAAAAATTCCTTCCAGCAGCACCTTAGAGACCAACTAAGTTTGTCATTGGTATGAGCTTTCATGTGCATGCACACTTTATTTTGTTTCGACTTTAAATTGTGTTCATAAATGTGCTGATGCTAGTTATCCAAGTTCCAATGGGAGCCACTGCGGGTGATGGAAACTCTGGATTGAACGCCAAAGAATCAGAAATATCATCTGAAATACCATCTGAATCTGGATGTCATTTCTCTGGGTATTGGATCTCTAGCAGAAATCTTCAGAGGGTGGGAAATATTTGCTTATTTCCCTACCATATAGAAGACTCATCTTGAGAAAGTGGGCTCATTCCAGGGTCTTTTATATCTCTCCAGATATTTTCCCTGCACTAGAAAGGTTGGATAGACCTGGAATATTATAGCTAAAAATTTATGACCTGTTCCAAAACTTAATACTGCTTGGGTTCACGTTTATAACTGAAATAAGTCTTCCACTTACATTGTGGCCCTTTCTTTCTTTCTTTCTTTCTTTCTTTCTTTCTTTCTTTCTTTCTTTCTTTCTTTCTTTCTTTTAAAAAAAGAACTAATAAATGCATAAGTGTTCTGATTTAATAAAAAAAAATCCCTGGGGTTGCACTTCTAGGTTCTTAAGTGTTTTATAATTAGGAATATTTACTAATTTTTCCAATGCTGGAGATATGATCTGGAAGAAATATCTATTTTGACATTTCAATGTTATATGGGAAACACCCATTCACTTCTATGGGCTTTGGCTCAAATTCTAGTTATTTCCTGAGGTCGTGCTACTCTTTCCAGTTACTCTGGTTATGCGGCTAATTCTCACTTCTATTTATTCTGGGAGATTCCTTTTTTCCGGTTTGGACTAGAGCGAATAACCCTAAATTCCACTGTGGGTGCCAAACACTGTTTTCCATTACTGGAAAAATAAAGGTCTGGCTTTTATTTGGGACTTGATAGGTCTCTCAGTTTCCACTCCTCCTTGAAGGACTGAGCACAGCCTTAGCTGCATAACTTTCTTCTTCTTCTTCTTCTTCTTCTTCTTCTTCTTCTTCTTCTTCTTCTTCTTCTTCTTCTTCTTCTTCTTCAATGAAGGGGCTCGTGGAAGCTTTCTGCTCTCACAGGTGGGATCTCAGACTGATTCCTACTTTATGTAACAAACATGTTTGCCTTGTATCCATTGGTCATTTGTCTCATGACCTAAAGTTGCTCTTCAACAGCCCCAGGACTGGCACCACCATCCCCTCCAAGCATCCCTATTTTCCAGGAACAGCCCCGGATTTACAGAAGCCATCCTGGTTTCTGATTTGATCCTGGAATGTTCCACTTTTTCTTAGGCCATCCCTATTTCCATCAGAGAAATGTTGGAGGGTACGGAGTTATGTGACTCTCGAGCCAAGGAGATAAGTAACTAGACAATTTTTAGAAGACATCTGCAGGCAGCCCTGAATAGGGAGGTTTTAAAATGTTTTATGTTTTATTATATTTTTATATATTTTGGAAGCCACCCAGAGTGGTTGGGGCAACCCAGTCAGATGGGTGGGGTATAAATAATAACCTTCTTATTATTATGGAATAGGATGCCCCTATTTTCATCAAAGAAATGTTGGAGGGTATGCTGTAGGCCAAGGAAGCTTCATATATATATATATATATATATATATATATATATATATATATATATATATATATTCAGTTTTGACCAAATCAATGTCAATTACTATAACCTGTTTACATGTTGGGAAAGATTGAGGGCACTAGGAGAAGGGGACGACAGAGGACGAGATGGTTGGACAATGTTCTCTCTCTCTCTCTTTTTTAAAGAAGCTTTATTTATTTTTTCTTTCAAAATACATAAAAACAAAATCATACCCTACAACATTCAAAATCATTATGCACCAATAATATAAACCCAAACAACAACAGACACAAAATTCCACCATAATTTAAACATAAATATAATACTAACCCTTTCTCCTCCCCACTCCACCACTTGTGACTTCCAGCCTTTCCTATAAACTGATTTTACTTCCTTTATTTTTGTGCACACTTTATTCTATCTTTTTCTTTTCTTTATTTTTACACCCTTCATAATTCTGCTACAAGATTCGCTTTTTCAACCTGCTTCCCTAAATATTGGTTAAATGGTTCCAACTCTTTTTCTATCCTTTCTTGACCTAGACTTTTTGAAACCCCTTCTTTTGTTGCCAAATTTTTATATATAATTAATTTTGATAGCCAATCTTCTTTACTTGGAATTTTATTACTTTTCCAGTTTTTAGCAATTAAAATTCTGGCAGCTGCAGCTGCATAAATTACCACGCATCTATCTTTTATTTTGATTTCTTCACCTACCATTCCCAAAAGAAATATTTCTGGTTCCTGGTTGGACAGTGTTCTCGCAGCTACGAACATGAGTTTGACCAAACTGCGGGAGGCAGTGGAAGACAGGAGTGCCTGGCGTGCTTTGGTCCATGGGGTCATGAAGAGTCGGACATGACTAAATTACTAAACAACAACAACAAAAATCATTATTAGAATGGTAAAGCTTCCTTTTTGCTATGAAGATCTCAAGGTGCAACAAATCAATATGGAGAATCGGCTTTCTGCATTTCTCTAGCCATTACATTCTGTACCTATTTGGAATTTATCTTATGGGTCAAGCTTTGCTTTTTGCATACCTGCTGATGAATCTTCAGATGTTCAGTTTCCATTTGTTAGCAAAAGGAAATTCTGAGCTGTTATGAATCCAGAGATCCATTTCAAAGCATGTGGATACTAGGACCTGCAAGTGGATCTGAATTCCAGTGCTCATAGAGTAGTGCTCGTGTGATCTAACCATAGACATAATTCTCTCAAGTATGACTGTTTTCAAAGGACTAAAGATGCTTGCAACTGGGGGGAAACCCTGCATCTGCATCATTTAGCCTTAAAGAGCACTCATAAAGGTAAAGGTAAAGGGACCCCGGACCATTAGGTCCAGTTGTGACCGACTCTGGGGTTGCGGCGCTCATCACGCGTTATTGGCCAAGGAAGCCGGCGTACAGCTTCCAGGTCATGTGGCCAGCATGACAAAGCCGCTTCTGGCAAACCAGAGCAGCACACGGAAACACCATTTACCTTCCCACTGTAGCGGTACCTATTTATCTACTTGCACTTTGATGTGCTTTCGAACTGCTACGGTAGGTTGGCAGGAGCTGGGACTGAGCAATGGGAGCTCACCCTGTCGCGGGGATTCGAACCGCCAACCTTCTGATCGGCAAGCCCTAGGCTCAGTGGTTTAACACACAGTGCCACCCGCGTCCTTAAAGAGCACTCATACAATTGCTAAATTGCTAAATCATTACATCTTGCTTCTTTTGTACATTTGAATGTGTTTCAGCTTTCTTTTTATAACAGAAAGCTAAGTTGGTACTTATCTCTTCCTCTGGAGTCCTTCTTTTAAAAAGTCTAGACATTTGTCAGTATTTCCATGAAGGAAAGACACTATCATCCCTTTTACCCCAATGAATTCTGGGCAGGGCCCTTGCTGTGAAATACTCATTTTATTAGTTGGCTTTCATTATTTAAAAAACAACTTTTTTTCATGGGGATTGTACAGAATGCCATGGAGATTTTTCTCCTACAGTACTTGGAAATTGGATCATTTGGTTATGTAGAGCTCAGCTGTGAGTCTAGTTTTGAGGAAAAAAACCACCACCCTTATTTTTGTCAAGTTTGTAAGCATTTAACCAGCACTTCCACCTCCTCTTGTGCTGCATATTATGGAGCAGGAGTCACCAACATGGTGCCCATGGGTCTATGCCCATGCACCTGCAGAAGCCTTCCCTGGTGCCCACAGGGTCCTCTCTCCTCCCTCTGCAAGTTAGACTCAAAAGAAGCATTCTATGGTAGCTAATAGAATTGGTTGCAGGGTCTCTGTGTTTGGTGTGCAATTCAGTCCTGGTATTGCATATGTCCATATGGGTTCCCAGATGTTGGCAATTCCTGTTATGAAGGCAGGCTGGCATATGGCAGTGACTCAGTGGGGCCTGCTTTAGGAGAGTATGAGGCTCTTCCTGACAACCGCAAGCTGACCATATTGCCTCTGCATTGCAGTTCATAGAATCATAGAACTGTAGACTGATGAGAGACCCCCAAGGATCATCTAGTCCAAACCTCTCCAATGCAGGAATCTCAGCTAGATCATACATGACAGGTTGCCATCCAACTTCTGCTTAAAAACCTCCAAGCAAGGAGAGTCTGCCACTATCCAAGGGAGTCCATTCCATTGTCAGACAGCTCTTAGTGTCAGAAAATTCTTTGTAATGCTTTGTCGGAATCTCCTTTCTTATAACTCAAATCCATTGGTTCAAGTCCTATCCTCTGTAGATGCAGAAAACAAGCTCACACCATCTTCCATGTGACAGTCCTTCAGATATTTAAAAATGACTATCATAAGACCTCTTTGTCTTGTCTTCTCCAAGACCCATACCCAAGACATACCCAACACCCATCAACCATTATTGTTATATAGTTATTTGTATTCATTTACGGCATTTCTGCTGCTTATTCATTAGCATCTTTTCTGTGTCATGTACTTAGCACCCAAAGGTTCATTTACACAAGATTTATCCGAAGGCTGAAATCAACTTGTGAAAACAGGGGATTTCAACATGTTTCATCCAAAGCTCCTTGCTGTGTGATTCTCATGTCACTGTGTTCCTTAATAAGACCACATGGTATAACCACCAGAGATTATGCAAAACCACTACTGGAGCCTTACGCATTCTGAATGTTTGGAAACACACAGCGCCCATCAACCCTAGCCAGATTGACTCTTGACAAGGGATCATGAGTCCCCAAAACTCAGAGGGCACAAGGTTGGTGAAGGGTGTTATTGTCCCTACATTCAACTATCACAGTTAGAAAGAGATTTGGACCAACAACAACTGACCCTCAAAGGAGCTAGTGTCTCTCTGTGTCCTCTGATCCACCCCTTCATTGTTCAAATAAGTGGGGTGTTATAAGAAGTTCACAGGTTATTATCCCCGGTTCTGTAAATGGAGTAGACAAGCCATAATCTGTAGCATCTGCTGGAAGAAAGAAACCAACATTCCACAGCACACTAAATAAGTCTGCTTTTGAAGGATGGGTGTCTGAGCCAATTCTATTCGCTTCAAAACTATTTCAAAAATGAAGCGTAAGTTCACATTAAAGTATTTGCATTATAAGTTGCTGTCTACAGGTAAGATTCAATCTCCACCTGGTCAGAGCTGAAGTCAGCCAGTTCCTGGGAATCAGAAGGAGGAAGAGTGTTGTTGCAGTCAAGTTTTGCTGGCCACTGTGAGAACAGGAGGCGGGTCTAGCTGAGCCTTTGGCCTGATCCAACAGAGCTCTGCTTAAGTTCATATAGCTGTGGACAAAGGGCAAATATTGACTAAGCAGGTTCAAATGATGTAAAAGACTGGACTTTAAAATTTTATTTTAAACTTAACAACTGTGTTTCCAACTGTTAGGGATTCATCTCATTTGTTGGTGGGCTCCATGCCTTTGTTATTATTGCTTGTTTTGACATATTAATTGTACACAGAACTTCACAAAGTTCCTTGGCAAGTTGTTGAGCCTCTTTCATTAGCTCAGCCCTGAAAGCATTATTTGCCCGTTACTGTCTCCAACACATTGTACTTTGAATGATTGGGGAAACAGGAACACAAATATTCTGCACATTACCTGCATTCACAACATATAAACAAGGTGAGGCGCATTTCTGACCCAAAAGAAACCTGCAGGAAATCTAGGCTCTGCAGTGAACTTTTTGCAAGTGGTAGTTATGTGTGAAATCTACACATCTGCTGACAAATCCTGAGAAAGTTAACCTTTGCAAATAGAGTGGATTGGTTTTCCCATGTCACTGTGTGCCATTTTGAATCCAGATTTTCTCCCAGGTCAACTGAACCTGGGGCCACACTGGGCTATTTTTTTAATAGGCAGGTTATCAAATCCGTGGCAATAACATGTTCATTGGGGCCCAACTCTGTAGAGTCAAATGGAGGATTGTGTTGGCCCAAGACATTTTGGTGCCTCTCATTCGACATACCGAAGCCAGATGGATGGACAGGTGAATCTTACTTCAACACTGGCAATGGGGCAGCATCTTCCACTATACCTGAGGACAGCAGGTTAGTTTAAAGGGGCACACAAAACATTGTCCGCTCTCCACCCTGCAGAATCTGTTGTCTCAGGTGGCTGCTTCAGTATGCCAGATGGCAGGATTGGACCTGTACACTCCAGAAATTGGCTTCTTGTGTATCTAAGGGCTTAGCCAGCTCATGCTATTTTTCTGCCCTAATTTTGTTTTCCCATCCCAACATTGAAGCGCACACATCCGATGACCCATCTTGTCAATTATCTACAGCTGAAGGGAGAAGGACTTGTGTTTTCTCCTTGAAAGCCAGAACCAATGGCAGGCAGAACCAACTAATGCTGGTTTCGTCCCCATCCTCCTGCTGAATTCTACAAGGGCAAAACTGAGGTGAGCGAGACAGTCACCCATTCAGCCTAGGGGACTAGCCTTCACTCATGTGCAGAAGGGTCTCTCGGATTATTATTCCGGTGAATAGGTGAGCTCATGTGAAGACTGGCAAGCTTTTAGCCATGTGAGACAACAGGACCCGGAGTAAATGAAGAGTTGTGTGCCCCACACATTGATGCTTCCCCCCAGTGAAACTCTATATCCTTGCTCCATACAAGTGAATGGACATTTTTTGCTCTATTCTCTAGAGTGAAATAAAAGATGGAGCAGGGCTTGGCCAGGGCTAGCTGACTCCCAGGGGCTTGGATTTGAAAAGAAGGGAACTGTGTTCTCCTACAGGTAGCGCTGTGGGGTAAACCACAGAACCTAGGGCTTGCCGATCAGAAGGTTGGCGGTTTGAATCCCTGCGACAGGGTGAGCTCCCACTGCTCAGTTTGAATCCCTGCGACAGGGTGAGCTCCCACTGCTCAGTCCCAGCTCCTGCCAACCTAGCAGTTTGAAAGCACATCAAAGTGCAAGTAGATAAATAGGTACCGCTATAGCGGGAAGGTAAATGGCGTTTCCGTGTGTTGCTCTGGTTTGCCAGAAGCGGCTTTGTCATGCTGACCACATGACCTGGAAGCTGTACGCAGGGCCGTCTCAAGCTGGTCAGGCACCCTGGCGCGGAGATCGCTCCGGCGCCCCTGCCCTGGTGGGCGGGCGCAGCACACAGGATGGCTTCCACGCGGCTTTGCCGCGCAGCGCCCTCCTGCCAGCCCGGCGCCCTGGTGCCCCGCGGCACCGAGACTACCCCTAGAGCCGGGCCTGGCTGTACGCTGGCTCCCTTGGCCAATAATGTGAGATGAGCGCCACAACCCCAGAGTCGGTCACGACTGGACCTAATGGTCAGGGGTTCCTTTACCTTTACCTTTACAGGATTTCCCCAATTATCCTAGATCTAAGGCAAGCTACCTTTACTACCTATTTGACTGGGTTGTCCAATCAACTGAGCATGAGAACTTGCTCCAAAGGCTGATCCCTCCTTAAATGTAAAGTACTCTGGATGTGATTATTGGTAACTGCTAACAGCAGAGAACTATTTGATTTGGCCTCCTTGTTTATTCATTTGACCATGTTTCTTGACCAGGAGCTGTATTACCTTGTTAATTTTGCGTCCTAAGATTCAGAGTTTTTCATCTGCTTCACTCCCAGCCTTTATGTGATGAAATAAGAGTGATGCTTTGTGAGGGCCTCACAAGTCCCAAGTTCACAGTCGGCTTGCAATGGTTCTCCTCTAGACTTGATCAAATGTCACTTTAAAGTTAGAAAAATAATAATGTTTTTAGTACAATTATTAACTATAAAAGCTGAGTTACATGTAGGTGAAGGAAGAATTGTTTAGAATCCCACTGTGATTTATGTACATGTGGCACACAGATGTTACATAACACACTCTCTCTTTTTCTCTCTCCATCACTTTTATATATTCAGATTTTATATCTCTCTCCTTCACTTTTATATATTTGGACCACATCTTCTCTCCCTTTAGCCCCTGCCTGTCCAAAATGCTGTGCTTAATGCTTTATTAAAAGTCTCTGCAGGGTAAAATGGAACATTAATAATTGTTGATGACAGAAATTTGGTTTCTGTAACCCTCAGAGTGAAAGGTAAATATGATGGGAATATTTTAACCTATGTATATTCTACATCAGACAGGAAAGCTCCTATAAGACAGTCTGTGTTAAGGTTACAAGTGATTTATGGAGATGTCATCCTTGACCCCAGTTCTGGAAAGCCTCTGACAATTCCTCTTATTGTAATCATCACTTCAGCTTCATATATGCCTGGAGGAACATTGCTACCAAAAGTATCGAAGAGACAGTGAAAAATATTTCAAGGGTGGCTAGTGGCTGGGATGCACATATAAGGCTAAGGCTGGTTTGCCAGCCACAGATTCTCCAGGATAGAGGCTGGACAACAGCCATGCTGACTGGGACTGAGGGGAGCTGTGGTTCAAAACATCTCGAGGGCACCAGCTTGGAGAATGGCTTGAGACCTGGTTACCTTAAGGGTGAAACAACCATGTGCTAATTGTAGCAAGAACATCCATGATACAACAACTGATCAACAAGAAAGGAAGGAAGAAATTTGATATAATTTATTGGAATCAAAACACACCAGCTGAATTGGTGATTTTGGATTTTGGTTCAGATGCAAATATCCACCTTAAACGATCCAGCATTAAGTCATGCTCAAAGTGGATGCAATGAATCAATAGACACAAATAACTTATGTCCATTTATTTCAACAGATCTACTCTGAATATGACTCCCACTGGTTATCACGGAATAGTAATAGTTATAATAGTATTTTTTAATTCAATATAAGTCAACTTTCCATGGGTCAAACTTTGGTACCAATGTCCAGATTTGATGAGATTCTGGACTATTTGCCTAGACACTATTGTGACAATTTGGAACGGGAGAAAATGAGCAGATAAAAATAATCAATTAATTCATGCCTGTTCATCGTATAACTAGAGCACCTCAGCCTTGTGGAGTTGACATGTGGACCATTAACATAAGAAAAATGGAGGGTAAAGTAATTACTCATGAAACTGTTGCAGTTCTATTTAGTAAACCCTACTGAGCTATCGTGGAGGATCATTAAAAAAAGGCCTAAAGCCTCCAAACAGTTAAGAAATGGTTTATGGTTTTCTTAATAATAAATCTTATCAATTTAACAGATAGAAATTATCTAAACACTGGAAAGAACTCTTTTGCAAGGTCTCTCCTCCTCTCTCTTTAAACGATGGCAACGGCCCCCAAATATCTTATGTTCGCATATAAACAATGTCTGAGCTATAGGCTCGTTTTACAATCTTTCGCGTATTTCTTGTACAGTATTTCATTACAAAAATAAACAAATGAGCCCGCGCTCCTTGGAAGATGTCCAATGATCTAAGTCTTGGCGCTGGCAGCTTATATGGTGTTTACTAGTGTCACTTTGTGCTTTTTCTTTACGATTGACTGACTCAGCTTTTCACAGTCATTTTCATTTTCCATACAGTGTTCCCTCATTGAGTTCCATGATTGCATGTAGAGCAATCCATCACGGGGGTTTCTTGCACTCGTCCAAAAATATGAGTGGAGGCGTCAGGAACTGCTGGCCACTGCCCCTTGTGGTGAACTGAAGTCTTGCAGGGAAGCAGCTTTCAGATCTGACCTGGCTCTACCCACTAAGGCTAGCCAATGGCTCCTCCTGTGCAGTGAGGAATATATAAAAATTGCTTTTGAAGTCAAGCTTGGCATGAACGTCAAGGACTTCCTGAGCTTTAGTATGTCTTGGGCTTCTGGTCTTGCTCTTCAGTGCTATCTGTGCTGCTCTCTGAACCCCATTGCTCTTTGATCCTGATTCCTGACCGCTCTGCTGGATCAAGCCAAAAGCCCATCAAGTACAGAATCCTGCTCTCACACTGGCTGGCCAGATCCCATAAGCAGGACCTGACTGCAACAGCCCTCTCCCTACAGCGGCCGCCGAGACCACATAACACCGGTCCTGAAAGACCTACATTGGCTCCCAGTACGTTTCCGAACACAATTCAAAGTGTTAGTGCTGACCTTTAAAGCCCTAAACAGCCTCGGTCCAGTATACCTGAAGGAGCGTCTCCTCCCCCATCGTTCTGCCCGGACACTGAGGTCCAGTACCGAGGGCCTTCTGGCGGTTCCCTCGTTGTGAGAAGCCAAGTTACAGGGAACCAGGCAGAGGGCCTTCTCGGTAGTGGCACCCATCCTGTGGAATGCCCTCCCACCAGAGGTCAAAGACCTTTAGAAGGCATCTCAAGGCAGCCCTGTTTAGGGAAGTTTTTAATGTTTGATGGACTTTTGTATTTTAATGTTTGATGGATTTCTGTATTTTAGAATTTCTGTTTTGTTGGAAGCCGCCCAGAGTGGCTGGGGGAACCGGGCCAGATGGGCGGGGTATAAATAAATTATTATTATTATTATTATTATTATTATTATTATTATTATTATTATAATATTATTATTATACCTGCGATTCTTAGCAACTAGTATTCAGAGTCATAAGGACTTGGACAGTGGAGGTAGAACATCCCCACCAAAAGAACCAGCCTCGTTCACACTGGGGTACTCACACCCACAGGTTGCCCTGTAGACAATGCCCCTGGAGGGTTGCTCCTTTAAGTTCCAGAGTCCAGGAGAGGTGGGGTCCTAGTCCTGGGAGCATCTAAGCCTTCTGTTCACTCTGCTGCTGTATCCAATGCTGCAGTTCTGCTAGTACGGAAGACTTCAATGCACCCAAGAAAACATTCTCTTCTTCTCCTGTTCCCTTCAGCCTCCCATGCACCCTCACAATTAGCTCTGAAGGGTTAGAGCAGTGTTTCTCAACCTTTTTTGGGCCAAGGCACACTTGCTCCATGAAAAAAATCACGAGGCACACCACCATTAAAAAAGTTTAAAAATTTAACTCTGTGCCGCCCTATATTGACTATATAATTATGACTGTAAGAAACACTTGTCAATTGCTGTGTTGGTTGCAATCTCCTGTAATAAGGCTTCACAAGCCGCTGATTTCTCTGCCAGCACAATCCTTTGCTCAGCAAGTTTCAGGTTGAGCTCATCCAGCCAGCTTCTTTAAGTTTGTCTAAAACCACCCTCCCGTGGTGGTGGCTGTTGAGAGCTGCGCTCGCCCCGCGTCGTGACCCGGCCGGCTTCCTTTCCGGCGAGTCAGTGTTATATATTGGCGGCCGCCAGGCACGTGACAATGCAAATTGCCCTTCTCGTCGCTGCATGTCGCGGCACACCAGCCAGCGTCTCGCGGCACACTAGTGTGCCGTGGAACAGCGGTTGAGAAACGCTGGGTTAGAGGACCCTCATGAGCAGGCTCTGGGGTGAGAACAGGAAACAGAAGCACTGGAGACATCTCAAAGGCTTTGTTGGAGCAAGGTACACACTTGGAACTCCTGTTGTGGAGCCCAGAAGGACAATGCACAGCTTTCCTTCCTCACATGATCTTTCTTGAGCACCGGGAGGAGCCGCCATCACACACACCTCCTGGTTTCTATTCTGTCCTACCAGAGCATTCAGGTCTGCTTTTGCCCCCCCCCCTGTAGAAGATAGAGGAAAGTGGGAGGCCTCACCTGCTACTCCATCCCAAAGGACTGTCCAACAAAAACAAACTGTGAACCACCACCTTAATATACAACACATGTGCTATATGGTTGAGCTACAGGCCCTGTGGGAGTCATAATTTTTAAATATTCTGGCTTTTTGTGTATTTTAAAATCTCTCCTACAGCATTACAATAACATTAGGCAGTGGAGAAGGGGGTGGCATTTTAATTTCTCTCTCTCTCTCCCTCCCTCTCTCGTCTCTTGCAGAGAAAAAGCAAGTGTATTGGAGCAACATGTTCAAAGCGGGACACAGGAGGGGCGGTCAAATAAACACAGGCGCCTAATTTGTTTAAATGATTGCACCATCAGACACTCAAATAAATGAAGTGAGTGTATTTATTTGAATGTTCTCACAGGTATTTGGGATCACAAACCATGAGGGCCCCAGCCTCCCTCCTCACTTACAGCATCCCAAATCAGCTCTGAATCCATCAGTGAAGGGGGATGTGCAACCACACAAGAAAATCTTCGGCCCATTCCATACCCTCCAAGTGTCCCCATTTTCCAGAGACAGTCCCAGAATTACAAAAGCCATACTGGCTTCTGATTTGATCCCGTAATGTCCCTATTTTCCCTCCCAGTGCCACTGCCACCGAGCTCAGGAGGAGGATGAGTAGGCACTTGTCCTGAGTGGCAGTGGAAGCTGTGAGGTAGCACCCTGCTGGCCTCCTCCCTTGGGCAGCTTGTAGCAGTTGCTAGAGAGCTACAGCTCTTAACCAATCAGCAAGCAAGCAGTCATTCTTCTCTCTGCTCACCACCAGTGTTGCCCATGTTGTGTTCCTGGAGTCCATCAGTGGCCAGGGCACTGCCTGAGGGTATAGAACTACCAGTGAAGGAGTCCGACCAGATTCTTGGCTGTGATCTTGATGCCACAGATCAAGGGATCACTGAATCTGAAATGGCAGGCAGTAGCCCACTGAACCAGATGTGGTGTAGTGGTTAAGAGCGGTTAAGAGCCAGTGTGGTGTAGTGGTTAAGAGCAGTAGACTCGTAATCCGGGGAACCGGGTTCGTGTCTCCGCTCCGCTCCTCCACATGCAGCTGCTGGGTGACCTTGGGCTAGTCACACTTCTTATTTTGTTTTGTTTTTTTTGTTTAAATTCCTGTTATTTTTTACCTATGTTATTTTAAACTGTATTAAGTATGTATTCTTAGTTTTAGATTTTGATTTATGTCGAAATTGATTTCTATTCGGTTGTGTATTTTTTGATGTGGTTTATGTATTGTTTGTGACTTTTGTAATTGTGCTATTGCTGTATTGTTTTGATATTTGACTGGAAGCCGCCCAGAGTGGTTGGGGAGACTCAGCCAGATGGGCGGGGTACAAATAAAAAATTATTATTATTATTATAGCCCCACCCACCTCACAGGGTGTCTGTTGTGGGGGAGGAGGGGAAAGGAGATTGTTAGCCGCTTTGAGACTCCTTCGGGTAGTGATAAAGCAGAATATCAAATCCAAACTCTTCTCTTCTTCTTCTTCATAGGACCCTCATGTTTGCCTGTCAGGAACTGGCAGTCTGACTCAGGAAGGGCGCTGGAGTCTAACCCAGGAGAGGGGAGCTGTGATTTGTGGAGACCTGTACCAGCCAGGAGGCAAGAGCCAGAGGCAGAGGAAACTTCAAAACTGGAGGGTGGAGCACAAGAGGAAGAGAAGGAAGAGGCAGGTAAGACAAGTGAAGGGCCGGGTGCTTTCCCATCCTCTCTGCATCACTGTCTTCTAGAACCAGAAGAGAATTGAAGTGGGAAGAGCAGAGGCAGCAGTTAACTATCTGCTGTGTGCATTCCTTTGGCTGAGGAGCACCCTTCACAGTGGGTCTGAGGACCGAATGTCTCCCACACCACAACTTTGATCCACTGTTGCATGGAGCACACCCCAGGTGCATGCTGTAGACCCCAGGAGAAGTGCTCCTCCTCAAGCCAGAGGGTCAGTCCTTTGTGAGAATCTAATTCTTAACAAAGGGGCAGAGTGTTGGAATCGGGGGACGAAAAGCCAGCTGGCTCATTCCCAGCTGGAGCGTCTCCCTCTCAGCCTTGCCGCTGCAGAGATCCATTGGCCTCTGCTCCTCTGACGTGCCTCTGTGACTCAAGCTGAGCAGGCTTGAGCACACATTACTCAGCAGTGTAAACTGCACAACAGATGAGGCTCGAGGTGTGGACACAATACTAAACTATGCATTTATTATACACAAATCAGGACAAAGAAAAACATGGCTTCTCTCCTTGCCGTCTTCTTGGAGACTAAAAACAAAAGCAATACAGAGCGGAAGTTCCGCTCACCGACTCCAGCAATATGTGCTGGAATGTAAACAGACATGTGACATGCAACAATCCACATATCTGCAACTCGGGAGGAGTGTAATCCCAACACAGAGGGCACCCAGGAGATGTGTATTAGAGAAAGAAGCTCAATTGGGCTCTGTTTGCTTCCAACGCTTATTGGATCAAGTGGCTCACTAGGAGCTCTCCATGGTGCTGGGATGCCAACAGACAATCTGGGCCAGGGTAAGAGGTGGGAGAGTGAGTGGGTTGCAATGGGGAAGAGGAGGAGAGCCTGCTGGGGTGTGGGCTCTTGAGAGATGTCCAACCATGCTGACCCTTGACACCAGCCCAGAGCCCAGCATTGTGTTTCTAACAGAAGCCAACCATGATTACCTCTGGAAGCTGAGAAGAAATCCATGAATGTGTTTGATTTTCCCATTTATTTGACCCAATTGTTTGTCATCAGCATCAGGTATTCAGAAGCATTCTGCCTCTGTATTTTGGATGCTGGTGGTTCATAGCTACCATAATATGCAGCCATTTGTAGACCTGACATCCACGGATTACTGGTTTCATTATTATTTTTAGATTTGCTTGTTAGCATGATAAACGGGGACTCTACCATGGTTTTGGTAAGAAAGCACAGGAACTGAAACAAAGCTGGTGAGTAGATACTTTGGCACTGTGGGCAAAAGGTTTGTTCGTTTGCTTGTTTCTATAACCACCATATCATGAAATATCAAACTGGTTTACAAAGTGAAAACATGAAACCACGTTTGAAATAACTATAAAAATATGGATGCCGAGGGCACTTCCCAGCCAAACGAATGCACAAGGCAGAGGGTTGACTCTTTATTGTCAAAGATACACAGTCACTTCTACAGCTCTGGATGCATGCCAATCTGGTGTCTAGGCAGCCATTCCCAGGTCCGCACTCTATGGAGAAGTTGCAGCAACTATAAACCACACCCCCTCCACCAGTTTATGTGCTGCGTGCACATAGCCAGAGACTACACCCATGTAGAAGCTGCATCTGCTCTTCCCACTTCAATTCTCTCCTGATTCTGGGAGATAGTGGTGCAGGAGAGGGTGGGGAAGCATCCAGCCCTTCACTTGCCTGGCCTGCCTCTTCGTCCTCCTCTTCTTCCAGCTCTGAAGCTTTCCCTGCCTCTGATTCTCCCCTCCTGGTTGGTACAGGTCCCCACAGACCACTGCCACTCTCTATCCCCATTCCTGCTCCCCCCCCCCGGTTTACACTCATCAAAGTCCTGTCAGTCCCTAACAATGGATCACCGCAGCACCTCCAGATCTGGATGGAATTTTACAGGATTAGGAAAATTTGCAGCATATGAGCCTACTGGTGGGCATTAGCCATAGTGACCAAATGGCGTTGTGATTATTTCTCTCCAAAAGCACCTGGCTTGCTACTGTTGGCAGAAGAATGCTGGACTGAATAGGTCCTTGATCTGATAACTGCTAGGTGGCTTGTTTTTTTTTTTCTTGTAAACTCAAATCCTGGTGTACTTTCCTTGTCTGTTTCTTGAACCACAATGGGCTTGCTGGACCACTATGGTCCTGCCAGCTCTTACATCTGCTTCTCGCTCCTCTCCAACTTTCACTGAGCCCCAGTTTCCAGCACCTTAATGGCTGTTCCCGTTCACAAACAGCTCAACTGGATTGCTTGCCTGCCCCATCCTACTATCGCCAGGATCTTTCAAGGCTGCTCCTTGAACAGCTCACTGATTTGCCAACAGCACTGTTTAGGAAAACTCAGCGAGAGTGAAAGTAACCAGAATGAAGTCTGGAGACCAGATTTCAAAGTGGGTGGCAGGCAGATCAGTCGGACACTTGGCAGGTCTGACCTGCTTACACTTGATCATGCCGGACTGGCCAAGGATAAACGAACCCTTAATTAGACACCATATTTATTTAAATGTTGGGCCCTCAGCTGCTTTATGCACAACAGGACATATTTCTAACATTGAAACAAAGGTTGCGTCTCTGCACCTCCTACTTCTACCTGTTGGGCACAGCAGGCCGTGGGAGAAATGGGCTGCAAAGCTGAAGAAGCTGGAATAGCCGAGGAAGAGCCTGGAATCAAACCTAGTGAGTCAGTCAAAGCTATATATGCTCAGAAAGTGTAGCAAGGGACAGGGATTCCCAATATCAGTACCCACAACAGGTTAGCATTTAGAGCAGGCATAGAGAGCATGTCCCTCTCGATATGTTGTTGACCTCCAATTTCCATCAACCTTGATCATTGGCCACGCTGGCTGGGTCTGGTGCAGAGTTGCTCAATGGCATCCAGGGGCCCATCCCTGAATTAGACCCTCCTGACTAAGACTGGGAGGTATATCGATATATCATCCAAAACTGGTTTGAAGTCCATATTGTGATATTGGTTTCATAGTTTTTGATCTGGCAACATATCACGAATCTAGATGTGTGTTAGGGCTGGGTGATATATCGTCCCAAACCGGTTTCAAGTACATATCATGATACTGGTTTCATAATTTTTGACCTGGCAATGTCAGAAATTGAGTGCTCGGGCGCTATGCTAAAATCACAATGTGGGAAAAACCGTGAAGCCTTATTTTAGACATCGTCATATGGCGGTATGTTGAGATGTTTCGATAGTGGCATATTACAATGTTGAAAACCAGATACCGCCCAGCCCTACTTCTGATTGGCCAGCCATCCCAGGAGCTTGGCCTCTTGTCCTTGACAGATCAGCATAGCAGGAACTCCCATCTGGTATCCTCTAGGCACCTAGCTTAGAGTCTCCCTGCACAGATGTCCAAGCAAGCATTCTTTAAGTTGCCTTCCTTCAATATCCCTGCTGCTTCCTGCATTCTTCCCAGATCCTGGATTGTCCTCTTAGCTGCAACCTGCATCTTGGTCTCTGCCTGCTTGCACTTTTCACCTAGTCAGCACTGCGTTCTTGGACTACTTTCCTCCACTCAGCATTTCCCCTCAGGTTGTCTGCAGTGGCCCTGAACTGATCCCCAGATTTGGCCGCAGGTACAAGATCTGGCTGCAGCAAAAACCTGGCCTCAAGACAAAGCACACTGTATCTCCAAAGACAGATGATACAATGGGGGGGGTGTAGGAGGACCACACACTAACATTTCTGGGCTTCATGCAGATACCGATGCGTCTGCGCTGATCTGTGATCTGGATCCCACAGCTCAGTTGCACATTGGCTGCCCTTGTGAAAAAGAAATATAGTCTTTGGCAAGGAATAAAATCAAACTGTGCTGAAAACATTTCAGGCAAGAGAAATAACCATACTGAATGTCTAGAAATAATTGTTGCTTCACTCTACTGAGAGGACATTGGTTTGCTTTGTCAAGAGCAAAACATTACACACACCTCATTAAAGCTCGAATGCGCGTGCACACTCGCGCACACACACATTTAGAATGTAAATGACCTGAAGCATACGATTCTCAGAAATGCTGACCGTCTTGTACCCAGTATGTTTCTGAGCACAATTCAAAGTGTTGGTGCTGACCTTTAAAGCCCTAAATGGCCTCGGTCCAGTATACCTGAAGGAGCGTCTCCACCCCCATCGTTCTGCCCGGACACTGAGGTCCAGTACTGAGGGCCTTCTGGTGGTTCCCTTGCTGCAAGAAGCCAAGTTACAAGGAACCAGGCAGAGGGCCTTCTCGGTAGTGGCACCCGCCCTGTGGAACGCCCTCCCACCAGATGTCAAAGAGAAAAACAACTACCAGACTTTTAGAAGACATCTGAAGGCAGCCCTGTTTAGGGAAGCTTTTAATGTTTAATAAATTATTGTATTTTAATACTTCTGTTGGAAGCTGCCCAGAGTGGCTGGGGAAACCCAGCCAGATGGGCGGGGTATAAATAATATATTATTATTATTATTATAACCTGAGCTCGTAATCTCTGTGCTTTCTGTTTTGCCTTCTTATCAGCTCTTCTTGTCCTTGGGCTGGGCGGAGGAATGCTTTCCAGAGACAGTGAATCTGTTAACTCTCTCTCCCCCAGTGCTTCTTCTCCTAGCTGTTCCCCATCCAGTATTTCCCAGCTTCTGCCTTCTGAACTATGCCCTTCTGCAAACCAAATCAGCTTCAGGAGAAGAAAAGGCTAAGGAGTGTTGTTGTTGTTGTTGTTGTTGTTGTTGTTGTTGTTGTTGTTGTTTAGTCGTTTAGTCGTGTCCGACTCTTCGTGACACCATGGACCATAGCACGCCAGGCACTCCTGTCTTGCACTGCCTCCCGCAGTTTGGTCAAACTTATGTTGGTAGCTTCGAGAACACTGTCCAACCATCTCACCCTCTGTCATCCCCTTCTCCTAGTGCCCTCAATCTTTCCCAGCATCAGGGTCTTTTCCAAGGATTTTTCTCTTCTCATGAGGTGGCCAAAGTATTGGAGCCTCAGCTTCATGATCTCTCCTTCCAGTGAGCACTCAGGGCTGATTTCCTTAAGAATTGATAGGTTTGATCTTCCTGCAGTCTATGGGACTCTCAAGAGTCTCCTCCAGCACCATAATTCAAAAGCATCAATTCTTCGGCGATCAGCCTTCTTTATGGTCCAGCTCTCACTTCCATACATCACTACTGGGAAAACCATAGCTTTAACTATACGGACCTTTGTCGGCAAGGTGATATCTCTGCTTTTTAAGATGCTGTCTGGCTAAGGAGTAAACCCTACACAACTTGGAAGTGGAGTCCCTAAGATAGTTGGGTTGCATCTTATATTCCTTCTTCTGGAAACTCCTGCAGCCCCACAAGCTGGTGCCAGATGCATTGCTCTGCTTTCCTTTAGACCACATCAGTGAGGCTGAGAGAGGGGCATTGTCATCTGGGCAGCCCACAACCTCCATACACACTGCTCAGGCTTGAGCTCTGGAGAGGTCACTTGGGTGCCGCTAATGCAGCAAAAAACAATGCAGGAGGAAGCAGTTATGAGTTACTGGTCTCTGCAGCCACAGCAGGCGCTGTGATTCTCCAGCTGTTTGACTGCACCCCCGGATGCGTGCCCCATCGTCTCTCGAGACAGACAGATGCCAACAACAAAAAACTCCCAAGTAAGTGGATAAATTGTTGGATTAACCAAGCATGTATCTTCTGACTCTGTCTTTAATGCATCTGCCTTCCATAATCTTCCATAACATCTTCCTCCTAGGAGATTTTATAAGTCATATAGAGGGGGGGGCAATGGAAAAAGTTGCAATACTTTTTCGTGCACAGAATGGCATCCCATCCCCTGAAAGAGCTCAAACTTAAAAACATTCATTTGAAAGCAATTCCCACAGGTTTGAATGGAAGAGCTGTCTGGCGCTCAAGCCCACAGTTCACGGGACATAAACTGGAAACACAAAAATAAAATAACAGCGGCTGGGATGTTTAAGGCTTTCCAATGTCTACCACGCTGGGAACACAAATGAAACTAAGATACAAAATTAAAACAGCTGCTGTTGATTAACACTTCCATTGATGTTTAAAAATGAGGCTTCCTAAAATGCATTCAATTTGATTTTTATATGGCTTTTGTTATTAATAATTCTGTAGAAAAACAATCTATGCTTCCTATGTTTGCTGAGCCCATTCAATAGTCTGACCCGACAGGATGTGCCAGTTTGCTATTCCATTAGCAAAAATATTATTACTGGGAGAACTCCTACTCATCGCCAGAAGAACACCTACAGAGAAGGCTTGAAAAAAATTCCCTTCTTTGTTCCCATTCCCTTTCTGCTATTTCTTCTGTACAAATTAAGCAAATGTGTATTGTTCACTGAGCAAAAGACACAGGTAATTGGGCCTATTATGAGTTCGTGAGGGCCAGACATCCCTAAAGTCTTAGCTTTAGTAAATGTTAGAAATAAGGCAATGAGGCGAGCTGCCAGTGTCAAAAAGATAAGCCAAACCAGTTTTCCATGCTCAGGAACTAGCCTGGGAGAAAATGAACCATTAGCAAGAAACAAAGAGAGCAAAGTACTGGTCTCTTAAGAATGATTGGCAACGCAAATACTGCTGGCCAGAAGAGGGCTGGAGCCCCGCTACTCTGCCCCGCTCTGAGTGAGAAGCAGAGGCAATGGCCAATGGTAGCAGACAAAGGACAGGTTAAGGGGTTCAACGACTCTGAGACAGAAGAAGGACAAAGCTGATAATGGAAGAAGACGAGGGGGAGTAGCAGAGCCAGAACAACTGGCTGACACAATATCTTTAGAAAGCATTCCAGACCCCCCCTTCTCCTAGGACCAGAAGAGCAGTGAAAGTGGGAGAGCAGAAAGTGAATAGACAAAGGGCCTTACGCAGCCACCCTATAAGAGGTGGAGCTGCTGATGGCTGAGAGTAGAAGGGGGGAGGAGATTACTCAGAGCAACGCCATTATCCTAGAGACATTTCTCTCTGTGAATATGGAATAAAATACCTTGGTAAGAGCTTCTTGTATTTCCATTACTGGACGCCTGCTATGAGGGAGGGGGATCGGATCCTCTGAAGCATGGTCAATTTGGAGCATCTCTAGGTAACCAAATGATCCAGTAGCATATGATGGGAAAGAGCCACCATCTGTCAGAGTTGACTGGGGGCAGCCAAACTGGTGCCCTCCAGGCATCGTTGGATTCTCATCATCTTTGACTCTTGGCCATTGGACACCACATAGGCTGCCCTAGTAGATTACATCTTTCTTTCAAGCTCATTTGATTAGGCCCAGGACGCCCATCATTCCTAGTCAGCATAACCAATGGACAGGAATGGTGGGAGTTGGAATCCAACAACATCTGAAAGGCCACAGATTCTCCGTCCCTGGATTCAGCCTCAAGTTTCAGTCCCAAAGACCAATGTAAACATGCATAGAGGAGAGATGAAACTTTTCTTGTCTCTGGAACATGTGACAAGAACTAACAGCCAATCTTTAGTGGATAGACAGCATAGTAAGGGCTATTTAGACCTCTAAACCCAACGCAAAGAAGAAAAATGGATAGTCAAATACACACACACACACACACACACACACACACACACACACACACACAATGTATCTGCACAATACTACTATAATTTCCATTGTACCAGTAGCCCTATTAAATTCAGCCTTAGGACCTCTCAGAGCAGCTTGTGAAATTTTGCTTCAATTTTCAGGATTACTACATAGAGGCACATTTATTTGGCAAAGCTTTAGCCGCTTTTGGCCCCAGATTCCAGGAAATTGCTTGGTGATGCCAAACCTTTCGCCTAATAATACTATTATATGGTCCCACCTAGATTACAATTATACATGACAGTTAATGGAAAAAACTTTGAAATTATACGAATTAGCAGCCAAAAGCATCAATGCGGATAGCGATAAAACTGGCAAAAGCATTAATAGCACGGCAAGAGAAGCGGGACAGAGCACGCAGCTGACAGAATGGATTCTGTCCATTTCAAATTCCTATACAGTGTTCAACTTAAGGTCCTAAATCATTGCTTATTGCCATTGTGCCTTGTTAAAAAAAGTTGTTGTATGTTTCACACGAGCTGTAAACTGCATAGAAATCAGAATGAAATGTCCATCCACAAACCTCTGATACCTGGGGCATTTTTTCCTCTGGATTTTGATTATTGGAGCATTTATTACCCCCTGGCTTTAATATCTGGGGGGAGGGTTTTTGTTTTGTTTTTTTGTTTTAAAAACTGGTATCTTGAAAATACCAATGAACCACCATTTGCCGAAGGAGTCAGGGCTGTGAAAAGTGTGAATAAAGAATAAAACATAAGGAAATGCGAAGTAAAACAACCAAACCGAAACTAGAGCAGACAAATAATCCAAATTGCTAAAGTGCCTGAGGGCAAGGAGATAATTAAAATTCCTGGGCTGTGGCACTAAAAGGCTTGTAGCGTAAGTGCCCGATTTACTTCTTTGAAGAAAGAATTGTAACATGGAGGCACCGCAATAGAAAAGGCCCTGTCCCTTGTAGAAACATCACGAACCTCCTCACATGCAGATCAAATGAGTCATGCAGCAACACTGGATCTGGGATCCTGAATGATGGGACATTCTTGCATAATGTAGACAACATAGTTGTGGGACTACAGTTCTCATCAGCCTCAGCCAGCATGGCCAATGGTCTGGGATTATGGGAATTGTAGTTCAGCACCGTGTTGGCCACCCATGGCCTAACAGGGTGATTGCATCATCCGGGACAGCCCCTGAACTCCTTGGGGAAAGGGTGGGGTACAACTGTGGTAAAGAATAATGTGAATATACTTGAATATGGCAGCAACTTAAGGTGTGCCCTTTGTTGTATGTATGTATTATTGCTATTTATTCCAAGTGCTTTACAAGCACAAAACCAATTGTAAAACCCATACATAATGAGAACGCACCAGACAATTCCATCAAAACATTTTAAAACCCCAGCCATATTTTAAAAATACACTAAAACAAGCCCAATTTAAAAAGCATAACAAAATGGAGCAATTGAAACAGGTGGATGAAGCGCTTCAAATTCAGGGGAACACTAGTTTTAAAGAGCCGGTGGAATGCCAATACAGATAAGGTCTCTTGTATTTCAGTAGGGAGGGTATTTCACAATGCTGTTTCCACCACTGAAAAAGCCTGCTTATGCGTTGACCAATAACCAGCAGTAAAACCAGCCCGATTCCGTCTGCTGATCATAATGCACTTACAGGTCAGTGAGTAGTGGTTGTGGGGACATCTTGCTAAGTAATGTGGTCCAGACTTGTTCAGGGCTATAAAACTGGCTCAGTGACTAACAGGCAGCCTCTGTACCTTGGAAGTCGAACAGAATCCATTTCGAAAGTCCGTTCGACTTCCAAAACGTTCGGAAACCAAAGCGCAGCTTCTGATTGGCTGCAGGAAGCTCCGGCAGCCAATCGGAAGCTGTGGAAGCCCCGTCGGATGTTCAGGTTCCAAAGAACGTTCACAAACCAGAACACTCACTTCCGGGTTTGCAGCGTTCAGGAGCCAAAACGTCTGAGAACCAAGGCGTTTGGGATCCAAGGTATGACTGTATATATCAAAAAGAGCAGGCAACCCATTCTGGACTGAAGTTTTGCAAAGGTCTCTCAATCTGAAAGTAAAATTTGTTTTTCAAAACTCAGTCCAGCAGAATTAGAACAAATAGTGAAACAATTTCAGGCACATTAGGTCCTTTCCCTCCATCTGTTCCATGAAAAAAGCCAGTTTTCCTGAAAGAAAGAAAGAAAGAAAGAAAGAAAGAAAGAAAGAAAGAAAGAAAGAAAGAAAGAAAGAAAGAAAGAAAGAAAATTCCTAATATGGTATGATGACTCGCATCTTGGAAGCAGAACATGAAACAGCTGATGTATTTCACTTTGACAAATAGTCTGTGCTGACCTTTTACAAATTTGCCAGTAGGGTTAGACTGACAAATTACTTTCACAATGGGACTTATTAGACTCCCAGAATAATATTATAGCATCACTTTCAGGAAACTGGAGTTCAGACCGTGTCAGCGCTTCCATTTTTCAGAGAGGTTTATAACTCAGATGCATAAAAGAAAGAAAGAAAAGAAAATCACTGTGGGCAGCAACTCGACACGCGACATCTCGGAGTGAAAGTTGCCTTAATGGCTTTTGCAAAATAGAACCTTGCTAGCTTGTGACAGTTCTGTGCCTGTTTGCAATCTCAAAACCAAGCTTTTATTTCATAGAGCGACTGGCTTTAGGCAGCAGGTTTTCCATGGGAAAACCCTTAATCAAGACTTCACCTCTATGTACACTTACATCGCAACACATCCCATTAATTTCAGGGGACCTTACTTACGGATTAACATGCAAAGTGTCCGGCTGAGCGTTTAACTTTTAAAAGATTTGCAATTTATCATTCTCAGACAGCATTGCTTTCTGTTGGGGAGCTATTTAGCCCTCAGGTTCCCAGTCTGGCTCTGGTCCAAGGTAATAGGAGTATTTTAAACTGACTTCCAACTGGCTTTACAAGATGTAGACTTTTAGTGCTATCAACATATTCCTGGCGCTGCAGCCTTTGGGGGGCTTGATAATATTGAATTCTTGCCTAAGGGATGAATGCTAAAATATATTCTTCCTGTTTGCTGGGGTCCATCTAGCTTTGCCTATTATTTATGGGGATGTAAATGAAAATGGAGTTTTATTTTAGTTTTATGATGAGCTATTGCATGGTTGTGACAGCACACACACACAGGAACATGCACCAGCGCTGCTACAGGGCCATTTTCCGAGAGGAAAAGACAGCAAAACTGTTAAGAACATAAGAAGAACCTACTGGATCAGGCCAATGGCTCATCGGACTTCTGGAATGGATTAAGTTCGAGAACTAAGATACCACTGTACTGTCTCCAGTGGTGGAGGCAGAGCATAGCCATCCTAGATAGCACCCATCAATAGCCCTCTCCTCCATGAATTTGTGTAATCCCCTTTTAAAATAATCCAGGTTGCTGACCACCACTGCCTCCTGTGGGAGTGAGTTCCATAGTTTAACTAAGTGCTGTGCGAAGTACGGTACTCCAGCCACTTTTGATTGATGGAATCTGTGTGGAGAGGGTAGCAACGTTCAGATTCCTGGGCACTGAGTTACAGGAGGATCTGTCCTGGTGTGTTACTACAAGGGGGCTTGTGAAGGAGGCACAGCAGAGACTGTACTTCTTGAGAATTCTAAGGAAAAACCATCTTCCGCAAAAGCTGCTGCTTGCCTTCTATCACTGCAATGCAATTCTGGGCTGCATCAATAGGAGTATAGCATCTAGATCAAGGGAAGTAATAGTACCACTGTATTCTGCTCTGGTCAGACCTCACCTGGAGTACTGTGTCCAGTTCTGGGCACCGCAGTTCAAGAAGGATACTGACAAGCTGGAACGTGTCCAGAAGAGGGCAACCAAAATGGTCAAAGGCCTGGAAACGATGCCTTATGAGGAATAATAATAATAATAATAATAATAATAATAATAATAATATATTATTTATACCCCGCCCATCTGGCCGGGTTCCCCCAGCCACTCTGGGAGGCTTCCAACAAAACATTAAAATACAGAAATCCATCAAACATTAAAAGCTTCCCTAAACAGGGCTGCCTTAAGATGCCTTCTAAAGGTCTGGTAATTGTTGTTCTCTTTGACCTCTGGTGGGAGGGCATTCCACAGGGTGGGTGCCACTACCAAGAAGGCCCTCTGCCTGGTTCCCTGTAACTTAGCTTAGGAATGGCTTAGGGAGCTGGGTATGTTTAGCCTGGAGAAGAGAAGGTTAAGGGGTGATATGATAGCCATGTTCAAATATATAAAAGGATGTCATATAGAGGAGGGAGGGAGGTTGTTTTCTGCTGCTCCAGAGAAGCAGACACAGAGCAATGGATTCAAACTACAAGAAAGAAGATTCCACCTAAACATTAGGAAGAACTTCCTGACAGTAAGAGCTGTTCGACGGTGGAATTTGCTACCAAGGAGTGTGGTGGAGTCTCCTTCTTTAGAGGTCTTTAAGCAGAGGCTTGACAGCCATGTGTTAAGAATGCTTTCATGGTGTTTCCTGCTTGGCAGGGGGTTGGACTGGATGGCCCTTGTGGTCTCTTCCAACTCTATGATTCTATGACTGTGCCATTGAGAGCGTGCTCACTTATGGGTTATGTGTGTAGTACGGAAGCTGTACTTCCCAGAATAGGATAGGGTTGTGCAGAATTATTAAAACAACGGAGAGCATTATTGGCTGCTCACTCTCCACCTTAGAACAAATCAATATCACCAGGTGTCACAGGAAAGCACTGGACATATCAAGAGATCCATCGCATCCTGGTCACTATTTCTTCGAGCTCCTGCCATCGGGACGGAGATACAGAACAATGAAGGCAAGAACGAGCCGTCTCAAGAACCAGTTTCTTCTCTAGAGAAATTTCGGCCTTAAATGGAAAGTCTGGACTTTGAAGTCATCTTATTTTTACTTGCCATTTCGTATTGTATTGTTTAATTAATGTTTTGTAGTTATTTTAAATTTATGTGGAGTGCCTTATCTGAGTGGATGGAGCAGCCGAGTAATTTCGTTGTTCCTGCAGGGGGGCAATGACAATAAAGATTATCTTATCATATCTATCTTACTTTCCTTTATCTCATAAAACAGAAACATAGAATTGGAAGGTATCCTCAAGGGTCACCCAGTCCAATCCCCTGCAATGCAGGAATCTTTTGCCCAAGGTAGGGCTTGAACTCGTGACCCTCAGATTAAAAGCCTCGTGCTCTACCAACTGAGGCATCCCTTGGGTTTTCTCTGTCCACTTTCTCCATGCCACGTATAATTTTATAAATTTCAGTGAAGGGGGAGGCAAAACAAGGCTTGTAGGGCGTGTGGCTGGGGAGTAGATGTGACCTTAGGAGATTCCCAAGAGCCGGATACAGAGACCTGGAGAGCCTGAGCTTTCCCCTACCACAGTAATTAAAGTACTAGATCCCGAGATCTCTCTCCTGATCAGTTACCAGACCCCAAACGAATAGAAGTTAGGGTTTTGTTTGCGTTTCTGTGGTTCCGGTGGATGTACATGCATTAAAGAATGCTTTGTTTGGTCTCAGTGCGGCCTTTTCCGGAACAATCCTGTCAATGGCGATGCAGTAGGAGTCAAGTATTCATCAATTCTCCACGGAAAATGAACAGAGATGGCAGGTTTCCAATGCAATATTTCTTGAACACCATGGGAATCTTCAGGGCCGACCCTACGGCAAGGCTGGGTGGCGCAGGGCGCCAGGGCACTGGGCCGCCAGGGGGGCGCTGTGCTGCTGAGCCTGTGGCAGCTGTGCTGCACCCACCAGGCAGCCGCGCTGGGAAACTGGGCAGAGGGGGCGCTGGAGGGATCTTCACACCATGGCGCCAGGGCGCCAGATATGCTTAAGACGACCCTGGGAATCTTTGCAAATGCCCTCCTGTTGAAGTGAACACTATGTGGGGACTGTCCCCCAAGTATACTGACTTCTCTTTTATCTGGTGAAAAAGAGATGCCTCCCACAGCTTTTGCACTAAAGCTATTTCAGGTTCGCTCACCTTTTTTGAATCACTCAGCAGCTATTCTCCGAGGTACTGTACCATTTTCGGGTAGAGAGGCTCTCAGAAATAAAAATTCGTCTTCACCCCTGACATAAAATACAAATGTTCGGCAATGTACAAAATCCGATTACCCACCCGTATCCTTTCCCTTTCGTGAAGTGCACGTAAAACTAAAAAGCCGCACATTTAATGGCTTAGTTAATTGCCTTCCTTTCAAACCATTTTATATATTCCCCAAAGAGAGACCCAGGGATCTTTGTCTCGTGGAAATTAAAGTCTACTTTAGTGGCAGTCGATGTAATGAAAACATTCTGTAATAATAAACACCTAGGGTCCTTTTCAGACGTCTATGGCATAGAAGCCAACAGAGGTCACTCACAGGTTTAAGCTTTTCTATACCTCCAGTCCCATTCAGAAAGGAAACTTGCTGAGTCCAAGAAAAGTTTTAAGGAGATCCATCTCCCAGGGAGAGCTCCTCCAACCCACAGAGACTTTAATTATTCCCTCTCTCATTGGGAATGCTAATCCTGAGATGCCAAAGGCTAATGTTATGGTGAAGCTTGGCTGAATAAAGGTGTATGGCTCTTCCCACACAAAGGAAAGATTAGTGGCTGCCTGACACTGCAAACCGATACACTTACCTGAGCGTAAGCCCCAATGAACTCAGTAGAGCTTATTTCTGAGTAGACCTGGCTAGAACTGCACATGGCTAGAATGGCAAAAATCAGCCATCAGTTGCAATTGGCTTGGTAGAGAGTTTAGCAGACGACAAAAGCTCTGAGCATAAGAGGGTGGTTCAAGACTAAGAAATGATAGTCAGAGGGGTAGCTGCAATCCTAACCCCAATCACCTGAGAGAAAGTCCCATTGGAGTTAATAGGACTTCCGAATAGACATAAGATAGGAATGCAATGTTCATCAGCTGTAGCAAACAAAGCAGAATCCAGTAATATGTTAAAAGGATTAGCATCTGATACACCCTGGTCTATAAACTTGCTAGCCTTGAAGGTGCTACCCGAAAGCCCACTTTTCTCGTTGTGTCGCTCCCTTTAGGCTAGGGCTGGGTAACTTGTGAGCTCTGACTTGTTGGGCTGCAGCCAAGAAGACAGAACAGTCTGTCCCCACTGGGAAAGGAGACAAAAGGGGAAAGAGAGAGAGAGGGAAGCCAAGACCACATCCACACTAGACATTTAAAGCACTGTGATACAACTTAAACAGTCCGGACTTCTCCCAAAGGAATCCTGGGAACTGTAGTTTGTTTACGGGTGCTGAGAGTTGCTAGGAGACCTTGATTCCCCTCACAGAGCTACAATTCCCAGAGTTTCATAGGAAGAGAGTGATTGTTAAACCATAAGTGGGCCGGATCCATCACTGACCCAGAGCATGAGAAAGTCACTCTGGCCCTTGGGATTCTCCCCAGGTTGGACCCCTTGCTAGCCCTGCTTCACAACCTCATTGGTTTTGCCTGGATGTGTCCTTGAACCCTGAATGAAGAACAGAGGTGTATGCATAGAACCTAGCCTGGTGTAGAATGGCAAAATTTGCATTCATTGCTCCACCCACTTGTAGTGGTCACTTTGACCTGCACATCACCACTGGACGTTTTACGGTCGATTGGTGATGTGCCAACTACAAAATAAACACCTCCACCAAAACACCACAGACCAGGATACAGATAAAATAAAACGAAGTTGCTTTATTGTGTGTTCATATGCTTAATGGTTGCAGTACAAATCTTAGGTTGTTCTAAATTTCAGATGGTTCCTATACCGGCCTATTACCTCTAATTCTAAATTACCGGCCTATTACCGCTAAAGTCAACTAAGTAAATATTTATTAATAATCTCACAACTTTGTATCCCGTCTGACTAAATCACCACCTATTCTCCTTCCTCAATATATTAAACCAGCTCTCTCTGCGTATAACCAACCACTCCTAGCTCAACACCAACTCCCACTCCCTCAACCTCAACTCCAACTTCAACTCCCCTAACTGCCACTCGGGAGGGGTTTTTTATCCCTGGGCTAAGCCCGCCCCCGAGGGTTCTATCTGCTCCAAGCTTAACCCCTCACATGCTGGGTCTTGTCTAGGTGGCGAATCGCCACACCACTTTTGCCCTCTGGCCCAGCCCAACACTGGCCTGTGGCCCCCAGAAGCAGTGCCATCTTTACCCGGGGGTGCAAGGGTTGCGGGGCACCCAGGCACTGAATTTGGGGGGGGGGCGCCCGCAGCTGAAGACGCCTAAGCTCTACCTGTTACGAAATAATGAATAATTTTGATCAAACTAGAAAAACAAAATACATATATACCTAAGTATTACCAAAATGTATACCTACTGTTTTACTAAAGGACTTTTGACTTTGTGCACTCATTTACCAAAGAGCACTAGTGGCATTGCTCTGTGCTTTTCCACTCAGGTTCATGGGATCGAAAGAAAAATAATCCGGCTAACTATTTCCAACTCGCTAAGAAAAGAAATCTGGGACCAAGGGAGGGCCAACCTGCACCTGTTTTGTTTGGAGTTTTTTTTGGGGGGGGGAGCCTCGCCACTGTTCCACACCTCCTCTCTTAAGTGCGCTTTAATTGCTGCAAATTAATTATAACCTTGGAAGCTTCCCACAGCAAGTGGCTCTGGAGGTGGGTCGGCTCAGCGAAGGAGCCTCCAGCCAGAGGCTGTAACTGTAGAAGGAGCATGAGAGAGAAATAACTGGTGGTCATAGTCACTGGCAGAGCGTGGGCTTGTTCCGTCTCTGGATGGGGGGGGGGGAGAGCTGGGCGGATCCTTGCACGCCGGCAGTGCATATGCTAAAGACCGCTCTGCCCAGAAGGGAGTGCAGACCTTGGGTGAAAAAGTCTTGCTACTTCTGCTCTGCAGCTCTTAGCATCCCATCATAAATCTTTCCAGAAGTCAAGAGTTTCTGTTGCACACACTGAATTTCACCTTCAGAGGTCCTGTGGCCCACATGAGCACCACAAGAGTTGATCAGTGTCACATACTTTAAAGAACCCTTCTGCCACTTCCTCTCTGTCAGCCTACCTACACCAATCCCACAAGTAAAACACTCTCTGCCACAGCCTTATTCCCTTCCCTACATCTGAATCTCTTCTGATGACACAGACGTTAGTGAGGTGAATTTTCTGAATCATGATACTGTACTCTGTTTTTTAAAATTGGTGTGAAGTGGCAGCAGGGGAGGAGATCTCATCCTTCTTACTTCAGTGTAGGGGGGGGGAGCGCATGCAACCGTTTATCCTGTCTATCTTTTGCACTGACTCACGACAGCTGCAGAATTTAACCAAAGGTGACGTAGATATTTTACATGGCACTCATCTCATTCCTGAACTCCCGCCCATAAAGTTGATGTTGAAGTAATTTATCATGGGTGAGGGAACTGAGGTAAACAGCTACTCCTCCAAGACATCATAACAGTAATTGAATTTCCTGTCATTGTTACAACTCTGTTGGGCTAATCACACATAAATTATTTTTATTAGCATTCATGTCAGTTTCTAACAAATTATGGCTACCGGGAAGAATAGACAAATGCAAGGAGGACAGGTCTATTAGCCATAATAGCTTTGTGGAACCTGCAAGTACGGAAGACACAAGGGGAAGGTACCAGATACTAGGGGAAGGTTGCAACCTTCATGTGAGAGTGCCTAGAGCAGTAGGGGGGAGCCTCTGACCTGCACGCCTAATAATTCCCCCAGCTGCACCTACCTGCCCAGCACCTGATGCCATATGTGACATCAGGTGTGGAGCAGGTAAATTTCTGACTGGACTGGTTGCATTGCAAAATTTGTCATGGGGAACTCCCTAGGGTAGTCAGTGGGGTTGCTCTCAGTGCTGGTTAGCTGACTGGTGCTGAGAACACACCTTCAAAGGAACTCCTCTCGGCACTGATCAGCTGACAGGTATGGAGAAGGATCCCCTTAGATGTCCCTTTGCACCTGCAACTGGTGCTGAGAGCACAGAGCATCTATCAGCACTAATCAACTGATGACACCAGGCCTTAAAGGGAGTTCTCTCCCAGCCGATGGGCACTGGCAGAAGCTCTTGCGAAGTCATCATCTAATGTAATAATGACCTCAGGTTGGGCCACTTGGCATGGTTTGTTTGGGTTTGCTGGGGGACATAAAGATCCAGGCCTCCAGACAGATCCAGTTCTTTTACTCCTGACCTAGAGGCAGGAAACGTGGGATGAGGTAGACCAGGGGTAGGCTGTTAGAATATTGGGGTGTAAATCACCAATATTCTTACTATTGCCACTGGCTTCGGTAAAGAAGACAGCAAACAATCGTAGGTGCTAATCTACGTTTATTCAGAGAGTGTGGTTTAAGTGTGTTCGCCATCACTCTCCGTTCAGAAGAAAGTGAAAGTAGAAACAGAACAAAGAACATCACATGACAGGAGATCAGGTTACAGCTTGAGCTCCTGTGTGGGAAAGTTACAGCAATCATATAAAGTAAACATTCAGCCACATGCAGCATCTGTGCCATGCAGAGGATTTATGCTAACATAGGCAACCTTGTTTTTAAGGTTTTCTTGGTGTTTTATATCATTTTTGTAAACCACTTAGAGCAGGGGTAGGCAACCTAAGGCCTGTGGGCCTTCTCAATCCGGCCCGCGGACAGTCCAGGAATCAGCGTGTTTTTACATGAGTAGAATGTGTCCTTTTATTTAAAATGCATCTCTGGGTTATTTGTGGGGCCTGCCTGGAGTTTTTACATGAGTAGAACATGTGTTTTTATTTAAAAATGCATCTCTGGGTCATTTGTGGGGCATAGGAATTTGTTCATTCCCCCCCCCCCTCTTCAAAATGTAGTGTTCTTCTTCTTCTTCGGCGATCACTTGTAACCGAGGAAGATTGCCTTCCATAAACACGGTTTTAACAATGAGTCCGTAAGTGACTGTGGAGGACAAGTGACTGTGGAGGACGTCCTTCCCACATGGTCTGAGGGATGGTGGACCAGCTCACGGCTGAAAAAGGTTGCTGACCCCTGAGGTAGACCTTGGGTATGAAAAAACTAACCTAGAAAATAAGTTTCCTATCAAGTCAGTAGACACAAAAGAATAAAGTCAAGGTACTAAATAAACGAGCACCGTGTGCTGCTGTAAAGTGGAATTGAGATACAAAGACAACCACCTCTTTGCATTTCATTGCTTGTGGTGCAGTTAGCAACCAGTAAGCACAGCTGGATATATCACAACACATGCATGCATATTTTTTCGACTCGCTGTTCATGGATCAACAAAAGAGGTTCTGTAGCACCCTAAGAGGCAGGGACATATATTATGGCCTAAGACTGAAAGCTTCTCCTGCCATTATAAAGTTATGGGTTTAAGATGCCTGCTGCTTCTGCTGCAACAGACTTTGAGGATTCTCTTTCCCTCTGGAAATTGTCAGTGGGTGAGATGGGACTGGTCACTCGGACAACTCAGAAGCTTGAGCATCAACAGTCCCCGGCTCCCAACAGAACTCATTTGCGCTTGCGCATAAATGAGGCGACCGTCTGGGTCCATGTGTTCGGCGGCGCGCATGCGCAGGCTCCGCTCATCGCCGATGCCCTTCTTAGAGGCAGCCGAGGGAGGAGGCGGAGCCAGGTCTGGAAGGGGAGGAGGAAAAATATGACGTACGTTGGAAAACGGGGGTGGGGGGAACAGGAATTCATCTTGCGCGTGCGCAAAAGGAGTTGCCCTGCGGCACGATGCTCATATACCCCTGACTCAGCCAGGGAGCGGCCGGTACGGAAGGGCGGGCTCGAGTTGGGCCGCGCGTGCGCACTTAATTCGCGGCGTGCCTGACGCCGCGCGCCTAAGCCCCGCCTTTCCCTCGCGGCCTGGCTCCCAAGATGGCGGAGTACGACTTGACGACGCGCATCGCGCACTTCTTGGACCGGCACTTGGTGTTCCCGCTTCTCGAGTTCCTCTCCGTCAAAGAGGTGAGCTTCCCTCGAGTCGCGGGGATACTGGGGCCCGTGGCGGGGTAAGGGGGTGAGCCGGGCAGCGTCTCCGGGAGCCTCCTTCGGTTCCCTTTCCCCGCCTCAGGCCAGGCCGAGGCCCAGGAGGCCTCTTCGTGCTGGTCGGTTTTCCGCGCCTCGCCCGGTCAGAACAGCTTCTTCGGTGGAAGGGCGCAGAGCAAGGGAGGGCAGGGTTAAAACAAAACAAAATAAAAGCCATTTGGCTGAGGGAAGGGAAGGACTCGCAGGCTTGGCTATAGAACAAGAAGGGTTCTCTGTACATGTGCTGAGTACACGGCCCTTCTCTATCATTCTAACCCAAACCCAACCGCGCTTCCGTTTTGGCATCGAAGCCTTTTTTGCTTCACGTGCCCCTTGAATACATGCGACTTCTGTGGAAGCGCGCCTATGAAGGCCAAGCCAAATGTGCTTGAAAATTTGGGAGCATCCATCGTGCGTACTTTCGAAGAGAGATTGAATGCTGGGGTGAAGCTCCTAAGCAAGGGCATGCGCACCCCATAGATGCCCCCCCGTGTACGACAAGACAGACAGACAGGCAGGTGCGTGCGCACAGACATATATATGTCTTTTAAGTAGATTCCCATTTTACTTAAATTAAGCACCTGATTAAGCATAAGTACCTGATGCCTTAAAGATGAACGCATTTATTAATGTGGATGAGAGTCCAGTCACAATTATCCCCTTTCTGGGGGCAGTGAGTTGAGAAGGTCATGGCATTTTTGGATGACGGATCATCTAGCCACATTGCAGTCTTGGTTCAGATCAGAGTGTGGGACCATGTTTGCCTTGGTTGTCCTTAATGGATTAATTTTAACTAAATTGGGCAAGGGAAGTGCTTCTGCCTTTTTGATTTCCCTGTAGTTTTTGGTACCATCAATCCTCTTGGACTGTGGTATTGGGAACAAGGGGTTCTGCTTTGCAGTGGTTCTGCCCCCAAAGTATTGTTGGGAGTGTGATTTTTGGTTCCCTGGTAGCTATACACTGTATTCTCAGTAATACCAATCAAGATGCCATCAATATGCTGATAGTACACAACTCTGTTTCTTCATAACATCTGCATCAGGAAAGGGTGTGCGGGCCCTGGAAAGGTGATGGGAAGAGAGAAAAATATATGGAGCTTGAATCGCTGTGAGTGAGCGGTTCCTGTGTCAAGAGGAATTGGTCAATTGCATGCCCTGTTGCTTTCCCCCTGAAAGGAGCAGGTGTACAGTGTGGGGGTGCTTCTACCGGTAGTTCCAGTCAGTGGAAGCCCAGATAGCTTGGGTAGCTAGGAGTGCCTTTTATCAGCTTTGTCTAGCACAACAGATGTAGTGATTTGGACTGGGATAGTCCTGAGTACAGTAGGCCAGGCATTGGGTCAAGATGACTGCAAAACATTTACATGGGGCTTCCCTTGTGCTTGATCTAAAAACTGCAGTTAGTACTGAAGGCTGGCGCTGCATGATTGTTGACAGGAGTGATTGTCTTTCAGCATATTACGCTCCTTTCTGAGTTATCAGAGAAAATTCAAAGTGTTCATACATAAAGTCCTTCACAGCTTGGAGTCAATTGGCTTGAAAGATCACATTATCCAACTGCTTTGATCTGACACTTTTATAAGTGCCCCATAACATTCATTCTATCTTTGCATGGAATCAATCCTGTAATGTGGCGCCATCTTCTTTCTGGTTCTTCTTTTCTGTTAATATTAGGCAGATGGCTTTGTGGTATTGTTTTCAAAAACTTGGCTAAAGACTTATTTGTTTAGTTGAGGCTAATTATATTTTTATAAAAAGTCTGTGTTTACTTGTTTTTAAGGTTTTATTGGTGTTTTATATCATTTTTGTAAACCACTTAGAGCAGGGGTAGGCAATCTAAGGCCTGTGGGCCGGATGCGGCCCAATCGCCTTCTCAATCTGGCCTGCAGACGGACCGGGAATCAGCGTGTTTTTACATGAGTAAAATGTGTCCTTTTATTTAAAATGCATCTCTGGGTTATTTATGGGGCCTGCCTGGTGTTTTTACATGAGTAGAATGTGTGCTTTTATTTAAAATGCATCTCTGGGTCATTTGTGGGGCATCCCCCCCAAAAAAATATATAGTCCGGCCCACCACATGGTCTGAGGGATGGTGGACCAGCCCACGGCTGAAAAAGCTTGCTGACCCCTGACTTAGAGGTTTGTTGATGAGGTAGTATATACATTTTGTTAAATAAAATAAATAAGAGGCTGGGGCTACAAATCAAACTCATTGGTGCAAATCTCCTCTGTCATGAACTCATCTTAGGGATGTCACATTAAACCATAGTTAAAAATAAACTATGGTTTAACCTGAGAACAACATGCTTGGAAGTCCCAAATCCTGACGTTGCTATGCCAGGAAGAAGACAAACCAAAGTCTGACTTCCTGTTGCATGTGAACCAGTATTCATAGTTTTTTCCTCTCAGGAAACTAGTCTCAGGTTTGTTTTGTCCCTGGCTCAGCAGTAGCAGAAGGGTGGGAGGAGTGTGGTGTGCACTTTCTAGCAGGGTGCAGCAGCATGCCACTCCTTGCTAAACCATAGTTTATTTTTAACTGTCCGAACCATGCCACTCTCTCTCAAACCCCCATCTGGAATATGGGGGAATAATAAAATGAGGACCTGGACCCTGATGGTTTAGATCAGTGTTTCCCAACCTTGTGCCTCCAGATGTTTTGGGACTACAACTCCCATCATCCCTAGCTAGCAAAGACCAGTGGTCAGGAATGATGGGAATTGTAGTCCGAAAACAGCTGGAGGCACAAGGTTGGGAAACACTGGTTTAGATAACTGCTGTCTAGTTGCAGATGTTTTTTGGGCAGGGTGATTGAGAAGTGTGATTACTGTGGTGGCTAGTAGATGTGTCTGGAGGAAGCAGGTTATCTAGACTCACTTCATTTGGGCTTCAAGCCTGGTAGAACATTGAAAAAGCCTGGTTCATTTCCCTTCTTGGGAGAGAGACGGGAGTGTTTTCCTGTTGATTCTGCCCAACCTCTCAGCAGTGTTTGATACCATTGACCATAGTATTTTCTTGGAGAGACACTGTGTTGCAGTGGTTCCATTTATCCCTTAGGACTGCTTCTTGACCCCATGGCATTTATATGGGTTCCTGTAGGGATTCATCTTGTCTCACATGTTGTTTAAACAGCTGGGAGGAGTCATCCAGAGATTTGGAGTGCAGTACCCTCAATATGCAGATGGCACCAGAAACTTCTCTTCATTTTATCTGAATGAGAAGAGATTGCACATGTGCTGGACCAATATCTGGAGGCAGTGATGGGCTGGATGAAAGCCAGTAAACAAACAATCCTAATAGGATCGGGGTACTGCAGTTCAGTGATTCCCTGGTCCAGAAATTAGGGAGATGATCTGTTCTGGATGGAGTAGCACTCATTGTGAAAGGAGTAAGTGTATAACTTGAGAGTACCCCTTGATTTGAAGGTATTTTTTGGAGGCCAAGGTGGCCTCAGTGTCAAGGAATGTTTAAGCCCATATTTGGTTGGTTTGTCAGCTATGACCATTCCTGAACTAAAATAGCCTGGATTTTTGCAGCACCCTCCACAGGAGGCTGCCCTTGAAGAAAGTGTGGATTCTGCATGCAAGTGCAGAATGCTGTCACTAGTTTGCTGTCTTGGACAGTGGGGGGGAAACATATCACTCCTATTCTGAGAACTTTGTACAGGCTATATGTTAGGCACCAAGCCCAATTCAAAGTATTTGTACTGATGTGTAAAACCAAATATAACCTAGAATCCAAATAGTTGAAGAGGTGCCTCCCCGAATATGGCCGCCCGACCTGTTTGTTAAGTTCTGCAGAGTTGATGTTGCTGCTGATGAGTGAGAATTCTGTGGTGGTGGCACAAGCCAGGGCCTTCTCTGTGACAGCTCCTTGTTTATGGAACTTTCTTCTGATGGATATAATATTGTCCCTTGAATAAATGGCATTTAGGTGCCACCTTAAAACCTTATTTTGCCTGGCATTTGTTAGTTAATTGCACACTGTTGCTGAGAGAGTACATTGTTTGCTGCTGCTGTTTTTTTTAAAAAAATTGTATGTATTAGTTGTAATTTCATTTTAGGCTTCTGTATATACATATATTCTGTATATGTATCTTTTTATGAACTGTTAGCCACCTGTGAGTAGGAGGAATGGTGGTGTGTACGAAGTATAAATAATTTGTCGTACTTGGTTATTGCAAGGATTACAGCCAGTTAGTATACATGAAGTGCTTTTGAATGCTTGAAAGTGCTATATATATGTAAAGTGCTAGCCTTTGCTCTAAACTCATTTGGAGACCTTCCAGGGTGGACTTGATTTAAATCACTAGATTTAAATCATTTTTTTACAGAAAGACTCATTCTTGCTGGTATAATCTTAGTATTTACAACCAGATGAAGTTTCATTTTTGGAATAATAAATTTTCAGAGTAGTTTTTACAGTTATATCAAAAATTACTGATTTGGTTATACTATTAGAAATACAATAGTACTTATATTTAGTTTAGCTTGAATACCTGCAAGTTATTTGTCGAATACAAGTTGTTCCAGTAAAATATAACTCTGTTGATGTATTTTGTGCCTGCCTTGTATTGAATAAACTGACTCCTGTTATTATTAGAATCAATACATTCTAAAAGTATTTAGTTGGCATTTCAAGAATGTCTGTTGAGTGGAAAAATAGTAGAAATCATTCTTGAAAAACTATTGAGTTTTTGATAAAACCTTTCTTGGGGTACTTGAAGCAAATCATTTATTCATTATATTAATATATCTTCTTTCTGCCAAGGCACCCAAGGCAGTTTAGAATTTTAAATGATACAAATGATTAACATGTAAAATTGGCCAGGTGAGGAGGGCACATTCTGGCTGGATAAAGGTCTAATGTTGTCTTCACCTCCCTCCTTCAGTCTCTGCTTCCTCCCCACAGGGCAGATGGTGTCTGCTGGACCTCAAATACCCTTGTTCAGTCACAGTTTTATTGTTCTGTGTAGGATTGGAAATATATACCATATAATCTATAAGCCAATAACATTGACACATGATCTCATTTCTCTTAAATTCCCCTTGTGCCATCAATAATATACTTCTAAAAGTCTGTATGAATTCATTCACCTTGTTATCTTGAACGGTTATAAGTAAGTTTCAAGTAACAGCAGGGTAAGGTCTGAACTAAATATTTTTACTATTGGCAGGATCTAATTATAGAGCTCTGTTTGTTCTTCTGACTTCATTGTACTCAGTACTTTGATTGTGAGCTACCTTGGTAATTGTGCAAACCAAAGGGTGACATCTAAATGTTTAAACACAAACTTTAAATTAAATAGAAAGTAATAGGTAATATTTAAAACCATTACTATTTTATTTCTTTCAGATATACAATGAAAAGGAACTACTTCAAGGAAAACTGGATCTCCTTAGTGACACCAATATGGTGGACTTCGCTATGGATGTCTACAAAAACCTTTATTCTGATGATATTCCTCATGGTAAGCTGTCTACTTATAAATAAAACTGTGACAGGATCTACAGTCAGCCCTTGTGCCTTAATAATAAAGCCCACGACTTGAAGTTACTATCGTATACTGATCTTTAATGTTGACTAAATCCCAATTGTTTGTTTAAAAAATAATGTCATTTTGTTCTGCCAAAATTCTTTTTCAGTTCTATTCATATATTTTAATGTTTTGGCTTCTGAGTCCCACTGCATGCCTCCTCCCACCCAAACACAGATTCTAAGACAAAAGATGAAGGGAGATGCATTTGTCTATCCTCAAGGCCTAGAGTCTCTGTCTGCATTGGGGGCGTGGGGAAGGGCCACATTGAAAAAACAGTTCTGGCCTATCTCTTGCTGTGGTAGAGGCCGTGACCTCAGTGATGATGGAAGGGTAGAGAGAATAAGAAGAGTAGAGCATGAGAAAGGACTAGAACATTGTCCCACTCCTTTCCCCACTTGTCAAAGTTGACATGCCTTAGAATTATGTAAATTAGAATTATGTAAATATTACAAAGAATCGGTGTTAACCAGATGGCTGTCTCTACTTCCATATTTCTTTGAATGACAAGATTTCCCTAAAACAGGGCATAGCTCATCTATATTGGAGCCCTCTTTATCAGGCAAGTCATGCTTCTTTATGCATTGGGATAGGAGGTGAGACTTTATGCACATTGGTGGAATATTGGGGCTCCCTGGAAAATGTCTCTTTTGTTTGCCTGGATCTATCTGTCACTGAGGAATTTTATCACACTTTCTGGTCTAAAATGTTCCCACTTAAATCTGTTCACATTCATTTTCTCAATGCACAGATTGAGTTTATATCCACACTATTCAATGAAATGTTTATGGCCTAAAATATGTAGTAGTATTGTGGAGCTTGAGTCAAGTGTTCAAACATCTAAACTGCTATATTCAAGATTTTTTTTTCCTTCAAAAAAACGGACACCATAAATATTCTAAAAGTTTGGTAAGCAAGTAGTACTTCTGATTTATTCAGGTTCTTGCTTGTTTTGTCTGAGCCCATTTGAAAACTTCACTTGTCAAATACTCTTTTCCCCATTGCATTCAGAATAGGTGTTTAGATCTCTTTCTTGAAGCTTGTGGATTACTCTGCTGAGATACAATCAGTAGTAGCAAGACATATTTAAACAAGTTATTTTATTGAGCTAATAATCAATTCTGTATAACTGATTAGGACCTAGGTGAATAAAATTTGAGAATTCTTGGGTACACAGTATTATCTTGCTTGGTTGACTATTGCTGATAGAACTTTTTGTATAGATGACTTCTATCCCCCCCCTTTTTCTCACCAGCTTTGCGTGAAAAGAGAACTACAGTTGTTGCACAGCTAAAACAGCTTCAGGCAGAAACTGAACCTATTGTCAAAATGTTTGAAGACCCAGAAACTACCCGGCAAATGCAGTCCACTAGGTAATGCTTTTGGATGTTGCCTTCCTGCAAAGGTTTGCAGAATTTGCTACTTGAGTGTAATTGGATAATTTTTCAAGTTTTATCTTCTAATTGCATGAGCCTCAGTGCAATCCTGTGCATGCCTACTCAGAAGTAAGTCTCCCAGTTGTAAATCCCATGTAAGTGTACGTAGGTTTGTAGCCTATGTAGTCACTAGGATGGTTTATCATCTAAATTAGAAATGGAAATAGTTCTGCCTATGTGCAGCTGATGTTCTGTGGATTTTAATTTGTGAAACCTACCGTAATTCAAACATGCTTGAAATTATTAACTTGGAAGTTCTTTCAGATGAGAGAGATTGACATGTATCCCACATGGGAAATTGAGTCTTTAAACTTCCATTTAGCTAATCGTGTCTCATCCTCTAGACTAGAGCAATCTGGTGCTCTCCACATTTTGGACTCTAGTTCTCATCAGGCCCACCACAGCTATGTTAGCTGGGGCTCTTCAGAGTTGCAGCCTGAAACATTTGGGAAAGGTTGCACAGGGTAACTCAGATATTTCGACAATCATACCCCATTGCCTTAGGATCCAAGATGTACCTTTACTTACTTTTTAAAAAAATATTACTTTATTAATTTTCCAAAAACAACAAAAAATGAAAGCAACAATACATATTCAAACATAAAAAAAGTAGTTGACTTCCCCCATTTCCTTCCCTGGTTCCATTGTTTATCATCATACCGCATGTCCATTTTAAATGATAAAATCATTACTTATTGTCCAGTCATAAAGTCTTTACAAGTCTTTTTAAAATCCTGCTAACGTATTAACCTGTGTACATTGCTTCTGTATATATGCAATAAAGTCCTTCCAATCTTCTTTAAATTCATTGTCATCTCTTCCTCTTAATTTCAAAGTCAATTTTGCCATTTCAGCATATTCCATTAACTTCACTTGCCAATCTTCTTTAGCTGGGACACCTAATTCTTACCAATTTTGTGCTAATAATATTCATGCAGCAGTCGTCGCATACTTAAACTTTTTGCAGTCTTGGCATATCCACTCCTGTAATACCTAGTAGGAAAGCTTCTGGTTTTTCAACAAACGTTATTTTAAACATCATCATTAATTCATTATAAATCATTTCCCAGTACTTCTTAACAATTTTGCAATCCCACTGCATATGAAAAAAAGTCCCTTCTGTTGATTTACATTTCCAACACTTACTTTCTTTATTTTTATACAATTTTGCTAATTTTACTGGAGTTAGCTACCATCTGTACATCATTTTCATATAATTTTCTTGAATTGCCATACATGCAGTAAATTATATATTTCAGTCTTCCATAATTTTTCCCAATCTTCCATTGATGTACCGTATAAGATGACTTTCTAACCCATGAAAATCGTCTCAAAAGTTGGGGGGCCATCTTATACACCGGGTACTAGAATCTGGGAGTCCCTGAAGAAGTGCACGCTCGGGAGAGGGCTTCGCGACCTGGATTAGCCCGACAAACAAAAGGGAAGGCTTTCTTGCACTGTCGGCTCCTGTTTTAGAGAGGGAGAGGGGGCTGAGCTGTGTGTGCTCAGCTTGCTAGGGGTTAAAAGGAACTGAGCAGGAGTCCTAGAGAGGATAGCCCGCTCAGCCCAGCTGCCCGAAGCTGCACAAAAGGGAAGGCATTCCTGCAAGGAGAAGGCTGTTGTCTCTCTCCTCTGCAAGTGCTGCCTTCTGGGTGGGCGGACGGTGCTCTTGCTTTAAAGAGGGAGAGGGGCTGAGCTGGGTGCGCTCGGCTTGCCCAGCCACCCGGGAAGGCTTTCCTGCAAGGAGAAGGCTGTTGTCTCTCTGCTCTGCAAGTGCTGCCTTCTGGGTGGGTGGAAGGAGCCCCAAAACAAGAAAATGCCATCGAGTTTCAATGAAACCCAGGAGCATAGGAAGTTGCCTTATAGACCACTATAAATCATTGATATACTTATGACATCAGATGATGAACAGGAGAATTTTGAAGGCTTTTATCTTGAAATTTTGTTAAATACCATAAGGAAGGAGGACAAAGTGAAAGGAATTGTGATTGGTAACAAAAGGTTCAAAGTAAAGGCCTTTGCTGACGATATCATCATTACAACAGAAGACCCAAAATCAAGTATACCTAGCGCTATAAACAAAATAGAAGAGTATGGAGAGCTGGCAGGCTTAAAAATAAATTATAATAAAACAAACATTTTAGTAAAGAATTTGGAAGATAATGAAGAAAAACAATTACAGGATATCACAAAGTTGAAAATTAGCAAAAATATTTAGGAGTACAGATGTCAATCAAAGGAATAGATTTGATTCAAGATAATTATATTGAAACTTGGAAGCAAATAAGGAAAAAATTTGAAGTATGGAAGAAATTAAAACTATCGTTCCTGGGCAAGATATCAGCGATTAAAATGTGTGTTGTCCCAAAGATGAATTATCTCTTTCAAAATTTACCATTGTTGGGGAAAGGAGAAGCATTTTAAAGACTGGAAGAAAGATATTGCCAACTTTATATGGAATCTCAAACTTATACCAGACGTTGTTAGAATGGGAAACTGAAGAGGAGCTAACGAAAAATTCTATGATTAAATGGAGCCAGGATTTAGGGAAAACAATCAATCTACAAAAATGGGAACAATTATGGAAAAGAGATTCGAAATTCACTCCAAATTATGATTTGATAGAAAATTTATTAAAAATGCAAAACCAATGGCATCTGACGCCGGCCAAACTCGCTAAAATGTATCCGGGGGCTAGTAACAAATGTTGGAATTTTTAAATAAAGAATTTTTAAAAATCCTGAAGTACTCTTTAAAAAAGCAACCAGAAATTTTCTTACTAGGAATGCTAGAGGATGATATAAAACCCAAGGACAGATGCATAGTAAGTTATGCGACAGCTTCAGCAAGGCTTTCAATAGCAAAAGCATGGAAATCGCAAGAGGTCCCAAGTAAGGAATATTGGCTACAAAAATTAATATTATAATTTGGAAAAAAACATGAGATAATAGAAGAAACGAGACCGGAAGAAATTGAAAATAAATGGAAATTGCTTATGGACTATATAAATACATTTGTGGAAAGGCCGACTCTTCTCTTAGATGTATAAGGGTTCTAGAATTTAGTTAAATTAGTTCATTGAAATAATTACCTAAAGTATCTTGTTGTAAGTTATATGTATTTATTAGATCAAATCATATAAAAATTAAATAATTATCGAAGAAGTATAGTGTGTGATTTACAATAGGCTCGGTGTGGATAAGTCCAACCCAGGCTGAGAAGTAACAAGGGTAGGGGCAGGGGTGGGAAAAAGGGAGGAGGGGGCGGGGAATATGTATATTACAATATGTTAAATTGCATTGGAGATGTAATCTTTTTGTATATGTTTCTTTTTTGTATGATTGAAATATTTAATAATTTTTTTAAAAAAAATTAAAAGAGAAACTGTCAAGTGCCACTGCTGCATCTGCCACTGTTTCCATACCCTTTTTTTAACCATCTGGTTTGGGGATTGCAGAGCTAGGTACTATCCCCTAAAGGGCTGTATTTGGTTAAGAGGTGACAGGTGCTGATTTCTACCGCAGAGGAAAAAGGATTACAGGTGACGGGACATAATAGGATGCTGTCTAAGGCAGAGAGATACTGCTCTTACACTCTCCAGAAAACAAGAGGAGGGCTATTGCACCCTGTGCCCATATTACAGTGGTACCTCTACTTACGAATATAATGCGTTCCGAACGCACATTCGTAAGTTGAAAAAGTTTGTAACTCCAATCCCATAGGAATGCATTGGGAGAAAAAAAATGCAAGTCGAAGCAACCCTATCTAAAAATCCGTAAGTAGAAAAAATCCTATCTAAACCGCATCCAAGATGGCGGACGGAGCTCCGTTCGTAAGTAGAAACATTCATAAGTAGAGTTAATCGTAAGTAGAGGTACCACTGTATTGAAAGTTAAATAATACCCAGCCGGCGGCATGCAAAAATGCATGCTGCAGCAGTGTGAGAGTTGGCCTTGAGTGAAAATGAATTTACTTGTTCATATATGAAATGTAGAAAAATGAATTTGCTTTCGGTGAACAGAAATGTTTCTCTAATGTTTCTGTGTGATTTATAACTACAATGAATTCTTCTTTATTACAGGGATGGTCGGATGCTATTTGACTACTTAGCTGACAAACATGGTGTAGGTATCAATTATTAAATCTGTAAAATTATGTATGCATGATGCAAAATAAATGGGCTTCAGATTTGAGAACTGGTCATGTGATTGATTGTGTCCTTCTGTTATGTATGTATTTGTAGCCTGCCTTGTATACTGAGTGGTCCCAGGGCAGGTTATAAAAGCACAGTTAAATATTAAAATCACATACCTCTTTTATGCAATGATTCTAAACTTATGGTGAGCAGCTATTTTAATGTTTAGTCTCACAATGTGAGCTGTGAGGTGGAGAGAGATGTCTGTTAGTGGGAGCAGAGTCATTCCATTGGCCATAAGTTAACCATTCTATTTGGGTATTGAAATCAAAGTTCCTCTGAGTATGACTTAGTTAGATACAACCCTGTGTATTGATTGGTTCAAAAGGGATGCAAGCTGGAAGGCCCTCTGGCAAAAGGCTTTGACATCTACTGGCTAGATAAGTGATGAGAATTCAGTCAGTACTGAACTGGGCATGTCACGTGAATTTTTAAAAGGGGAAATTCAGGCCTCTGAGTCACAATCTAGTCACTTGGAAACAGTTTCTGGTTGTCAGTGCTGGTTGACATTACTAATGACAAGTCTGATTAAATCTCATTCTACCTTTTCACAAAGACAAGTTTTAGTTAGATTATGTCCATTTCAGCATTGTCTAAGCATGCACAGAATGAGGACTTCATTGTTGTGGGTGAAGTATAACTTTTTTGAATATTTTTGCAATGTAACAGACTTCTGCAAGTTAAACAAAAACAAACCTAGTATATTTGAGAAATAGGTTCTATTGCACCATGCTCCCTGCTATGGTAGCTTTGCACTTGGGAAGAATTCATGAGCCCCCACCATCAATAATTTTGTGCCCTCAGGACTTTGCCTCTACATTATTCTGCTGAATATTTAGACAAGACTGAACTACCTCCAAAGCAATTTCTTGAAACATTTTTGATATTTGTTCTGTTTGTCTTGCAGTTTAGGCAAGAGTATCTAGATACACTCTACAGGTATGCAAAATTCCAGTATGAATGTGGCAACTATTCAGGAGCAGCAGAATACCTGTACTTCTTTAGAGTATTGGTAAGTTTTTTGTATATATAAATAATTTAAGATTATACTTTTAAAAAGTTTGTGGGCCCTAAATTGGACATCCATATGAGTTTGCTTTTAATTTTGAGTGCTAATATGAATATAAATTCCTCCTTTCAGGGTAGACACTTTCTAGTAAAACCTCTAAATTATTGGCAAAATCAATGTGTTCCGCGTGTGTGTGTGTGATTTTTGAGAGCAAGCTGGAAATCTTATTCTTTCACCTCAGCTGTAGTCAAACAGTGTACCTGCCTAAAGAGAAACAAAACTGTTTCTTAGAATGGCACTGCTGCAATTAACTTAGTCTTTACCTCACTTGTTGTTTAGTTGTGTCCTTCATGACCCCATGGACCATAGCACGCCAGGCACTCACTTGAGTCCTGTCTTTGTAACTGCAACATGAAAAGTTAGATGCGGACTTGGCTTTCAAGTACCACACCAGTCCAGCCAGTGAGATCTAGCCACAAAGCTGTTGCAGATTCTCATTTTACCTATTGTACTTAATGAAATATATGCAGATGGGGATGATTTATTTTTTAAGACTGTAGCTTACTGCTTCACTGTTTTAATACTTTTTTATTTCATTGTAATTTTATTGCTGTATGTATTGTATAAGCTGCTTTGAGATGCCATTTGGGCTGGCAACAGGGTTTAAATGTAGGAAAATAAATAAAAACATAAAATACATAGCAGAACATTTAATTTCTAAATTAATTACAGAAACAGAAAAGTGCTGAGGCACAACTAAAGTGAAGGAATTAGATGGTAATGCTGAATTTAGTGGTTCCTTTTGAGAATTTTGTCAGTGTTTGTCAGTCTTTCCTTTTAATATCATGAAAGACTTTGAGTAGTACAGTGGTGCCTCACTAGACGAATTTAATTCATTCCACAGGTCTTTTCTTATAACAAAAAATTCGTCTAGCGAATCCCATAGGAATGCATTGAATTTTTTTTTGAATTTTTTTTTGTCCATAGGAACGCATTAATTGAATTTCAATGCATTCCTATGGGAAACCGCGATTCGCTAGACGAATTTTTCGTAAAACGAATTTGTCTAGCGAGGCAACCTCCGCTAGAAAAAACCTTTCGTTAAGCGGAAATTTCGTTAAGCAGGGCATTCGTTAAGCGAGGCATCACTGTAGTCTTGTACTTTGGAAATGGCTTATACCAATAGTTCAGAAATGTGGCAACTTAGAACAACATGAAGAGTTGATTATTCATGTCACTTTGTGTGGTGATAAGAGCAGATCTAGGGCAGTGAACTTTTTGTGGCTGGTTGAATGAACGTTTTATTCTGTTTAGAAATGGAAATTAATGGTTGGATAAACTGACATTTTGAAGCTAGTCTACTCTAATATAGCCTTACCTGAAGTTGTGGAGAGCTGAGTAAAAAATGGCATGTATGACGTTGTGCCCTGAACTTGAGCAAAGTAATGTCATAGTCTTTTCCCCACCCTCAGCTAGGGGGGGTGGGGGGGATGAAAATATGTATGGTTCTAATATCATTTGAGGGTTCTGGAGTGTGTATGTATGACATTATTTGATATCCTCAACAAATTTAGTCTCTCTGATCTTTCTGAGCACAACTTTCAGTTAAATGACAAAGCTTGTTACTGGGATGGAAGTATAATGATAATGAGGTAGCATTCAAGGCACAGCGACAACTAGCTGATGAGGCAGTAGTTGATGCTCAAATTTCAGAAACTTCAAGGGCAGAGGAAATCCAGTTTAGGTGGATAGATCTTTCTGGAGACATGGCAATGTACAGTGCTTGATCCAACTTTTCTTTCTTTTTTAAAAAATTATTTATTAGGCATTTTCTCTTCAGTCTTTCAGAATTTCAGTTATATTCTGTAGATTTTAAAATAATGGTTAAATACGGTATGCAACTGTTAATGTTTTGAGAGAAGCTAGTTTACTTGTCTCTGAGAAGAAATTTTTGTTTAAGTGAGATTTTTGAGAAACGCAGGCTATGAAAGTACCGTATTTTTCGCTCCATAAGACACACCCAACCAAAAGACGCACCTAATTTTTAGAGGAGGAAAGGGGAAAACCCTTTTTTTGGGGGGGGGGATCAGCTCAAAGTTGTGCAGTTTCTTGCAGCTTTTTTTGCAAATGGAAAAAGGCCCGTTTGGGGGGATCAGCACACAGTTGTGCAGCTTTTTTGCAAAGGGGAAAAGCTCCATTTTTTTGAGCATCAGCTCAAAGTTGTTCAGCTTCTTTTGCAAATGGGGAAAGCCCCGTTTTGTGGGGGATTAGCTCACAGTTCTGCAGCTTTTTTGCAAAGGGAGAAAGCTCCATTTTTGAGGACCATCTTAGTTGCTGGGCTTACCTTGGAAAGGGAAAATAATCCTGTTTTTATGGGGTTCAACTCACAGTTCTGCATTTTCTTTAGGAAAGGAAAGGGAGCCATTTCTACAGTTTCCAGACAGATAATCTAATCAGCCAGTCACATGTCGCTGGGGAAACATACAGCCTCCCTCTGCAGAACATTGCAACAATGGAGGCTTGGGCAAGGGGGCGGGGCCTGGAAGGGAGCTAGCTTCCCTTATCTCCCTTCCAGATCTCTTGCAATCAGCTGCTGAGCAGGTTCCTTTCAACTCCCTCTTTCCGTCTTGTTAGCCTTTAGCTCTTCCTAAAAATAAAAAAAACCACAAACAAACCACGATCTGCTTTTTGCCCTTGGGCAATCCGGCTCCCGGGACCATGCATTTGCTTCATAAGATGCACAGACATTTCCTCTTACTTTTTAGGAGGAAAAAAGTGTGTCTTATGGAGCGAAAAATATGGTACCATTGTAATGGATTTGAGGCTATAGTGTTGTTCTCTGAATGACTTGCAGTTTGGTCTTGTGTCAGCTAAAGCTGATTGACCCTAACTTGAAATTCAGTACAGTAATTTTTTCTTTTGGCACATATGTGGATTTGTGTTACAAGGTGCCTTATAAATAGTAAGAAAGAATAAATGTGTTGAAACAACCCATGCTGAGCTGTAAGGGTGCATATTGTAATTCTACAAGTTCTCTATTATATAATGATATCTTAAGCTGAAATTACAGAAAGGGTCATGCCATCCCCATAGCCATCCCTGTTAAGCAGTCCGTACAAGCCATTACTCTAGACTATAGTAGTCTGCTATAGATTTTCCTCATTCTGATTAGCAGAGGTTTTCTGTAGAGCTGGTGGTTTTATTAGTTAAGCTTTAAACCCTTTTAAATTAGTGCGTGAAACCCCAAACTACACTGAAGTATTGTTGACAAAGGAATTCTTATTGCTTGCATTGAAAGTTCTGTGCAGAAGCTGTGGCTGCCAATTCTCCAGGCTTTCCTGGTTTTTAAAATCTCCAGCTGAATCTCCTTGGAAATGCCTAGTGCCGCTGATTGTTTCCTAGAAAATCAAAACTGATTTACTAAATGAAACACAGCTCATTCTCCCAAAATTGTGGAACAAGCATGTCAGTGGCATATTCTCTCTCTACTGGTGCCAGCAAGTCTCTAATCAAAATGTTTGACCTAGAGAAGTATTAAATTATTGTGGTTATTGTAATTGGATTCACTTATTTAAAACAGGTTCCATCAACAGATAGAAATGCTTTGAGTTCACTCTGGGGAAAGCTGGCATCTGAAATTCTGATGCAGAACTGGGATGCTGCCATGGAGGACCTTACAAGATTGAAAGAGACAATTGACAATAATGTGAGTTTATTTTTATTTACATATTGACAGATAGCTGGTGTGGGAAGAGGAATTGCAGCTGGTGGATGTTGGCAAATATTTAATATCACTTCACATTTTGCTCAAAATAGTTATGGTTAGCAGTGCTCTTGGAGTCTTTCTTTTTAGGCAACTTTTGCCTGAGAAGTCAACTAAATCAACTGATTTGTTGATGATTCCCCATTGCTTAAAAGAAATGGGAATGTGGCTTTCAGAAGGGGAGTAGCAAGTGGCTAGATACAATAAAAGTTTAAAATCTGTGTAGAAAGAGTGTTTTTAAGGACATATTTCTGTTCTCATATTACCATATGATAGTAGAACTAAGGCAGGGGTCCCCAAACCACGGCCCCCGGGCCGGATGCGGCCCAATTGGCCTCCCAATCCGGCCCGCGACGACCCCCGCCGCCTGCTGCCGCCGCCCGCTCTTACGGCACGCGGCGCGGCGGCGATCTTCAAAATCGGCAAAAAATCGCCGAAAATCCTTTGTGTGCATGCGTATGGGCCTCTCCCGACCCAGAAGAGGTCATTTCCGATGCACTTCCGGGTCGGGGGAGGCCCATACGCATGCGCACAAGCGATTTCCGGCGATTTTTTTCCGACTGTGTGCGCACGGGCGCGCACTCCCCCGCCCTCCGGCCTGCTGCGCGCGCACTCCCCTGCCCTCCGGCCCGGTAAGTCTGGGGACCCCTGAACTAAGTGTTGCCTACTTGTGAGTGATTGAGACTCTGAAGGGTTTCAGACAGGCGCCTTTACCAGCCTGACCTGAAGACGTTAAGGATTGAATCTGGGATCTTTTGTATGCAAAACATGTTGCTCAACTATACCATACCACTATAGCATTTCAGAACTCATGCTGCCTCTGACGTCAGGAAGCTGTTGATGGTAGAGACAGTGGGTCCCACCTCTCCTGGGTGGCATCATGAGCTGTGCCTCTGCAGTTTTGCAGCAGCTCCTTGCTATTACTTGCAGGCAGAGGAGGCAGTAGTATGCAGAGGTATGGTATTGGCTGGGCACTATGTTGAATGATTTTTCCTAGTTGGTATGGTGGCTCAAGGATAGTCATGCAGGACCTGTACAAGTTGAAACTCTGTTGTAGCCTACTAACAATTGGAGTCCAGAATACATAGAATTGGCTTTCTGCGTTTCCAAAGCCAGGAAATTGTGCTCAGTGCTGTGGCAGTGGGGAAATCCAGCCAGATGCACGGCGTATAAATAAATAAGTTACACGAGAGTTTTCTGTCCCTTCCACCCCCTGTAGCCACTGCTACCTCTGAATTCGCAGGGGTGGAGACTATCCTGGGAAATGTGGGCATTTTGCTTGGGGGGGGGGGAGGAATGTCCCTCCTGTAAACTTAACTTTACTTAGGATCCAAGAACTAAAGTACTGTAAATGTAAACTGTTCAGTAAAATACCTTTCTATTTTTTCAGTCCGTCAGCTCTCCTCTCCAGTCTCTTCAGCAGAGAACATGGCTCATTCACTGGTCTCTCTTCGTTTTCTTCAACCATCCTAAAGGCAGAGATAACATAATTGATCTTTTTCTCTATCAGCCCCAGTGAGTTGATATATACCTACAAAAAAGGGGGGATGTGTAAGAATGTAGTAATCCAGTTTTCTGCCCTGATGATGTTAAACATTTCTACATTCTTTAGAAGGTTGTTCTATGCCTTTGAAGTAAATGTACTGTTGTATCCTTTCCACGGTTTTGAGGGTACAATATAGCTCCATATTCTCTTACACTTTTTAAAACTGGTATGTCTGCATAAACATGCATAGAATCCGGCTAGATGCATGTGAAGCCCAGACATTTAGGAAACAGAAGTAAACTCTTAATCTAAGGAGTTGAATAGAAATTTGATTACATTTATAATCAAACTCTTATAACTCTTGGCAAAAATGAAAGGTACTAAGTGCTTCATGTTACATTACCGTAGAAACTTAGCTATGTGATTAGCAATTTGATACTTGATGTGCCAAGTTTAAAGGTTTCTGCAGTACTATGATGCATCAAATACTGAAGGGCTGAATATTAAAGGTACAATCCTTTTAGTGGCAACTACCATAAACTTGGAAGAGGCATTATTTCATAGGTAACTTCATCTTGGCATGCTGTCTCTGATATTATATTACGGTACATTTAAAGTTGCCACAAAGAATTTTAAGAGTACAGTCTATTTTAGGGTAGGTGGGTGGTGATGTCAGTGTTGCATGAGGTAATGCACTGATTCATTGCCATCTTCTAGTGTTTTTCAAGGACGTATGATTCATCTGTTGTAGCCCTTATATGCATTATAGACAAACAGTATGTGTGAATTAATCTCAAGACTGATCTGTCTCGGACAACCTCTACTCCAAATAATTTTATTGCACTCTTATTATGATGGCAACTGTTTCCACTTAAGTTTGCACCCATTTTCCATCTGCAGTCAATCCTGATTTGTTTCGGAATACTGTTTTTGCCTAGTGCCTTTCAATTCTTATTTCATGCAACGCCATATTACAATTTAGGAGGTTAAATTTGTGTGGAATTTAGTGTATATTTTGTCTATCATTTACCATCTCACAATTTGGTTTTAGATGATGATTTTGATTTGCATTCTGCCCTTTCTTACAGTGCAGCCTAGGGTGTAGGAATGGCAACAGAAACAAAACATGAAAAAACAACAAGTAAAAGTAGCTAAAAACATTCCTAAAGCATTTAGCATACAGTACAATCTCTTTGAAATTGATAACATTTTGTGAGAGTAACCAATTTTAAGTAACATAATAACATAATATTCCCGTTAAGGAAATGTCCTGAATGCAACAAACTGAAAAGCAGCCAAATATTACCACCAACTCTGCTGTCTAGCTTAAACTTAAAATATTTATGATATGTGCTTGAAATTGTATATTCCTGCTCAATAGTCTTATTTGTTGGTAGAGAGTTCAAAGACATTATTTTCTGATGGTTAGATTGGTAAACTTGCCTCAGGGTTCAAATGTTACAATGATTTGGTCTGTGATCAGTTGATTCCAACTGATGGGAGACAATATTGAACTTAGTTTTACTCAGGGCAGGACATTGAAATTAATGAACATTACTAAGTTGGTCCATTAATTTGGCTGGGTCTACTGGGAGTAATTGAATGCCACCCCTTAATGTAAAAATGGGCCTTTCTCGGTGAGGATAAAAATATAAACAAAAGGATCACATTTATGGGCAAATGCCAGAGCACAGGAGCTTGTAAGAGACACTGGCAACTTCCTACTTATTTTTCCTCTTTTTTTTGTGGGATGAAGAAAACAAAAGCTGTTTGGGGAAGTTTTAATGTTTGATGTTTTATTGTGTTTTTAATATTCTGTTGGCTCAGAGTTGACCCATAAGCTGCCCAGGGTGGCTGGGGAGACCCGGTCAGGTGGGCGGGGTATAAGTAGTAAATTACTACTACTACAAAAGTTGCTGGAGCTCCAGTAGGCAAGGCTTTTTCCTCTTCTGACTTGAGTTTTCTTATATTCTCGTTTCCTTCAAAAAAATTCCTTCTCACTCTACAAAACATTCTGCTTGTGCAGGTATCTTAATGCAATTCAGACGATGTGCCCACATATTCTTCGATATCTGACTACAGCAGTAATAACAAACAAAGATGTTCGGAAACGTAGGCAAGTGTTGAAAGACTTAGTCAAGGTTATTCAGCAGGTAAGGCATACTTTGTTCATACTGCTAATTATAAAAAGCCTACTTTCTAAGTATGACTGTATTTGAACAGAGGCTGTGGGCCCTACCCGACTGTTGCTATTATGGGATGGGATCAGTCACATGCCAACAAATTCATGTTGTGCAATTATCACTGATTAGGAGGTCTGGCACAACAAAACTGCTTCCTTAAAAGATCTGACTTTTTATGATACAAGAAGTAATGGGAAAATCCACTGGAAAGTATGGGATAGCACTTGATTTGACGCAATAGGATCTAATCTCTGCAAACAAATCAGGATGAATGCTCAATAAACAAGCCACCTGGAAGTATCTGATACCAAGTTGAAACTTTGTTTTTAGTAGCAACATCAAAAGCTTGTAAAGAGCTTATTATTATAATTTGGGATGTGTTCTGTGGTGCCCATTGGTGCCAAGTTGGGGACTCCAGCAATGAGGGATTTTTGATACAAATGTTTGGGAGTAGAATTTGGAGTTAATCACACAACTATTCTTCACTATGCAGGAATCCTATACCTATAAGGACCCAATAACAGAGTTTGTAGAGTGCTTGTATGTGAACTTCGACTTTGATGGAGCTCAGAAAAAGCTGAGAGAATGTGAATCGGTAAGGGTTTTGTTAAAGATTACTCTTGTTAACAACAAAGAGCCTGTATGTTGGCCACAGATTCATTATATTGCCCCAAAACAAAAACCTCCATGTATTCACAATCTCTTGTTTAAAGTATCAATTAATGTTTGAGAGATCTGGGAATATTGGGGAAATGTGCCCCTACCAGTAACACAGTAGTTTAAGATTGCTCAGATCTGGGGCTACATGATTAGCATCCTGCTCATCTAATCTTCAACCACAGCATCCCAACACTAGATTGTCTGGGGCTAGGTGAGCTGAAAACTTCCTCAGTCTCATCAGTACAATGTTTTGAAGGGTATTTTTACTTCTTTCTCCCAGTGGTCTGTGCAAGAATTCAAGGGGTTAATTGAGGTAAGGGTATGTATGTTTCATACTGTGAATCCCCAGTCCTAATTTTACCTTTCCTTTCAGGATATTTTTAAGGGCTTGGTGTTTGTAACTGAGGGATTGTCAGAGCTTTGCGATTTTTCTCACCCTTGTAATTCCTGTATGGCTTCTTGCAGGTTCTTGTGAATGATTTCTTCTTGGTGGCATGTCTGGAAGACTTCATTGAGAATGCTCGTCTCTTTATATTTGAGACTTTCTGCCGCATCCACCAGTGCATCAGCATAAAGTAAGAAAACTAGAAGCTCAGTAGGAAAACTCTTAGTTTGGTAACAAGTTGTACTTAAAGGATAATGTTGTGGAGTTGCTTCAATAGTGGTTGAATTATAAGCTAAAAAGAACTAACATTATGGCGACATTCGGCCATCGTACTAAACCAGGGGTGATGGTACCCTGCAACTAGCTTTCATCCAGGGGTCTGGGTTCTTCCCTCTAGCCCATAGGGAGCAGCTGAAGGGGTAAAGGGCCTTGAAGTTGTGCAGTTGCAGGTCCTTGATTTATTTGAATAATTTGTATACTAATTCATATTTCAAAGAAATCTCAGCGGTTTGTATCCTAGAAATGCCACTAAGATACAACAATAACATTTTAGATAAGAAGAGTTACATAACACCTTAAACATTGATGTAATCTAAAGCAACATATGGGGACCATAAGAACTACTGTCAGGTCCAAAATTCAGCAAAGAAACCATCAAATCTACAAGCATGCATTTATAGGTAGCAACAGGAGTAGTACTCTCACTTCTGCTGCTGTTCTCCGCTCAAGGTGAGCAAAATTACACACTCACCACTGCAAAAGATTATTGCTTTCACCAGGGAGCACCTGCAATCATTCTTCCTTATCAACAAAGGGAGAAGCTGGTGTCCTCTTTCTCTGTGTACCCCAAAAGAGTGATCTGCAGCAGCACAGGTTGTTGTTGTTAATACCCTGCCCATCTGGCTGGGTTTCCTCAGCCACTCTGGGCGGTTTCCAACAAAGATTAAAAATACATTAAAACACCAGTCATTAAAAACTTCCCTAAACAGGGCTGCCTTCAGATGTCTTCTATTTATTTGAGAATCTACATATATATCCCAAGGCAATCTGGAGACAAGATCTACAGACTGCTAAAATAATTGTAAAAATAGTTCAGAAACAACTGATTATACCTTTAAAAATAACACAGAAAGTTTGACATCACCATGGGCTACCTACAGGAGCAGTGAGCTAAAATTATTTTAGATGTTTTGAGTCTGAAAAATTAATGGAAAGAAAATCTTGTTCCGTGCCGTTATGATCCCAAAGGGGGTATCATTCTGACAAAACTTTTGAAAGTACTATCTGCTCATCTTAACTTGCTTGTGTGTGCTTGTTTATGTCAATAGGCACATATAAGTGATCCTGACCAGGAAGGGAAAGGAAAGATTCCCATGTCTCGTTAAGTGTGGTGCCTTCTAAATATTTCAGACCTTTATTGCAGATGTCATAAACCACACATCCTGAAAGTTTTCTCTTTCATCTTCACCCTTATAGTCAGCCAGTGTGTGAGAGGCTGAGCATGTGAATTTCAGATCTTCTCTCAAGATTGCCACATCATGCTGACCTGTTAGGATCAAACTTAAAAGTGCAGTTCCTCTGCACTAAGTCCCTGGCTTCAGACAAGAGCAGTGATTGAAGCTATTAAGTGTATATAGTCATGACTGTTAGGGGAAGAAATATGAATGAATCAATGCAGTTCAGGGAGGAAGTGCCTTTGACTGAGTCTTCTTGCTTGATTAGTCATTGTAACCCAGGGGTCCCCAAACTTTTTCAGCCGGGGGCCGGTCCACCGCCCTCAGACCCTTCGCTGGGCCGGACTATATTTTTTGGGGGTGGGGGGGAGCCGAAATCCTATGCACATTGAACATATTGCATTTGGTGCACAAAAAACAGGAAAACAATACAATATTTAAATTTAAAATAATGATTTTAATCAACACAAAATAATATTTTAAATAAAACAACACCATACAATATTTAAATTAAAGAATGATTGTAATCAACAAAAACTTCAATGGGAAGAATGGGAAGAATGGGCCTGCTTTTGGCTGATGAGATGGTCTATATCTGGTTCCATATTGGTCACTGCTAGTCTTAGCAAGTGATGTAAGTGTTCATCTGTCAGTCTTGATCTCGTGGGAGATTTCAGATGTTTCATCCTAGAGAAAGTTTGCTCGCAGACATATGTGCTGCCAAAGACCGTTGCAAATCTGAGTGCATGGTTTCTGATGTTTGGATATGTCTCTGAGGGGAGAGATGCGTAGAAATCTGCAAGGCTGCTTGTCTTGAATGCGTCTTTCAAAGCATCACAAGTTTGCAGTTCAATCAATTCCATTTGGTGAATGGGATCTGCAGTGTCAATGTCCACACAAAAAGGGTTTCGGAAAAGATGTATGTCCTTTTCATGGATGTGAAGCTCCTTAAATCTTGTTTGGAACTCCTTTTGCAGACTCTCCACTAAATCCACACATGCTTCTTTTGGGAATGGAACTGTTGGATTTCCCAATGACCGGTTTTGAGTTGTGGGGAGATGAAAAAAGTTTTTCTCCTTCACATGTCTAACAATTAAGTCTAATTTCCCTTGGAACGCTTTCACATGTGCAAACATTTCACCAATGAGCTTCCCCTTTCCTTGCAATTGAATATTGAAACTGTTCAGTAGCTCGGTTATGTCAGTCAGAAAGGCAAGCAGCCATTTCCATTCGTCATCTTGGAGCTCTGGCACTTCTCTGTCTTTCATCAGCATAAAATCATAAACTTGAGGAAGTAATTCGTAGAAACGTTTTAAAACTCTTCCTCGACTCAGCCAACGGACCTCTGTGTGGTATGGTAGATCTTCATGCTCAACATTTAACTCTGACAGAAATTCTTGAAACTGCCTGTGGTTAAGTGCATGAGCTCTAATGAAGTTCACACAGGACACCACAGTTTTCATGACTGCGTCCAACTTCAGCGATCTTTTGCAACACAGCACTTGTTGGTGGATAAGGCAGTGTATTGCTATTGGATGTGGCTGATTGTGTCTGTCCATCTCTTGGTTGATGTGTGCAACCACTCCTCTTGTACGCCCCACCATGCTAGGAGCACCATCTGTTGTGATACTGGCAAGTTTAGCCCAGTCCAACTTCAAATCATGGATAGTTTGCTGAACTTTTGCAAAGATATCCTCTCCAGTCGTTGTTCCCTTGATGCTTTGCAGTGCAGCAAGCTCTTCTGTGAATTCAAACTTTTCATTTGTTCCACGGATGAAAATTAGGAGTTGCGCAGAATCACGGATATCTGTGCTTTCGTCCAGTGCCAGCGAGAAGTAACGAAGCTTTTCTGAGGAATTTTGCAAAAGTTCATGCAAATTTCCCCCCATTTCTTCAATCCTACGAGTCACTGTGCTTCCAGAAAGACTCAATGTGGAAAACAATTCAGTCTTCTCCGGACACATCTCTTTGGAGGCTGTAAGAATACATTCTTTAACAAATTCTCCCTCTACAAAGGGTTTTCCATTGCGGGCTATAAGCCTGGAAATCTGAAAACTTGCTCGCAAAGACGAAATGTTCTCCTGCTTCCGCTTCACAAACACATTTTGTTGAGCTGTCAAGGCAGTTTTCAGTCTCGCTATTTCATCTTTTCTTAATTGTCCTGTCAAAGAAGAATATCTATCCTTGTGGTGAGTATTGTAGTGTCGTTGGATATTGAATTGCTTGAAGACAGACACTGTGTCGTGGCAAATAAGACAAACGCCTCTTTCTTTGTATTGGGTGAAAAAGTAGTCGTATGTCCACTGTTCGTTGAAAACTCTGCACTCGGAGTCCACTTTTCTTTTACGTGACATGATTTCCTATGGATGGAAAATTGGTGTCAGTAAAATACCAATAAACTTAGAAGAGCAAGAAAAATGATAATGGCAACAACTGATTATTTGCCATCGCCCTAACTATTTTATAACCATTCAGGGCTGTCTTAAGAGAAAGCAAAGCAGCGAATAAAATAAAATATATGTGTATTCTAGGCCCGTCTCTGAAAACTAACTATGCATTGCTAAACTAACACATTATTTCCACTCTGTACTGAGTTAATCCCTGTGCATGAAAATGTGCATAAAAATGTGCACTGGATATGGCCAAGGGCCATTCCACTGTGCTTGCTTACCTGGTGCCTTGGCGTTTCTCTCTGGGTGGGCAGCAGAGAGAGAGAGAGTCTCCTCTTTTTAAAAGGTGGAAGGACTGATGGGACGAAGAAGCTGGGGGTGAGGCCTGTGGGAAAGAGAGAAAACAGCTAAGCAGGAAAGAAAGGGGAACATTAGTCAATTCTGAAGATCTCAGATTTCAAGGCTGCAACTTTAAGTTCATTTCTCAATAAGAAATTTCTTCTCAATTCAGGGGGACATACTTATGAAAAAATATACATTTGGCAAAGCAGAAAGTGGTTTGTACAAGAGAGAACAGCTCTACAGGGCTTGGCCCTTCTAGAACCAAACAAGTGACTTTTAACATGAAGAAAGCGAGAAAATACACAAAGCATCTTTTGGCAGATGCGCCTACCCGTACCCAAAAGCTTCGCACTGCCGGAATCTCAGAAGAAGGAACTCCTGTTCCAAACCTGGGCTGGAACTCCCAAAGGAAGCCTGGAAACAAGCAATGGGAGAAAACTGGTTAGAGATGAGGTGGCATGGGGTAATTAATAACAGTTGTCTGCTGTGTCTGTGCTTGATGGGTGTTAACAATGCTAAGGCTTGCTTCATGCATGTATCCATTCATGTTGGTGCTGGCCACAACTCAGGCATGTGGAGGAGCTCCCCACGGAAAAACCACAGATGTGGCTTGAGTATATGTAAGCCAAGTCTAATGCAACACCCTCCCCCTGCCACACTTGAAAGGAAAGGGAAATGGTGTGCTCAAAGAGGGCTGGTGAGGAGGACATCAGGGGAAGGGTCGTGGGTCGGTGGTGGTTAGAGAACATACATTGCATTTCCATGCAGAACTGGGAGAGGCCTCCCCCTGAAACCCTGAAGAGCTGGGCTGACAAAACTGGGCTAGATAAATAGTCTGATTCAGCATAAAGAAGCTTCTGTGCAACTTGCAGGAAATTGAGAACCTTGTTCATAAAGTGGCAAGTCAAGAGTTGCAAAGAAGCATCTTTTCACTCACTCCCTTTGAGGGTATATATGTGGCAAAGCAACAAAGCTCTAACAAACTTAAGTAACGTGGTACCGGCTCTGAGCGAGGCATGTGCAAAGTGCCTTTTCCTCGCCAATGAGATGAACCCTCGAAAAGATCACTCGCCCCTCTGGTTCGGTTTGGCTCTGGAGAGCTTGCGCTCAGTTTGGGACAGCCAGGTGGGCAAGCCAGCGAGGCTTTGCTTGCCGGCGAGCTTGAGACTCACCCAGCGCCTTTAATTGTAGAATTTGGCCAGGTGGCGACGGAGGGGGCCATTAAGGGGACCGCGGCAATGGCGGCGGAGGAGGGAGCCACCAGGGCGGCTGCGGAGGGGGCCATTAAGGTGGCCGCGGCAATGGCGGCGGCGGAGGGGGCCACCAGGGCGGCGGCGGCAATGGCGACGGCGGCCAGGCGGCGGAGGGGGCCATTAAGGGAGCCGCGGCAATGGCGGCGGAGGAGGGAGCCACCAGGGCGGCTGCGGAGGGGGCCATTAAGGTGGCCGCGGCAATGGCGGCGGCGGAGGGGGCCACCAGGGCGGCGGCGGCAATGGCGACGGCGGCCAGGCGGCGGAGGGGGCCATTAAGGGAGCCGCGGCAATGGCGGCGGAGGAGGGAGCCACCAGGGCGGCTGCGGAGGGGGCCATTAAGGTGGCCGCGGCAATGGCGGCGGAGGAGGGAGCCACCAGGGCGGCTGCGGAGGGGGCCATTAGGGCGGTGGCCAGGCGGCCCAGGCCAACTCCTCTTCAAGCGGCAGGTCGGGCCAGCCCAGCTCCGGCGGCGGGAGCGGCAGCGCGGCTAAGCAGAAACACAGAAACATACACACACACACACACACACACACAAACCACGTACCTTTCAGCAGGGGCTGCTTGCGGCGGAGGGTGGAACGGCAGCAAAGAAAGGGGTTTCTCCGGCTGGCTCTGCTCTGGCAAGAAGCGGCTGCTGAAAATGGCGATCGGCCAGCTTTGCACAGCCCCTTTCCTCCTGTGCACGTGCAGCTGCTGCCCACCCATTGGCTGAAGCACTCCGACTTTTTGATTGGCTGCTGCTGGCCAACCACGATGAAGGAGAGGGGGGAAATGGCGACGAAGGAGGAAAATTGCTCTCGGCTTGGCTCTCGGCTTGAAAAAAAATTTTTTAAGTGCGGGATGGCCATGCTGATCCCCAGACCTTTCGCGGGCCGGATTGGAAGGCCAATTGGGCCGCATCCGGCCCGCGGGCCGTAGTCTGGGGACCCCTGTTGTAACCCAATGGATGGCACAATTTGTTTTCAACAACAGCACAGCACCTCAAACCAAAGGGACACAGATCAAACCCTTTCATGCAACCCCACACCTAAAAATAGTTTATTCAATATTTTAAAACTTTTCTGAATAACTATTGAGGGAGTGTGAGATACTTTTCTAAAATGAGATAAAATAATTAGACCTGATTAGCAGCTCAGTTTGGAACCTCAATATTAGAGACCAGGATAAAATTTCGCAAATAAATATGCCTAATCTGGTTTCAGAGTTACTGTTTCCATATGGTCTTTCATATTATTCTTCAGACAACAAATTTGAACACCTGAAGGGTCAAGTAGAAAGATGTGAGGGCAGCCCTGCCCTTTGAGGGATGCTGTGTGAGCTCACTGGCCAATACACAACCACCATTAGTTTGAAGCAAGATGTCTCGTGTCGGATTTTAACACTTTAAACAAATTACTGGGTAGTTGAAGCTCCACAGCTGAGAGAATAATCCTGCAAATTTAATAACTTAAAAGTATGTTGTCTTAACACAGGCAGCCAGAAGGCAAAGTAACTAAACTTCAGTAGAATGTAGACAGAGATTGCATTAGGGAATGATTAAAACAGAGGTTCCAGTGTAGCATGTTGGCCAGGTTTCAGGTTAAAAACAGTGAGCATTTCTGAAGTCCAGCAGCTGGGGGAATTTTCAAGTTTATAATTCTCAAGGAAATGAAGCACCAAAAAGGAGAGAGCCCAAAACTTACTAGAAAGCCACAGGAAATGCCATCTGCAGAGTGTCTGTTGACAAAGCGGCAGATCTGGGCTGGCTCTTGTAAAGAATAAGAAACTGAGAAAACATTGGACATAAAGTGACCTCCTTGATAGAGCGTTCATATTGTTACAAACCTATGTCTGATTCTCAGATATTGGGAACAAGTGTTCTCATGCGGCACATAGAAATGCCATCTGCCCAGTGCTTTATTACTAATTGAATAAAAATAAAACCCATCCCTGCAACGGTTTATTTTGTCAAAAAGCAGGCAGACATTTAGCAAATGAAAAGTAGTGTAGAGTCCTTTTATAGTGTGTGTTGCTGTCCTAATGATTAGCTACTTACCTAACCAAATCTAATTCATTCTAATTTCTGGCCCATTATAATTGGCCTTCTCCTTCATAAATTTAAACTATTGTGACTAGTGTAACGTTGGTTTTTAAATAGTATACATGAAATGATCTATGAATCTCACTCATTTCTAAAGGGTTGTGTTATTAGCTGCTCTCAACATGAATCAGATGGACAGTGAAGTGTTTCACACAATAACATCAGCTTATTTCTATGAATACCTCTCTGTTGTTTTGTTTTTCTTTTGTAGTGTAAATGGGCAGATGAGTCCACAGTGGATCAAACTTTATGAATTGTAAACAGTCGGCCAGTTCTCTCCCTGATGCTAAATTTAAAGGGTCTTTATATGTGTTAAAATGAATTATAACCAAGAATATTCTGTCGTGCAAAAAGGTGTTTTTGCTCTTCTATTTATCCCTCTCTTGTTGCTGTTAGCTGTTAGAATACCAGTGTTTAAAACAGTCTAAAAACACTGCAAAATTTCAAAGATGCTGGAATCATCAGGCATATTGTTTACAGTTATTTAACATGTTCTCTAATATTTCAAACTTTATTAAGTGTGTTTTTTCTTCTTCTTCAGTATGTTGGCAGATAAGTTAAATATGACCCCTGAAGAAGCTGAGCGATGGATTGTGAATTTAATTCGGAATGCAAGGCTTGATGCCAAGATAGATTCAAAATTGGTAGGTTTCCCATTGCATTGCACGGCATAATCTGATTTATTAAGGGGAACTCTTAAAACTCATTACTAGCTGCAAGATCTCATGGCTTCAATATCCTGCCTAATTCTGTATTTTTGTTGGCTTTCCCCTCCTCTGCTGCTGCTGCTGCATTGAGTAACATTTAGCCCAGGGATGGGGAACCTGTTGCAACTCCCTTCAGTACTTGCCAGCATGGCAAATGGTCAAGGTTGATGACAGTGGTAGTCCCATTATTTGGAAAGCCATGGGTTTCATATTTTTGAAAATTTGGTCACTAATTTGTGACATTTTGGTTGGTCCTAATGCAATTGTTGCCCAACTGGATTTTACTGAAGGGCTTCTTGCCGACTCCTGCTTTCTTCTCCCCTCCCCCATGGCCCTGCGGCCCATACAAAAATGGCCTTTAGCACTTTTTAAATGAGGAACAAGAGTACACCACTCCAAGATGCATTGAGTGGATGGCTTTAGATGAATATTTTAGATGTATACCTGGGGCATGCAACAAAATGCTGCTCAGGGTGCCAGACTCTGCATTTCATGAACTCTGACCATGCTCAGTTCTTAATGGGCTGCTTTGTGTTCTCTCCCGCCCTGCCCCACCACCTTTGCAGGGCTTTTCCTGAGTTTTTTGGACTTCTGCCAAACTATAAGTTCACCCAAGCCTGCTGCTACTTCTGCCTTATGCATGGATGTTGCCATTTTAGATACAATCTCAGATTGATGGATTTGATTATTTTGGCCATATTTGATTTGCCTCTATTATTATTTTGTTTTGTGTAGATGCATTATGTTCCAGCTTATTAACCTGCTCTGAATTTGCTTATAATGTAGTGGGGCAAGGTTTTGAAGCTGGGGGAGGGCATAGAAGATCAAGGATATGATCAGTACTTTATAATGACTTTCAGCATGTTCCTAGTCTGTCTCCTCCCCCCCCCAACCCCCCCCCAAACTCTCATATATTAGTACTCCCTGCATGTAAGCAGAGATTTGGTGCTAGACCTCTCTCCAGGAGAAAGTTCTGGTATTAGTGTGTCCCCCCCCCCCCCGTGTTCACCAGTTTTCAGCTCTTGTCCCAAATTAATTGGTACGTTTAGGGATGGGTTGAGATGCAGATCAGAAATTTGTTGAAGGATAAATACAGTACTAGAAAACTTACATATGCCCTGCGCACACTTACCAAGTATAGAATGGGGTCAGATGGATTTTGTAACATTCGTTAAATATCAGAGTATTAGAAAGTTAACGGCAACCCTGTTCATCAATGACGTAAATATGAAGGGAATAAAATCTCCATCAATGTGTATGCCCATAAGTTTCCTTCCATAAGGAAGACAAATAATATCCTGTAAATTTTGTATCCCGTACAAAACCTGTTTTCAGTATTTGAGGCAATATTTGTATATATATTTTTTGTAGGGTCATGTTGTTATGGGGAACAATGCAGTATCACCCTATCAGCAAGTGATTGAAAAGACCAAAAGCTTGTCTTTCCGGAGTCAGATGTTAGCTATGAACATTGAGAAAAAGCTGAACATAGGCGGTAGGGCTGAGGTAAGTCCATGTTGTCCTGCCAGTATATTATTAATTTAAGTAGAAATCTACAAAATGGAAATTCATAAAGGATTACAGTGAGATTGTCAGGGGGACTCTCTACAGGGAGCCTCCCTCCATCATCCTGACCAGCACTTCCCCTAGCGACAGCGATAGCAGTGGGTCAAGGGGGAGTGGAATGGAGGAGAGAAGGCTCAGCGAGGCTTCAGAGCCCTGGCAACGCTCTGGGGAAACAGACGGTGGAGGAAGGGCTCAGCGAGGCATCGGAGCCCAGGCACTGCCCCAGCCAGCAAGGGGAAGAAGGGGCACCATTCCTTCTGGCGCCTGAATTGAGGCGCGCGCCCAAACGCAGGGCTAGGGGGCGGCGTTTCGGGGTGCCCAGGTTATTATGCTGGCCCCAAAGCAGACGGGCGCCATTGCCGGGTTCTGAGAGTGACTAGGAGGTCATGTTTTCTGCTATCTGCACTGTAAATAGTATGCACAATAAAACCTTTAAAGACACAACGGACTGTAGCGTCTTTACTTGGGAGTAGCTGCAACAACTCCCTGACAGAGATGGTTAAGTATAACTTTACAGCCTTGCTTGTCTCTAGGGTTGGAATATGAAATAGGTTTATTTTATTTATTTATTAAAAGATTACCACTTTTCATTTATGGAAAGAAATACCCAAAATGATTCAGAGTAAAAAAAATAAAAATGTAACAAATATAGTAGAAGCAATAATCAGTACAAATCACAGAAAGCAGCATTAATAATATTAAGGGTCATGGAAAGCCTGCATGAAGAGGGGTGTCTTCAATTGGCAACAATGCAGCCGTTGCTCCCTTGGTCTCTGGGAGAGCATTCCACATGGTGGACACCACAACAAAGGAGAATATACACTGCCAAAGTTATCCACAGCAACGTGTGTTACTCTGACTAAAGCAGATTTAGAAATATTTTCCAAATAATTAGTTTTTATTGGTTTTGAATGCCAAATACTTTGTGTCCTGACTTTCAAATTTGCTTCTTCTTTTTAAAGGCACCTAATTGGGCTACTCAAGAAACTGGCTTCTACTGAAACACTTCTCGGGAAGAAAGACAACTTGATAAGAACTTTAATTATGTACTGTTTTGAAGAGGTGGTAATTATGTGGACTTTGCAGCACACATGTTGATTTGAATAAAATTGGCTAATTTTAATTGACTGGTCGTCTATCTTTATAATTGGATTTGTAAAAGGTTTTTGTTCAAGGCAGCAAAGCTAGCCATTCATGAGAAGCTGTAGAAATCTAATTTAAAGTTTAAAGGAATCGCTTAAACTTCCAAGTACAATTGCTAAAAAAAACACCTACGATCTAAGCTCCCATTCGATATTATTTTAACAATGAATCAAATTTGCTGTGTACAAGCACTAGATTTATATATACTTGATAGTGGGTCTGGGTCTTATTCTTTCCAAGAATAAATAGAAATGGTACCCTTGATTTAAGACATCCCTTCAACAGAGATGTCTGCTGTTCCCTTGTAGCCTGTCTTATAGAAACCAGTGGCCAACATCTAATGTGTTGCAGTTGTCACAAGAGTTTCACAGCAACAAGTAGAAAATGTATTATCATGAAACATTTGTTGCCATTAGAGGTGAATCTACATGTAGATTACTGTGTGGTAAAACATCAAACCTGTGGTTACGTAAAATACACTCAACAAACACACAAGACGTAACCGGCTGTGCTCTTACAGAAATAAAATATATTATTCACTAAAGGTAAAGGTAAAGGGGCCCCTGACCATTAGGTCCAGTCGTGAGCGACTCTGGGGTTGCGCGCTCATCTCGCATTATTGGCCGAGGGAGCCGGCGTATAGCTTCCAGGTCATGTGGCCAGCATGACAAAGCCGCTTCTGGTGAACCAGAGCAGCACATGGAAACGCTGTTTACCTTCCCGCTGTAGCGGTTCCTATTTATCTACTTGCATTTTGAGGTGCTTTCGAACTGCTAGGTTGGCAGGAGCTGGGACCAAGCAACGGGAGTTCACCCCGTCACAGGGATTCGAACCGCCGACCTTCTGATCAGCAAGCCCTAGGCTCAGTGGTTTAACCACAGCGCCACCTGGGTCAATGATATTATTCACTATATCATATCAAATAACTTATAAAGTTAATCTTGCCCTTCAAATTCAGATAGGTAACAGTGTTGGTCTGATGCAGTCGAAATAAAAATAAACAATAAACCGTCTAGTGGCACCTTAGAGACCAACTAAGTTTGTTCTGGGTATAAGCTTTCGTGTGCATGCACACTTCTTCAGATGCACACTTCCTCTTGCCCTTCAAATGAAACTCAACATGCACTGAAAGCACACTGTAGGAACAACGTAGCTGATTTTTAATAATAATAATAATAATAATAATATCCACTTGGAGTTGAAAGTTCTTTAAAAGGTCAGAGAAAATAAAAGGTGACACACTTATTCATGGTAAGATGGAAGGGTGAGCCATGTTCCAGGTTATACCTTCTAGAGAAGGAAGGTATGCATACCTGAGTGAGAATTCCTTTGTGGATCAGTTACTCTCACTTCTTAAAAAGCAGCTTGTTTCTTTGGGGCTGTGATCTGCTGCCGCTAAACAAGCGCTAGCCATGTCTGTGGCTTCTCTCCGTCCACACAGATGTCCATTCTTTGGATCCAGGCCTATTATATAACTGCCAAATAAGCATTAAAGCAACTTGGATTGCGTAATTTTCACATCACTGCTTGATTGTAGTCAACAAAAGCGCTCTTGTGTAATAATTTAAAGGTTCTTCCCCCCCCCCTTTAAAAATGAGATTAAAGTGGAATGCTGTTGTAAACACTGCGAGAAGCTGCCAACATACTTTCCCTATCAAAAAGCGGCTCATTTCTAAAAAATACCACTCTGTAATAATGCTGACCTTTTTTTTATTTAAGGAAACAGGTTTGAGTTATTCCATTTTAATAAAGGATGTAGAACATTTCTAGAAAGACTCCCGTTTGTTTTGATCTTCTATCAGGTGTAAATCAACACTTAACGAGACTCTGAAGCCTGCACCACTTCCTCTAATTTTTAATTGACTCATCTTCATTGGCGAGTGGAGTGCTAGGCTCTGAATGGCTCAGGGCCCTCAGAGGCTTTATTTTGTATGCTGCCTAAGAGAAACTGTCTATGCAAAACCCACCTGTTCATGGGTTATTTACATGAGACGAAATGAATACAACGTATAATGATGAATTTGAATGAGTCTTTAGGTGTTACCCTTGCCTTTATTAAAAGGTGGAATTTATTACTATGCTAACAGCAGAAGAGAGCCACTACCAAAAGCACAAGACAGAAAACCAAAATTGTTAATGTAGAAGTACAGCGTTCTAAACTGAAATGGAATCAAAACATGAATTTTACTATCTAACAAGACCATTGATCCATAAAATAAAAGCAATAAACAATGTACTGCAGCCACACAATCAGTAGCTGAACTGGGTTTCACACAGTCACAAAAAAGCCGCAAAACAAAAACAAAACAAAAAATAGCCCAAACAGACAGACCTTAGCCTAACACTCAAACTGGAAGTGTAGCACTCAAAATTGGAAGCGTAACACTCAAAATGGAGCGTGTTCGGCTGCCAAAAAAAGTTCGCAAACCGGAACACTTCCGGGTTTGCAGTGTTTAGGTTCCAAGGTGTTTGAGTACCAAGGTGTTTGAGAACCAAGTACCGCTGTACTTCGCTATAGAGACTGATATGAGAGAGACGTGTTTTGTTGCAGCTGGGGCAGATGAAGGTGTCTGGTTGTGCTGCTGCAGATGCACCGTGGCCTCTCTGCGCTCCTCCCGGCAGTCAATTCTCTGGTCGCTGCTGTGGATACACGGTCTGTCTGTCTCCAGGCACTGCGGTCGTCTGCAAGGGATTCCCACATGGCAGGGTTGATGTTCCCAACCTCCATGTCACGTTTGCAGACATCTTAGTAACACAGAGTTGGTCTGCCAGTGGAGTAGACCAGTATTCAAATTCTCATTCAGCCATAAAGCTCACTGGGTGACCTTGAGACAGCCACTGACTCTTAGCCTACTTTACAGGGCTGTGTTGAGAGTAGAAATGTGGAATATAAATGCAATAGTGTGGTAATGTGATTGTCTACAAAACTAAGGGTATGGAAGAACTTGCAGGCCCTGATATATTTCTTTTATGTCTAGACTAATAGCCAATCTTTAAAAAATGAGATGGAAGTTTGTGTTTTAGTTAACAGGTGCTTCCAACTCCTTTTGTCTATTTAAGGAAGAAAAGGATACTAATGTCTAAGAAGTGTGCCATTTTCCATGGGGGAGGGAAGTCAAAACAGCTGATGAGGATATCCACAACAATGTCAAAAAAAAGGTCTTCAGAGCAGTGATTAACATCTTAGTCAGTGTTCAGCACAGTAAAATGTCTGGTGCAGAAAAAAGCCTGCTTGTAATCTTTTGTTAGAAATGCATGATCTCACTACGAATAGATTCATGAGTGTGTTGAGAGATGGGTTTTATTACGAGAAAAGATAAGCAAGGAAAACAGATTGTAAAAGTCAGAACTCAAACAAGGGTATGGAATCAGCTTTAAACTTCTGGAGTTTGTCATGCTTTTCAAGAGAGATGCTTGACTGGAGAGGTTTATTAGCTTAGCCTGATGCAGTCTTGTGTGAGATCTACTATCCTACATCACCCCAATAGTTTGCCCCTTTCCCAAGAGGCCAGAAACGGATCTCTTCAGTGGGATAAAAACCAATTGTAATTAATTATACAGAGCTGAACTCAGAACATGTTCTTGAACTCAGAACATGAAGGTCTAGATAGCATTGACGGAATATTCTGACTGATGGCTATTTGGGCCATCCTGCTCTTTCTAGAATCCCATTGAGGGAAGGGTGTTAGGGGTTTGAATAAGTAGTTGGTAGGGAAAGATTATGCTTCCTCTTTGTTCCAACTTGTACTCTGCAGATAGCATCTTTTCAGGAGGTCCTGAAATGCCAGAATCAGGCCTTTAGTGTGGCAGCACTGACCCACTGGAACTCCCTCCTGTTACATACCAGACAGTTGCCTTCTCTCTGGTCATTTGGACGTCTGTTGAAGACAATCCTTTTTCAACAAGCTAAGTGGATGTTTTTATCCCGCTCAGCATCTGTATTGGATTTGAAATTGTTTTTATATCTGCAATTGTGATATAGTGTATTGTGAAATCACTTTGAGATGTTTCATAGGAAGTGATTCGTAAATGAAATCAACAATAGCAACAGCAACATAACCCTTTACTAAGTGTGCATGGGATTGTAGAATTTATGGTTCGACTTCCTACATGCAAGTTCTGCATATAGTAGTGGTCGAGAAATTTTTTGGGCCCAGTTGCTTTCAACAGATATAATCTTGGATGCACTGCTGTCTTGGTTTTTTAAAAATCTAATACACACATTCTTCTACATGTGTCGATTCTGTATAGACAGACGTCTTCCTAATTTCATTAGCAAAGGCTATCTCTTATGCTCCTTGACCCCCACTATTTAACACACCCACACCTTTCAGTACAAACATCAGGTTGTGAATCAATTTGTTGTTGTTGTTTAGTCGTGTCCGACTCTTCGTGACCCCATGGACCAGAGCACGCCAGGCACTCCTGTCTTCCACTGCCTCCCGCAGTTTGGTGAGACTCATGTTGGTAGCTTCGAGAACACTGTCCAACCATCTCATCCTCTGCCGTCCCCTTCTCCTAGTGCCCTCCATCTTTCCCAACATCAGGGTCTTTTCCAAGGATTCTTCTCTTCTCATGAGGTGGCCAAAGTATTGGAGCCTCTGCTTCAGGATCTGTCCTTCCAGTGAGCACTCAGAGCTAATTTGAATCAATACATGAATTCAACTGTGATCATGTTTAATGCATCGAAGTATCAAAAGGTTCTTCTACAGTCCTCCATTCTGCAACAAAAATACATGGAGCTACCCTTAGGTACCAGTTTTACAAATGAAATTAAGGGTATAGTGTCTCAGGACTCATCACAATGTGTTGTTTTCCTTTGATTGAAATGGCTTCAGGTGCTCAAGTCTCATCCAAGAGTGGTTGGAGTTGCACAGCAACCAACTACTAAGTGCCTTAACTAAGAAGGGGATATGTGTGGCCTATTGATTATCGCGATTTGAACTCCAAAACAGCTTCTTCAGCAGCTGTCTCACTATTGCCTATTTTTAGAGGGTTGGGGCTATCCCATCTCACTAGGGTTGCCAGACTCAATAGAGGACAGGACTTCTGTGCCTTTAATTAGCCCTGCTCTCTTTTGAGTCTGGAAACCTTAAAGAGAAACCAGCTGGTTTCTCTTTAAGGTTTCCAGACTCAAAAGAGAGCAGGGCAATTAAAGGCACAGAAGTCCTGTCCTCTATTGAGTCTGGCAACCCTACATCTCACAAAGAGGCATTTATAGCATCCTGAACCCACTTGATCACCTCCCTTCCACTGCAGGTTATAGAAGTCAGGGAAATCAAGTTAGCAGTTGGTGGAGATAGACCATACTCCTCCAAGTGCCTTGTCCATGCCTTCAGATCTCAAGAACAGAAATTCGTTCTACAAAACCAGATATAGCCATTAGAATCACGGAATTGTAGAGTTGGAAAAGGCCCCAGGGGTCATCTAGTCCAAACCCCTGTAATGCAGGAATCTCCATGACAGATGGCCATCCAACCTCTGCTTAAAGGCCTCCAAAGGAAGGAGAGTCCATAACCTCCCAAGGGAGAGAGACTGTCCCACTGTTGAACAGCTCTTACTGTCATAAAGTTTTTCCTGATGTTTAGTTGGAATCTCTGACTAACTAATCTGGAAGCATAATGTCATGTGACCAGGCCCCGAGTGGGGTCCATTTGGGACTCTGGACGAGCACCCTGGCAGCAGCTCTTGGCTCAGTGTTTCACCCTTCGCAAACTGCGAGAGAAAGCTCAATCAAAACAATATCTTGTTATATAGCTTATCTTTCAATTCTATTACCGAAAGAGAGACTTGGACTACTTGGAGCCTGTGTGTGCCAGTTCAGAGCTGAAAAGCAACACCCACTGCCAACAAAATTGTTGCCTTCGGGCTTTATTTATTTATTCATTTATTTAGGCAACTCCTGTGCTCCCCCGGAAAGGTATCTGCAGTGGGTGCGGGAGTATTAAACAAATTGTGAAGTCGGGGAAAAGTCTTGCTGATGTGCTGTTTGAAGCAAAAGCGAAATAGAGAAATAAATACAAGCTTTTAAACAAAGTACTCAATGTAAAACGAGCAGCAGGAAAGCTGTCACCAACACACACTCAACAAGGCATGCGCAATACACAAATGCTGCAAAGGCAGCTGCCCATGCTAAGTGCCATTTCCAACCAAAAGAATATAGGGAGCTGGCCTGTATTGAGCAAAATGTTAGGCAATCTTGCCCAATATATATACTATATACAGAAGGCTAGCAGCTTTCTGGCCAGAAGCACAGGTGGGAAGCCACTCACCTGTCATTCCCTCTTATGGGTGATCTGTTGGGGGCTGCATGCTAATGGCAGTCTGTTGGGCAGAGCCTGAGACAGGCGTGGTCTGGAATAACTAATCTGAAGAAAAGTTCATCCCGCTAGTGATGCAAAAAGGAATCGTTTTTCATTTCACGCTGCGTTTCTTGCCCGCAGCGCTGTTTCTGTTCTGCTGCATTTTTTCTGCCAAAAACGATGCTACTGGTATGTGTCTCACTGTCTGATGAGGCAAAACGATGCAACTCACATAATTTTGTAAGTTACATTGCCATTGTGGCAATCCCATTCCATTCAATTCAGTGCAGAGGAAAAAGCAATACAAACAGGGGAGGGTTATAATCAACTGTGTATCAATAGTGGACTGGACTGAAAGCAACAGCAGTGAATACCAATTGTATTAGCAGGATTGATTTGCATTCCATAGATGGGACAAATAAACAAACACCAGCAATTTCCACTCTTGTCTCTGTCTCCAAAAGCCCGACACCTGGCAGGGCCCTACAGAGTGTGTGGCAGAGGCAGGGGACCAGGGGAGTGACCCAAAAGAGGGGACCAGTGATATATGGAGGCTGGCCCAGTGATATATGGAGGCTGGCATCGCCTGCAAAGCTGGAGCCAGGAGAGGAGGGAGAGTTAAGGCATAACAGGACGTAAGAAGGTGCACCAGATGCGGTGGAAAGAAGAAGAGGCTGTTGAGCCGACAGATGAGTAGATAAACTCCCTCCCTTCCCCATACCTGCTGTCTCCTAGAACCAGAAGGGGCATGAAAAGAGTAGAGCAGTGATAACTTCGATGCAGGGGAAGTCTCAGGATGCATCCTGTCAGAGCAGGGTACATAAGCAGGAAGAGGGGAGGTGCCTCACTGTTGATGCAGCTGCTTCATAGGGCCCAGACCTATAGACTACTGCATAGAGGCTAGAAGCGTGTGTATCTGCAACACTGTGGAAGCTGCTGTTAAGTGTTTTTCTTGTCAGTAAAGAGTAAACTATCAGACACATGCCTTCCTGATCTGGGACAGCTATGACAGCACCCTGCTTCAGTTCTCAAGCCTATGCAGGTCTATTCTGAACTAAGTTTATTTCTTTTGTGTTTTTATTACAAGAGACCAATACGGCAACTGCTCTCCGGAAAGCAAGTGAAAGTAATTTGTTTCCTACCTAATTTGTTCTTACGACTGCTGGGAGGAAACATTTGTTTTTCCCAAGCCATACCAATCAGGATTAAGAGAAAAAGAAAAACTTTCCATTTTATATTATCAAATAAAACACCGCCCCTTCCGATTGTTCTGAAAGTGGACAGGAAGAAGGGAAAGCAGACTTTTAAAACAAGAAAAATAAAAAAGGAACTGATCAAGAGGAAGGAACTCTGATGAGATTAAATAACGGGTTATTTCCAAGGGCTTCTGGGTGCTACAGTTTGCCCATCTGTGATTTTAAATATTTTAATGCCAATGGATGGTACTCTCTCCCTACAAAATTTTCCTGCTCATTCAGTGCACCTGGTCATGGAGAAGCCAAGCCAATCCTCTTAAATGTCCACGTGGCAGCCTAGCAAAATTCATTTGGGAAAGCAGATCCTCCAAGACAACAAAAGACCACCTCTCTCTGGCTAGCGGTTCTAAAAAGAGCAAACCAAGAAAGAGATGCTACGGAACTGAGCAATGGGGGATGCATTGGAACCAGCCTCAGACTGGGGGAGATGGGTTTGGACCAGCTAGGAATGCAAACAGCCAAGTCACATAGTTAATGAAATAAGGGGTACAAAATAGCTCATTTAATACTGTAAAAGCCTTGGTAATGTTGGGGGGGGGGGAATGCATGGTCCATTACAGCCAAGACCATATCAATGCTTGAAAATCATGAGTTGTATTTATTAGTGTTATCATATCAACCACTGTTTTATCACTCTTGTTGAAGCAATGCTCCCTCTAGATGTCAAAAGAATAGCAGTTATGACTTCAGCATATATTGGTTATTCCCCACTTAGGAATCTGCATGGTAGGCAGAACTTAGATGTGAAATTGCTGATCATCTAATAAAAAACATGTAACTTAGACCAGTCTCCGCACCAGAAGACTAGGAAGTGGACAAACACCATTTTTAAAAAAGAGAGATGGGGTTATTAATGTTATTATTAAAATAAAGATGAGTTGGCATAATGTCTGCTCTGGGTAAACTAATGGAAATCATAATAATATATATACAGTACAGTATATATATTTAATGCATGTAGAAGAACTAATCTTCTTAAAGAAGAAGAGGTGTGGATTCTGTAAATAAGTCGGCTCTCTAACCTTTTAGATTTTTTTGAGAATTATCATGTCGATACAGGTGATCTCCTAGACATCGTATACTTGGACTTTCAAATTACTGTTTATTAAATTCCTCACCAAATGCTCATGAGCAAACTTAGTAGTCTTGGGACAACAGGACAGGACCTCTTATGAACTGTTAACTGGTTAAAGTACAGGAAGCAGAGAGCAGGAATGGTCATTGGTTGCATATAAGAAATGGAGCCCCCAAAGTGCAAGTAGATAAATAGGTACCACTCTGGCAGGAAGGTAAACAGTGTTTCCGTGCACTGCGGAAGCAGCTTAGTCATGCTGGCCACATGACCCGAAAAAACTAACTGGACAAACACCAGCTCCCTCGGCCACTAAAGCGAGATGAGCGCCGCAACCCCAGAGTCGTTTGCGACTGAGCTTAACAGTCAGGGGTCCTTTACCTTTAAGTATTAATATTAGAACCAGTATGTTGCTTGTTTTTCTGATTCCCCCCCCCCCCCCGCACACTAGTCCATATTTTTTTGTTGTCATTCTAGTCTTGTTTGATCGCAACTACTGCTTTAAGGCAGAAGAAAAACAACTCTTCCTACTCTACAATTCTGTGTCTGGATCATGCTGAACGTGCGGTGATGGGTCAATTTCTACCTGCTGTAACCTTCACAGATATCCCTTAACTGGCCTTAGAGTTTCAGAGCTGTGAGACTTCACTTTGTGCCGCTTGCTTAACTGCTGAATCTGTATAGTTCTGCGGTTTCCAAAAAAATCCATTGGCAAGCCCCACAGGGCCTGTAGCCTCTTTGTCAAAACACTTTGTCAGGAGCTTATCAAACATTGTTAATTGTCCAAGATTCTTTTCAAACTCCCTTTGCTATTATCAGTTGGCAAAAATCTGCATTTCGCTGTCCAGTGAAGCATTACAAGTTTTTTTTTTTTTTTTTTGCAAAACAGGGATGTTGTGGTATAGGCATGTTCAGCATACCACATTGTTGGCCCTTCCTGACCCATAGGCAAATTTGTAATTTTGATTACAGGTAGGTAGCCGTGTTGGTCTGGATCGAAGTAAAATAAAAAAATTCCTTCAGTAGCACCTTAAAGACCAACTAAGTTTTTATTTTGGTATGAGCTTTCGTGTGCATGCACACTTCTTCAGATACAGTAATTTTGAGAGTGTGTTGTGGCCATTGTCCCTTCTGGTTGCTTCTCCCCTCCCCACACCGGGCAGAGAAAACACACACACACACACACACACACACACACAGAACGAGCGCTTTTCCTGACGAAAAATTCAGATTCAGTAGAATTCTGCCAGTTGCTGTTGTTTTGCTTATAGAGGTAGGTTCTGTAGCTTGTCCAGTTTGTTGTGGTTTTGTTTTTATACATTTAAAATTGGTGCTGACAATATTGGACGTTTTTAACCAGTCTTGTTCCAAGTCGCCTATGGCAACTAATAAATGGAACTAATAACATACAGGGTTCTTCCATGCATGGAACATATGGATGGCACTGTAAGTTGTGTCACTTTAGGAGGTGAAACTAAATTTTTTGCACATTTCTCTAGTGAGGGGGTCTTAAAAATATTATCTTTTGATGTGAGGAATTCAAATCTGCTATTATTTTTGTGACTGGACAGCGTTTAGCTTGTTAAGTCTACATTTGATGAAGAAGCACATAAGCTGCTTTCCAAAAACCAAAGAATTTTAATTTAGGTAATGCTAAATAGTAATAATATATAACTGCAAGAACTTGGCAATCACTTTCAATGATTTTTATGCACTTTTAAACACATTCTACTAACCAAGCAAAACTAAATTATATTAATTTAACCCAAATACCTTTTGAATTCCCAAATCATGTTAAAACTCGGAGACACTCTCACTCTCACTCACCCAAGTCTACAAGTCAAATGTTTGAGTGAGCGCAGTTTGAATCATGAAATGTTGATGAGGCAGCTGAAAACAAAAATAAAAAGGTAGAAGAAAAGGGGAAACTGAACTGGCATAGGCCCCTCAGCCTCTCTCAGGCATGGGGAGCCTGTGCCCCCCCCAACATTGGCCTCCCAAGTCTTAGCACCCCTAGCCAGCAGAGCCAATGGTCAAGGATGCTGGAAGTTGGAGTCAACAACATCTGAAGGGCCAAAGTCTCTCCATCCTTGGTTTATAGCAAGTCATCTGGAATGGGATGGAGGATTGGGGAATACATTTCTGATCTCCAGAGCTGCCAGTCCGCTTCCATATTGCTTCCATATTGCTATAAAATATCCAGGTTTGGGGCTGCTCTAGCCGTGTGCTCCCATTTTGTTCCACTTTGGAACAAAATGTTGCAATGCACAAAAACCTGAGGGCGTATGCCCCTGGGACGTATTTCTATAAACACTCCCCAATGAAAGCTTTTTTTTTTGGTGGGAACGTGCTCTGAAACCTTGATAATAATAATATAATAATAATAATAATAATAATTTATTATTTATACCCCGCCCATCTGGCCGGGTTCCCCCAGCCACTCTGGGCGGCTTCCAACAAAACAGAAATTCTAAAATACAGAAATCCATCAAACATTAAAAGCTTCCCTAAACTTTGAACATTTGGAACTGTAGGCTCATGATTAACCTAGCCAAACAGACAACACAGATTGATGGAGGGTTTCCGAGTATACTTTCAAATGTTGAAGCTGACCTTTACTTGGCTGTGTTGGCCATTTTCTACGATGACTCCTGCTATTTGGCATTTATTCCGTGCCAACAGATTGGCACGACACACAGAACAAAGAAGGGCCACAACCCTTGCTAGATGGAGACGGGGAGGTCACTAATTGACAAGTCAGCAGGGAACGTTTATGAATGGGCATGATCCAGACACAATTCAATGCTTTCGGTGCGGTCGACTTCAAGAGCAACAGCGACAACATCTAAGGAGCAGGGAGAAGACATTTCCTTCAATGGCCCCTTTCAGCTGCTGAATAAGAACAGACAAAGTCGCAGGAGCCCCCTAAACTATGAAAAGAAAATGGAAAACAATTTATAAGTAGCTAAAACAAGACTGTTTTAGGCGGCAATGCTTCTGAATACGGGCTGCTGGAAACCACAGGAGAAGAGAGGGATTTTGCTGTTGGGTCCTGCTCTGATTTCCCAAAGGCAACTGCTTGGGACATTGTGAGATCAGAATGCTGAATGAGATGGGATATTGGCCTGATCCAACCGCTCTTCTTATGTACAGTCGTAACTTGGTTCTCGAACACCTTGGTACTCCCAAATGCTGAAAACCCAGAGGTAAGTGTTCCGGTTTGCGAATGTTCTTTGTAACCTGAGCATCTGACGCGGCTTCTGATTCAGTGCAGGAAGCTCCTGCAGCCAATCGGAAGCCGCGCCTTGGTTTTCGAAAGTTTTGGGAAATCGAATGGACCTCTGGAATGGATTACGTTCGAGAACCAAGGTACGATTGTACTTATGATTGTGTGTATGAGTGAAAGGCACAGTTGTGTAACAATTATAACAATTTATCCAAACAAATTATTACATTATTATGACAACAATAGCTGCTGGATTGTTTCCTGTTTCATTTATCATCGGAACAAAATGGAGAATTTCCCCCAGATGGCAGCTGTAGATCCTACGATACCCTCATTTGACTTTTCAATCCATTGTTAATCTTTTTCTGTTGCATAGTTCTTCCACAAGAGCATAATCGGTGGAGCTATGCTACAAGGGGTTTGTTGCTCCCAAAGATTTCCTAAAGGGAAGGTTTCAAAAAAAAATTAAAAGGGTGACTATGTCACTGCTCAAAAAAATGCAGCCCATTGCCAAGACCAACAACAATGTATTGCATTTTAATTTTCTTGGTATCAGTTGCTTCTGAGGCCAAAAAGAAGCAAATTGTTGTTTTTTTTAAAAAATGTGCTTATCCCATTCAGTCTGACATGCAGTGCCATTCTAAGCACATAGAATTGCTTGGCTGAACTCCATATGATTTACTGCCTAAGTGTGTGTAGGACGGCAGTCTTAAAATATCCAGAGATTGTAGCGGGACTTTAATTTGCTTATTTATTCAAAATCTTTTTACCCATCTCTTCAGCCAAAGAAAGGCTCCCAGCTTCAAGATTCAGTATGACTTTTTAAAAAAGATATGAAAAATTGTCAACTTGTTGCACAAGAGATATATAAAACTCAAACTTATTAATCGGCATTTTATTAAATATTTCACATATATTGTTATGGACATTAAAATAGTGTAATTATATAACATAAATGCATAATAGGATAAACACCTTAAAACATTATGAAGTCACCCTGGGAATGGGGAAGCAAAGTATTTCTTCTGGAATAATGAATAAATTGGCTTCCATTTCAACATAACCTCATCTTGGTCCCCCAATTTTACAGTCATACCTCAGTTTGAGTATTTTCCGTTTAAGAAGAAGAAGAAGAAGAGTTTGGATTTGATATCCTGCTTTATCACTACCCGAAGGAGTCTCAAAGCGGCTAACAATCTCCTTTCCCCTCCTTCCCCACAACAGACACTCTGTGAGGTAAGTGGGGCTGAGAGATTTCAAAGAAGTGTGACTAGCCCAAGGTCACCCAGCAGCTGCATGTGGAGGAGCGGAGACACGAACCCGGTTCCCCAGATTACGAGTCTACCGCTCTTAACCACTACACCACACTTAAGTACTCTGCAGACCTGTCTGGAACGGATTAATCCACTTTCCATTACTTTCAATGGGAAAGTTCGCTTCAGGTTAAGTACGCTTCAGGTTAAGTACAGACTTCCGGAACCAATTGTGTCTGTAACTTGAGGTACCACTGCAATTGCTATCCCTTTGTGTGACACTGAGGTCCAGCTCCGAGGGCCTTCTGGTGGTTCTCTCACTGTGAGATGTGAGGTGACAGGGAACCAGGCAGAAGGCCTTCTCGGTAGTGGTGCCCACCCTGTGGAACGCCCTCCCACCAGATGTCAAGAAAATAAACAACTATCTGACTTTTAGAAGACATCAAAAGGGAATGCTTTAATGTTTGATGTTTTATTCTGTTTTTAATCTGTTGGGAGCGCCTAGAGTGGCTGGGGAAACCCTGCCAGATGGGCGGGGTATAAATAATAAAACTATTATTATTATTATTATTATTATTATTATTATTATTATTATTATTATTCACATAATTTATTGGGGGGGGGTGGCCCAGTAATTTTTGCCACCTTACACTCTTCATAGAAGTTAATCATTTCCCCCCATCTCCCTCATTCTTTTTGACACTTCCAGCATGTGTTTGGGTAGTTTCCTTCTGAGTTGCATTCACTGCTATTCTTTTTACTGGTATATATATAGAAACAAATGAGATACCAGTACTCACATCTTGAAAAAAGTGTTGTGGGTGCCACCACAAAATAGCTGCCACGGGCAGTAAAGGTGATGATACCCATACCAGTGGTTACCATCATCACTGTAAGTGCCCAGTCAAAATGGACTTCTGCTTCATGCCAAAATGCTTTCAGCCGGCCCTGTCAGGAGGTAGGAATCTACCGCTTGATACCACCAACTTAAGACATTAATCCATCGGCAAGGCTTAAGTAGATGTCTTGACTTGCTGGTTACCAACTGCTATGTGCTATCAGATGTTCAACACTGCAATGTATCACCAGCTAAACATCACACTACAGTGGTACCTTGGTTCTCGAACAGCTTAGTTGTCGAACAAATTGGCTCCCGAATGCTGCAAACCTGGAACTATGTGTTCCAGTTTGTGAAAGTATTTTGGAAGCTGAACGTCTGATGCGACTTCGCTTGAGTGCAGGAAGCTCCCGGGACGGGATGAATGTTTGAGAACCAAGGTACCACTGTATAAAGATACATCACGATGTTGTAACGTGGAGGAAGGAACGAGCTGCATTGGCCCTGCCCCACAAGTAGCCAGGGTGAAACTACCTCAGCGCCCTCGGCGGGAGCAGAGTTACGTCTTTCACCCCAGCGCTTCATGGGTCAGGGCCAATGCAGCGCGTTCCTCCGTGTGTCGACTGTACAGGGGCAGACCCTGGTCTTTCAAATTTCAGCAGCACGCTGTGCAAGGCCGATATTTGTTACCCTGTGTGCCTCTTGCCTTCTGTTCTGCTCATTTCCCTTTGTCATAGTTGTGATGCCTCTGGTGCCTGCCCCCTAGGCCAGTGATGGCGAACCTATGACACGCGTGTCAGACGTGACACACAGAGCCCTCACTGCTGGCACGCGCCCCATCGGCCCATTTGCACTGTTGTTGTTGGCCCCCCCCCATTTGTTCTCCCGCTCCTCCTCACGCTACAGCTTGTCTCCGCTGTTAAAACCCGGGTTCTTTTTTGTTGTTGTTGTTGCTGGTAGCCAGAGATTGGTTTTTAAACCTTTTCTGTGCTGTTTTTCCTGGCGCTTTGGCAGACGATGATTGGGTATAACAGCGTTCGTTTTTTAACCCGTTCTGTGCTAGGTTTTTTTTTTGGTGCTTTGGCAGGCTATGTCGGTGCTGCGTGTTAGTTCCAGCGAAGGTATTATTCGTCATTTATTTCTGTTCTCTTTCCCCCCAAAAAAGCACAGCAGTTTTGGGGCACCCCCCCAAAAAAAACCTCCAAAGGTTAGCAGCTCTCCCCAGAAAGCTCAACAACTCTGAGCACTTTGTGATAAATAAGGGTTTTTTGGTTTTGGTTTGGTTAAATACTTAGTTTTTGGTTTATTAAATACAGTTATATATTACAATTATAAATTTTTGTTATTTAAACTATAAATATCGTTAAATTATGGATTTTTTTCTCGAAGTGACACACCACCCGAGTTATGCTCAGTTTTTTGGCGAATTTTGCCACACCAGGCTCAAAAGGTTGCCCATCACTGCCCTAGGCTAAGGTTACAAAAAAAAAAATCAATAAAGCCGGGGACACTCCAGAGAAGCGGACACAGAGCAATGGATTCAAACTACAAGAAAGAAGATTCCACCGAAACATTAGGAAGAACTTCCTGACAGTAAGAGCTGGTCGACAGTGGAATTTGCTACCAAGGAGTGTGGTGGAGTCTCCTTCTTTGGAGGTCCTTAAGCAAAGGCTTGACAGCCATCTGTCATGAATGCTTTGATGGTGTTTCCTGCTTGGCAGAGGGTTGGACTGGATGGCCCTTGTGGTCTCTTCCAACTCTATGATTCTAGAATGCACATACACCAATAAATAAATAATAATAATAATAATATTTATACCCCACCCATCTGGTTGGGTTTCCCCAGCCACTCTGGGCGGCTCCCAACAGAATATTAAAAACACAATAAAACATCAAACACTTCCCTAAACAGGGCTGCCTTCAGATGTCTTCTAGAAGTCAGGTAGTTGTTTATTTCCTTGATATCTGATGGGAGTGCGTTCCACAGGGTGGGCACCATAGCTGCCAAGTTCTCCCTTTTTTAAGGGAAATTCCCTTATGCTGAATAGGCTTCCTCGTGAGAAAAGGGAAAATTTGGCAGCTATGGTGGGCACTACCACCTCGGCGCTGGACCTCAGTGTTTGGGCAGAATGATGGGGGTGGAGACGCTCCTTCAGGTATACAATCATACCTCGGTTTAAGTTTGCTTCGGTTTGAGTACTTTCAGTTTAAGTACTCCGCAGACCCGTCTGGAACGGATTAATCCACTTTCCATTACTTTCAATGGGAAAGTTCGCTTCAGGTTAAGTACAGACTTCCGGAACCAATTGTGTCTGTAACTCGAGGAACCAATTGTGTACTTAAACCGAGGTACCACTGTACTGGGCTGAGGCCGTTTAGGGCTTTAAAGGTCAGCACCAACACTTTGAATTGTGCTTGGAAACGTACTGGGAGCCAATGTAGGTCTTTATATGTGTCATTTGGTCTCTACTTCCCTCATGGTTTGGAAAGTAGTGTTCGCAGTAAAGGAGCTACAATCCATAGCTATCGAAATGCTGTGTTTTCATGCCTTTATCCCCAAACCAGCTTCCATTAGAATTGAGAAAAAAGAATGGCCTAGCTGTGTTTTAAGTGGGCAATGTTGAAACCTAGTTCATAATGAATCAGATCACTTAATCCACCAAGCTCATGGGACAATGATATGACCGAGGCATCTTTTTTTCTGATGGGCAGCATTTTCCCCTGGTCTCAGACAGCTCTTCTCGACTGTGGGATTGAAACGGGGATATGCAAAAACACGTGTTTTACCAGTGACCTGCGAGTCACCGGCTCCCACCCTCCTTAACTGGTACGCACACGACAGGCAGCAATGCCACCGGTGAAGCCTGGCCCACCACACTGCCTCTTCCAGCTGCTGCTGGTGGGAAAGAAGTTTCTAAGATGCCTGACCTGGGGCATTGGGAGAAAGGCAGCAGCTCGACCGCAGCAGGAGCAGCAAGGCCTCAGAAGGCGGCGGCCAAGGGAAAATGCTGTGGCGCACAGCGCCATCTGCTTACCGCTGCCTCCGGGCGAGCGCCGGAGGAATCACCCTCAGCAACCGCGGGGCTGGCTTTGCGCACATGATCGCGACGCTCGTATAAGAGAAGTAGCGGGAAAGCAGCTCGCTGAGCCCAGAGGACGGGAACTTCGCTCACCTCTGTGCCGCAGCGGAGCTGGGTAGGACTGGCGCCGGGATCCCTCCGTGGAGAAGGAAGCAGCAGCAGCAGCGCACGAGGGCGAACGCGGCTCTCCAAACGCGCGCCGGGCAGCAGCAACTGCCGAGCGGCTGCAATCCCCAAACTTCGCCAGGCTGCCCACGTGTTTCCAGGTTGTTTAGTGGGCAGCAGAGGCGAGGCGCTCGGCTGACCTACCGCCGGGGGAACGAAGGAGCTGGCCGGCGGCGTGCACAGGGTGGCGCCCGCCGTCGGGGGAGGTAAACTCCGCTTTTGCGCGCGCAACGACGAGGGGTTGCGCCCCGCCAGCCCCTGATTCAAAGCGAGGTTTCTCTTTCGGTCTTCTTCTTTCCCCCCCTCCCCTCCTTCTTCCCCCACCCCCTGCGATATTTAAAGCACCTCTGAGCGTCTCCGTCGTTAAGGGGGCGAGCCCGGCTGCCCGGCCGAGTGGAATCAGCGCGTCTCGTGAATTAGGGACAGGGTGTGGCTACGTTTGGGGTTAGCGCGGTTTCGTTCCTGCCGGGGCGCGCTTCCTGCGCACGAGGTTTAAAAGGCCCTAGTTGCGAGCGGCGGGGCTTCTTTCCCAAGCCACGTGCGCGGGATCGGCTGCATCGCGCTCACCTGGAAGGCTAGGGAAACGCAGCGCGAGGTTTGCGCCCGAGAGAACGCGCGTAGAGGATCGGGCTGCGAGGCTCGTCGGAAACTAACAGACCCAACCTGGAGATAACCAGGATCGGACGGCGTCGATCCCACCCTGCTTCCAGGGAACCTTAAAGGTTGATCTACTGGGGGGGGGGGAGCCGGAGAAAAGGAAAATCATTCCTTTAAAATATATATATTTATAATATAATATATATATATTTAAAGCCGCTCATGCGGCTCCAGCCCTCGAAATAGGTATGGTTACTAGTGAAGCAGCCCAATGTCTGGTTGGTTACTCTAGAGTAAACCCCGTCGGAGTCAAGGTCGCTTACTCCCAAGAGTGTGCAAAACCCAACGGGCGGTTCTGCACGCGTCTACTCGGAAGTAAGCCCCGTAGAGTTCCGCGGGGCTTACTCCCGGGTAATTGAGTATATAGTACAGGGTTGCTGACAGCCTTAAAACTATTGATCGCTCCGTATTATGTCTGTGTGTGTATGCGCGCGCGCGTGTTTAACGTTTATTTCCTTCCTCCGTCTTTCAGGTCCGAGGAGATGCTGGAAGTTGCCGGGACTTGGCTGGATGTACTAAGGGGCTCCGGAGGCGTGTGAGCGACTCGGCTGCTGCTGTTGCTGCTGCCGCCGCCGCCGCCGCGGTCCTGCCTTGCGCGCCTCGCTCTGCCTTGTCCCCTCGCCGCTTCCAAGGAGGGCGGTTTCTGGTGACTCCCCGACGCCGCTGCCGGCGACCTGCAGCCCCCGTCCTTTTGCTGCTGCTGCTGCCGCGAGTCCCCGGAGCCGAAGGATGCGGTTCCGTGTCTTCTCTTTTGCCTTGATCATCCTGAACTGTATGGATTACAGTCACTGCCAAGGCGGCCGCTGGAGACGCAGCAGGAGAGGTGAGTAGAGTCTTAGCCAGGCTACTCCGGACCTTCACCTCTCGGCTCTCCATCTTTCCTCAAGCTGGCTGGCTTCCCTTTTCCCCCACTTGGGTTTGCCCGTTTGTGGCCTCCAGTAGCTGACATGGCATCTGAGTCTCTCTCAGCTTTAAAAGGCTGCATAGGGTTACTTCGGTTCATTTGGCCTTCCCTTTCCATGGAGGAAAAAAGTTCCCTTTCTCACAAGCTTCCCCCCTCCCAATAGAGGGATACCCCGTTAAAAGCCCTTGAGCCCTTCCTGTCTGATTCAGACATCCTAATCCTAATTAGGGTCATTCATAAATCGGTCCCAGGCATGTGGGTAACAGGCTGATCCTATATATATATATGCACCTTCACACAGAAGGAAATTGTGCTGCACTCAGTGGATTTTGCAGCCTTGCTGCAGAGCCATAGGTGGGGGTGGGGAGGCTGGCCAGGTCTTTTTTGCCCAGACGAAGCCCCCAGAGGGGTGCCATTGAGACTACCATCCTGTGTGTGTGCATGCAAATGCACAGGGGTTGTGTGTGTGTGCCAAACTGGGTCTTTGACCCAGGTGAAATAAAGCCTAGTTTTGCCCCTGGCTTGCTGGTGTAGGATTGGGGTGGGAGAAGTGCATTTTTAGCCACTTGAAATTGAGCGGCTTGTTATGCTTTAATGCTTTGTAGTTGCTCTGTTGGAACGGCAGTCAAGGTGGGCTAAAAAGTTGTTCAACAATTCCCCCCCCCCACTCCCATGTACTGGCGATTGTGAATCAGGGCTGGAGGGTGATAATGATTGCAAGTAAGTTTACATGGAGTACCTTTCTATGTAGAGAGCTCATGGGCCAAGCGAAGGAAACTCGAGCTAATTACAGACAATAATTTTGCTCTAGGTGTTCTGAGCTGAACATGCCCACCCTCCCTCTAGGCTGGTCCCTCTGGGAGATGGACAGAGGTTAACTTTTTTCAATTAGAGTCACTGAATAAGGTCTTTAAAAATAAATAAATGTGCGTGCGCACGTAAGGGATGATGTGTGGCAGTCTAAGTTTACAGCATAAATCCATTCATTGGCAATGGATCTCCTAGACCTAGAGTATGTTGGGCAGTAGGTTGTCTTATAGGAAATAAGAGTCTGATCCTGTACATGCTTAGTCACACAGATTTCAGTGGGACTTTGTTCTCGCTAAGTGTGCAGTGGATTGCAGCATTAGCATCTGATTTCTAGATAGTGATCAAAGAGTGACAGTAAATCCTTTAATGCGGGCAGTACCCTAATAGTGGTTGTCTCCCATACGTGCTCACAACTGAATGCTGCTCACTTTCACGGCTGATCTGTGCTAACTTGTGAGTCCCATGCATTTTTATAAGTGCACCTTGTAACTTTCCTGCTTTAAGGGTTGCGAGGAATTCTCACTCCAACTGAACAGGGGAGAATTCTGCAGCTAGCCTGGCATGGTGGCCCCCGTAAGTCCCTCCATCAGCTGGCATTCCTTTCACCTCTTTTTTTAGTTTCTTCCAGTGTGTTGCTCCCCAGTTAGCAGCATAGAATGACACGACTGTTTTCATGCTGCTGTTTTGAGCTGCTGCTTATAGAGCAACCTCATTTGCTGTGCCTCTCCTGTTTGGGAAATCAAGAGAATGTGGGAAATCTATTCTCTCTCGATACTCTTTGCTGCTCCAAGAAGACAGTTGCAGCTCTGTAGTGATTCATCGAGATCTACCTAATAACTTGAGGAACTGATTCTCACTTTCTTCAGTGACTGGCAGCCCTATCATTTCCAGAAGACTTATGCCAGCAGATTTAGAAAGTTGCTTTTAGGGGAAATTTGATAGTTTGAGTACAGCAAGTCGCTTTCTTCCAGGTCCGATTACGTAGTTAACCCATTTCCACTGGTTTTCCCCCCCTGTCCCCTCACCCAGTGTTCTGTGGCTTGACTCACTCGCTTGAGTTTGCTTTATTAAAGCAGCTTTGAAAAGGAGTCTGTAAAAAGGGGGGAAAGGTACACAAGGGCTTAAAACTTTGCCATTTATTATTAATGGCCAAATTAATAAAGTTAATGGCCAAAAAAAAGGAGGGAGGGGGATGACAAGAGGCAATTCTTATTCCTGATTTCCTAGAGCTATATCTGAATTTGCTGTGGGCAACTAGACAGGTGACTACTTACTAGATGACTTGTAAGCTGTTCCATGAATATACTTCTGACTTTAAGGGTCTTTTGTGTTCCTTGCTGTTGAGACTTTAAGCTGGAGAGCGGGGCAAGGGAGGGAAGGAAGTCTGAAGTTACTTTTGCTTTCTGTTTTGTGTTTTTTCCCTACCTTTTCACATCATCTTCACAGGGGGATGCATTAGCTATCCTTGCACAGAGAACATACGCATCTCCTCGCAGGATAGATGCACCAGCCTCACATGTGGCATGCTGCAAAGAAGTGTGAAACAGGAAATAGAAGTTGGTGGCATTTCCTGTTAACCACACTGCTTGGAATGGGGTGTTACTTTGTGGTGTGGCTGATGTGGTATCCTGCTTTGTGGGCCCAGGGTATTTGTTTGGATCATCTTGTCTTCAGTCCCTTTCCAGCACTAATGTGATTCCTTCATACTCTTTTATTTCGATTGCAATCCTGTAATACTCGTCAGGGAGAAAATCCTAATGGTGAATTCAGCAGGTTTTGCTTCTGGGTCAATAATCACAGGCTTGCGCCTTTAGTTCTTGCAGTGATTATATTTCTAGGAACAAACACCCGTGTGTTGGGCTGTGTTCACACATCATGGTCAACGGGTGTACAACCTGTGTACAGATTGAGCTGCACATTTATTTGTACGGTTATCCACAGGTTCCACAGGCTGGCTGTCCATGTACACAACAATTGAGCTGTACCAATCAATGAATCTGTTACTTCTCACAAATGCTTGGGTGTTTATAGAGACCTCTTACATCAGTGTCAAGCCTAAGATGTGAATGAACCAAGCATCTCCTCCAGTTGGTGAGATGGCTTGTTTCTGTCCCAAACAGACCAGTCTTTGCATCTTCAGTCTATCCTTTTTGAGCTCCTGTTTGGTGACAGAGCACTAAGATTCTTTTCTTTCCCTTGGGTGCTTGCTCTCCACCACCCCGATCCTTGGCTTCAGTTGCCACTGCAGTTCGAATTTTGTGGGTATCGCAGTTTGTGTCCCAAGTGAAGTTCTGAAGCACTCAAACCCATTGTCTCGCCTCAAGAAAAGAAAAGAAAAGAAAGACTCCACTTAATTTCTTTCCTGCTGGTTGCCTTGAAGCTGACCAAGCGACTTTAATATCAAACCGTTTTCTTTTAGGCTTTGCCTGAAGGGAAGTGGCAATAGATTTGGATTATATAGATTAAATTGTATCATGGTAACGACTTGAAAGTTGTTCCTTGGAGTGTGGAGCTTGCCTTGATTGCTTTCTAGCCTTATAATGATTGGGTTTGGTTAGGCCTTTGATTTAATGACAGCTTCTTTGTGTATATAAGTATTTATTGGGTGTCTTTGAGGGATTTTTAAATTGTGCTATTTCTAGATATATATTTTTTTGTTCACCAAAGTTTACAGAAATCAGCAAAATATACAAAGACAACTCAATCCCTAAAACAAATTCAATTTTTTTAAAAAAATAACAAAAAGCTTCAGTATTACCAAAACAGCCTAAAAATGGACCAACCGGAAATTAATATAAAAATCATGATAAAACAGCAAAGGGAAGGTAATTTGTGCACTAAAACATATCATTGGAACCGAAAGGAATAATCCTTCCATAGTGGGTCGCAACAGAATTTTTAAAAATGAAATTAATTAGACATATTGAGTTACATCTGTGCTCTACTAATTGCAGGTGGCTCCTATTGAAATCAAGGGGAGAAGGTTGCAACGATGTGTGTTACGTTGATGTGCTTTAAATGTATATTGTGGGTGTGACCTTTGTTAGATTTGAAGAGGAAGCTATGTAACCCAGTGTCAAGTCTTGGTTGGCATGTTGTTAATCTGACGGCTTTGTCTCAAAATGTATGCATGGGGTACTTTTGCTTTTCTATAAAAGGAAAGGAGAATGGACCAAGGTGCAAGTTTTGCCTGTGGCAAAATAATAATTACAATACACACCCACACCCACACACCCCAGTCCTCAATTGTACATTGTTTGTTGAAGTCCGCCATGTAGCGGAAATAACCTTTTACTGTTAGTGCTCTGTGCATGAGCATAGTGGGTGAAAACAAGCCAGAGTAACTATTTTGACATCATCCCTTCTCGCTGCTTCCTCTGTGTGGATGGTTTTAGAGTATCTGAACAATGCATGCAAATCTTGCCCGGTGAGATGATTGTAGTGTTGTGAATGGGGACGTCCTTTCAGCAAATGGTGTATATTATTGAACCCCCGGGTGAGCAGGTATGTGGGCTTAACAAGGATACACAGGGAGGTAACCGAATCTTTAGGCGCAATAAATGTTTTGCTTCATCGTCTCTTTCCATCAGCAAGAAGCCGTAGCTGACAGAACAAGCAAAATGTTGCTATAACAGTACCCATGTGGACAGAAACACACACTGCACCTTTTCACCTGCGTCACTTTGAAAAGGTCTGTAGGGAATGCATAAACTTTCCCCGTTTTTATCTCCGAAAATCCACCTACCATTTAAAAATCAATTTTGTATGTAGTCCTCTCTTCCTCCTCCTATACATTTTTCCAGGTTTTGTCGGGTAACATTAAAACCCGGTTGCTTTTTTTTTTTTTTTTGCTAAAGCTTCGTGAAATACAACTGCAGGTTTTCAGGAGTGCATGAAAACTGCACTGAGGATCGAGTAGTCCTAAGAAATTTGGGATGGCAAAATTGTGCTAAGTAGTCTTTGTAGAAGTGTAGCGTGTAGATTTTTTTCCCCTTGAAGTTTCCCCTCCACTTTCTACCAGGTAGCTTAAACGTTTCTCCTTTTTTTGGGTAGTGAGTGGTTAAAACATCATACTCTTCTTTTGATTAGTGACCAGTTGAATTTCCTTTGTCAACATAAAAGCTGTAGTGTGTGCCTTTAATTAAATGTGGAACTACCTCAGACCCCAGGCTAGACGGTCTTTTGCAAGACGGCTTAAGAACTGCGTAGCAGGAGAACCTAAATCTAACTCGCGTTGTGCGAATTATCCCTCTCTTCTACTCCCCCTCCTGCTAAAAAGAAAAAAGAAAGCCCTATAAGCTGGTTTTAATTGATCCCATGTTCCCGAGTTGATCTTAGACCAGTGGTTGTGTTTATGGGATGACTGGCTTGCCCCAAAGAGATTTGAGTCTAGCTTAGCTTCTTGTTGGATGTTCAGATATTGGCTGCATAAGAATTGGTGTTGACAGCTGACTTATTGAAGTTAGTCTGTGCTGTCCCTCCTGGGCTTTTTATTGTGGTCTATGAAAATGCAAAGTGTTCAGCTCATTTAAAGGAATGTGCACTGGGATGTTAATGGCTAATCTTTGCATATAGCGGAAGGTAAAAAGCGATGCTTGCTGCAGAATGCCGAAACATGGAATTAAGATTCCTGTAACAATTTTCCCCGCACACTCGCCCCCATCTGCAAATAATCAGGCACACGCTGTGGGGTACTGGCATTTAGAACCTTCCTGGCTCTCTCTCGTGTCTCTTATGTGATCTCAGATGCTCCATAATATCACTTAATGAAATAAAATTCCTGGCGTGGATCAGCTCCTCTGTGGAGTCGCATCCAGTCGAGAATGGCAAGCAAATCTATCATTTCTTTTGACTAATGGTATTTAAAATACAGCTTTAAAACACACACACACACACACAGGCAGAAAGAAATATATATTCATATGTCTGTATGTACAAGGCAGAATTTTTAGCAAATATTCATCTGGGAGGTTATGGTGGCTGTGCTATATAGTGTTTCACAAACCATCCAATTTGTTTGTTTTCCTAGCCATGTACACTAGGGGCTTTCTGGAATTCATAAAATATGCTGGGTCTCTTGAGTTATTTGGGGAGGAAAGAAACACAAGCTTTATTAAGGGGCAAGGTACATGTTACGCATTTATGTATGCAACAGTGTATCGGTGTATTTAAAAAATAAACCCCAAAGAAAATCAGGTTGGGGATGATGGAATTTGCAACAGAGAAGAATGAAGAGGTGCTTAATTTTCATCCCATCCACGGATTTCTCGCTCTTTGGCCTGTCCCAGTTCCCCCACCAAATGTGTCGGGTTTCAAATGTGTGGAAACATGCATTTAGAATTGTGTGGGGAAGATTGGCTTTGCGTGAAAGGGTTAAACCCCTCTCTGCTCCCGATGGTCTCCTCCCAAAGTAGCTTTGCATTGACAGCAACAGCAACAGCAAAGTGTTGCTCCACATGTCGGTTTAAAACATACAGGGGCAGCCCCACGAATGCAATCCAGTGCCCAGTTAAATAAAGTTCATTTATAAACCACTTAAGGATTTTATCTCTGTAATCTGCACAACTCCGTGTGTGTGTGTGTGATACAGTTCCATGTTTTCTGCCCTTTCAAAATTAGATTTGGACAGAAGAGTGATAGATACCTATTCCTATCAGGAAAAAATGTGTGCAGAGGATTAAGCAGAACCGACACAATTGCATTGTCAGGCAAGTCCAGAGCAAATAATTTCCAGCGTTTTGCTCTATCCTTCCAAACTTGAGAAATAAGCTCGGCTTCCCTGCTCTGTCAAAATTAGTTTTTCTATTAAACAAACACTGCCTGGCAATTAGGCTCTAGGTTGCCCATCCAAATCTTTTCGTGCTGTTTTAATGCATCGGCGCTGGAGCTCTGTGGTGTCAGTGGTTTGGCTTTAAGTGGAAGACCTCCTCAAAGAAAGCCTTTCTAATATTGGATGTGCCCTTTTTTGTGTTGGGGTAGATTTTTTTCACAGATCTGCAGAGATGGGGAAAAAAGGGGGGAGGGGAAACGGATGTGATCCTGTGCACACTCAGCTGTGAGTCAGCCCTGCTGAACGCAGTGGAACTTTATTCCGAAGGAACATTGATACTGTTCTGCTGTAATCCAGAATTTTCACGTTATGGGGCAGTCATGTTATGAATTATTTTGGAGTATTTTGAATTCTGTGAGGCAGGCAGCAATCCCATAACCAGTTGCCTGGGAGTAAGCCCCATAGAACTCAAGGAGATTTGCTTCCAAATAGACACAAGTATAGGATTGCAGACTTAAAGTGCTAGTCTTTCTCTGTGGATTTGCTATGATTTGTTCCCTTACAGTGCAAAAGCCCACTAATGCTGTACAACAGTGACCTACCCTTTTTTTTTGGGGGGGGTGAACCAAAGTTGTTGAGCTTTTTTAGGGGGGGCACAGCAATAACTCCCTCTTCCATCTTTGCATTCGTGCGCAATTGAAGGGGCAGGGCTAGATACTCTTCTTCCACCGTGGAGGAAAATGAGCCTGCAATCGACCACTAGCACAAGGGGATCAACCTGTCAATTGCGGTTGACCCGGTTGGACATCCCTGCTGTACATAGCTGCCAAGTTTTCCCTTTTCTCGCGAGGAAGCCTATTCAGCATAATGGAAAATCCCTTAAAAAAAGGGATAACTTGGCAGCTATGCTGCTGTACACTCCCCAGTTTGCCGTGCCTTAAGTGCATCCTATGTGTGCATGTTTTCTGCCCTGCCCACATGACACCATACTTATTCAAAGGGCACCCCAGATTTAATGTTGTGATAATTTAACGCATTTAAACAAAGCAATATGAATTCACACTTTTGAGTCTTTTATGGATCCTGTGCCTTTTATTCTAAATTGGCGGGTTTAGCCCAATTGATTGCTTCTTGACGAGCGTGGGATGAGTGACGAGTAAGTATTTTACCCATGGAACGCCCTCTCTTAACTCACTTTCATATCAACTTCTGTTCCTGCAATGAGGATGAATGCATGCCTTTATTCTTAAAAAGAGAGAGGGTAGCATAATAGTATATTTTGTTACCCTGTTTCTCATATTTTAAGACATACCCATAAAATAAGCCATAGCAGGATTTTTAAGCATTCAAGGAATATAAGCCATACCCCGAAAATAAGACATAGTGATAGGCGCAGCAGCAATGCCGGCCGCGGCAGGAGGAGGAGGGAAAAAATAAGACATCCCTTGAAAATAAGCCATAGTGTGTTTTTTTGAGGAAAAAATAAATATAAGACGTGTCTTATAATATGAGAAACACGGTATAAAAACGGGAGGATATTGGAGGAATTGGTAATTACCCCCTCCCCTGCCACAGAACAGAAACTGACATTGGGGCACTTAAGAGAGGCTGTTCAAGCATTAGTTACTCATTCTTTCCCTGCACTCAATAGGAAATGGACTGCACCTATGCAGAAGAAACGGTGGCTTGGTTTGTACACAGTGGTAAAATAAACTATGGCTTAGCATGGATGCAAGCCAGAAAATCATGGTTGCTTCATTTCTCCTCCTCCTGTACTACCAGCAACTAAGCCACGGTTTGGGTTAGCCTTACATCTGAATCCTGGGTTTATAGTTTGTCCTACTCCAGACAAGCCACATTCTGTTACCAAGGGCTATTCTTGTTTTGTTTGGGGGCAGACAAATGAAGAGACTGGGTTTTGGATACACAGTAATGCTAAGCCAAACCATGGCTTAACTTCCGGAAAAGTAGCAGGAGTGGGGGATAGCCAAAGTGGCTGTGACTTTCTCACTATGCACCAGCATGCTAAACCATCGTTCAACTTAGCATTGCTTGCAAACAAGGCAGAGCATTGCTGGGAACCTTTGCTGAATGGGGCTTGGACGCCATTTACTTCGCATTTACAGAACACCACTCCAGAAGAATCACGGGAACCTTTGTTTGCTCCTTACAAAGCTATGCTTCCCAGCACCCATAAACTACAGTTCTCAGGGTTTTTGGAGGGGCGCTTTTAACATATGGTATGCATGCGTTCATATGTGTGGCTTTAGGCAACAAGGTAGGAAGATCTCGGCCACAGGGAAAAGCACTGCTAGATCAAATTGTGCTTCTGTGGGAAGCTTTTTCAAAAATTTAGCTTCTGACTAATTCTGGAAGAGCCGTGCTTCAGCTGTGCTTAACAGGCCCCCGCTCTGATGACCTCCATTCGTAGGATAACCAGCCCAACATCTCAAATCATTTTGCTGGCATTGCAGGTAGGTGTCATCGCAGATCTTAGAGAGCCGGGAAAGGAGAGTGCTCCCCTCACAAACCTCTTGCAAATATTTCAAAACGTATGCGGGTTGCAAGCCAGCAGACCAATTATGAGGAGAAGCCCGTCCTGATTTTTCAACTCGTGTTTTGATAGCACTTTCAGGAGCTGGCTTTCCAAGATTGCTAATGCACTGGTGTTGTTTTGATCTCTTAATGCATTCTTGGATGGGGATCACCTGGCTCGTTCTGCAAACCGTGGCAATGCAGTGCACTGCTTGGGGAACTTGTAATGCCCAATCAATGCATTTGACGCCTTCTTCAGCTGCGCACACACCGCATTTTATTGTGGGATCAGTGGAGACTTAGTACTTGTTTTTTTCTATGCAGTCCATACTCAATCTAGATCCATTGCATAATTTTTTTTGTTCCTGGAAAGCACGATTTGAGAAACTGGTTTCATCCTGAAAATAAAAGCTTGTTGCAGTTTACCCCACAGTGTACAGATTTGGAAACAGATGTAGGTGGTTCTGGCACTCTGGATGTTTGTGTATCCACATTGCAGGTGGGCATATACCAAGATCACAACTGCCCCTTCCATCTGGCGTGTGTTCAGGGAGGAAAAAGCTATGGATAACCTAATCAAGGTGAGGGTTTTCAAACACGTGTCATGTAAATATACCCCCCCCCCCAATGTGAATGGCAGGATCTACGATCAGTGCAGATTGAAAGCAGCATTTTGAGGATGAGGGTGAATGATTCTGTATTGAGAAAAGCTACATTTTTTGTGCTAAAGAAGGGTTATGATACACACAGCCCGAGACAGGCGCTTTTGAGAGATTGGACCTCGAGTGAGGATTGCTGTAACTTTTCCAATCAATATTTAAAATAAAATACAATATTTGAAATAAAATTAAAAGAACAGCCAAGAATAAGCGAATCAATAAGATGTGTCGTGTATCAAGGCGGAAAGTAGTGCTTTTAAGTTATGTTAGCTCACTGAACATGAGCAGTTGGCTAGTGATCTCAGATGTTAGGAGCCGAACTTGAGGCTGCAGTAGAGGGCATTGATATCGCATCTTGTTCACATGTAAAGGGTGTCACAATGCAATCCTGTGTGTGCACGTTCTCAGAAAAAAAATCCCTCTGTTGTCATGGTCTTGTTCCCTGGTAAATCTTTACAGGATTGTGCACTCTCTCTCTCTCTCTCTCTCTCTCTCTCTCTCTCTCTCTCTCTCTCTCTCTCTGTATGGCAAAGAAGCAAGGGGGAGGTTTGAATGCAAAGGCATTCCTGCCTGTGGTGTGACTCCATTCATATGTTTTGTAGGTTTCTATGGTCCTTAATACACTTACAAAAACATACTCTCTGCAGCTGCTATTTGCATTTCAAGGGAAGCCTCCACTGGAACCAATGGGAGCTTTCCTTGCAATGCCAACCACACAGGCAATTTTTGTCTGGAGGGCGGAGGATAGAGTGATACTCTACTGCCACATCCCAATCCCTACTGCCTGCAACTGCTCAGATTGCCCCATGGCTGCTATTTGCACAGGATAACAAAAGATGTGCATGTTAATTGAATTCATGCCGTTAATATCACATAGCGTGCAAGTGTACAAGTCAGGATTTTTCTACAGTACAACAAGATGTAGACAGATGTGGTCCTTGGCTTTAATGAACCAACAAAACAAAGGAATGCCTATAAAAAGTGAGATGATTCAGATCCTTTTATGGATGAATGGATACCCATTCATCTGGTTAGCATAGTGGCTAAGAAGCTGAGCTGTGAGTCAAAACTTGCCTCAGCAAGGAGCTCATACGCTGGCTTTCGGAAGGCAACTTTCTGTCTCGGTGCTCCCATCTACAGTATGGGGAGCCATCATATTGACTTAACTCACAGGTTTGTTGGAATGATTACAACTAGATAATGTAGATGGCGTGCTTGCAGGCCCTGTACAAGTGTCAAGTACATAGCTGCCAAGTCTCCCGTTTTCCCCAGGAAACCCCCGTTTTTCCAGCTGTCCCCAGCCGAAAAAACAGATTTTTTTTGTTTCCCCCCGGTTTATTCTGGCGCGGCGGCCATTTTGGAACTGGGTGGAGCATGCTCAGAAGTGACTTTTGATGCTGCTCTGCCCAGTTCCAAAATGTCTGCAGCGCGACTTCTGGTGCGGCAGCCATTTTGGAACTGGGCACAGCAGCATCAAAAGTCACTTCTGAGCATGCTCCGCCCAGTTCCAAAATAGCCGCCACGCTACTTCCAGTATGCTACTTTCAGTCCGGTCCCTTATTTTTCAGAGAGGAACTTGGCAGGTATGGTTAAGTATGTATATTTATTCATTTTATTTGTAAATAATGATCTATTGGTTACATGTTTCCCTGTGAGAGCTATATCATTGTCCAGCCCAGACACTGAGGTCTCGCTATAGGGAAACAGGCAGAGGGCCTTCTCAGTAGTGGCACATGCCCCATGGAATGCCCTCCCATCAGATGTCAAAAAGATAAACAACTATTTGACTTTTAGAAGATATCTGAAGGCAGCCCTGTTCAGGGAAGTTGTTAATGGATGGTGTTTTATTTTTAAAAAATATTTTGTTGGGAGCCAGCCAGTGTGGCTGGGGCAACCTAGTCAGATGGGTGGCATATACATAATAAAATTATTACAGTCGTACCTTGGAAGTCGAACAGAATCTGTTCCGGAAGCCTGTTTGACTTCCAAAGCATGACTTCTGAGCTTCCTGCAGCCAATTGAAAGCCACGGAAGCCCCATCAGACGTTTAGCTTTGAAAAGAATGTTCGAAAACCGGAACAGTCACTTCCGGGTTTTGATCGTTTGGCAGCCAAAACATTCAAGAACGAGGCTGTTTGAAAACCAAGGTACAACTGTATTATTTCATTCTGATCAGATGTAAATATGGTAAAGCGACCCCTGACTGTTAGGTGCTGTCGTGACCGACTCTGGGTTTGCGGCGCTCATCTCGCTTTACTGGCTGAGGGAGCCGGTGTACAGCTTCCAGGTCATGTGGCCAGCATGACTAAGCCGCCTCTGGCGAACCAGAGCAGCACACGGAAACCCCGTTTACCTTCCCACTGGAGCGGTACCTATTTATCGACTTTCACTTTGACATGCTTTCAAACTGCTAGCTTGGCAAGAAGGCTTTTAAGTAACTTAAATCCCATTGTTGTGATATACTGACTGTATATTTCCTACCATGTTCCCATTGTTAGATTTTTTTTGCACATTCTTCCTTCCCTATAAAATGAGTTTATTGATTTTTAATGAAATCGAAACTTAAGAAAACCCTATTTGACAGTGAGACAAAATGAACGAATGTTCACACTATAGGCAGGGATGGCTCAGTTCTGCCCCCTAACAGATTGCTTTAAAACCATGGTCTCTCTCCAGCCAGGGATCTGCTTCCTGGCAATCTGGCATGGATATTTCATTGGCAAATAAAGTGTCTGAAAGTAGTTAAGGGTTTTTCCCCCCCTCTCCCTTTTCTTAATTTAAATCAATGCAATGTTGAGTTCAGCTGGGCACAGAGAACTCGAGGATCCTGAGATGACGGAGGGTTGTGGTTTCTTTGTTGTGGGACTGGAATCCTGCTGAATTAGATGGGGTTGCCGCAACTCCCTCCTACTGTTAGATATAATTGTTGATTTGAGGTTGGTCTCACTTGGGGGCTTAATTTCAGGGGGCGGCTTGTCAACTGTTGAAGGGGAGGGGAAATCGCGGCAGAGGGGTACCTAAAAATGGGGCTGCTGGCTTGGTGGTTCTCTCCATATTCGAAAGGACTCTCCACATCCCAAAGTAACCTGAACACATTCCTTTTTAGTGGAGTTCAGTGCTTAGACATCTGGGCAAGAATTAGAACCATGACTTTCAAGCAGAAGCTGTAGTCCAAGGGTGGTATTCTGCTAACACAAGGGCTTCTGCTTGTTCAGCAGGACTTCCCCTCTCTGCCTGTGTTTAGTTTTCTGGAAGCGGCTTTTACATTGTGTGCAATCTCAAATATAGTGCGATGCAGAAATTAGCAATTGGGGAGACATCGGGGAGATGAAATAAGCTGCCTTGTGAAGGCAGCCCTGCTTTGCATGCAGAGGGCTGCATATCTGGCGCCTATCATCGCCAGGTAAATAGATCAGGTAGGTGATGAGAAAGACCTCTGCCCACCCAACACAGCACTAGGTTAGGTGGATAAATAGCCTCACCTGCTATAAGGCCACTTTCCATAGATGGAGTACTCTCTGTAGAGTTGGGAGGTAAAATGGTAGTTATGGTGCTAAAGGGTTCGGAAGCAGAGAATCTTTGGGATCTGCTTTGCTTGCTTGTTGCATTATAGGCACGATAGCTAGGGATGAGTGAACTTGTCAATTACTATTTCTCTTGCTTTCTGTCTTTTTTGAGCCTTCAGTTCTCCACACTTTCACTTTGTATATATTTTTTAACTCCTCATAAAAATTCATCCATGAATTTCTACTAATATACAGTCGTACCTTGGAAGTCGAACGGAATCCGTTCCGGAAGTCCATTCGATTTCCAAAACCAAACCGCGGCTTCTAATTGGCTGCAGGGAACTCCTGTAGCCAACCAGAAGCCGCGGAAGCCCCGTCGGACATTCGGGTTTCAAAAGAACAATAACCTCCGGGTTTGCGGTGTTTGGGAGCCAAAACGTCCGAGTTCCAGGGTGTTTGGGATCCAAAGTACAACTGTATACAGTGGTGCCTCGCTAGATGAATTTAATTCGTTCCACGGGTCTTTTCTTATAACGAAAAATTTGTCTAGCGAATCCCATAGGAATGCATTCAAATTCAATTAATGTGTTCCTATGGGCAAAAAAAAAAATCAAAAAAAATTCAATGCATTCCTATGGGAATCCGCGATTCGCTAGACAATTTTTTCATAAAACGAATTCGTCTAGCGAGGCAACCTCCGCTCGAAAAATCCTTTCGTTAAGTGGAAATTTCGTTAAGCAGGGCATTCGTTAAGCGAGGCACCACTGTACATGTTTGTATGCAATCTTGCATAATATACACATTTCTTGCAAAGTAGTGATCCCTTATACAATGCATTTCTGTATGTTAGTTTCACTAATATATGCGCTTATATGCACACTCCAGTATATGCAGTATGTTTGTTCACATTACTTGGCTGGAGGACTGCACAGCAAAATTGGGAGGAAACGTGAATTTCTGATGTTAGCTGTTTTTCAGTGCAGATACTGTTTCAGAAAAGAGCAAATGATGTAGGTTTGCATTTAGTCGTGAAATGAATAAAATTTATTCCCCATCCCTTCTACTAGCTGACTTTCCTTGATATATAGCTGTGTTCTCTACATGTAAGTGAGTTGCAGCAAATGGACCAAATTCAGTTATGGCAGGAGCATATTTGATGTCAGAAATGCATCAACCGGAAGAAAATACTCCAGGTCAGCTGCAGACAGTGTTGAAACATACAGCATCATTTACATTTGTTGGGTGTCTGTGTGTTTGAATGCAAAGTGTATTCTGGTTTGCTCATAATTTTCAAAATTGGGCCAGTTTCTCTCTTGGCCATGAGTCTTCTGAAACTGAAGAAATTTCCTTGCTAAGGGCGTTCTGCACCTCTTGCGATGATCATTCTTCAACAGATGCTAGGTTTTGCTTTTCAGTGACCCGAAGGCAGCTCCCGTTGAGCGCACACACTCCACGACACCTAAACAGGTTTTGCAGGCTTTCCTGTCATTTCAAAAACCTGCATTCCCTCTTTTGCCCAGGGACAGTGGTAGCTGTGGGACAAAATACATGTTTCTGTGCACCTAAAGAAGCAATTCCTTTCTTAAGTCACTTTTAGCATTCTTTTTCTTTTCTTTTTTTAAAAAGTCTCCGCTCTCCAGCGGGTTGGAGTTGGAATTCAAGATCTCATTTTCATTCCCTTCCAAATTTCTTTCCATCAAATGTCTTGGAGCGGGTGGGAGGCGGGGGGGGCGGTGAGGTAGCAGCTCTCAACCTTCATTTGACTTACTGAAACATTAGCAGAGGAACGAACACGCAGTTCTCCACTTTGGGGGAAAAGCACCGAAACGCAACCTTTCCCAACCTGAATCTGAGGACGGGCCTGATCTCGTGATGTTTTCTCCTAATAGCTTTTACAAGCAGCCAGTAAGTGAAACTTACGGCATGTACAGCCGGCTGTAATCTGAGGCTCTTTGGGTAAAATAACATTAGTCTGTGCTACTTAAACACACTCTGGAAAGATTAAGGAGGAGAGGAAGGAAAATATTTGAGGAGATCAACTGGATGTGGTCGAATACAAGAAATGTCACCTGACACGGATTAGCGGGTTTTTTTTGCCAAAGATTTACCTGACTGGGAGACCTCCATTTAGAAGTTGTGTTCTTACCAGATCAGCTCCTGGTACTTTTCTCTCTCCCCCACTCCCAAATTTGTAGCTTTTCTAACCAGAATTTGTACAATGAAAGATTTAATTTGCTAGGGTTCAGTGTCTCAGCAGCTGTAAAGTTAAACAACCCTCCTCGCCAGTTTGACATTCCTTTCCCTTATTAGCTGCAGCTGGCTCTTTCTAATTACAAAAGTCTTAACTTCTTTTTCATTTATATTCTGTGGCTTTTATTCCACTTTAGAGCTAAAATATGTGTGCCCTCCCCCGCTGCTCTCTCACTATTGCATGTGTAGCTCAGATGTTTCGCTTCGAGTCGTCTAGGAAATCCTTAGATTGTTGGCACTTCAGTAGCTAACCAAAAACTTACTGTGTATCTTTGCTACAAATGTATATTTGTTTTATGCCAGTTTGAGTTTCATCTCAGTTCCACACCCCACACCCTGCATCCCTGCCAGTCTCCCAGTCCTGGGAATTTTTCATTAAATAAGGATTCTGTGAATTTTCCGTTGCAAGGTATACTTTGTAATGCTTTATTGTAGTTCTAATATTTTGTTGGGAGCCGCCCAGAGTGGCTGGGGAAACCCAGCCAGATGGGCTGGGTAAAAATAAATTATTATTATTATACATAAGTTGCCAGGTATCCCCACCAAACTAAGAGGCTAATGTGGATGTGAAGGCCATTGTGCAAAGGGAATTGGTGAGTCGCAGCCCTGGAACCAGTGTTCAAAATTAGCCAGGCTACTTTCGTCCACTTTCAGGCCCAGGCTCTGCACTTCCTCCACCTCACTGACAGAGGGTAAAATAACAGCCAGGACACAATTGAAATGGGATCGAATCATGCCACAACTTTATTGACTACAGTGCCTGGGCATAGCTATGACTGGATCAGTGCTAGAAACTGAGATATAAAAGCTAGGAGCTAGTTGGCACCTTAAGTCTAGGTTATGGGCGCAACAATGGAAAGTCTGGGCACACTTTTTTAGTAACAAGAATACAAAGCTGAAAATGACAGAACTGCAGCTAAAATATTATGCTCATTTTTCACATGGTCTAGTCTTTCCCCTGCCTACCCCCCTAATATTCTTAAGAGAGTAGCTGGAACAGGGAGGCAGAAAAAGGTCCCCCTTTCCTTCCATTCTGTAGTTTTAATCTGAAATCTTAGGCGCAGTACTACTCCCAGAGCTTGGAAACTGCTTGCGCTAATTAAATTCCCTGTCACAAAATGCGCCTAGAACAATGGGAGTTTCGAACACTGGACTGAACACCTTTGGAAATAAGAACCTCCAGGCAACCGGTTGTTCTGTCATTTGGGTGGATGTCCAAACTATTTTGGAAGAACAGAATTAATCCTCAGCTAGTCTCTGGTGCACACTGCCTGTACTGGACTTAACATCCACTACTGTGAAATGTTACTTTGCATGTTAATACATCCCCCCTTCTTAATCGCTATGTCTGCAATTACATCTGGGACAAATTCCTGGATTGGTTGTATGCTGGTGTTGCCCATGTTATGTTGAGCCGACCACATCAACTGGTCCTTAGAAGTGGGTTGGTTACATATTTTGCCCAACGTACCAGTGTGGGAATGACTCATGGGATTGTAGGAGAGACAAGAAGTGCCACCAGTCCTTTTAGGTCCACATTATATATTAACTAGTTTAGCTTTTAATAATTCTGACCACATTTTCTGTACATGGAGGGGGAAAAAACTCACCGAATTGATCATAGATCTTTGTCAATTTGGTAATGCCTGGGACTTTGACGCAACCTGTCCTCAGCAGCTTTCAGAGGCAAATGGCAGTCAAACACAGTCTTGTTTGAATTTTCCTCTGAGTTGGAAATATACCGTAGAGGGCGATGACCATCTGAACTGTGCCCCTTCCAGCCTCTTGAGCCGATAAGCACTGCTTCGTATTTTATTAGAACAATTTGGCTCCTGATGTGAACTCAAGACTCATTAATCCTATAACGTGGTGGATGGAGTTGGAAAAATACAGGATGCAAATATGTTCTTCATTAGGCACTCTTAATACCAACCAGATATGAAGTGTGCATTCTGTAATATGGTAGTCAGAATGCAGTAGGCAACTAGCAAATTGTTGATAAGGATCATCTGTTGCTCATTTCACTCTGGAGTCTTGAGCAAGAAGTTCTTGAAGTTTGGAGTGCTCGGTGTTGCTTACTGATGCCTATCACAACTTGATGAACAGATATTAAAATGGGTGAAGAGCTTGCTGTCAGCACCAACAAAACTTATTGAAACTTATTTTTGCATGAAGTACATTTTGCATGAAGTAGATCCATTCAGGGCTTGCCGAAATGCCCAAGCGGTTTAAGCAGTCGCTTGGCAGGGGGGTGGGTTTGCTTTACCTTTGAATTTCAAATAAAATAGGAGCAACTAGAGATTCACCCCTTTTTACTGCAGTATTCTGGGGGGGGCATTCCTCACAAAGCAATGACTGGTGGTTTTGTGAAGCAACGTGCTTTGGGGTGTTGGTTGGCTACTGTAAGAACGGGATGTTGGATGAAATGGGTTTTTTGCTTGATCCAGCAGGGAGCTTTATATGTTCTTATGCTTGCAGTATGGAAGGACTCCCTGTGTCACTCATCTCTGTGGGCTGAATGAAATTAGGGCCAGCCCTAATGGACAATGGACAACGTTGGCTTTCATAGCACCAATAATTCTGCTTCCTCTGCACCTACTTTCTGGGTGGCAAGTAGTTGGACTGTGGCTTTGCTTGGCTGCTAGATGTGTCTCCATAAGACCTGCACCAGCAGTTGGTACTTGCAGGAGGCTGGGGAAGAGACTGGCCATCATTGCCTTCCCCAACATTTTCTTTTGCTGCTGCCAACCTCCTCTGGAGTAAGGATATGGGAGCCAGCTGCATGTCATCTAGCCTGGGAAGAGAACACCTCTCAACTCAACTGTACTTGAACCAGGCTCCTTGAAGTGCTGGAAGACCAGTACCAGAACTGTTTTTTGGTATTTGCAATTCTTTTTCATTGATTTTCCAAATTTAAACCCAGTTATACAAATTACACAGAAACTTTATTGTCAGTTAATTCTTGTTTTCTTTTTAGTTACGTACCGTACTTAAACCTAGATTGGGTTGTTTTTCTTTGTGCAATATTGAACTTATTCTGTGTTTGTTTAATAGTTGTTTTTCGTCACTAACAGGCTCTGTGTTTTGTAAATTTGTATTCTGATGTTTTGAATGTTTGTTGTATGGTGCTTTGGGTGCTTTTCATTATGGAAAAATGGCAAATAAGTTGGCAATCACTTGACCAAAGTGTAACTTTGAAGGAGGAGGATGAAGCAAGTGCATGGGTCCTTGGTTGTTCAGTAGAACCTAGGAGCAAAAGTTTTTGTGACATTATAGGAGCGAGTGTAGTTGTCTTGTTTCCAGCGTTATCATATTGTCACATGCCACCCCAATCATCTCTGCCAAACAGTGTCTAAGATTTCAGGGTTTGCTTTTCCTTTTGGAATGAGGCACAGTGGAGACGATGGTGTCTTTATGATATATGGTTTATTTACACATAAATACAACTTGAGTCTACAATGGAGGGGCTTCCAGTGTTCACATCTCAAAGAGGGCCTCGTCTTCCCCATAAGGGCAGCATGGATTCAAGGACAGCCCCAAAGCCATCTCTGTGTCTCCTTGTTACAGCTTGTCCCATGGAACTCACACAGTGATCTGCCCTTCCTTCCTTCCTTCCTTCCTTCCTTCCTTCCTTCCTTCCTTCCTTCCGACTGCTAAACCAGTGAAACGACCCCCCCCCCCAGCCTACCTCATCCAGAGTGAAATCCCTAACCCCTTTCTGTCTCTGTCTCTGACACACAGCTGGAGGGCACTGAATTTCCCGATGGCCTCTTTGGTGGCTTTCCTGATGCGTTTGCAACTTCTTCTTCCTTTGTCTTCCTCGTGACCCATCTCGGCTAGCTCTGCCAAGCTGGCCTGGCTCATTGGCATAAGCGACATCCAGGGATTTCCATGCTTGGCACAGTTTAACCAAAGCTTGATTAACCAAAGCTTGTTACTAAATTCAAGAATTATGGGTGCCCTTGCACCCGCAGACTCTGGCATCCAAACACGTAACAATATTTTCTGGTTATATGGAAGCCTCCATCTTCTAGGCTGCAAGCAAGCCAGCAAGCTGACGAGGAGCTCTGGAGGTTATAAGGATAATGTAACCGGTTCAGGCTGTTTTGCACTGAGCCTGAATTCTGAAACAAAGGAAGTTGCCTTATACAGAGTCATACCATTGGTCCGTTTGGTATAGCGCTGCTTTGCCTCTTTTCCCCACCCACATTTCCTTCTGGGCAACCTTCCATGTGCTGCATGCCAGTTGTAGGTCCAGAGGTGAAAGTGGGCAGGGTGATGAATGCAGATCTTAACTTGGTACAGCAGCTACTTTCTCTTGCACTCCCACCCACCCCTCTCTCCTCCATTCAGGCAAACAGGAGGCATTATTCAAGGGAGTGGTGTGGCCTGGGGAGAACTACAAGGAAGGCTGAGGTTTTCCATCCCTGGTCTACAGTGATTGGCTACTCCCCAAGGTTTCAACCTGGGGTCTCTTCCAGCCCTGCCAGGAGATGTTGGGGATTGCATCTGAAATCTCCAGGTAGCTCCATTGGTAGAGCAGGAGACTCTTAATCTCAGGGTCATAGGTTTGAGCCCTGGATTGGGCAAAATGATTCCCATATTACAGAGGTCCCTTGGGGTCCCTTCCAACTCCACAATTCTATGATTCCATACTGAATGCAGAGCAAACGCCCCACCGTTCAGTTATGGTCCTTCCCCACTGTTTCTGTGATGCTCATAACATAGCATGCATTATGGCAGTAGCTAGGGTTGCCAGACTCAATAGAGGACAGGACTTCTGTGCCTTTAATTGGCCTGCTCTCTTTTGAGTCTGGAAACCTTGAAGAGAAACCAGCAGACCCTTTGCTTGGAAATTAAACAAAGGGTCTGCTGGTTTCTCTTTAAGGTTTCCAGACTCAAAAGAGAGCAGGCCAATTAAAGGCACAGAAGTCCTGTCCTCTATGGAGTCTGGCAACCCTAGCAGTAGCTTCCCCCCATTGCTTTCCTCCCAACATCTACTTCAGAAATGCTTTGCCTTTGTACACAGAGGCTGCTTTTCTCTGTTGTGGCTAATAGCTGGTAACAGCCCTATCCTCTTTTAAAGCCACCATCCAAGCTACTAGCCATTACCACATCTTGAGGCAATGCCAAAAAAGTGGTTAGGAAGCTGTCCTATGCCAAACCGGACCTGTGAGTGTCGAGTAGCCTTTTAAAACAATAAATCTCACTGAGCTTCCTATAAACTCAGAAGCAGTCTCTGCAGAGATTCAATAGGACATTCTTGCATTTGAAGTGGTTTAGGGAAATTCATTTGTCCATTATGTTAAGAATGGTTGTTTAGGCTGTGGGACCCATTGGTCCACCCACCCTGCTTGAAACTCCCATGTAAAGTCTCGTAATAGCTTTCAGCTGTGTCTTGTAAAAACAACAACAAAAAAACAACTCCTAAAAATTAGACACTGAACTTCTAATATCAACCAGGACTAAATAATTCCTCAGCGTGTGCTAATGGCGGTGTCTGTTGTGAGTCATGTGATGCCTCTTAAAAATGAAATTATCAGCTTAAAAGGGCTCCTTGCTACTGTTCTGAATCCCTCTTAACGTTTTGGTGGTCTTGGTCTCTCATATTTTATATATACAGTCATACCTAGGTTTAAGTACACTTCGGTCTGAGTACTTTCAGTTTAAGTACTCCGCAGACCCGTCTGGAACGGAGTAATCCACTTTCCATTACTTTCAATGGGAAAGTTCGCTTCAGGTTAAGTACGCTTCAGTATAAGTACTCCGCAGACTGTCTGGAACGGATTAATCCACTTTCCATTACTTTCAGTGGGAAAGTTTGCTTCAGGTTAAGTACGCTTCAGGTTAAGTACAGACTTCCGGAACCAATTGTGTACTTAAACCGAGGTACCACTGTAGTGTGTGTGTGTGTGTGTGTGTGTGTGTATGTGTGTATCTCTATTGTCCTTGAACAAAAGCCTGTCCTCGGCTGGTTACCTTTGCAGAATGTTGTTTTTGTAGCAACGTGGCTTACTATTGCATACTGGGGCCGTGATGAGTTTAGCAGATAGCTTGCAATTGATTGCAGAAGTTGTGATAAGCTCCGGCAGAAGTTGCTACGCCTTGCGCTCTTGAGTAGAGCCATTTAAAATAAGTGAAGCTGCGCAGCTCTGCTCAGACAATGAAAAAGACCCGGCTCTTGCTATGTCATGTGCTCTGATGTGTCCGTCGGCATGGGCAAAAGCAGTTTCTACATTACCACCCAAAGCCCAGTGGAGTGATGATGTTTAACTGCAATCAATGATCACAGTAAATTTTCTACCTGCCTTGCTAGTTTCTGTAGGATTAAACCTTGATAACGTTGCTGGATTAGTGTTATACTTTAGGAGAACATCTTGTACCACATTTTTCTACCCATCATTTGCTAGCACTGGATGCATCTAAGCTCCACATTTCTTTGTTTTACCAGAGAGAGGACAGGTGTGGGGAAGCTTTGGCCATCAAGGTGTTTGCTGAACTACAGCTCCCTGCAGTCCCTGAAAGCATGGCCACTGGCCAGGGATGATGGGAGTTGTAGTTCAGCAACATCTGGAGGGCCAAAGGTTCTCAGCAGCTGAAGCAGGATATTGGACATGGATATCTGGGTGGTGCTGCCTACGTTTCAGAGCTTCCTGTTTAAGGTGATCTACCTGGAGTAGATGGGACTTTGGTCTGATCCAGCAACACTTCTTTTGGTAATATTATCAGTTCAGAAGCGCACAAAATACAGGATGCAGAAAGCTTTTCTGGAGTAGAACTGAACAACTCTCCCTTTCTCCAATTTCTAAGAGTTTTAGGCTGCAACTCTGAATATACGGTAATTACCTGGGAGTAAGTCAGTGCAGCTTAATTCTGATTAGGCTTTTATAGGGTTGCACTGTTTATTCCTATAGAAGATTGTAACCTATCCAAAACCATGCTAGAACAACAGAAACTCAAAATGTTGCACGTGGAAATTTGAAACTCTTTCCTCCTGTTCTGACGGATGGAATATAGGAAAGATGCAAAACCTTAATTAGCCGGTGTCTTTAAAGTCTGCAGAGTACCAAAAGGCCTCTCAGATTGCTGTGTATCTGGCAATTGTGAAATGGGATAGGCTTTCTTAATAAGCAAGGCTGGAATTTGGGCGATAGTTATTGGATTATATTTTATTTTTTGAAATTTGCCCCCGTTACAATTTGAATCTGAGGGTTGCAACACTAATGAAAAGTTCTCCACGCCCCCCCTCAAATGTTCTTGCAGATGTAACAATTCCAGTGTTCTATACTTAGTCTTGTAATTAGAACGATGATTATGTTCTCGAAGAATCCCACAAATTAAGAACAACAACAGAAAAAGATAGTGACTCATGAGAACATTTGCAGCATGTTAAACGTGTGGTTGTCACTTACGAATTATGTGATTACTGTGTGAAGCATTTATGGATTTATGGTTGCAGAACTGATGTTAAATACCATGTATTGGTACTCAAGAAAAATGCCCTGTTTTGTTCCAAGTGTGCGTTTGGGTCCATTGTTGTCACAGTGATCTTCACGTAATGACGATTGGTCTGGCAGCAGTGCTGGTCTTCAACCAAGCTGCGGGCATCTTTGTTGTGAAATGTAGGAAGTCCTGAGCCAATTGGGGGCAGGAGTTTCCAGACTTGCCCGAGACGCCATCTGAAACAAAGGGTTGTGTTGTTAGGGCAATCCTTGCCCAAGATCCAGCAAGCTGTTCTGTCAATGCTGCGGAATTTGTCCATGGAACAGGAAGGGTGAAATAATACCTTATGGATAAAGGAGAAGAGCCCAATAGAAGCGAGAACTCAGTAAGGCTTCAAAGCTAGAGCATATGCTATATGCACAAAAACCCCGTAAAAAGATTGCAAGGTAGCAAGACTTGGAAAGATCCCCAGTTGAGACCATGGGAGATTGCTGCCAGACAGCAGATAATACTAGACTAGATGGGTCCGTGCTTGATTCAGTCTAAGGCAGCATCATTTGACCTCATAATACAATTTTTTGCTGCTCATAATACTTGGCTTTATTAGCCAGGTGTCCTTACCCTACTTAATCCTGCTGTCAGGGGTTCTCGCGACTACTCTAGAGTAACGACGCTCCTCATGCTTGTCTTTAAACAGTTTTTATTAGTGCAGTCTATTTACAGTGAGACAGGTGTGTAAAAACATGTCTGCTCATTCAGATGCAGAATCCGGCACTGCCCCCCCCCCCCACGTGATCTTCTCCAACATAGGAGTCTCGGGACAGTGAATCTCCTCCCTTTCTTTCTCCTGCGTAATTCTGGAACCGGAGGAAAGGGTCTACGCTCCATGCTTTCCTTTTCCCCCTTCTCCCCCTCTCTTGCCTCCCTCCTGTGTAGCCGGGGCTCTCTCATGCTGCTGGAGCCCTGGCCCTCTCTCTCCACTTCCTCACTGGCCTCCTCAGAGCCCTCGCTTCCATCACTGCTTGGGGAGGAGCTACTTCTGATGCAACGGGGAGGTTCTCTGTACTTTCTTCCCCTTACACCTGCATTGTTGTTGTTGTTGTTGTTGTTGTTGTTGTTGTTGTTGTTGTTGTTATTATTGGTCCAGTCCTTAGCATCCTAATTGATGGGAAGGGCTGGTATCTTCCATTCCTGATCTAAGTCCTGCCATGATTCCTGCTTCTACTGGGTACCCACACTGTCACCTACTGCCATCGGGTGCCATTTGGATATGGGAAGGAAAACTGATGGGGAGTGTATGTCAAGCTTGAAAATGATAAGGAGGTTGAAGCAACTTCCTCCTGCAAGGAAAGGTTATGCATTTTGCATTTTTTAGTTCAGAGAAAAAGGCAAGGAAGCTGGGAATGGAGCTTGTTACAAGTTGATAGCGTTTTTCTCCCTCTCATAATATTCCGAATGTTGAACATCCGATGAAGCTGAATTTTGTAGGACTCCAGACAGGCCAAAGTGCATTCCTCAACTATGAGATTCTCTCTTATAAGATGCAATGATGGATACCAACCTGGATGTCTTTAGAAGGTTAGACAAATTCTTGGAAGGAAAGCCAAGAATGGCTTTCTGTCAATAGCCAAGATGGTTGTGTAGTGTCTTTCAATACTGGGGATGGTATCTTTCTGAGCATCAGTTGCTAGGAGGACATCAGTGGGGAGAGTACTGTTGCACTCATATCCTGCTTGTGGGCACAGTGGAATCTGATGAATGACACCACTTACCCCAGAGCTGAATAACCTTTTTTTCAGTCTGAGGGTCACATTTTTTAGATGGGAAAACTACTGAGAGCTGTGTGCCAGAAGTAGGCAGTGGGTGGAACTTTGTACAGTTACTACACTCTAGCCACACAAACACAGGTTTCTAGGCATCTATACCTACACACCTCTCCTTTCATGCAAGCAAGGGGTGTGGTGTCAGGTCAAGAACACATTCTACTGAGGCAAAGATGTCCCAGGATGGCATGGAGCCCTCATGGGAGGCATATGAATAGGGGAGCATCCAGAGGTTCAGAAAGAGAGGCCTGGCTTGCATTTGGGGCCTGAGGCTCCCCACCCCTGACCTATACCTTCCAACACCAAATTGCGCTCTCTCTCTCTCTCTCTCTCTCTGTGTGTGTGTGTGTGTGTAAGTAATGCCAAGACTTGAGCAATGGCTTAGGTCAGGCATGGCCAAACTTGGTCCTCCAGATGTTTTGGGACTACAACTCCCATCATCCCTAGCTAGCAGGACCAGTGGTCAGGATGATGGGAATTGTAGTCCCAAAACATCTGGAGGGCCAAGTTTGGCCATGCCTAGCTTAGGTAGTGCACTGTTGCCTGTTGGCTCTTCTGCTACAGTTGCAGTTGTGAGAACAGGCATGTGTCGAAAATGTTTCATTGTTGTTGTTTAGTTGTTCAGTCATGTCCGACTCTTTGTGACCCCATGGACCTCCATCTTTCCCAACATCAGGGTCTTTTCCAGGGAGTCTTCTCTTCTCATGAGGTGGCCAAAGTATTGGAGCCTCAGCTTCAGGATCTGTCCTTCCAGTGAGCACTCAGGGCTGATTTCCTTAAGAATGGATAGGTTTGATCTTCTTGCAGTCCATGGGACTCTCAAGAGTCTCCTCCAGCACCATAATTCAAAAGCATCAATTCCCAAAGGTGTGGGTTACAATAATTTAAAGTGAAACATTAAAAAAACCAGCTTGATCACTCGCCTTTAGGGAATTCCACAAACTAGCCTCTATGGAATTCCAGATTGTCTATATGGTGATCAAGTGAGTGGTTAAATAGAAGACTTGGCCAAAGGCACACATACACCCCTCGGTCACAATCCAGATCATCCTCCCTGATCCGTTGCTGAGATTTAATAAGCCATGCACAAGTGGCGTGATGAGCATCCAATATGGTTTGCCTCTCAGTGAGAAAGAGGTTGCTCAAAAACTATCACCTCTTTTCACTAACTAACTTTGGGAGGGAAGCTGGATAAATATTTTGAAGTTTGTAGTTCACAGGGGGTTTAAAGGGTTTTTGGTTTTTTATTTAATGAGGTATTGTTAATTACGCCCAGCAGTAGTTTGTGCTGATGATGCAGTGGATGTGGATATCACAGAATATGCATTTTTTATAAAATAAAATAAAATACCTAAGCTAGAAATGGCATCTGACTAATAATGGGCTGTGTGTGTGTGTGTGTGTGTGTGTGTGTGTGTGTGTGTGTGTATTTGCCCTGTGAATGCATCTCTTGCTAGGTTTGTGGCAGTAGTCAACTTCCACATTGTGGTGAGAGAGAGAGAGAGAGATTTATCACGATAATATTTGAATGTTCTTGGCAGGATGCCCGGGTAGCGATGTCCAAGAACAAATTCAGCGATTGTGACTTAAAGTATGCCTGTATCGCATGCCAATTTCAGAGTGCTTTCTCCTTGCTGAGTTGAGTAGCTAACCCAGAAAACTGATTATCTGCCCATCGGAGGTGAGCATCCCCTTGGGAATAAGAAAACGGCAGCAGCACTACCGCAAGGGCTTGTGCATTGCCAAGCATATGCAGCCCCACTTTCTAGCTGAAAGTGCAACCTCTATTACCCTTTGGTGGGGCTCATTTGTGTCCTTAACAGCTGCACTTAGAAGTTGTTGGTTTTTTTGTCGATAAAGCTTTATATAAAGGTAAAGGGGCCCCTGACCATCAGGTCCAGTCGTGTCCGACTCTGGGGTTGCAGTGCTCATCTCGCTCTATAGGCCGAGGGAGCCAGCGTTTGTCCACAGACAGCTTCCGGGTCATGTGGCCAGCATGACAAAGCTGCTTCTGGTGAACCAGAGCAGCACACGGAAACGCTGTTTACCTTCCCGCCGGAGCGATCCCTATTTATCTACTTGCACTTTGATGTGCTTTCGAACTGCTAGGTGGGCAGGAGCTGGGACCGAGCAACGGGAGCTCACCCCGTTGCAGGGATTCGAACCACCGACCTTCTGATCAGCAAGCCCTAGACTCTGTGGTTCAACCCACAGCGCCACCCGGGTCCTAAAGCTTTATATAAATATTGTCAAATGGAAAAATGCAACAAATGTCATCCATAGTCAGCAAGCCACGCCTTTCCCCACCAATGTGTCTCCATGCTGGGGAAAACCTCTCCTTCTGAATTCCCCCTTCTGGATAGCTCAGTTGGTTAGCTGATAACGCCAAGGTTGCAGGTTCAATCCCTGTATGGGACAGCTGCATATTCCTGCATTGCAGTAGGTTGGACTAGATCAGGCATGTCCAACAGGTAGATCATGATCTACCGGTAGATCACTAGACGTCTGTGGTAGATCACTGGCTTGCCCCCCCTAAGCTCAACAATTTTGGCTCCCCTAATTTTGCCTCAACAACTTTGACCTGAACCCCCAAATATGGGCCTTCTTCCTTCCTGGAAAAAGCTTAACAACCTTACCCCCTGTCAGTTTTAGATCGCAGTCTCCTGGACTAGATGATTCTAAGGTTCCTTTCTAATTCTTCAGTTCTATGATTCTGTGCTTCTTTTCATGCAGGGAGCTGTCAGGAAAATGTTGGCAACAGCATCTAAGAAGCAATTGCCATTTTACTACCAAAGCGACTTATTTGAGATTTTTGATGATGCCACTGTGCTCTTTATGGCTTGAAAAAGCACATTGGAACACAGTCACCTTTAGAAATGGTGGCATGTAGGTGTGTCGGTAGTTCAAAATCAGTCTGGAACTGTGGATTTTGGGCTATTGGTAATGGTTTAGGTGCATGTGCCAGCAGAAGAATGATTTTTTTAAAGTGTTGCAGAAGCTGTCCTGTTCAAGCCTCAGGTGCCAACTTTCTCCTCCTTCACTCTCTTCTTCTTCTTGCATGGCTGTGAGTACAGTATGAGGAGGAAATCATCTACTTCCAAGTTTAAACTGAGCATAGTTTGTCGTTATGTCTAAACCTGGCCAAACTGTCCTTAGGTTAAACTAAAGCATGTTAAAGTATGTTTTGTTATTCAGTGTCTTGAGTTCACCCATTGTGTGTGTAGCATCACTATAATAATATAATTAATAATATATCATAATAATCTTATTATGGAAAATCCACACCCTTAAGCAACTTCTGTTAAAGGAATTCCAGGCAAGATTGTATGGCTTTTTTCTTTTCTTTTCTGAATGCTGATGATATTTCTTGTGCTTTTCTCTGACATGCCAAATGAGGTCTCTCGCTTCTCTTTTTTTGAACTGCTGGTGAAGGTTAAAATCTCTTTTTTAAAAAAGAAAAAGAAAAAAAATAGTGGCATAATGCAGCCATTCAGGGTTACACCACAAGAAAGGAAGGGGTTTAATGGTCTCCATATGTATGCTCTTAGTAATGGCAGGATAAAATTTTGCTATACCACATAATGGTAAACCATCAGCGCTATAACATCCACGGGGGCTTTTAAGTGCCTTCTTTTATAGACACCCTTCTATCCAAGATTAATTCACTCAAGATTTAAGCCAGCAGCAAGTAAGGCAGAGATCGGTTGAGTTGTGCAGCTGAAACAAACAGCTCGTAATTCCTAAAGGAATTAGCACTCTTTTTTAAAGAAAGAAAAAGAAAAGGCAAACAAGCAGTTTGCAATCAAGTGCCGTATTAACTACACTTGGAAATGGCTGTTTCCAACGCTTCTGGATGGAGAGCCACTTCAAAGCGAAGTTTTCTGCATGTACATAGCATGTAACAATAGTTCGGCGTGGAATGCAAGAACATTTTGAAGCTCCTGTTGTAAAGCCAGGGATTGCATTTCACTGCTTCATCAAGGCTGATCGGACACTCTTGCACTCATTTCTTGAGTATGTTGCTGATAAATTCTTTGCACCCTTTTACCCGAACATGATAAAACATACGCCTGACAGCTAAATGCGGAGCGGTAAGGGGAACTCCTTTTGGCCACATGAAATAAATGCTACACTTCATCAACGTCTTGATTTTTATTTTTATTTTGGAAATGGTTTCCACTTTTTTCTGGCAAGAAAGTATCTGGGCCATCTAATAGCTTGCCTGAGAGGGAGCCACTTTTCCCCCTCCCCATCTGTATGCTTGGGGAAACTGTACATTTTGAATTCTTGCCTGTCATGTAGCCTCTTGGGGTGGTGGTGGTGGTGAGGGTTGGAGAGGAAGAATATATTTAAGTACAGTATGGATACATCCTCCTGAGAAGGGTGTTTAAATACCATTCTTTGTCCTGCTCAGATTAGATCCATTGAAATTAATAGACATGACTAACATAGGTTCATTAATTTCAGTGCGTCAAGTCATAGTAAAATTTAGCTGCATACAATCCATGGCGAACCCCAGAGGTATTTTGACACTTGCAGCTTTTCTTCTGTTAATATACCTATATACAGTTGTATCTTGGAAGTCGAACGGAATCCGTTCAACTTCCAAAATATTCAGAAACCAAACCAAAGCTGCGGAAGCCCCGTCGGACGTTTGGGTTCCAAAGAACATTCGTAAACCGGAACACTCACTTCTGGGTTTGCGGCATTCGGGAGCCAAAACAAACATTTGACTTGCAAGGCATTCAGGATCCAAGGTACGACTGTATTGCCATTTTCATACAGTGCCCCCAATTTCCCATAGAACTAGGTTCACCATCCTCATTGCCCTCCTCTGGACATGCTTCAGTTTACTAGTGACCTTAAAATGTGATATCTACAGGTGGATACACAGCACTCCAGGTATGTCCTGACCAGTGCATAATCGTGTAGAATTATTACCACTCATTGGCTGCATTCAGAAAGCACATTGTTGTATTTCCTCGATGTTTCCTTACCCGATAATTTGCATGTGTCATGCGATCTTTCACACGATTTGAAAACCACTTCTGGAAATCTAGCTTAATCTAGAGGAAGTTTAGCTCTCCTTTCCATGTTAATCGCTTACAGGAAAAATCAGTTTGCAACCCCATTAACCCAGAATATTGTGGAATTTGGGGGAATATTCTAGTATGTGGTTCTTTCCTGCTGCTTTCATGGCTGAATCATAGGGGAACAGAAGCGCACATGTGCATAAAGTTGATTTGTGACATGTCGGATGATGTCTGCTGTTGTATCGCACCATGTCCTCTGGTGTGGATGACATTTAGTACATGGTTTATTGATCAAAAAGCCACAGCTCCAGGATACGGCAGGCAAATACGGTGTAAAAAGGAATGTAAGGAACTATGACAGAAGGATCCACATTATAACCAGGAAAACAAATGCAATTATCCCCCGAGTCTGAATGGACACACGGTCCGAACAATCTCCTTCCATCAATGAAGCCTAAGATTGCATTATCTTTCTTAGCAATCAAAGTGTTGACTTAAATTCAGCTTTAAGGGTGCAGTCTTCAAACGTTTTGTGACCCAGATGCACCTTAAAACCAAGCATGCATGTGGGGATCAATTCTTAATGCTTACAACCAGTCGTATTTGTTGTAGCACTAAGCAGATTATTCTGTCCTATGCAAGGATTTCTCCATGGACATTGCAAAGTTCTCCGCCTCTCCTCTGCCTGCCCTCTGGAGCAGAATCAAGGCTGGCATGGGATGCACTAGCACTAATCCTTGAGCTAGCACAAGTTTCTAGCTCAGTGTTTCCCAAACTTGGGTTTCCAGCTGTTTTTGGACTACAATTCCCATCATCCCTGACCACTGGTCCTTCTAGCTAGGGATGATGGGAGTCATAGTCCCCAAAGACCCAAGTTTGGGAAACATTGAAGTTGAATTACCACCCAAGTGTTTGCAGTGGTGGAAAGTGTGGCTGCTACCAAACCCACCAGATGGAGACTGATGAACTTAAGATACTGAGGTCCCGCCGCCCTCACATGTACTACTGCCAAATTAGGACCTCTGCTTGTGCCTTTGGATAATTTTGTACCAATGTAGGATATTTTACGCGGATAACTGTTGAATTTCATCTTGTTGGTTTCGGCCTGGTGCTCTCAGTCTCTCGATATTATTGTGAATCTCGATTCTGTTCTTTGGGAGTTGCTTTCCCTCCCAGGTTTTGTGCCATCTGCAGATGTGATCCGCATCCCTTTGAAATGGTTCTCGGGGGAACCCAGATCTTGGAGGCAAGTGGCAAGCAGGTCCGACTGGTGAAGCTAAGTAGGTCTGGTCCTGTACGCTGCCTTGGATGAGGGAACAGCTGCGGCCCACATGTGATGCTGCTCTGAGGGCTTTTGAAGGAAAGCAGGGTATAATTTTAACACAAACATGGTGTAATCCCCAAGTATTACAACGGCTTAAAAGCCAAAACTGCATCAGTGATGGAAAAAGAAAAAGAGCTACTAATGAAAACAGAACTACTTTGGGAACAAACCCAAAGCCCTTTGAAAGGAACGGCCTTCATGTAATGTAGTTTAGAAATATTTATTAATTTAGATATTTTAGCCTCTGGCAGTGGAAGTAGCTTTTATATTTATCATTTGGGACATACTATCATTGACACCCTGCTGTCGGATAGTGCCTTTGGGGATTCCTAGCATGTACAATGAACACTTTTTGTGTGTGCGTGTGGCATCACACTGGCATGCTCTGCTGCTGAATTCCAGCACTTTTTTTTTGCACATGCAACTCTTGGAGACCTTTGGCAGTTTTTTTTTTTTGGAACAGCCCTTTCCACCTGCATGGAGGGGAGAAACTGTTCCTAAACAGATGATCTGAAATCATCATTATATTTGACTTTCTTCTCATTCTGGATTGTTTCATTTGATGTTTTAATGTTGGTTTGAGATTTTTCTCTCTCTTAAAAATATAAAGCAGTATAGAAATGAAAATGATGATGATGATGATGATTATTATTAAGTGACAATCAGTTTTGTGACATCACCAACACTTCCAGCTTCTATAGATGCACTTCTGTAGAAGCAGGAATCATGGCAGGACTTAGATCAGGAATGGAAGATACCAGCCCTTCCCAGCTGGCAGAGAACTGGGGCAGAAACCTTAGCTATTGAATGGCTCATACTGCACTTATGCATCTTGCATCCAACAAACAAGCACTCTCTCCACTCAGCAGAACAATGCAACTCCACCAAGCAAACTTCATGGCTTAGAGAGTTTACATTGGGATCTTCCTTATATACATTGGGATCCTCCTCCATTTCTTCGATCCCACGCTTTGGAAAGCTGCAATGCTTTGCCGTTTACCTCCTTGTTGTCAAGCAAAAGTATTTATGGACCTTTTTAGCCGCAGGCCATTAAAAAGCAGCTATTTCCAACAAAGCGTGCATAATGGGTTTTCTGGGTAATGTCGAGGACTCCTTTTCTTTCCCCAGCAAGCTTGAACGTTTTGATAACCTGGGACAAATTCATTTCGTACATCTAAAGCCCTATAGTGGAACTGCAGCCATGGCTGCTTCTCCCATGGAATTTCGAGAGCTGTTTTAGGGCAGACCAAAAAATAAATAACTAAAATGGCTTCTTTATGTAGTGCATGGTTAAACCATGGAATTCTTTCCAACAAGATGTATTAATGGCCACTGACTTGGATGGCTTTACAAGAAGATTAGACAAGTTCCTCGGGGATAATGGCTATCACTGACTAGTACCCACAATGACTTTCTTCTCCATCCACTGTTGGGAGGCAGTATTCCTCTGAATACAAGTAGCTGTTGTATCACAAAGGACGCTGTTGCACTCGGATCCTGTTTCTGGGCTTCTGGCTGGCTGCTGTGAGAACAGGATGCTGCATTAGACCGGCCTTTGGCCTGATCCAGCAGGGATGCTTTTATGTTATTGTGGATGTCTTCTACCACTAAAGTGCTCAGAATAATTACCCTCCCTGTTGCTGCCGTTTTTATGGCATTGAAAACACGCTGCTAACCGTAGCAATAGCCGTTTCAGCCCTGTGGAATCCTGCAACGAGGCTGAATAAATCTTCTTTGTTTCATAAGAGCGCTGTGCCCGACAGACAGCTATTCCAGGGAACACTGGTAATTAGGTTCATGTTTAATGTGTGGGCAAAGGAACCCTTTGGCTTCTGAGCTTAATTCCCTTTTATTATCTTTGTGTAATCTGAGTAGGTTCTAACTAGGAGTTCTCTAAGAATGGGGGTAGCTGGTTTTTACAGCTATAATTTAGGCATAGTTACACATACCTCTGACAGTTCACCACTTCCTGTTAACATATTCAGCCCATAAAATGCAGGGATGTTGGGATGATAAATTGTTCCTCAAAATGATTTTGGTTCTCTCCTTTTTGAGGTCTTAGTTTTGTTCCCCACTTTTCATTCATTCATTCATTCATTCATTGACCAAGCATGGAACATTGGAACAGCCCTTTATTATTGGAAGAATTATTATTATTTAACCACAATGATGTTAAATAGATCATAATTCATTATCCTCTTTTTTGCTGAATCAGCTGAGTATCACGTACTTTATCACCGATATTCCTTGACCAGCTAACTTTATACCAGTTGCTAGAAAACACAGGATGGGAGAAGGAAGGCTCTTGCTTGCAGGTTTCCCACAGTCAACTGGTTGGCCACTGTGAGAACAGGATACTGGACTAGGTGGGCCATTGGCCTGATCCTGCAGGCTCTTCTTAGGCTCTCATAACGAGGGGGAAGAGAAGGGGCATACAGGTAAGAAAAGCACAAATGTTCAATGAAGTGCTCCTTGGGTGAATTTAATTTTCTCGCAGCCAGAATAGAGAGATCACTTTTTTTGCCTGCTGTCTGCCTTGAAAGCAATGCTAACCCCTAGATCTGCTGGGTGCAGGAGATCAGGATGGGGGCAGAGGTAGGACCAGCACAGATGCCACAGCTAACACCTGCAGAAAACTCTATGGCCATAGACCTGCTGCTGTTGCAATTAGTCAGTCGCAATACAGTGGGACCCAGGTGGCGTTGTGGTTAAACCACTGAGCCTAGGGCTTGCTGATCAGAAGGTCGGCGGTTCGAATCCCTGTGACGGGGTGAGCTCCTGTTGCTTGGTCCCAGCTCCTGCCAACCTAGCAGTTCGAAAGCACGTCAAAATGCAAGTAGATAAATAGGAACCGCTACAGCGGGAAGGTAAACGGTGTTTCCATGTGCTGCTCTGGTTTGCCAGAAGCGGCTTTGTCACGCTGGCCACATGACCTGGAAGCTATACGCCGGCTCCCTCGGCCAATAATGCGAGATGAGCGCGCAACCCCAGAGTCGGTCACGACTGGACCTAATGTTCAGGGGTCCCTTTACCTTTACATTATACAGTGGTACCTTGGTTTACAACCATAATCCGTTCCGGAGGTCCACTTGTAAACCAAAAGAGGCTGTAACCCAAGGCATGCTTTTGCCAATGGGGCCTCCCAATTTTTTTTTGTAATCCCCCCCAAAATGGGGGGGGGGTTTGTAATCCCAAAACAAGTTTGCAATCCGGGACACACACTTCCGGGTTTGACGTGTTTGTAATCCAAAACGTATGCAAACCAGACTGTTGGTAAACAAAGGTACCACTGTGCACTGAGTTGCTATGTTGTGTATTTTTAGAAGTGTGCTGTTTTATGGATTTTATGTGTGACGTTACTTACGATAACAGTTAGGATCAGAGAAGGGATCTTTATTTATCGGGGTATGAAGCGTCATTATTATTGATTTATTGAGAAAGGCAAGGTGTTGTTTAATGATATAATGTCACCGCAATATTACTGTGGATATCTAAAACCCTTAGTTTTTTGTATGTTTGGATGCTCCAGTTATCTGGCTGAATGGGCGCATGATAAATAAATGGGGGAGAAAAAGCCTTAACATATCCCTTAGGACCTATTTTAGTCCCAGAACATCTGATTTAGATACTTCTTGAGATTGTTTCTTATCTAAGTGGAACCATGCTGTTATGTACTCTCCTTTTTTAAAAACAACCCCATTATCTGATCCTTGTGCATTTGAACTTGAGCTCCTGTGACAAAGGCACACTTGTTTGTGCATTCAGGGAGTTTTAACGAGAAGCTGGTGTTTCGTAAGTGAGAGCACCTCATTTCCTATAATAAGGCACAGTAAAGTCACTTGTAATGCATATGTGATTGCACAGAGAAACTGAACACAGAGGGACCCACTTATGTCATCAGAAGCCAGGAAATTCAATTTAAAAAGGAAAACTGCTTAAACCTACAACAGCCTGAGCCAGATAACTAGAATGTGTGTGTGTTCAGCAGGGATGTAAAAAGGCACCTTTTCCTGTTCCGCCCCGTGTTTGTGACACACAGCAGCATTTCCATTCCACTGCAGTTCATCTTCCACCAAAAACTACGTACATTATTCGTCTCATTGTCTGCTGTGGTGAAATCTCATAACTTGTGCAATCTACACAATTAGTTATGAAAGTTACGTCACACCACCCCATTTATTTCAAAGCAAAGGAAACAATGCAAAAGAGGAAAAGTGTAATTGCACATCATTTGCAGAGGGAAAACAACAGCAATAGTGAATATTGATTGTATTCACAAGCTTGATTTCCATTCCTCATATGGGACAAATAAGCAGAAGATGCAGTGCAGCAGAATGGAAATGGGAGCTGCATGGCATTCTGTACAGGGCAGATAGAAAATGATGCTTTCATAAAAGCCTAATTGGAGGCATCTGAAGTCACAGCAAAGTTTGTCTTCTCAGATATGAGGCAGTGAAGATCTGAAAACAACTAACATTTTGAGGGGCCAGCTCTAGCAACCCTGTCACCCATAAATTGAGTAGAATAATGCTTTAAATAAAATGGGAGTTTCCTGTTCATAGAGTATATAAGGAAGAATCGTTGAGATCCTGACTAGATGTTTGTGGCTAGAAATCTCTGTGGAAAAATGAGTAAGTGAAGTTGCTCAAACAGTACAATCTTATTCATGGTTAAAGGTAAAGGGACCCCTGACCGTTAGGTCCAGTCGTGAATGACTCTGGGATTGTGGCGCTCATCTCGCTTTACTGGCCAAGGGAGCCGGCGTACAGCTTCCGGGTCATGTGGCTAGCATGACTAAGCTGCTTCTGGCGAAACCAGAGCACATGGAAATGCCATTTACGTTCCCGCCGTAGCGGTACCTATTTATCTACTTGCACTTTCACATGCTTTCGAACTGCTAGGTTGGCAGAAGCTGGGACCGAACAATGGGAGCTTACCCTGTCGCGCGGATTCGAAACACCGACCTTCCAATCGGCAAGCCCTAAGCTCGGTGGTTTAGACCACAGCGCCACCCGCATAATGGTTACCCTGCTGTAAATCTGGTTGTTATGGCAACAAACTGTATTGGGGGTCTCCATAAGTAGTTAAGACTTAGTGTGGAATGTATTTCTGCCTGTCTGGAACCCAGAAGGAGAGGTGTGCATTCACCTTCGCAATTAATGAAAAACATAGCAGATGCCTAACTCATTTGTTTGTCAAAAATTAATGATGATATATCAAGATGAATGGGAGAAACAAATGGAAATCTTTTATTTTTGTTTCTGCCGTTCATTTCTCATAGGAGGAGTTCCTGAAACAGACAAGAGGCATTGCATTGCTTAACAAATTGATGTGTACAGGGAATCTTCTGTAGGTAGGAGAGATCTGAATGCTCAAAAGACACGAAAACTGTCAAGTTGGGAAGCTTAGAAGATGTCACTCCTTTTTGATTGCTTATAAAATGGGATCCTTGTCTCTAACCTGCCTGAAGCTTGGCACATCTTGTAATGCAATGCCTAAAAAAGTGTCCCATTACCTGGAAAAGACCAGAGTTATAGACATTGAATGACAGCCTTGGTATCCGTAGTAATAAAAGTAGGGCCCTTCCAGGCTGGTGTTTTATTGCAGGAATATTCTGCAACATGTTCCTAACACAAAAATAGTGCATTAGTAAGTGGTTACCAGTATATCCTGCCCTAGTTTGTTCTGTGATGCTATAGCTCAGTCGGTAGAGCATGAGACTCTTAATTTCAGGGCTGTGGGTTCAAGCCCCAAGTTGAGTAAAAGATTCCTGCATTGCAGGGGTTTGGACTAGAGGACCGTCATGGTTCCTTCCAACTGCCCAATTCTATGATTCTGTAATCTAACCACATTATTGCTAATTGGAGGACTGCATAGCACAACAAACACGGGACAAAAATAAGCCAGCACATTTGTGATGGAAAAAGCTGCAGAATTTCACCAGGAAGTTATGGTATATGCACCGACCAGAAACAAGCAGCGTGACCATCCTGATTTATTTATTTTTGCAGGTGCAAATATTATTGAAAACTGTTTGCACTTGCAAACATATTCGCCAGTAGCATCATAAACACAAAGGATGTCTGGAAGGGTCCACAGAAACGGAAAAGTAACAGAAAATAAATAAATGAAAGGTATAGTGGGAAAAGAGAAATGAAAGTAATGACACTGTAGACAATTGAAAATGAAATGAACGGGGCATTCAGGAATAAAATGAAAAACAGAACTCTCCCCTCGCAGTCCCTGTCTTGGAAAGCTGCTGCCAGTTTAAGTGAATAATATTGAGTTTGGTGGGCCAATGGCCTGTCTGACTTGGTCAGCTCCCTATATTCCAGCAGTAAATGAAATTTTATACACACAGTCTGTGACTGCAAAGAGATGTCTGAATGTATCAACGGATGAGATTACGGGTGCCCAGTAAGTACTGGCAAGCTAAACGTCACGAACTGTTGTTCAAAGTAATATAGCATGATTAATAGAATAAATCAACCAGTTCAGCGGTGATCTAGAAATTATCTCTCTATGATGTGTGATATGTATCATTAGATTTTAATGGAATACAATGGATGCATTTTGCATTTGCTTCTGAACAGCTGCAGTCAAGATGCTCAATGCAGCTTTTCAGTGTGTGTTGATACGTCAGTATTAGCAAAGCTTGTTTCAGAGTTGAATCATGTGGACTCCTCCCCCTGCAAGCTTGTTTATGAAGGCTCTTCTCCCACACATCCCCATAGTCAAGAAGCCTTTATATGTTTTTTTGGGGGGGGGGAGGTTTGAGGAAGTGGTTTAACTTAAAGTCAAAACTTGACACACTTGTTTGTCATAGTAGTGATGAACTCTTGCACACAATGGCTATTGTTCTGTGAACATGGACACTTGCTGATGGCCGGTTTCAAGTCCGCAGAGCTCGTGAGTTAAATGCAAAACTGTCACAGAAGTTGTGGGAAAATGCATGGAAGTTCCATATGTTAAGATACTGGCAAAATTCAGTCTGGGGGCCGTCCTGTAATGACAAAATGTATTTTATTAACTCATTCATTATCGTCGTTTTATTTGTATGTTGCCTTTCCACAAAAAGCACCAGCTCAAATCAGCTTAAAACAAAGGAAATGGGGAAACAGCTAAAATTAGACCATTGCAAGCACAGTTACATAATAATGTAATAAAGGTAAAGGTACCCCTGAACATTAGGTCCAGTCGCGAATGACTCTGGGATTGTGGCGCCCATCTCGCTTTACTGGCCAAGGGAGCCGGCGTACAGCTTCCGGGTCATGTGGCCAGCATACTAAGCTGCTTCTTGCAAAACCAGAGCACATGGAAACACCATTTACGTTCCCACCATAGTGGTACCAATTTATATACTTGCACTTTGGCATGTTTTCGGACTGTTAGGTGGGCAGAAGCTGGGACCGAACAATGGGAGCTCACTCCATCACAGGGATTCAAACCGCCAACCTTCTGATCGGCAAGCCCTAGGCTCAGTGGTTTAGACCACAGCGGCGTCCCTAATAATGTAATAGAACCATAGAATTTTAAGGTTGGAAGGGATCCCAAGGATTATTTAGGCCAACCACCTGGCATGCAGGAACCACAGCTAAAGAATCACTGACAGATTACCATCCAACCTCTGCTTAAAAATCTCAGATGAAGATTCCTAGGCAGGCTTTCTCATTTGGCTCATGGGGCCATTTTGTTGACGCCACACTCACCTGTCCTATGCCTGATGTCCTATATACAGTGTCAAGTACCAGGCAGGTAAAATCTTGGCTCAGTCAAAAGAAGTTTGTAGACACAGCCCACCAGCTGATCAGCATCACTGGCGAAGCCCTGTGCGTTAGGCTTTACAAGGCCCTGACAACCAGCTGATTGTCAGGTCTTCCACAACACATTGCAGAGCACTCTGTAGCAATGGTTTGTGGCATGATGTGCAAAGGGGTTTCCCACCCACCTGATCACCTGGTCTTGCGGAGGTCACTGCAAAGGGCTTTGCGGCTGTGCATTCACCTTTTTTTAAGGGGGGGGCACCACAGTTCTTCTGCTTTGTGGGGGCATGCCATATATCGCTTACAAAAGAAAAAAACACTCTGCCGCTCTCGCCCCGCCTCCGATACGCTGCTTAGGGATGCTCCCGCTCCATGCTCACCTTCGGTAGGGCCGTCACAGGGAAGCAGAGGATAAGTGCCAGGAACTGTCTACCAATGCCCGCTCACATGGGGATCCGTGAAGTCTCCTGGCGGCAGGGGCTTCTGACACTCCCGTGTAGCGGGGTGCCAGTGCCAGCGGCAGAGCGATGACAGACTCTCACCAGGTCAGGACAGCACGCGAGAGGATGCTCTTTCCCCCCCACAGAGGAAAATGAGCCTGTGATCTACCGCTATCACCCGGGGATCAACCTGCTGATCACGGTCGACTGGTTGGACATTCCTGATCTAAGACTTTAGAGCCATCTTGCCCCAGAATGGCAACTAAGCATTCCATTTTGGCGACTGTATCCTTGGTTTAAGGAGTCATTTGGCACCTAGCTTATATATTTGAGTTTCTGACACTGCTTTCAGCACTTCTGCCTTCCTGTATTCTTCTTTGACTTCCAAAGTATGTGTGTGTTTTTCCCTTCCTCCTTTGTTTTCACGTGAGTGCCACTTCCTTCCTGCCATCCTCCCCATATTTCTCACTCCGGCCTGGCTTCCTGTCAATATCCTTCATCTCCTCCGATGCATCTGTTGTACATGCCTGGCGCTCTTCCAAATTTGCCTGACATTTTGGCATTTGCCAGCTCTATCCCGTCACAAGCTGCTGTTCAGCTGGACATCTGACGACGGGAATATTGTTTACTGAATTTGGCTGGATATTCTTTGGCTGGGAAGGCAAAAAGCCATCTTTAGCATGGCTTCCAAAACCTGGTGCTTGAGAGCTTTGTGCGCTGCAACTGAGCTTTTTGCAAGGCCTTGCCCTAAAGGGCTGGAGGAATCTACCTTTCTTAGTTGGATCGAAGATTAGCTTTGAGCCTTGGGTATAAAGGGATTGAAAGAGCCAGTACCGGTAAATAGGAAATGTCTTAATCACCATGCCAGATTTTCCCACTTAACGTATAGAAGTGTTGGCAGGCGGGTCAGATTTTTACAATGCCATGTCTAAGAATGTGTCGGCTTTTCCTGTTCTTTTTTTTCTTAAATAGGCCCTGAATATGTCTCAAATGACGGCAATACTTAAAATTTTTTCTCAAAATTGGATTTGGAGTGCCAACTTAAAATGTGCCCTTGGGCACCTAGGTTCAGACATCATGTCACTGTGACCTGTGCCCATTTGCATGTCTAGACTATAATTGAATTTATGTGGCCAACAGCTTTGGCCGCATCTACCCTGAGATTTGTAGATAACTTGGGCATCATAAAGTATATTAAGTTGAAAGTTTGTACCTTCTGGCGAACTGCAGAAGTTTCCTTTTCAGCCTTGCTTTATGTTTCAGGTGGCCTGTAGTCAGTGATTGACTTCTTTATGCATGCAGAAAAAGGATGGGCCATTAACCCAGGGATAGCCAATATGGTGCCCTCCTGATTTGTTCAAACTATAACTCACATCAATCCTGATCATTGGCCATATTGGCTAAAGTTGATGGAGTTGGAGCCCAACAACCTCTATAGGGCTCCATTTTGGCTACCCCTGAACTAGATGAGCCTGTTTAGCAGGCAATGTTATTGCCACTCCCTTATGAATGACCTTTCTTGGATCCTGCCAAGAAAGATACCTATGAACTGGCTTCTGTGGTAGAGGTTTCAAGTAAAAGAGGCAATTGCTTTTGCTTGAAATCCTCATGAACTCTGTTTCCCGGCAGACGCTACCCAGAACTTCTTGGGAGAGCAAAAAATAAAATATTCATCTAGGTGCAGGAACGGTATGACAGAGGGGAAACTATGATGCTATTGCATCTGCAGTTATTCAAATATCTCAAATATCTCCTATAGGACCTATTGCATTGGTGCAGTGTTTGACCATGTCAGAGCAAAACAGACTTAAGTCTAGCGCAGAGTATGAAAAATGTAACATAGGTTATTGGGGTTCCCATTGAATACAGTCTCCTCATCCCCTTGGTGTCCTGCGCAGATCCATTTCTCTTAAAACAGGACCAAAATTATTTCACTCTTGTTTCCCTGTATGTTCCTCAGGATTGTAAACATGTTACTGGGCAAAGAGCTATTTGAAATCTGAGGAATCATTCCCAGGGCGGGGGACCTCTGGGCCTCGAGATGCTGCTGAACTACAGCTCCCATGATCCCTGGCCATTGGTCATTCTGGCTGTGGATGCTGGGAGTTGATGTTCCTCAAGATTTGGAGGGGCCTAGGCTGCCCACACCTGTTCTGAGCAGTGTTTCCAATGCAGAACAGTGCTTTCTGCGGGTTCAGATACATGTGGATAGACTGAGGATCTCCCCTGTATGGAAGTAAATCTTTAAAATCTTGTACAAATAAGGCAGTCAGTTGTGATCAGACATTGCACATGCACAGGGGAGCTAAATTATTCTAAGGTCAGGTGCCAGTCAAGTCATTCTGTAGGTTTAATTATTCCGGCGGGGTCTTGTTTTTAATTTGTAATGCACCTAGCACAATATTAGGCTTTTAAAAACACAAAGCTTTTATTAGTACATTTTAGCCCTCATCTCGTCAGATTAACTCCTTGCAAATAGGCAGCCTGGATTTAAGTTTTGTTTAAATATCTCTCGGGAATAAGACTTTATAAACGATACACAAATATTTAAAACTTTGTTTATCCGGGACAAGTTTGTGGCCTAAAATATCATTCGAGGAAAACCATGTTGTTGCTTTTAATGTCTAAAAGAGCTTAGAAAAAGATGCATTAGTTGAAGTAGGTTATCTGATTCCTCCTAATTCCTAATGTTTAAACAGCTTTTGTCTTTTGGAAAGGCAACTTCTGCTCTGCCTAATTACTGGCAATAAAAAGTAAGTAAGGGATTTAAGACTTACGGAGTGTTCCAGTTGGAGGAAAGTATAATTAAAGTTGGCGAGGTCCTTGTTTCCTTTAGGAAATAGAGACTTTAGAAAGGTTTTAAGAGACACTATTTATTATTTATTTATTTATTTAAAAAATGTAGCTTGTCTGTGTTAAGCTCATGTTCTGAGTGTTTCAACTAAATAGTAAGCTGTAAAGGGCGCATGTTCTCAAGGACACTTTTTAAAAACAGCATCTCGAGGGATTTCCCTTCCCTTTTGCTAATTATAGACCCCTTCCATTTTGCACTCACACTTTAACTGCTGGTGCACAAGAGGTAAGGAGGAGTTCAAAAGGAAGATGGATCCAAAGGGAAGGGGGGGGGAAAGGCCCATGCATTATATATCCATGGCATTTAGCTTCAAAGCAGTCATAATTAGACTCTTAGTGAAAAGGGTGGGAGTTTCAAAGTGATCTACACCAGCCTGACTTTGATACAAATGAAGTACTTTGAACTGAAAGTCAAAACTTTTTTTGGTGGTGGAGTGAGGGTGGGGGGGAAAGGAATCGGGCAATTTGGATTTCCTGTTAGGTCTAAGGCTATCCTAAGAATGAAGCAATTACTTTATTTTATTTTATTTTGCTAGAGTCCTAGTGGGATAGCGTTTTTACTTGCTACCCACTTTTAACTCTATGCTGTTTTGTAATCAAGCTTAACTGCTGTTTCAGTGTTTTCCTTGGCCTGCAAGGATGATTTGTGTTGGTTTTTCTGGCCCGCCTGTAGCCCCAGCGCAACGGACTATCAGCTATATAGCCTTACAAAACACATACATCGCCTCTCACTCACACTTGCACATGCCTTGTCTGAACCTAGCAGCACTTTTTAAGAATAAAAGCTTTAAAATGACAAGGTCATAGCTAGCACTTGCACAGTGGAACTTCCCCTTCCTCTCCTCGCCCCGTGTTAAATCCTTCTGGCAGATATGCTCCAACAGGGCCTCCTAACCTTCTGGAGAACATTTTGAGGGCACACAGGGCACTGCTTAGGAATTTGCACGGCGGAAGTCGGTTGCAGGAGTGGAGCAGCAGTGCTGGTTGCAACTCGCTGCTTCCAAAAGATGCATAATTTTTAATTTCCCCTTTATTTGTAGATGTTTTCTAACTGGCTGCAAGGGGTGGTGCAGTGGGGCTGCAGAGGAAGGGTTCAGCTTTGGCGAGGTTGGCACAGTGCAGATGCACTGGGACAGCCAATTCTGCTGGCAAATTTGTACCGTGCCAGCCTCAACAGCACCGTACCCCTCTCCATCTCAGTATACTCCATGGTGGTAGGCATCATGTGCAGCCCATTACACCATCCACTGGTAATGTCTGGATTTTTTTTTTGCTAATAAAGCCATAGCAGAACTAGTAAAAAAAAAAAAACCCCCAACAACACTCTGACAAGGAATAACTGCCCCCCTCCCGGGCATAGCTGCCAAGTCTCCCGTTTTTTGCGGGAAACCCCCGGATTTTAATCCGTTCCCCGCTATTATCCTGAATCGAAAAAAAATCCCAGAAATCCCCCGGATTTCCTACCTGCTAGGATTTCAGGTGCCGCTCTGCCCATGCCTGGACACCGGAAATCGGGCAGAGCAGCACCAGAAGTTGCTTCTACGCATGTCCAGACATGCGTAGAAGCAACTTCCGGTCTGCTGCTCTGCCCATGTCTGGGCACCGGAAATCGGGTGGCGCTGGCACCAGAAGTTGCTTCTACGCATGTCCAGACATGCATAGAAGCGACTTCCAGTGCCGCGCTGCTGCTGATCCCGCATTTTTCAGTGGGAGACTTTGCAGCTATGCTCCCGGGGTTGGAAGTCAGCTGAGCTATTTCCCCACAAACATCTAGAAGTTGATCAGCTTATTTCTAAAGCACAATGGATGCTCAGAAATAATCCCCTGTCAGTGATAAATTACTCCAGGGACACCCTACTCTTCCAGCTATTTGGCGTATTATTTATTGTTTTCAGGCCATGCATATCTGTTTTCCTCTCATTCTGTAGCTGATTTGTTATGACCTAATGCAATGACAATAAAACTGTTATTTACATACACTTGAATAGGGTAGTTTTATCTGTGTAGATGCAGGACACATCACCCGGTGAGCTTCCTACCACCCCGTTTGGCATTATCATTTGTAACGGAAATGCAGGAAGTTGTCCCTCCTAAGAATAGAATAGATATCGTTTGGGAGAATCATCTGCCAACATAGCTCAGCCCCAGTGTGAACTGCACCTGTCATAAGAGCAGAAGAAGAGGTTTGCTGGATCGGGCTAGGGGCCCATCTAGTCCAGCAGGCTGTTCCCACAGTAGCCAGACAGTTGCCTATGGAAGCAACAGCACTCTTGCCACTCATGAATCCCAGCAGCTGGCAATCTGCCTCTGGCAGTAGATTTTGAACATAGCCACCATGACTAGTAAACATTTTATGGCTTTCATCCAATGGGTCTCAAACCCCAAAGACAGGCTCGGGCGGATTGAGCAGACGAAACCAATAGTAGGTCCATTGGTCAAGAAGGTGGTTACTACACATGCTGTAGAGCAGGCATCCGCAAACTGCGGCCCTCCAGATGTTTTGGCCTACAACTCCCATGATCCCTAGCTAACAGGACCAGTGGTTGGGGAAGATAGGAATTGTAGTCCAAAACATCTGGAGGGCCGAAGTCTGGGGGTGCCTGCTGTAGAGGGAAGGTTGGGGCAGATGGGGCTTGTCAATGTGGGAAGGCATCCCATCTAGGAGAAAGAAACTCAGATCCTAAACCTCTGCTGCCTTGCAGGATATCTTCAGGAGCAAAAAGGCTAAGGAGTAAGCCCTGCACAAATCTGGAGTGGAGTCCCTAAGGTGGTTGGATGGCACCTTGTACGCTTCTTTCTGGCAACTCCTGCAGCCAAGCTGGTGTCATATGTATTGCTTATGTTCCTTTGGACCACATCAGCAAGGCCAAGAAGGGGGTCTTGTTGTCTGGGCAGCCAGGACCTCCATACACACTGCCCAGGCTTGAGCCCCGGGGAGGTCACTTTATTGCTATTAATGCAGTGGTTTGACTTCACCCCTAAAGGTGCACTCTATTGTCTCTCGAGACAGATGGATGCCAACAACCCTCCAGGAATTTGTCTCTTCTTCTTTTAAGGGCATCCAAGTTGGTGTCCATAATTGCTTGGGGAGCAGCTTTCAGGGTGTGAAGGTTTGAGTGGCATATCTGCTCTCCCTTAGGGAAGACTAGGTATGCGGGGGTTTGGCAAGAGCAGTGTGGTATGAAAACAGAATGGGCAAATAGGTTAGATATACACCCATCACCCACCCGCACAGTTGGCTTATTCTGTCCCAAAGGAAAAGGTCCATAACTTTCGGCTTTGCATGAAGAATGCCACATGTTCAGTTCCTGTCATCTGCCACTAAAAGGATCAAGGTACGGTAACAGTTGATGTAGAAGACTCACCTGCTTCTATGCAGTGCAGCAAATACTGGACTAGGTGCACCCATCTTTGTGTGCCTCATCTACAACGTGAGAGCGGTGGCTTTTCTGTGGTGGCTCCCCACTTGTGGAACGCTCTCCCCAGGAAGGGTTGCCCGGTGCCTTCATTTCATATCTTTAGGCACCACGCAAGCACATTCCTCTTCTCCCAGCCTTTTGGCTAATTAAACAATCTATGGCCTTTAAAAGTGTGTTGTTTTTGTTTGTTATGACCTTCTGTATTGTTTGTATTTTTGTGTTGTAAACCGCCCTGTGAACCTCAGATGAAGGGTGGTATAGAAATAATAATAATAATAATAATAGTAATAATAATAATAATAATAAATAAATCTTATGGAATGTGGAGAGGGATACATGAAGTCTCTCAAGCAGCGATTTCCCCAAATTTCTCCTTTCCTCTGTGTTTTCAGTTACTCAAACCTAGATTCAGAGGGCAGCTATGAAATCATGTTGAACAGTGTCCACCAGCCCTCCCTAAATGTACAACCCCTGCCTGCTTTCTGTTCAGTTTCTCATTTAGCTTTATGACTAATGAGTCCCAAGTGTAAAGTAGCCAACACCAGTTCATATTATTGGGTTTCCTTCTTATGCCACTGCACGTCTTGACTTTAAGTGTTGCTCTCTTTCACTTTGTTTCAGTTTTTTAAATGCTTCAAACAGTTGTGTGCGTGTGCGTGTGTGTTTGTTTCGCCTTTCGCTGTTTGGGTAGATCTGGTGTTGGGCTTGTGTTTTTGTTGGACGGCCACATCTTTGGATCCCTGCAGATTTTGGGGCTTGGAATAAGTTGAAACTTACAGTAAAAGGCAAAATAAACAAGCCATCAAAGGGGGAAAAAAATTAAATCTCTGTTTATTCACCTGCATGTGAGACTAACGCTGGTCCAGAGCAGCAAGCTGAAATATTTCAGATATTAAAAGACTTGACAAAAACAAATTTAGTTTTCAATATTTGAGACGTAAGTACATGGCAACGATGTGCAGGTTGGAGTGTTATGTAGTTAGCAGGATACATGGAAGGGTGTGGGGAGTGGTGATGGAAGAAGTGGAAATAGGCAAAGGCTGATAGTTACTGGTAATGCCAACCAAGATATAGTTCCATGTATATAGAATTATAAGGGATGTGAGTGGTGCTGGGGGTTAAACCACTGAGCCTAGGGCTTGCTGATCAGAAGGTCGGCGGTTCGAATCCCTGCGATGGAGTGAGCTCCCGTTGCTCGGTCCCAGCTCCTGCCAACTTAGCAGTTCGAAAGCACATCAAAGTGCAAGTAGATAAATAGGGACCGCTACAGCGGGAAGGTAAACGGCGTTTCCGTGTGCTGCTCTGGTTTGCCAGAAGCGGCTTTGTCATGCTGGCCACATGACATGGAAGTTGTATGCTGGCTCCCTTGGCCAATAATGAGCGCGCAACCACAGAGTCTGTCACGGCTGGACCTAATGGTCAGGGGTCCCTTTACCTTTATATAGAATTATACAATCATAGAATCTTAGAGTTGGAAGGGACCCAAGGGTTATCTACTCCAACCCCCTGCAATATAGGAATCCCAGCTAACGTATCCATGACAGATGGCCATCTAACCTCTGCTTAAAAACCTTCAAAGAAGGAGAGTCCATCACCTCTTGTGGGAGTCTGTTCCACTGCCGAACAGCTCTTACTGTCAGAAAGGTTTTCTGAATGTTTTGTTGGAATCTCCCTTCTTGTCATAGCTGCCAAGTTTTCCCTTTTCTCGCGAGGAAGCCTATTCAGCATAAGGGAAAATCCCTTAAAAAAAGGGATAACTTGGCAGCTATGCTTCTTGTGACTTGAAGCCATTGATTCAAGTCTTACCCTCCAGAGCAGGAGAAAACAAGCATGCTTCCTCTTCCATGCTACAGCCCTTGATGTCTTTGAAGATGGCTATCCTATCTCCTCTCAGTCTCCTCTTTTCCAGGCTAAACATACCCAGCTCCTTCAGTTCCTCATAATGGTTGGTTTCTAGACCCTTTATCGTCTTGGTTGCCCTCCTCTGCACATGTTCCAGCTCTGCATACATTTCTGCACATGTTCCAACATCCTTCTTAAATGGCGGTGCCCAGAATTTGACACTATTCCAGGTTTGGCCTGACCAAGGCAGAATAGAGTGATACTATTACTTCTCTTGATCTGGAACAGTATACAGTACTTTGGAGACATATCTTTGTGTGTCTCCCCTAGGCACTCGTGTAAACTTAGTTGTAGCGACAGCCAGTGCATTTCTGAGAGAGCCAGTGTGGTGTAGTGGTTAAGTGCGGTAGACGCGTAGTCTGGGGAACCGGGTTCGCGTCTCCGCTCCTCCACATGCAGCTGCTGGGTGACCTTGGGCTAGTCACACTTCTTTGAAGTCTCTCAGCCCCACCCACCCCACAGAGTGTTTGTTGTGGGGGAGGAAGGGAAAGGAGATTGTTAGTCGCTTTGAGACTCCTTCGGCTAGTGATAAAGCGGGATATCAAATCCAAACTCCTCCTCCTCCTCCTCCTCCTCCTGCTGAATACTTACATGTCTCTGACATTGACAAGCACAAGCCTTATACCCAAGTGTTTCCAACCATCCAAGAAGTGCAAGGATTCCCTCAGGAAACACACATGCTGTCTGCAACAAATGGCCCAGTGTGATCTTCACCTCCCTGCAGGAGTGCTCCTGTATATCCATGCCTTCCTGTAGGATACTATAAGAACATAAGAACCCTGCTGGATCAGGCCAAAAGTCTATCTAGTTCAGCATCCTGTTCTTTCTTGACTCTCTTACTTCTGCTGGAAGACTGATAGTGATTCATTGGAAAGATAATAATGGTTTCACAATCATATAATAAGGAGATCACTCTTCAGAGTGTGGGGAAAGTATAAAGATTTATTAGCACCCAAGACACCTTGGTGGTTATCACCTATTGAGGCATTCATTTAAATCATTGGGAAAAAAAGAGAGAATGCCCAACATATAGAGACTTATTGGTAGAACAAGAAGGAGAATTAAAACTGAAAGAATATGAAGAAATAAAGGAACATCTTCAAAGTTGGTTGCACCATAGACGGCTAAAGGATATCTTCAAAGAGGACAATAAGAAAGGTTTTTGATATTTGGTTTCCAAATTCCAAAAGGAAGTGATAGAAGAAAATTTGATTTTTTTTAAAAAAAAAATTGGAGTGGGAAACTAAAGAGGAAGAAGTAATGATTAAATGGGCACAAGATTTAGGCCACAGTATATAATTTGAAGATTGGATAAAATTGGGGAAAGTAAATTTGAAATTTACGGATTGTATATTGTTGAGAGAGAATTACATGAAGATGATGTATAGATGGTACATATCACCGTTTGAATTGGCAAAAATGTATAAAAATGAAAATAAAGAGGGTTGGAGGTGTGAGGCTGAAAGTACCTTTTACCATATGTGGTGGAATTACAAAATTGTAAAACTGTATTGGGAAATGATATATAATGAATTGAAGAAAATGTTGAAAATAACATTTGTTAAACAACCAGAAGCCTTCCTGTTAGGTCAAGATCTGCCAAAAGAGAAGAGGACACTATTTATGTATGCTACTACGGTGGGGAGAATTCTGATAGCACAAAAGTGGAAGACTGGAGAAATACCAACTAAAGATCAATGGCAAGAGAAATTGATGAACTATGCAGAAATGACGGACAGACTTTGAGAAAAAGACAAAAGTGACTTTGAAAAAGAGTGGGAACCATTTATAATATACTTGCAGAAACAAAGGAAGAATATTGACTTGATGGCAGGATTTAAATAAACATTCACATCTTTACTAAAAAAGAAGATTTAAAATGATAAATAATATAGTGGATTTTTAGGAAACAGCAATATGTAATAAGGGGGAAACAAACCAGAAATGGAAGTTGGGGGAAGCCCAGGAGGGGAGGGAAGAGGTGCTGTAATATAAATGTTATTGATATGAGATGTATGTAATGATAGAAAAAGAAAAGTGAATAAAAAGGAGGGGGGGAGATAATACCATGCCTCCCTTTGAACAATGGATAGAAGGCTTGACTACTCCTGCAACCTACAAAGAGATTGCTTTAGACATAGATTGTGTATGGACAAATATAGTGATTATTTTGAATGCATTTATATGAAGCACAATGACTTGTTACACATTTTATACTTGTAAGAACAATCATACTACAGTCATACCTCAGGTTGCATCCGCTGCGGGTTGCGTTTTTCCGGGTTGAGAATGCGGCGAACCCAGAAGTGTTTACGGTACTTTTGGGTTCTTGCGCATGCGCAGAAGCGTTCTGTGTGCTGTGTGCAGAAGCGTTCTACTCGCTTTGCACATGTGCAAAAACGCTCTTACGCGCATGCGCTCTATCGCCACTCGGGTTGCAGACTTTTTGGGGTGCGAACGGCACCCCGGAACGGATTGGGTCTGCAACCTGGGGTACCACTGTACTTATTTACCCATGTTCTACCAACTGAGCTATTCATAGCCATGAATAATGGGGTGAATACAGTATTGTTTTAAAAATGTGGACAGAGGAAAGGTTTTTTAAGAATGGGTTTGTTGTCAGGAAACTGATTTGGCCTGTCTTTCTTTTGCAATGGGTTGTCCTTCAAGTTCCCAGTTGAAAGTGTTAAGTGAAGATAGGTACAAGGTGGGACGTGGAGGAAAGGTTTTAAAACCCATCAGCCCCTGGGAATCAAAACAGTCTCCATTTCCCCCCTTCCTTCTTTATAAAGTGACACTTCCTTAGAGGTATTCACACGTTATGTTCCACAGGAGTGCCGTCTCTGTGTACACAAATAGTTAAGCTGTGCACTCATAAGAATATTCACATGCAACATTCAACAAGTGTACAGTGTGTGTACCTGTGTGGAACAGTTCAGAGATGTAAAAAAAAAGTAGTGTACACTCTGTTAGAGAGACGTGTACATTTGTTTATTTCATTTCATAGAATTTATATACTGCTTGATTGGGGGGGGGGGCCCTCAAAGAGAAGATAGGGCAAGAGAAAGACAGGCCAAATGTTCAAGGAGAGTACAGAGGTCTGCAGAGAGTCTTTATGGTTGGCTACAGAGAACTGCAATTTCAGCTCCAGGCCTTGGGTTCCCTCATCCTGCCACAGCACATTCCCATTAAGCAAGCGGTTGTCTCGTCTTCAGGCCCTTAACAGGCAATTCTTTCCAAGCTGCATTAAGTAATGTTCAAAATGCGCGAGAGCCACAGAAGAGCTACATGTGGTCTGCTGTTAAATAAGCATTAGAAAACCAGTAATCCATAAGCCTTTATTTTTGCAGCTTCTGTCTTTGCTCATTAGTCTTATCTAATTCCGGCTTTAATTTCCACTGATCTATTTATGCTAGAATTTCACTTAATAAACCTTGTGTGGATTAATCTGGTTGTCTTCTTGGCGCACATCTCAAACTTTTAAGACTTAAAGGATTCTCCTTTCAAGACCCTGGCTGATCCAAAGTCCCATCATAAGATAAAGATTTCTTGGAAGGCTACCAAGAAGTTGGGATATAGAAGTGAAATTGGTGGTAGGAGACTCTCAAAAACAAGATCTAAACTGGCATGTTTATGGCCCAGAAACATACCGTAGTTGGAAAGTCATAGTCCTCTTCTGCTCTTAGCTCCCCGGCAACTGGTATTTAGTGGCAATCCGCCTTTGGTTATGGAAGTTCCATATTGCCATCATGACTAATAGCCATTGATAGACCTGGCCTACAGGAATTCATCTGCTTCCATGTGGAGCCACTTTCAGCCCTCCATTTTTTGCTTGTTTCTCTCCTGAATACGCAATAGTGGGTTGGATCCAGACTTAAGTTACGCCCCATTGAAATCAACGGGGAATGCTAGTTTCACAGGTGTAGATTTTTATTTTTGGCCATCTTCTAACTAAAAAAGAACAGTTAAATTCTTTTTTTAATTACACATTCTTTTAAAAATATCACAAATGGAAAGAATGTTCTCTTAGTTTCAATTTTCAGATTAAATCCACTGTTCTCTGTCCACTAGCACAAGAGCGCATGGTAGAGTTTAAAACTTGTGCTTTCCTGTGCTCAGCAGCATTCTGCATGTGCAACAAGAGATTAATTTAGTGCTACACCATATTATAACAGATTAAATGACCTCAAATTTAGATGCAGATGCAGCAGTGGGGGAAGAGTTGGGCTTATGCTGAAGTAAAAACCACTTTCCTCCTTTGAACCCAATCCTTATTGTTGCTGCTCCCATTTGTACACAGGAAGCCCACCACTGTCCACTGACTTCCCTTAAGTTGCTCTCCAACTGTATTATGCATGTAGAGTAATAATTTTTGGCTTGTTAAACTATACCACATGGCATTGGGGGGCGGGAAGTGAATGGAGCTTTCACTTCCAAAGCAAATTGGAAGTGCCCACTTCGCTATCATGTCTGCTGAAGTTCCCTGCCCTCTCCTTCAGTTGTTGTTTTTCCTCTAGGTAGGCTTTTAAAGGGAAGATAAATATCGCCACATGCTTATTTTTGGGTTCTAATACTGTTGCCGTCTTCTCTTTTTTTAATTCCACAGCCAACTATGGACCAAATCCAATTTGCAAAGGCTGTTTGTCTTGCTCAAAGGACAATGGATGCATCAGATGTCAGCATAAGTTGTTCTTCTTTCTCCGAAGGGAAGGAATGAGGCAATATGGGGAATGCTTGAATTCCTGCCCGCCAGGGTACTACGGTCTGCGAGCCCCAGACATGAACAGATGTTCAAGTGAGTTTTCTTTCATGTTTCTTTTTTTAAAATCTGTAATTTCAAAACTAAGTTATTGGTGAGGGTGGAGAACATAAGACGATACTTTTGTAGACAACCCCAATACATTGTAGGCATTCCTTCCTAAAAGAATCTCCAGTTGTCTAGTCGTTGTGCTTTGGACACCTCCTAAGATTTGTTGTTGTTTAGTCGTGTCTGACTCTTCGTGACCCCATGGACCAGAGCACGCCAGGCACTCATTTTACATGATGGTTCCTGAGATCAAGGAGCAGTTTTTAATCTGGTGTTTGGATACTGTCAGATGCCATTTCGAATCAAGTTGGTACATTGAACCTTTCAAAACTGTCCCGTCTTGAACCATTGATATCAAAAGTGCATTGGTTCCCCTCCCATTTCTTAGAGTTCCCATGCAATTGCAAGTGCAAGCCTCAATTGTCTGTAAATTTATTATCCATTGGAACTTCTTCTTTCTTCCCTTAGGTCACAAACCTGTGTCCGTCCCAATGTTGTTGGACTACAACTCCCATCATCCCTGACCACGGCCATGCTGTCTGAGGCTGATGGGAACTGGAGTCCAGCAACACTAAGAGCCACAGGTTCCCCAGCCCTGCCGATGGGGGGGGGGTTAATTATCTGAAACAAACTTCTTGCTTGGTACACTTACAAATGTTTGTAAGCGTTCATATATTTTTGGGGTCAGAATCTGTTCTTCCCAGTGCTTTTGTTCTAAAAAAATGTTTAGGGGTACTCTCATTTTGACTCAAGAAAATCACCATTTTATCGTTCAAATTGGGAAAAATAAATACAGTAAATGGACAGATTCACAAAATGTTTAGGGGTGTGTGTTCCCCCAGGAAAAAAACACCACATTGGTTCTTCCCATCTCTCTGAGCAGAAGAGATACACCTGCTATCTTTTCTGTGCCTTGAGCTCTGCTGTTGGGCAACTCCTGTTTAATTTCAATGGGAGCTTGCACCATTTTGTGTTCTGAACTCATGATTTATGTTACCGTTTTATTTATCTTGGTTCTGGTGCTGAATATGCACTCATTTTTTGAAATGTCACTTTGACATGATGAATTAAATTCTCTTTTTGGAACTTCTTGCTTAACTTGAAATAACCTTTTGTCGCTTCCAAGATAGTCCTGCAGTTCTCCACAATTCCCCATGCGGGTCATTGTGACTTGAACTCGGATAACTTTGTTCATGACTCCGAAGTAAATCCAATTGTCTCCAGCGGGCCTTAAGTGTACTTATAAGTGTATTTATTATTGCAACCCAGCTCCAGTCCTTTTTCTTTGATGCAAAAGTCTCCAGGTAAAGCTCTGCCTAGTTTGCGTGATAACTTCTTACAAAACTATTGAAATTCTTGGAAGTTTTCATGCTTTGGTTTCAGAGCACAAAATAGCAGCAGAATAAGTTTGGATACAAATTCTCTAAGTTGTGTGCACAGAACAATGCTGGCTATGCCACAGTTTAGCATTATATGCAAACAAACTCTTTTATGTCTATGAAACTGCCTTTGGATAAATGTTCTGGAGAAGAACTTCTCTTGAAATCTTAGGGTACGAGACTGCATAGAATCATAGAGTTGGAAGAGACCACAAGGGCCATCCAGTCCAACCCCCTGCCAAGCAGGAGACACCATCAAAGCATTCTTGACATATGCCTGTCAAGCCTCTGCTTAAAAACCTCCAAAAAAGGAGACTCCACCACACTCCTTGGTAGCAAATTCCACTGCCGAACAGCTCTTACTGTCAGGAAGTTCTTCCTAATGTTTAGGTGGAATCTTCTTTCTTGTAGTTTGAATCCATTGCTCCGTGTCCGCTTCTCTGGAGCAGCAGAAAACAACCTTTCTCCCTCCGCCATATGACATCCTTTAATATATTTGAACATGGCTATCATATCACCCCTTAACCTTCTCTTCTCCAGGCTAAACATACCCAGCTCCCTAAACCGTTCCTCATAAGGCATTGTTTCCAGGCCTTTGACCATTTTGGTTGCCCTCCTCTGGACACGTTCCAGCTTGTCAGTATCCTTCTTAAACTGTGGTGCCCAGAACTGGACACAGTATTCCAGGTGAGGTCTGACCAGAGCAGAATACAGTGGTACTATTACTTCCCTAGATCTAGATGCTATACTCCTATTGATGCAGCCCAGAATTGCATTGGCTTTTTTAGCTGCTGCATCACACTGTTGACTCATGTCAAGTTTGTGGTCTACCAGGACTCCTAGATCCTTTTCACATGTACTGCTCTCAAGCCAGGTGTCTCCCATCCTGTATTTGTGCCTTTCATTTTTTTTTGCTTGGATTTTTATACTCACAAATCCGGCCATCATGTTTGAGACATGGGAGTGAATTGCATGACTCCATTCAGGTATGTCTTACTCAGAGTATACTCAGTGAAACTAATAAGCATGATCAAGGTAGGCCCATTAATTTCAATGTGTCTACTCTGAGTAAAACATAGTTAAGTACCACCCTTTATTTATTTTTAGGAATTGTACTGATTGTTTTGTCTTTTAAATGCAAATAATGTGACCTAATAGAATAACAGCAACATTATGCTCTGTAAATGAAGCAATATAATACACCTCAATATTTCTCTGTGTGTTTTCCTGTTTCGTCCCTAAATCTAATATAATCAGTAGTATAGTGGGATCAAACCATGTATCCTAAGATAAAATGAATGAACTTTAATTTAAATAAGATTTTGTCTTATTTACCCCTTTTGTTTCCTCCTGAATATTCCATATTTTGGAATATTCAGCCAGATGGCCAGGGTGTAAATGAAATCATCATCATCATCATCATCACCATCATTTGATTTGTTATACTCATTTTTTCCTTCATTCCAGCTGTCTCAGCCCTCAAGTTCCTTTCCGTCTTTAAGCCAGGGGTGGCCAAACTTGGCCCTCCAACTGTTTTTGGACTACAACTTCCATCATCCCTAGCTAACAGGACCAGCGGCCAGGGATGATGGGAATTGTAGTCCCAAAACAGCTGGAGGGCCAAGTTTGGCCACCACTGCTTTAAGCAGTAATGAAAGATCTGACAGTAGTTGAGTCAGGCTATACTGAAGCATAGTAATGCACTGTGTTGAACCCTTTACCTGTAATCCTATTTGCTGTTTGTGTCACCTGACTCCTGTTGAGCAGCAGCTGCAATATTGGTGCCCTGGCTATCTAATATGAGCTTCTGGTGTGAGCGGCCACACACACACCCCAGCCAATGAAGTTTGGGTGGACCTTTGAAGATGGCAAGGAGTTAACCATGCTTTCCTGATTTAGCTAGTTCAGTGGTGGACCTCCAGATGTTGTTGGACTTCAGTTTGCATCATCCACGACCATTGGATGAGGCTGATGTGAGCTGGAGTCTTGAGGGCCACAGATTCTCTCAGGTGATGTGATTCTCTTCACTTTCACTGCGCTGCGTGTTGGACCACAGTGCTGGATGAGAGATCACAGTTACTGTCTCTTCCTTGCAAAGTACTTCTGGCTAATGCCTCTCTAGCTTCTTCTTAACGGTTGTGTTGGTGAGGAGGAATCAAAGCTCAGTGGTAGGACATGCAAGTGGGATTTATCCCTCAATGTTGCATTGTATTCTCACTTCCAAACAGGAATGATCCTGTTCAGGGTTCCAGCCACTGGGACACTCTATTTTTTTAAAATATTTTTTATTGATTTTATATATAAAACGAATATTAAGAAAAAATATACATAAAGAAGGAAAAAAAGAAAACAAACACATATTTAACAAATACAAAATATAAAATAGACATTAAAAAACAATCAAACAGATATCAACTTATTTCAGTCTTTTAAATCATTGTCACTTGTACTTCCCCAAATCTCCTCTAACTGATTTTCTTTTTTAGAACCATCTTTAACAGTTTCTTATTCATTACTTCTAATGTTTATCATCATATTTTTTGCTTCATCCATCCTTACCTCAATCTTTTAATTTTAATTCATTTTGCAATCATTTCTTTCTTCCCTAATGCCTTAACAACAATATTCCCCTAGACGTTCAGTTCTTTTATATTCAAAAATAATTCCCTAAATAAACTCTAATTTTTTTCCACTCTTCCTCCATTCTCTCATCTGCTTGGTCTCGGAGTCTTCCACTGGGACACTCTAGCTTGACTGGACACTCTAGCTTGTAAGAGGGTCATGCAAGGCTCAATATTCTGGTTTTCTTTCCCACTTGTCAATTGCCACTTTGCATTTCATTGCTACTTAGCATGAACATGAGCTTTAGCAAGCTCTGGCACAGCTGCGAAGGGGAGATTGAAGGTTCTGCTTTCGTTTTAGATTAACTGCCATTTAGAAAGTCAGCTGAACCGTAAACAGTGATTGACCTTAACTATGATTAATGGGTGGCTTCATAAACCATGGCTTGAAGTTGGTTTGTTTCTACTAACCACAGTTAAGATCAACCACAGTTTGTATGGATTCAGATGGTATGGCAAGCAGTCGAAAACTGTGGAAGCCTCCAAAAGCGTCCTTATGGTCACCCTGAAGGGGGAATTCACCAGCATATGGGCCACTGCAGCTCATTCACAAACACTTAACTATGGTTTAATATTATGTGTCCAAACCAGCTCACCATCTTGTCCTTTTAGCTCTGATATCTGTGGTCCTGTTTTTCCTGTGTTTTTCTGTGTTATCCAATATGATACTGCAAGTTATTAAGACCCTGCGCTACTATCTTTCATACATTTTCAAAATACACAAATAAATATGAAATTCTTCTTCCCTGATGTTGGATGCCCTTTCTGACTCTGAACATTTTTTGTCTGTTGCTCTGACATTGTTTTTGCAGTTTAAAAATAGCTTTGGCTGCATTCAAAACCCCTACTGGTTTTTTACAGAGGGGGGTCTTGGGCGAGTTTGGTGTAAAACGCTTGCACTCTTAATATCTTTGAGCAGAAGAAATCTTCAACCTTTTCTTATTTCTGGAACATTTTCGCATTTGCAATAGAAAAGTGCTTGAACCTGTGTATCTTAGGGAAAATGTTAACATGGATCGAAAAGTGCCACTCTTGCCAAACACAACACTGCAAATGCCACGCAGCTCAACGCAGCAGCTCTAGAATTATGAAAAAAAAGTGCATTTTCAAATCTAATTTTCTTCACTAACTCTGAGCTAGGCATCTCAAATTTGCGAGACTGTTTAAAAAGTTGTTTTTTCCCTGGTTACAGTGTGCCATGTAATTTCATCTCTAAAGTTGCATACATGGATTTATTTATTTATTTTTGCCAGATGGAAGAAAACTAATCACCCTCTAAAGTGGGGGTAGCCAGCGTGGTACCCAGGAGATACTGTTTCAGCTCCTCCTCATCCCTGATTGTTACCCATGCTGGCTAGGCCTGAAAGGAGTTGGAGTCCAGTAATATATATGAGGGACCCAGGTGGCGTTGTGGGCTAAACCACTGAGCCTAGGGCTTGCTGATCAGAAGGTCGGCGGTTTGAATCCCTGTGATGGGGTGAGCTCCCGTTGCTCGGTCCCAGCTCCTGCCAACCTAGCAGTTTGAAAGCACATCAAAATGCAAGTAGATAAATAGGAACTGCTATAGCGGGAAGGTAAACGGCGTTTCCGTGTGCTGCTCTGGTTTGCCAGAAGCGGCTTTGTCATGCTGGCCACATGACCTGGAAGCTATACGCCGGCTCCCTCGGCCAATAATGCGAGATGAGCGCACAACCCCAGAGTCGGTCACGACTGGACCTAATGGTCAGGGGTCCCTTTACCTTTACCCTTTACCTAATATATATGAAGAGCACCACATGGTCTCCGAGGCAACAGGGATTCTTCGGGTTTTGGTCCATGTGTCACAGGAGGTTTGAACCAACACTATGGCAGGTCTGAAAGAGATGGGCTCTTTCTTGGACATAGTAAAATGCAGGGCCGGCTCAAGACGTTTCGCTGCCTGAGGCAAAGGAAAAGATGGCGCCCTCTCCCAAGGCGCAAACAAAAGCCAATTTGACTGGTAGTTGACTCTTACCACAATAGTGGTGAAATGACAGTATTGTCCACTGTACTTGAGGCCAGAAGGCTAGTGTAAGGGCTGCAGGGTGGACCCCATGGTGCTCACAGCTCTGTCCACTCCCCACACCTCAGCATTCACCACCTGAGGCCGCTGCCTCATTGTAGGGCTGCCCCCCGGTCAAAAATTATTTCAGTCCAAGCCTCAGACCTGTCATGGGGATACATAAGATACTTAAGGAGTGGCTGTGGTCAACCGGACAACTTCTATCAACCTGACAACTTGCATGCCTGTGTGTGTGTGTTTGTGTTTAACACAAACTGATTGCTCTAGCGAGTATGGTTGTTGTAGGTGACCTGGAACAACTCCAGGCATGCCTGGAGGATGTGAACCATTTGGATCGTCTCCAGTTGAGATTCAGGCCTCATTGTTGGACTGAAAACTGTCTTGGTTGTGCTGGTCGATGAAGTCCAGTGGGACAAGGGTAAAAGTTGCTTCCTAGTTTTGCTGGGTCTCTCAGCTGCCTTTGATACCATTGACCATGACATCCTTCTGGACTGTCTAGAGGGGGAACTGTTATGCAGTGGTTCTGCTCCTTCCTCCTGGGCCATGTCCAGAAAATGGTGTTGGGGGGGGGGGTGAGTGTTCGGCCCTCTGGGCTCTCACTTAAGGGGTGCCTCAGGGCTCTGTCCTCTCCACCATGCTTTTTAACATCTGCATGAAGTCGCTGGGAGATCATCAGGGGGGGTTAGGCTGGAAAATACCCAATTTTACCTGACCAGTGAGGGGGGTCAAGATCCTGTGGAGTGGAGGCGGGTGGTAGATGGATGGCGGGTAACTGATTGAGGTTGAGTCCTGAATGAGGTAACCTTGCCCCTGAAAGACCGGGTGCACAGCCTGGGAGTCAATTTGGACTCACAGCTGCCCATGGAGGTGCAGGTCAATTCTGTGTCCAGGGCGGCTCTCTACCAGCTCCATCTGGTACGCAGGCTGAGACCCTACCTGCCCGCAGACTGTCTCGCCAGAGTGGTGCATGCTCTGGTTATCTCCCGCTTGGACTACTGCAATGCTCTATGTGGGGCTACCTTTGAAGGTGACCCAAAAACTACAACTAATCCTGAATGCGACAGCTAGACTGGCGACTGGAAGTGGCCGCCGTATAACACCGGCCCTTAAGGATCTTTACTGGCTCCCAGTAAGTTGCTGAGCACAATTCAAAGTGTTGGTGCTGACCTTTAAAGCCCAAAATGGCCTCAGCCCAGTATACCTGAAGGAGCGCCTCCACCCCCATTGCTCAGCCCAGACACTGAGGTTGTCTTCTGAGGGTCTTCTGCTGGTTCCCTCACTGCGGGAAGTGAAGTTACAGGAACCAGGCAGAGGGCCTTCTCAGTAGTGGCGCCCTCCCTAAGGAATGCCCTCCCTTCAAATGTCAAGGAGATAAAGAATTACAGTACACAACTTTTAGAAGACATCTGAAGGCAGCCCTGTTTTGGGAGTTTTTTAACACTTGATATTTTATGTTTTTAGATATGCTATAAGCTGCCTAGAGTGGGTGGGCAAACCCAGCCAGATGCGCGGGATCTAAATAATAAAATTATTATGATTATGATTCAGGCTGTGGTCTCCTTTGCAGTGGTTCCATTTCCTCTTTATCTCTTCTTCACCTGTGGTGAAGTAGCATGCATGGAGCCAAACCTTCTGTGGGTTGTGAGCAAATCTTTTTACCAGGCCTAGATGTATGTGGTTTTAGTGGTCCTGCCAAACCTGGTTGTTCCATGGAGAACGGTGGAGAATAGCAGTGGGGGCTTCTTCATTTGGGTAAATGTAGCATTGCACCATTAACGTCCATCTGTCCTCAGTTAACCCTTACCTGCCTGCCTTCTGGCTTGCAACCGATCCACTGCCTGCACAGTTTCCTCCTCTTGAAGTGTTTTGCCACTTACAGAACTCAGCAGGGAGAGAATAAGGACAAAACTAGAATTAGTTGACTCTGCTAATCTGGCTCCAGTTATTGTTGGTTTCCCTATTTTTGGCCCCACCAGTCCCAAGGGGTACCAGCCACTACTGGACAATAGGCTTGTTTGCAGGTTACACTGAACACAAGCTGTCTTGTACGCACGTGCAAGCATTTGTGTGAACTTGTTGTGTACACTTGTTGACTTGGAACAATTCAGGTACACAGATTGTGCCAGCACTGAACATTTCACTGAACAGCCCAACGCCTTGTGTGCACAGATTGGACTGCTGTTGACTATAACTTGAGCGCACCCCTTTCTGGGTCTGTTAAATGCACAACGCTAACGTTCGGCACGACTCACAGGAGTCAGGAGATGGCCTAAGGCTAAAGTTTTGAGCCTCTTAGAAAAACAATGACGCAGCAAAGGAAATAACTGCAGATTATGGCTCTGTACCTTGGTGGAGTGTCCCGATCCAGGAATAACAACAAAATTAATCGTTATTGCTCCCCTGGCAGCAAAGAGTCAGAAGAAGAAAACCGACACTCTCGGCAGCACCCGTTACATATCTGTAGAATGGCAATTTATTATGCATTAATAAATGTACGTATGTAAGCAGAACAAGAGCTGCATGAACAGAGTGTTGAAAACCCTCTTTTTGGCATGGGGTGGTTCCAGTTGTATCCTTTTGGGTCACTAACAGAAGAGGAGAGGCAATTTTTGCCAACTTTATTTGCCTTGCATTCCTCCAAATTTGTTCCAGAGAGCTGGAGGACCCTCTAGAACAGTGTTTCTCAACCAGTGTGCCTCCAGATGTTTTGGGACTACAACTCCCATCATTCCTGACCACTGGTCTTGCTAGCTAGGGATGATGGGAGTTGTAGTCCCAAAACATCTGGAGGCACACTGGTTGGGAAACACTGCTCTAGAACATCAGGTGAAGGTCTTCATGGGAACTGCCATGCCATGTTTGCTCTGCACTTGCAAGGAATAGCTCCTTCAGTGTGGCAACACCTGCTACACTTTGGAACTCCTTGCTCCTTGACCGTAGACAGGTGCCTTCACTGCACCATTTTCAGCGCCTACAGTACTACAAATATATTTGGCTTAAGCAAGGCAACCCAGACATGGTAAATCTGACATGAACTTCAATGCATAATTTTATTTTATAACATATATTTTTTAGAACTGCTGGTTTCATTTTGGAATTTGTAAAGGGAAGCTTGTTTTTTAACGTCTGATTTTAATCAGTAATTTTGATGTATGCAAACTGCTTAAAGGTTTTGCCTGATTAAGAGGCATATAAATTCTCTTTAATAGAATAAATAAAGGCAGAGGAAAAGGGGGAAAGTTGCCTCCCCTCACATGTTTCACTAACAAACCGATATGCTGGCTCAGAAACCACTCTGGGTAGAAACAAAAAGCATTATAAACCAACTTTCATAAGAAATATTTGGCGGCGGTGAGCGAGTGACCGAAGAAGAGATATTGAGCTCAATGAAAATGTCGACACAGTGTGTGGTGGCTGTGAAAAAGGCATCGTTGGGAAATAAACCTGCCAACATAGCAATGCTTCGATACAAATCTATGGTGCGACCACACTTGGAATGCAGTGTCCAATTCTGATGGCCACACCTCAAAAAGGATACTGCAGAGCTGGGGAAAGTGCACTAAAATGTAACCAAAATAACCAGGAGGGTGGGACAAATCCCCTGTGAGGAAAAGCTACACTCTTTGAGGCTTTTTAGGTTGGGGAAAAAAGCAACTAAGGGTGGACATAGTAGGAGTGTATAATATTATGCATGGCATTGGAAAAAATGGATGAAAAGAAGGTCCCCCCCCTCATATTAACAGAATCCATAGCCGTCCAATACAGCTGAATAGGTGGGAGTGTCATTCGGGGCAGATAATGAGCCTATTTCTTCACACAGCCCATAGATGAACTATGAGTGCATTTAGACGTGAGAATTACTGCATTAGTCTTCCCGGTTATAATTCTAATGCTTCTATCTGGGCTTGTTGCATTATGGAATGGTGGCTTTTGGATTGATATACCACTACCCCATGCCACATTTTTAATGGTGGGGAAGAACCGAGCACTAGCGTACTGCCCCAAATTTCATCAGTGCAAACCTTCCACAGTTTTCTGAGTTGACAGGATTGCAAGTGTCGATGTTGGCCTAGCAAGCAGATGCCATTTGGGGTTGGAAATTACCGTAATTGCTAAGAAACTGTCATGAGGTTTAGATCGCGTCTGTTTGTCTGTCTGTCAGGTTATACCATTTCCCCAACAAGATACATTTTTTAAAGCATGGTTCTGACTATTCTAGATTTGTACACTGTATCATGTCCATAAAACTCATGGGGCCTTAACAGCTTTTTGAAAACTGGAATTCATTGCAAACTGAAATAGGTTGTGCAGACGTATTCTCATGTTAGTTAACTTGAGTGTGTATGTGCACGCCTTTTTAGGCCTAAATCCAATACCTACATAAAAAGGATAAAGTCTCATTGAACTTGGTGGGACCTAAATTTCAGCTGGCATGCCTAGGATTTCAGTAATAATCTGTGGCTCATTTTTGATGTAAGAGTGACAGGCCAATAAGCCATGAGTTGTTGGCCAAAGAACAAACTGCCTGTCTGTCTTGCCTTGCCTGTCTGGTTTTGTCACTGAGATCATAATAATTTTTATAAACCTCTTAGAGACTACCTTGGTATTAAGATGTGTATAAATATATGACATACATTGTTATGTTTAAACCATAGTTTCCTGTTGCATCATAACAGGGCAACTATGGTTTAATCCCTGCATTCTAACGAGGATATGACACTAATATTCATAAGTGTGATGTTGCCTGTAGTGTTTTCTTTCCCCTTTATTTACACCCCCAGTCCTAAGGCTAAATATATGCATTCAATGCACATTAATGGAACTGAAATATAAGTAATCAAAGTCTAGCATTCAGATTCACTTGTCTGCAGAACTTTGCTGGCCATAGAAAACTTGGTTTGGGTGCTTGCTATATGAAGAATAGTCGGCCTTTCTCAAAATGTGATGATAAACATTCCAGTGGCGTGGAATCTACCAAACATAAGAGAGTGGCTGCCAGAAAAGGCAGACACAAGAAATGTATCGCAGACTATCTAGCTATGATCTGTGGCCAAGAAACTGAAAGTTGAGGTTTCACATAAGGAAACACCATGTGTATTCTCCATTCAATTTAAAACAGGAAGGTGTTAGGGACAAAACTCCCCAAGACTGAGACAAAGATACAGGTAACAACATGCAGCCTCTTCGTATAGCAGAGGAACTAGTATTTTAAATGGAAGATTTCCATCTATAAAGAGAGGGATTCACTTGAATTTCCCCCCCCCCTCCAATATTTGGATCAGCAACTGATACTTGACCCTGTAGATGGTTGCATCTCTTGGATGCGAGGGCAACAATTATATAGCGATAGCTTTCCTTCCGGCGTTTCTGATGTGCGTTACAGGACGACCCATTCACATCTCATCAGTATGCCAAGACCCATTTAATGTGCATATTTGAAAGCAAATTACTTATAGGGAGCAGAATTCAACAGGCTCTCTCATGCTGCTGATTTCCACGAGCTGAAATCTTCTGCAAATCAATGATTGACTAAGTTAATAATGTAATTAATTAATTAAATTTGTTTGCCACCTTTCACCAGTAGATCTCAGGGCAGTTCACTTGAACACAATGGATGAGATAATGCTCCCTTTTCAGATTTGTTTTTTGTGGGTTTGATGTGATGGGTCAAGAAGCAGGAGCTCATTGACATCTAATGTGCTGGTTACTTCGCAGTTTCACAGCTTCCCACAAAACTGTGCTCAAGGTACATATATATATATTAAAAGCCTAGATGAAAACAACTACGCTGTTGCACTCAGGACCTGTTTGTGGGCTTCCCAAGCACATCTGGTGGAGCTCTGTGAATACAGGGTGCTGAACTAGATGGGCCACTGGCCTGATCCAACAGGGCATTTCTTAGGTTCTTAAGAGTAAGCTCTGAACCCATTATTCTTAAATGGTTGAGTCCTGCTATGTTTTTTTTTTTGCTTTGATGCGTTCATCACTCAATGAATTTGCAAACCTGAAAAAAATAAATAAATTTGTTATTCCAACCTCTTAGGATGCAGAATAGAGAACTGTGATTCTTGCTTCAGTCGAGATTTTTGCACAAAGTGCAAGCCTGGGTTTTATCTCTACCGGGGTCGTTGCTTTGGAGAATGTCCTGATGGCTTTGCACCTTTGGAGGAGACCATGGAATGTGTGGGTGAGTGCTTTTTGAACATCTCTTCTATATTACCTCTTTCTGATCCTCTCCTCTGCTTCAGACTGGTTTCTGAAATTATTTTCCACTTTGCCTGATTAGGTTGTGCCACCCACTTGCATACAATCCAACTTTCTCTATTTACTAGTAACAGTCCCGATGTTCCAGTGTTTCTGTTTCTTGGGATGACCTTTTAAAACTGAGAGGGCTCTTGTGCTCAGATCCTGTTTGCGGGTTTCCTACAGGCTGGCCACTCTAAGAACAGGAAGCTGAACTAGATGGGCCATTGGCCTCATCCAGCCAACTCTTCTTATATGCTACCCAGTGAGCCATTTCTGGTTAACAGTACATAAAATTGTCATGAAATTCTACTCAATATTGATCCAGATTGTAGGGACCCAGGTGGCGCTGTGGTTAAACCACTGAGCCTAGGGCTTGCTGATCAGAAGGTCGGCGGTTCGAATCCCTGTGACGGGGTGAGCTCCCGTTGCTTGGTCCCAGCTCCTGCCAACCTAGCAGTTCGAAAGCACATAAAAATGCAAGTAGATTAATAGGAACCGCTACAGCGGGAAGGTAAACGGCGTTTCCATGTGCTGCTCTGGTTTGCCAGAAGCGGCTTTGTCATGCTGGCCACATGACCTGGAAGCTATACGCCGGCTCCCTCGGCCAATAATGCGAGATGAGCGCGCAACCCCAGAGTCGGTCACGACTGGACCTAATGGTCAGGGGTCCCTTTACCTTTACCTTTATTGATCCAGATTAGATTCCAATGTATAGTTAGCAGAGTAAAAACTTAAGCACGTTGCAGGATTCCCAAAAAATAGACCAGGGGCAATTGTATTTCATCCAGCAGAACTTTACTGCTACTGAAGGCAAATGAGCATAAGTGGTCACAAATCCAATACATTCAGGATTGGCAGTGTCCATAAGAAATCCAGTTGCAGCAGACTTAACGTAAACTTAGAATAACTTATAATAAGTCTAAACCAGGCATCCCCAAACTGCGGCCATCCAGATGTTTTGGCCTACAACTCCCATGATCCCTAGCTAACAGGACCCGTGGTCGGGGAAGATGGGAATTGTAGTCCAAAACATCTGGAGGGCCAAAGTTTTGGGATGCCTGGTCTAAACCTTAACACTATAGACACAACACCACACCAGAAGGAAGAGAGAGAGAAGAGAAAGTGAACCAAGGCTCCTTCTAGCCTTACTTTTATAGTCTGCATGACCTTGACAGAAAGAGATCAGAGAACCAGTTTAAACCAACTGTACTCAGCTTCTCTGAAGGAATAACCCAAACATCACGAACCTTCTACTTGTTTCCCTCACACAGGGAAGCTTCCAGAACCCTCTTGAATTAATTAGAATAGGAAAGATCTCTACACATCACATCAATACTTTCTGCAAACTGACAAAAACAAGCAGAGAAAAATACTGTCTGCTCTCAAAAATTGTATCCTTTTCCTCTTTCCCCTCTACAGCATGTAGTTCCACTTCTTTCTCTTGCACATTATCCCTCCCAACCACTACCAGCAGCAAATGATGGGAATTCTAAGGCAGTGAGAATCTGAGTGTTAGAACAATAAAATTAATGTCCACATTTTCAGCCATGAAACATTAGTGATTATGGGCTTGTCTCGTACTTGCCTTTTTGTTTCTGCTTTAACGCTTAAAATAATTATCATGCTTATGGTCTAAACCTTTCTGGACATCAAGATAGGTTTACAAGTTCACACATTACCTCACTGCATAAAAACCTTGGCGAGTGTTTGGTACATAAGTGAGATGGAAACAGCTAATGTGCTATAATAATGTTAGAGCAATGCAATTCATCTTCTTACCGTTAATAAATCTAGAAATAATGGGTCCTAGGGAAATCTCTGTTTCTGAAACCTGATGGCTTTTCTCCAAGTAAGGATACTCTGAAGCACTCCTGTGTTGAGTCCCTTTGATTTTTCTTTGCATCTTAATAAAAGGGAGAGCATAGGTTGCTGTGAAATGGTCTTTATCATTTTTCTTTTTTTAAAACAACGCCTAATGTGGCTTGGTGACTCGTGTCTGCAAACCAGACTGAAACCTAATGCCAAAAAAGAACAAGTGAAAGACTTCTGTGCCCAGCCTAGTTTGTTAAGGCTGCTTAAACAGAGAAGAGACCTGAGATTTCCACTATTTAAATTGGGGCAGTGAGCCTGTGGCCCTCCAGGCGATGTTTGAATCCAACTGCCATCAGTCAGTCCCAACTAGCAATGCCAGTGATCAGGAACGATGGGAGTTTTAACCAGGGCTTTTTTAAAGCCAAAATTCTCCAGAACTCAGTTCCGGCACCTCTCAGGTGGGCACCTTTGCCATTCTAAGAGAATGAGGGAAGTGTTCATGGTGAGTTCTAGCAGTTCCCCAGATCTGATTAAAAATTATTGGAACACCTCTCAAAAGCAACTGGAAGGAAAATGAAGATAACTGTAAGATGGGAAGAGAAGGAGGTGTGGAGAATTCATGGTAGACTAGAAATTGCATTGCCTCCCCACAACACATTTCAGGGATTGGTTTTAAACCAGTTCTTCAAGTAAGTGGTCAGCCTGTGGAAATTTCCTATAATAAAGCCACCAGTGACCGAATAGTAAAATCTGCCACTTATGAAGTTTTGAATTTCTTCATCCTCTCTGCCACCCCCACCCTCTGACCCCCATTGACATGTATTTTGGAGCAGCCATGTTATGTGCATCAGATGGCAAGAAGATGTTAACTAGCGCTGTGTGTTGTGTATCTTGGTTTCCTCAGAAGGCTGTGAAGTGGGCCCTTGGAGTGAATGGGGGACGTGCAGCAGAAATAACAAGACCTGCGGATTTAAGTGGGGCTTGGAAACACGGACGAGGCAAATTGTGAAAAAGCCAGCAAAAGACACAATACCCTGCCCAACCATTGCAGAGTCCAGAAGATGCAAAATGGCCCTGAGGCACTGTCCAGGAGGTAAGCGTGCCAGATGCCAAAAAAGTTTTTATGAGCTTTTCCTGACTCAAGCAGTGCTTGTTTAACTAAGATAGATAGAACACTGTCTGTTGTTTTTCAAAAACCTGGAGGAACCGTCCAACTTACACACCACCTCGTTCTGTTAGTACCCAAGGGCTGAAGCACAGCCTGTGACTGTGTGTGTGTGTGTGTGTGTGTGGAGAGAGAGGGGGGGGAGAGAGAACATGTTTATGAGATTCTGGGGCATGCTGTATAGAATGTTGTTTTCCAGCAACATCAGGTAAGAGTCGGTGTTTAAACCATGAGCAGTTCAAGACAGCTGACCTCTACAACTCTTCTCCTAAAGAAGCTCCATTTTGTTCAATACCAGGTAAGTGTGTGAATAAGCAACCTCCTCCAGCCCTGGTGGCCTTCAAATGTTTGGGGTTACAACATGGCCATGCTGGCTGGGACTGATGGGAGTTGGAGTCCAAAAAACCTGAAGAGCAGTGGGGTGCAGTCATCATGAGCCCCATGATGATGTTGGGATTGGTAGACTGTGACAGAGGAGGAGCAAGAAACCCAAGGAGGCCTGAATGGTGGGAAATCTGGGTTGGAGGAGGGAGGAATCTCCACCACAACTTCAGCCACTTCAGGAGGGGGACCAGGGATGCCAGCTCTCTGCACACCCCTACTCTTCCTGCAAAGGGGAGGACCTCAGTGAAGGCTCAGGAGGCCTTTGAGCAGTCAAGGAGGCAGAAGGCAGTGACTGGACAGGAGTCCGAAAAGTAGGGTGCAAGCTTGTTGCTGAGAACCAGGCACTGCCTTCACAGATGGGAGCAGCCCACCCCATCCCTGTGGAACATGCTTTTTCAATCCCAACATTCCCACAAGGTGAACAAGGCGAGTGAGTGCGCCACAGCTGGACTTTGAAAGCTTGGCAGACAGGGTGGGGAAATTTGTTGAGACATCTTCATTGCTTCCACTAGTTCTGAACTTCCAACTTGAACTGAGATGTGGCTCCTGGGCCCTGGGCCTGTTGCTGAGCCTATACCACTCGTTGCCTGAATGGAGATCTTTTTTATTTCTTACAAGTGAGAGTCTTTGCTTGTGTGTTTTGGGGTGGGAGCCAGGCCAGGGCACTGGATTGCGCCCTAAGAAGTTAGATCAAGCTTATTAACGTACAGGTGCAGCAGGGACAATGTGTTTCTACTGTCATAATACTCCCTGGTTCAAATGTGATTAGAGATAGATTGTGCCTTTTTTATGTGGGAAAAATGAAATTAATTACAGTTTGTCTGTTGGCGTGTTCACTTTAGCCTCCTGATATGGGACAGTGTCTGGTCAGTCTTGTTAAGTAGGGAGGAAATGCAGGAAGTAGTAAGGGGAGTCATATTCTGTGACTGATAGCTCTATTCTGCATAAAAATATATTAAAAATGACCCCTTCCTAATGTTCTTATTCTATATACTCTCATCAACACGTGGGATAAATCTTACATTATGTAACCAAAGACAGTAGTAGATTGTGATGGATTAAACTGAGATCAGGAAGCGAGGACATTCTTGGTGGGGCAGGGTCAAGTGTGTGTGCTTTTGCCATATGCTTTCTATTTCTGTTTGCTTTGTTGACATTTCATTTTACTATTTTTGTTAATGTGTAACGATGGCCATAGAAGAATTTCAGTGACAGTTTTTTCCAGGATTTCCAGTGACAGTTTTATGCTTTTGCATCCACGCTTACTGTGTATCCATATACCCGTGTGGCTTTATAAGAACGGCCCCTTGCAGTACCTCTTTCTCTTTTATGAAGGAGAAAGACAGCTGCAAGGGCAAAAGAACTTTGTGTTATCTTTGTATTTTTTCCTGTAGTCATGTTAAGTGCAACATCTTAAAAGATCGCACTAGAATGCAGTTGTCGATTATTAGATTTCCTGATGGGTCATTTTGAAGAGTCTACAGTAAAGATTACAATATAAACCTTCTGCCTCTTCTCTTGGCATTGAATTAGCTGTTTGGCCTTGCGAGAATTAATTTTGTTCGGTAAGCGAATAATAATAATATTTTTAAAACTTGGGAGCCACTTTTCTATTCTTTACCGAAGGTAACTCAAAGCAACTTTCAACAACAAATAGTTTGCACCTCCTGGACTAGTTCAGGAATCCTTTGGATTTCACACTTTCTGAATGTTGCGCTTCAATTTTCAGCTCAGAAAGAGTACAAAAGCCCGATCAGCTTCAAAGCTTTGTTAAAGGTCTTTTTACCACCATATAAAACCCCTGAACAACTGAAGACCAGGTTAATTGTATAGACATGGAAGATCAATGAGATCATCTGGGGAAATTTGACTCATGGCACTGCACACTGCAGGGCAGTGACTCCTCAAATGGGCATTTTCCGCCATGGCTCCTGCACTGTAAAATACCCTTCCCTGTGCCATGTAAAGCTAAAGCATCGTGCATGAATTGCATTGAACATCTTGTAGAGACATATTTTTTTTTTGCCCAGACTTTCTCTGAGCCTCCAAGATTGGAGTCTGTCATCCTTGAAGACTTTATGCGCTCTTTTACTGTACTTTTATGTTGAATCTCTCTCTTTATTATAGTATGTTGTTGTTGTTGTTGTTTGTTGTTGTATTATTTGTGTATTGCTTAAAGATTTGTCAAATATTAAGTGGTTTAGCAATGCTTCCAATTAAATAAAATCCACAAGAAAACATGTATCTTAGGATATAATAAATAAAGAAGTGGATGCAGTGAGATAAAATACGTATTTAAATAAGAAACAGAATGAGTGTCCATCCCTGTGTTAGAAGACCATATTATTCTAATGGCAATTATGCCAAATATATTCATGACTCCCAAAGGATGGAAACAGAAGACAGATGGGATAAATATTCACAGCAAGTTTTGCTGAGCCTGAAGGCAGGGGAGGCCAGTAATGAGTTTACAAGGAGAAATGAATGCTGTTTGTGACAGTGACTTGGAGCTCTCTGGAAGGTGGGGAGGACACCACGATTTGCCCCCAAATATTGGAGCGCTCATCCACCACAGTTGCAGTATGACAGTCATAGCAGCAGTAAAACCAAAGTTAATGCCGTGGAACGAAAGAAAAACTTCCACTAATTTCATAAACAGAAGACACAGCAGAACTGCCAACTAAGAAACAAAACCCATCAGATTAATTTGTTTTAACTGCAACTTCAGAATGAGAACCAAAGTTTTGGGGGACCTTGGAGGCAGACAAGTGGTAGGACAGGCATCCCCAAACTGCAGCCCTCCAGATGTTTTGGCCTACAACTCCCATGATCCCCAGCTAACAGGACCAGTGGTCAGGGATGATGGGGATTGTAGTCCAAAACATCTGGAGGGCCGAAGTTTGGGGATGCCTATGGTAGGATGTCCTGTTCTTTTTCTTCTCGATCTTAGTTTTTACGAACTGAGGCAAACGGTTCTCCTGATCTTGCACTGCTACTGTTTAATGCTAGCATCAGTAACAAATGAAACACTTGGTATTCATTATCCACTTGGGATGAGGGCATCCAGCCTCATTTGTATATCACACTAGGGGAGATTAATGGTCTGGGCCAGAAAACAGCATGTGACAGTCCTTGAGTATAGTAGCCACTCAAGCTAAAGAGATAAGGATGATACATGGCAGTCAGTTGGAAGGATATCTTGCTTACGAAACTTTTCGAGTATCTAACATATCTAGCATAGCATTTGACCTCCTGGTTCCGACAGCATGCGGCACTCCAGCTTCATGTTCCTCTTTACAGTGGCTTCATTTTGTATGAATGTTGGCATTTTATATTGTTTTACTTTTATAGCATATGGCTGACCTTTACCTCTCAGTAGTTGGAATGTTCATAGATGTTCTGTGACATCACTGCAGCTCAGCTTGAAGGAAATGTGCAGCCAGCTTTTAGCCTGGAGCTATTCCTCACAATTGTTATAATGGGGCTGCAGTTGAAACAGATGAGATTGCGTAAATATAGAGAAATGAGGAAGGTTCTAGTCCTCTGAGCAGGTCTTTGGATACGGTGGATCATTAATGTGTCTTTTCCTTTCCATCTATGGTGTCTTATGCAAAAAAATAAAATAGCAGAGTAAAGCAAATATGAACCTAATCCATAAAATTAAAATACTACTGCAGGAAGAACAGGTAACATTTTGAAATGTTATCACTTTCTCAGTCATCAAATAGCTTAGGGGAACTATTAAATGTTGTTGATTAAAAAAAGAAAAGAAAAGTGGGTATTACCTAAATGCTTTTTCAACTACTCCAAGTCGTTCCAAACTGATGGGTTTTGGATATCATCCAGAATCGGATTTTCCTTGGGAAGAAAACACTTTAACAGGATTAATAGCCTAGGCTTGTTAATATCTTTGCTCTTGCTGTTATGAGAAATCTCAGCTTTTTTAGGTTTAAGGCTAGCTCAAAACTCTGGTTGCTTTGCCAACAGATGGTTCTGTGTGACCTGGAGTGGAGCCTTCCATTTTTCAGGTGAAAGAATCAACTTGAACATGCTGGTGAGATATCTTAAGAACAGCCATCTGTTTTGGGGTAACTCCATTTCTCGCAGTGCCCAGTTTATGTAATTCTTCTGTCTTCAAATCTTTTTGTGCTCTAAGAATTGGGAAGGTCCCAAGTATTGGGGTGTGTGCACAGGGTGGACTGGGCCTCTCACCTTCATAGATTTATTACTGAAGTCGGTTTGTTTTATCTGTCTTGGTGCACAGCCTTGAGAGTTACAAAGATAGGTCAACAAAGCAAAACAAACTCAACAACCGAAAGAACTAGTTAAGAACAAATACAATTGACCAGCTGAAGAAAAGACCAATCAGAAAAGATGTGTCTTGAATCACCTGCAGAGGACTAATAAAAGGGATGATTTCGAGGATTTCTTCAGCCTCGGGACAATTGATGTGAAAGTCCTTCTCTTTGTCACGTCATTCCTCTTGCATGGAAGTTAGGGTTGCCATTTTTCAAAAAGTGAAAATCCGGACGCAAAAGTTTTTGATCTATTTCTAAGGGAAATCGCCAAAAACTGCACTGCCAACATGGGTTGCCATATATCCAGAGTTTCCCAGACGTTTAGCCAATTTCCGCCTGGATACTGCAGTATTCCAGGTATGACCGGGAAATTCCGGACATGCGGCAACTCTAATGGAAGTGGAGCTTGGAGCAGGTTCTGAGAGGAAAAGTTGATGCTGACATCCAGGAATTGTAAAAAGATGCAGGCCCTGTTCGGGCATCTAGGAAAACAGACCACACAGTGCTCCTCATAGTGTGGCATATTCTGAACATGTTCAGCTGAACATGCAATGATTTTCCCTCCAAACCTTTTGCTCAGAGCCAATAAGTCTGAGGCACAGGCAGCAGGGACAGAGATGTTGTGAGGTGCTCTTCCCTCTATATGTCTAAGAACACACTGGAGACAAATGGATGAAGAGACCTGATATATGGGAGCCAGGGACTGAAGGGAATCATTCTTAAACACCAGAAACTTGACATGAACCTTGAAACTTACTGGTTGCCATTGCAGCCGAAACAAGATGGCTGGGCAGGATCAGGCCAGATGTTACACACTGGTCAGTAGTGGCTGTGTAACAACAAAGCAATGGCTGTTGTTCTGCTCCCTTCCTCAAAGCCGGATTCCTTTTGACGTGAAGTGCTGCATGTGTGAATTGGTTTAAGTATGTTAGTTCTGTGACCACATTAAGCAAAATACACAGAGGTCATCAGTAAGGATTAGGGTTGCCAGACTCCATAGAGGACAGGACTTCTGTGCCTTTAATTGCCCTGCTCTCTTTTGAGTCTGGAAACCTTAAAGAGAAACCAGCAGACCCTTTGTTTAATTTCCAAGCAAAGGGCCTGCTGGTTTCTCTCTAAGGTTTCCAGGCTCAAAAGAGAGCAGGGCAATTAAAGGCACAAAAGTCCTGTCCTCTATGGAGTCTGGCAACCCTAGTAAGGATGTAATTCACCCTTCTCCACCCTCTCAGGTGAAAAGCACATTAGTTTGTGGCTGAAGCAGCGCAGGTGCAATAATGAAGGGGAAAGCACTGGAAAGTTTTAGAATCCTGAATTTTTTTTCAGGGTTGTAAACTCTGCAGGGAACCTCTGTGAGGACACCCGCCTCTTTGCGATAGCAATGGGGCCGAGCTGACTCGCTCCTCTCTTGTGTGTTTACTTTACGTTGTATTACAAATGCCTGGGGAGAGCTAATGTTGCAATCTCTCACACGTTTTCTTTCTTATTCCCACAATTAGTTCAGCAATTCAGTTTTCTCAATCTTGGTTTGAGCAGCATTTGCTGCTTTCTAATCTCCCATTGTTGTAAAGACAATACGGCCACCTCTCATTTTGCTTTATAATCAGCAAACCTCAAGGCTGGACAAGTTTGAGTATCATAGAAAGGGACAAGAGACAATAGACTGCGTGTGTGCTAATTTCACAGCTATTTTGATCTTATCTAGTTGGGTTGTCCTCTAATCCAATCAAAACTTATTTATGACAGTCACATTTGGGATCCTGTTTCGTTTTAGCTGGCAACAGCTGATGAGTACGTTCAGAGAGCTGAAGGTATGATAAACCTCCATTGTTGGTTGTGGTATCATAAGTTTTGAAACACCCTCCCTTGGGCCCCTCAAAAATGGGCAGGGAATTTCAGCCCTCACCCCAATTAATACAAATATTCCTTTACCCATCCTAATCCCCACCTAAAGTCTCATCAACATTGAATGAGGTTAGCTACTGAGTTCACGGCAGTCTGACAATCGGAGTACAGAATTGGTTGTCCTTGCATGACCGCAGAATCCCACTAATTCCATGAGCACATTAAACTCCTATGGCCCGAGTAAATGTGTGCCCAGTTTCAGAAATGAAGACATGCACACCCTTCTTAAAAATCTGTATTTTGACCTGCCCTCAGACTCTGTAAATAGTCCCTGCCAGGCTTAAGGTAAGACTTTTTGAGAAGGGCTCGAAGAGAGTGTGTTTGTGCCAAAAAAAGGACTAGCCAGTTCCATAATTATATGGGCATAATCACAGGACAAATACAGAGCTGGTCTCAGGTGACTGGTGGAGGGAATTGCCCACCTTAATCAGTCCATATGCTAACAAGAGCTGGTTCTGTCCCACCTAACTGAAGAGTCACACATCATGTTTAACCACTTGAACAAGGAGAGGTTTTGTTACTAATAGATGCTCACCTCTTTCCCCATATAGCAGCTTTCCCCAACCTAGTTATTCTCCAGATGTTGTTTGTTGGGCTGCAACTGCACAATCATCGCTGGCCATTGGCTGTGCTGCCTGGTGCTGATGGGATTTGTAGTCCAGCAACATTTGCAAGGCCACAGGTCGCCCATCCTTGCTCTACTGAATGCAAAGGATGCTGTCTACCTAATTTGGAAAATCTAAAGGAAATTATCAAATTAGTCAGTGGAAAGCTAGCACATGTTATGTGCAATGGCATTATAAAGTAAATTTAAAGCATGGTATATAGAGTTTTCCTATAGGGCTTCTCTCAGGCCTTTTTTTTTGCTTGACAACTATGTGAAAGTAAATATGTTCTCATAAGGAAAAACCAAGCATAGCTAATAGTTAGATCGTATCTTCTTTATGAGGATGGGCGGGACTAAGAATTCACGGCAAAACAATCCCTGCCCCATCTCTCCTCGCTTGCAACCCCCCATTAATTGGATAATCTATCCTAAGTCTATGTAAGCAGAGATCAGGTAATGACTGCTGCATGAATGAATTCTCAATAATGTATCCACGTTAATTAATCAATTTCATGGCACATCATGCAGAAGAAGAAAAGCTCTTTAGCATCCTAATAAGATACACAACCTCTTCAAGCAAACACTTGTAGCCTTTCACCACCCCCTGGTTGGTTGGCTGAAGGAACTGTTGACTGGGACTGTTGACTTAAAAAAGGTCACACTTATTCAGAAGACACAGTCTTTCTTTGAATGGCTAGTATTCCTAACCCACTTGCTTCTGAAAAGTCCTGCTTGAAGATGCAGGGCAATGTAGAGGTCCCCAGATAAAATGAAGTCAAACCCTCAAAAAGCACAGGGTTTTATTGAGAAGATGTGATATATACGAAGCAAGCATCTGCTAACATATAACTTGCTTAAGCCTAACTTTGGGGATTGGAGAACTGGGGCACAATCTGCCCTCGTTCTGCTTGATTCTCACATGGTTCATATCCCACCCCCACCCCCCAGCTTTCCCACAATATACACAAGAAATTGGACAAGTAAGAGGTTTCTTTAGGTTGGACTGCACAGATTCCCTTGACTAGACAGATTCCCTTGTGTGTTGTCTCTTAGAAGCCCCTCAAAGTATCGTGTGATCTGTGGGTTGCTTCTGGAATTACCTGTTTTTAATGATTTTTAAAGAAAAATCCTTGGAAATGACCAGAGCACGAGTTAGAGCTGTCTCCGGGCAATTATGCAGTTGACGATCATTTAAAAATTCTGAATGGCAGCCAGATACTAATCCATATTGAAGTATTTATTCTTAACACGGTTGTACTTGATCCGGTGTGTGCGTGCGCGCAAAGAAACGAGCCCATCAATAGATACTTTTTTTTATTGAATGTGACATTGCTTGAGATTTCAAATTAGCTACATCTTTTCACCTCACACTATTGGTAAGCTCTTCAAAAGGAGCACAGTGTGTGCTGCTGTTCTTTGCTTGGAGCAAGAATGCCAACTGTTCACGTCTCCATCTGTAACATGCACTTAGGAATTACATCCGTTCTGGAGAAGTTAATTTCTTCAAGCAAAAGCTGCCAAGAGTCGTGCTCACCTTTAAACACTATTTCACTAGTTTATCAGATGGCGGCCCCTGCCATCTAAGAGACCTAAGAGGTGCAGTCATACTGGTTAGGCCAGGCACCCCCAAACTGCGGCCCTCCAGATGTTTTGGCTTACAACTCCCATGATCCCTAGCTAACAGGACCAGTGGTCAGGGATGATGGGAATTGTAGTCCAAAACATCTGGAGGGCCAAAGTTTGGGGATGCCTGGGTTAGGCTGTCTAGAACTCTTGACTTGGAGGCCTCGCCCTGATGTGGAAATAACAGGGCGGAATTGTCCAGGTGAAATACACAACCACACAAGCATCCCACAACTGCCAGGGTAGGCATATTTTATGCTAGCGAGGGAAATAAATAATCTTCAGAGAATAATAAAGTGGGTCCTTATAACAGCTTTAGTTTAATAGCAGTCTGTGTCCAAAAACCACTGAATTCGATGTCCTGCAAATACTTTCTCTTTTTTTAGTTTTAATCATATGAGATTCTAGTCCTCATGAATGCAGCCTATAGGCTTTAAAGGGGTTGGGTGTTGCCTGATGAAACCTTATTTTCAGGAGTTAGGAAATGTGGCATCTTTCTAACGTGTGGCTTATTGTCCTTCTTCATCACTGGCAGAAGCCGAATAATGCACTGTATTATTGTTGTTATCATTACCCATCCTTCACCCTAAGGTCTCAGGGCAGGTTACAACATTAAAGCACAATATTAAAAATGTTTTAAAACAACTGAAAATAGTGAGTATATGCAAATGAGCAAAATGTGCATATTTTAAATTAGGCTATTTAACTCTTTTGGGTTCTGGATTTGTGCAAATTTCTGATGTGTGTCTTTTTTTTGAGTAAAGTATATTATTATTTTACACTGGCTAGATGTCGTTTGAAATGACAGTGACATGTATCTCCCATGTTTCACTGATTTACTGGAATTTCAGAAAGTTCTTCCCATTTGCAAACTTTTTTTTTTTTAAAGTGCCTGAATTTTGTTGTTTCTGATAATTCAAGCCTCAACCGTATTCCAAGCAAAATAACTTGGGGGAAGAAGCAATATGCTGTTTTCTTGATAACTTAGTGTGACTTATTGAACGATGTGTGCATAAGATGGAATTTCTGAGCACCTCATATGGAGTCAGTCTCGGCTGGGCAGCAGACAAGTGTGGAGGTATCCAGTTGCAGGGTATTGGCCAGAGCAACCATAGGGTGCTAATGGAAGCAGTTGCTTTATGGGGTGTCAGATTTATTGTGAACTTTGTTTGAAGAAGTTCAAGCAAGGGCCATGGGCTTCCAGACACCCATGTTGGAGGAATTTTGGCAAAATAGATTTGCGGCAGTTAATATTTCCATGCAGATGGATTGCTGTCTGACCACATTTGTGATTGACATCATCCCTGAAAAAAACCCCAAAAAACAACAACCACAGTTCATCCAAATGGTGGGCAACTTTTAAAAGAAAAGGGGGTAAAATATAGCAAAAAGACTTGGAAAGTATTTGCTCTTTACAGCTTTTGTAACGTTCAGTACAGGATATTGGGGGAGGGGGAGAAGTGTTGATTGACACTTTTCTCTTGAACGCTTGCCCATTGTGATGCTTTTGTTTTTCAAAAGAAAGGAAAGAATATAAATTTAATTAATTAATAATGCCTGCCAATAACCCAAACTCTGACGAGTGTAACTTGGATTGTAGAGGGTTGGGCTAGATCACTGTTTGGGTGCCTTACAGTTCAATGGTTCTACAATCAAGGCAATAATAATAATAATAATAATAATAATAATAATAATAATAATAATAATATTTTATTTATACCCCGCCCTCCCCAGTCAAAACCGGGCTCAGGGCGGCTAACACCAGTAAAATTACAATAAAAAGTAAAAGAAAGAAAAACAATCAATTAAAATACGGGTTAAAATACAATTTTAATTTAATTTTTTAAAAAAGATGCGGCCTCATTTTAAGGTAGCCCAAATCAAAACCATAAGGAAGGAAAACATAGGGGTCAGACTGAGTCCAGCCCAAAGGCCAGGCGGAACAGCTCTGTCTTGAAGGCCCTGTGGAGAGATTTCAAATCCTGCAGGGCCCTGGTCTCCTGTGAGAGAGCATTCCACCAAGTCGGGGCCAGTACTGAAAAGGCCCTGGCCCTACTTGAGACCAATCTGACCACCTTATGGCTCGAAATCTCCAAAATGTTGTTATTTGTGGGTCTTAAAGTCCTCCGCGGGGCATTCCAGGAGAGGCGGCCGTGTAGGTACGAGGGTCCTAGTTTGTTCAGCACTAAGACTTTGCTTAAATCTCACCTGGAGCAGAAATATGTCTTTTTGAACTCTTTCTCTGAATCTATTTAAAAAGCAACAGCTGGAGACCCAAGTCTGGGAAACCTTGAGATAAATGTCAATATTGTCAAAACACAATGGCTCCGGTCTAGCTCTGGGCGCATGGAACGAAGCTGTAACATGAACAGTGACACCAGCAGAGGGTATCGGCCTCCAATTGTGCCGACAGTGTCTTAAGGTGCAAGGAGCATCAACCTTGCGGAAACTTAAGTGGATCTGGATCTTGCACCAGAAAACCCAGTGTTGAGTCCCATCATGGAAAGGGAAGTCATGAGACATGCAGGTATAGGGCGGTATACAAATTTAATAAGTAATAATAATGTGACTGTCATTAATGAGGCAGCCTGAGCAATGCAATGTCGGTGAGCACCGCCTCTCATACATGCCTCTTCTTTTCTTAGTTGGGACGAACGTAACACAATTACGGGGGAAAGCACACAGCTTGCTGCCCGTACTTGGCACATATACAGTTTTGCCATCTGCTGCTGATAAATGCCGTCCTTTTCCTCCTCCTTTTGGTCAAGCTGAACACATTTCAAAACCGTAGGAAGAAGGGAGCGAATTTAATAAGTTGGATTGGGTATGGAAGAGGCAAGCCCTTAGGCTAACATTAGACAGAGGCCTGTCATGTTGATAGGGCTGTTAGATGGATCAAACTCGGAGGGTTTGGTTACAGCAGAAGAAGGAGCGATGGTGTCTTTGATCAGCACTGCCTGCGGAGAGGCTTTCGGGCCAAATGGTATGAGCTTCCTAGGAAAGATATACAAGGCAGCGCTGCACATCAGGTATCAAAGCGTTTTTACTGGCCTAAACAGCTAAAAATGATGATTGAAGCAGGGTTTGAGGCCCAGAGAAAGTCTAGCGGTGGGAAGGACTAATAGGAAAAACATTGCCGAGAACTCACGGAAGGGAAGCCTTGGGGCTTTAACCGGAAGCCCACTGGAATAAGGTATCGACAATCTGATATCATGTGGCTGAGCAATCACGTCCATAGGAAGCCGAACAAATTCCATTCCCTTTCAACTGTTTCCCTTCAAGCTCTAGCATCCAAGTAATGACTTTCTCTACTTTTTGGCTGAGTGGTAAGTTGGGTCACTTTGGAGATCAACAGTACACATACAGTGGTGCCTCGACTTCCAAAGGCAATCCGTTCCGTAGCACTCTTCGGAAGTCGAAACCTCCATTTTGCGCATGCGCAAAGTGTGATTTTGCGCTTTGTGTATGCGCAGAACGCGCGTGCGGCGAAAGTACTTCCGGGTTAGTGGACTTCGGAAGTCTAAACCTTCGGAAGTCGAGGCATTCGGAAGTCGAGGTACCACTGTACATAGATATTTCATGATGGCTTCTGACTGAATATTCCTTTCTTAGGTTATAGGTTAGATGTCCCAAATGACTGATTGATACTTCCTCAGTGGGAACTAACGGCCAGGCGTTCAACAGTGGTAACTTCTCTGAGCTCTGATGGCTGGACAGCCCCCTTCACCAGCTACGGGGAAAGGGCAAGTGTGTGGGCAAAAGAAGTGGCACCTGTAAGTTTGGCAGGGACCGTGATACCTCAAGGACTCCCGCTCTCCATAGGAACGTACCTGGACCCTGTGATCACCACCTGAGACCCTTCTTTGTGTGCCTCCTCCATGAGAGATCCACAGGGTGGCAACACGAGAATGGGCCTTTTCTGCAGCAGCTCCCTGTTTGTGGAATGCTCTCCCCAGGGAGATTAGGCTGGCACCTTCATTATATGCCTTTAGGCGCCATTCAAAAAAGGTTACTCTTCAACCAGGCTACTGGCTGATCAACATCCTATAGGCTTTTACATGTTTTGGAGGGTTCTTGGTTTGCTTTGTTCCTATTCTTGTTTTTAGTATGTATCTTGTGTTTTTGCCTTGTGTCTTTATGTTGTGATCCGCCCTGAGTTCTACAAATGAAGAGCAGCAGGTGACCCCCCCTTTTTTTTGCCAACCCAGAAGCCTCTGAGCCAAGATAGGGGAGGTGTGCTTGGTTGTAAGCAGAAAGAGTAAATATGGGGAGAGGGGGAAAAGTGGAAACCTGATGGAATGGAGATGTTATCCAAGGATGCAGACCCTGCAGAATAGAAGGCAGAGGAGTTGTAGCTGTGTATGTGAGAGGGCAGAGAAGGAAGGAAGGAAGGAAGGAAGGAAGGAAGGAAGGAAGGAAGGAAGGAAGGAAGGAAGGAAGGAAGGAAGGAAGGAAGGAAGGAAGGATCTGGCCGGGTCCCCCCTGCCACTCTGGGCAGCTTCCAACACACATTAAAATACATTAAAATATCACAGATTAAAAACTTCCCTAAACAGGGCTGCCTTTATGTATTTTCTAAATGTCAGGTAGTTGTTTATCTCCACAGGGCGGGTGCCACTACCGAGAAGGCCCTCTGCCTGGTTCTCACAGTGAGGGAACCGCCAGAAGGCCCTCGGCGCTGGATCTCAGTGTCTGGGCTGAACGATGGGGGTGGAGACGCTCCTTCAGTTATACATAACCGAGGCCATTTTGGGCTTTAAAGGCGTTTAGGGCACCAACACTTTGAATTGTGCTCGGAAACGTACTGGGAGCCAATGTAGATCTCTTGGGACGGGTGTTATGTGGTCCCGGCGGCCGCTCCCAGTCACCAGTCTGGCTGCCGAAGTGAGCTTACACCATGGGGTGAGTAGTAATTCTGCACCTAAATAATCATTTAGTACTGCAAAAATTGCACCAATGCCTGTGCATGCCCACACTTTAGTCCTCACCTTGACACCATTCAGTAGGGACTGCCAGCTGTCCCAAACATATCTAGGGTGTGTGTTTTTGAGCATTTCCAGAGGCTATAACTTAAGCCACTGTGAGAGGGGAAAGAAGCCACCCCGTTTGGCTGGCAGGGCCCCCAGAGTAAATGTGATTACCAGGTACAACGACAATTCTGCAATATCGCCTGCTGCTTGGCATTGCTGTGAACTCAATGGCAGTTTGTGTCACGTGTTGTGCGCATGCCCTAAGGCTGTGCAGCTTTGACAGGATGCGGCAACTGAAACTAATCTCACTTTATAATCTTCGCTGAATCTTAGTTTTAATACTTTAATCCCGGGGAATATATCCCATGTGTTGGATCCGAACTAACCCGTCACACTTCTGAGCCCCGTTGAAATTAGCGGGAATAATTAGTTGTGCCTCATGTGTTCCGTCCTGTCAATTTCCATGGGTTTAAAATATGACTTGCATTGGCTGCACATACACACCATGCATTTAAAGTGCACCCCCGCCAAGAATCCCAGGAACTGTAGTTTACCCCTCGCATAGCTGCAATTCCCAACACATAGTTAATAAACTATGGTCCCCCAGATTCTTAGGGGGACAACATGTGCTTTAAATGTATGGTGTGTTAGGTAAAGCTAAAGGATCCTAGACGGTTAAGTCCAGTCAAACTTGACTATGGGGTGCAGCGCTCATCTTGATTCAGGCCGAGGGATCCGGCGTTTGTCTGCAGACAGCTTTCTAGGTCAAATGGTGTGTACGTGGCATTTGTGTGGATCTTTCCCATTTTTCTTCTTCATATTTTGTTCTCATTCTCTTGCTTCTCTTACTCCAGCTTACTCCCCGCCCCTTTTCGTGAGTGTGAAAGGGAGGGTGTCTTATCGAATGACTTGTACTGCTGCAAATTTATTGGCTCAACGTATTATTAAAACAAATGTCATAGATGCGATTTATTAATAAAACCAACTGAAATATAAGTGGGGAGGAAGCAACCGAAAGCTATTGTCTATACACACCAGATCTATGTACAGTGGGACCTCGACTTACGAAGTACTCGACATCCGATGTTTTCGACTTACGAGCGAAAAAGTGGCCGTGCGCTTACAGTTTTTTTGACACCCGAACGGAAAACCCGTTTGCGGCTAGATGCGGTTTCCTCGACTTACGAATTTTTCCATTTCCAATGCATTTCCTATGGGAAACTCGACTTACGAAGTTTTCAACTTACGAGTGTGCATTCGGAATGGATTAAATTCATAAGTCGAGGTCCCACTGTGTGATGATTCTGGTTTTCATTTCCCTCTCCAAATGCTATTATTTTTGCAGCATGTTCCATGTATGCAACCAACCCAGACGAGATCCACAGAGGAAAAACAAATCTGAAGGAAATTCTGGAGAAGAAAACCCTTAATGAAGGCTAAGGACAAGTGATCAGGAGGCTGTTGTTAGTAATGTTTTCCCATGGCCTATTTTATGTAACCAACACAACACCATCCACACACAAGGCATTGGGAGTTCCAAGGTTTGCAGCAGTACAAAAACAAATGTACCCCCTAAAGGAGGCCTCAGGCACACCCTAGTGAGGACTAAGCATGACTAGTAATAATTGAGTAACTTCTCATCCAGTTTACATGCCATGCCAATTCATAGCATCCTCCCTGCTATCCTCAGAAACAGTTCTGAGGGTTCCAGGAGGAAAGGAGAAAGGTGCCTTTACACCAAATCAGACAATTTTTTTTACAAAGTGCCCCATGATATTCTTGTTGAGAAGCTGGTAAAATGTGGGTTGGGTGAGGTAACTGTTAGGGACAGTTGAGGCAGCTGGGTATGTTTAGCCTGGAAAAGGAGCGCCAAAGAGGAGATATGATAGCCATCTTCAAATATCTAAAGGGCTCTCACGAGGAAGATAGAACAAATTTGTTTTCTCCTGCTCCGGAGGGTGGGAACCAAACCAACAGCTTCAAGTTACACAAAAAAAGGAGATTCCAACTAAATACCAGGAAGAACTTTCTGGTGGAAAGAGTTGTTTGACAGTTGAACAGACTCCCTCAGAAGGTGGTCGACTCTCCTACATGGGAGGTTTTTAAGTAGAGGTTGGATGGATGGCTGCCATTGATGCTTCAGTTGAGATTCCTGCATTGCAGGGCGTTGGACGAGATTGCCCTCAGGGTCCCTTCCAACTCTACAATCCTTTGAGTCCACTGTGGTCCACTTAGCTCCATATTGTCCGCTCTACACAGACTGGGAGCCGCCTTCTGGGGCTCCTCAGAGGGGTCTTTCCTAGTCATTTATGCAGATTCCTGATGTTGAACCTGGGCCTTTTTGCACACACACAAAAATACCCATACATTGTGCCATTCAGCTTTGGCCCAGTTGTGGAATTACTTTCTTGGTCCATCAGCTGAGCAGGCCTATGACAAAACTCACTAGACATGGGGGGTAAACTCTGTGCATGTTTACTCAGAAGTAAGTCCCACTGGGCTCAAGGGGACACCATCCATTGTGTGTTTAAGATGGCAGCTCTGAAAGCAAAAGAGGTGAATTCCATGCAAGCCCAGCATTGCAATTTAATAAGTTGTTGCCGCAAGCGTCACCTTCCAGCATTTTTTGCTCAACAGGGCTTTTGACAGGTCACGTGGGCCATCCAGCCACCAAATTCTCCCTTTTGGGAATGAAAACAGCTCACATAATTGTTTGAGAGAATAGCTGGATGGGTTAAGCAAGGGGAGGTTTAAGGTTTCTGAGCTATTTTGCAGAAAATGAAGTGATAACATTTACTGCTGGTGGTTGCATGGTTCAGTAACTAATTTATTTTTCTTAAAAAAAAGTTTGTTTATGCTTAGTTTGGATGAAGCTAATACCAGGCGAGTTTTATAATCAAATTTTCCCCTAACAATCATACTTCCCTTTTAAAAATAGGAGCTCTCAATGACCTTACTGAGGTCTCTCTCTCCCTCTATTTTAAAATGTAAGCTATAACTCCTAGCAGTATCCTGCCTCGCTTGGACTTTTTGCTGTGCTTTCATGCCAGGACTTTCACTGGAAAATAAAAGCAGGGAGTAATAATTAGATCTGGTTTGCTCCTCCTCGAAGCCTTGCTCTGTGATTATAACCACCTAGATTTGTTTTTTAAAGGGGAGGAAAACAGCAGGAAATTGGGTATTTAATTATGGACGTAATTCTGAAATTTGGAGATGTTTCTTGGTTTCGCGAGCCAAGGTTCGTATCGGCTTTTGATTTTTATAGTCCCCAACACATTTGGCTCGTGCATCTCTGCTGCAGACATTTTTTAAGTGAAAATGACTTCGAAAGGTATTTGCTGACTTGCATGGTTTCTTGAACTGCTGAGGGTTTTCAACCTAATTTCTAAGCTCCTGCCTGAACCTGGCATGGCCTGTTTCAGAAATGAGAGTGATCTGAGAAAGAGCTACTATTGTATGGCATGTTTGAATTGTTGCAGCTGCTCAGGACCATTCATGACCTTCCTAGTTTCATTAAAGTGGACCTTTACTTTTCTGGGTGAGGTTCAAGCCAGGTTTCCAGAGATAATTGCTAGTGCTTTGTCCTTTGGAAACTTTCCTCGCGGAAATATTTGCTTCCGATGATGTTTGCAGGACCATAAGTGTAAGGGGAGGGAGGTACTGTGGAATCCTGGCCTCTTCAAACATACTGGGCTTTCATTAAAAACAACATCCAAAAACTGAATTTTGTAAAATAGTTCTCTTCTCAAAAAATCCATTAAAACGAATATTTTAAGATAAAATAATTTAGAAATGCACACGTTGAGATACAAATAGTTATTATATTTATGTCTGTCGTGGTGAAATATATATTCAAAATCAAAATGTTCTAAAAAACAACAACACAAATGACTTAAAATAAATGGACATGGACCACAAATACATAGATTCAACCAACCCTAATGTACACTTCCCTGACATTTTAAAAATTAAATTAAATTTCATCTTACATTTAATACAGTGGGTGGTATTTAACTTCCTCAAGAGCAGATGCATTGAAACGAACGCACATGACTAAGGCCCATTCATTTCCAGGTGTCTCTTCTGAAGAAAACGTAGTTGAATACCACACAGTTAAATTACTTTAAATGGTATTGGGTTGCATGCAATGCTAGCCCTACGCAGAGTAGACCCATTGCAATCTAGGTCAGTTATGGATCTACTCTGGCTAGAGCTATCGCCATTAGGGCCAAGCTACATGTTACATTAAAGGTGTAATCACTTTTGACATATTTTTTCTTCTACGCGGTCAGGGTTAGGGTGGGGCTGTTGCATGTGGGAAGACTCCAGCCAGTTGTGAGGCTAGCAGCTTCGTTCTCTTGCCAAAGAGAGAGGGACCGCCAAAGTACAAGATGGCCCCTTTATTCCACATAACTACATAAGCCAGCTGGACTGGCAGATGACTCTTATTTAAACCCTGGCAACGGGAAGGCCTCTTTCTCCTCAGGGCAGCAGCTATGCTTAGGTAGTGCATTGCAAGTTGTGTCACACACAGAGAATGCGCTGTGCTCAAACGCCTCACCGCTGCTCTCTGTCCCCCAGTATTTGCCGCCTGAGGCAGCTGCCTCCTTCTGTCCAGTGGTAGGACCACACCATCCATACCTTCCACATATACATTCCACAATTGATGCTATAACCAGAGATCATTTTAGTGATCTTCTTCCAAGACGAAGCGGCTATATATAGTTATGCAACCTTCTTTTATACCAGTCTTTCATATTTCTATTTCCCTTGGTATGTCACCGTAACTCTTGATTGCTGTGCTGGCAGCAGTGGGTCAGAGTGTCTGGCTGTCAACCAGAAGATTGGTGGTTCGAGCCCACCCAGGGACAGCTGTGGTCAGGATTCTTGCATTGCAAGGGCTTGGAATAGATGACCCATTCAACTCTTCTTCTTTTTAAAACAATCTTTTTTTATTTGATTTTTCAATTATCAATTTATAACAAAACCAAATACATTTCCATATACAGATATTTCTCTGTATCTCGCGAATTCCCCCCCCATCCCCTCCGTGGGTCCTAATGTCAACATTTTCAACTACATATTATATAATGATCTATATTTTATATCTATCCATATTATCAATCATATTTCTTACAAGTATGATTAAAATCCTGCTAATGTTTTAATCTGCTTACAGTGGCCACCTAAATAAATTATGAATTTCCCCCATTCTTTCTTAACATTTTCCTCCTCTTGGTTCCTGAGCTTTCCAGTCAGCTTTGCCATTTTGGCGTAGTCCATCAGCTCAGTTTACCATTCCTGTCTGGTAAGGACTTTTTCTTCTTTCCATCTTTGGGCTAGTAGCATCCGTGTGGCTGTTGTCACATACATAAAAAGTATTTTCTGCTCCTTTGGAATGTTGGTTGTTGTTTAGTCGTTTAGTCATGTCCAACTCTTCGTGACCCCACGGACCATAGCACGCCAGGCACTCCTGTCTTGCACTGCCTCCCGCAGTTTGGTCAGACTCATGTTCGTAGCTTCGAGAACACTGTCCAACCATCTCGTCCTCTGTTGTCCCCTTCTCCTTGTGCCCTCAATCTTTCCCAACATCAGGGTCTTTTCCAGGGAGTCTTCTCTTCTCATGAGGTGGCCAAAGTATTGGAGCCTCAGCTACACGATCTGTCCTTCCAGTGAGCACTCGGGGCTGATTTCCTTCAGAATGGATAGGTTTGATCTTCTTGCAGTCCATGGGACTCTCAAGAGTCTCCTCCAGCACCATAATTCAAAAGCATCAATTCTTCGGCGATCAGCCTTCTTTATGGTCCAGCTCTCACTCTATACATCACTAGTGGGAAAACCATAGCTTTAACTATATGGACCTTTGTCGGCAAGGTGATGTCTCTGCTTTTTAAGATGCTGTCTAGGTTTGTCATTGCTTTTCTCCCAAGAAGCAGGCGTCTTTTAATTTCGTGACTGCTGTCACCATCTGCAGTGATCATGGAACCCAAGAAAGTAAAATCTCTCACTTTTCTGCTCCTTTGGAATGTTGTTATCTAACGTAATAAAAAAAAGCTTCTGGTTTTTTGACAAAAGTTATTTAAAACATTTTCCTTCGTTTCATTATATATCATCTCCCAGAAAGCTTTTATTACCTTACACGACCACCACATATGATATCAATAGCAAGACCCTTCCAATTCTATTCTTCTTCTCCCTAATCTACAGCATTCCCAATCAATTGTACAGTTGAATCTTCGCCTGCATCGTATTGAACATTTTCAATAAAGCTTTGATTTTCCTGTCTACCAAATGTATAATCATAGAATTGTAGACTTGGAAGATAACAATTGTAGGTATAATATAGCCCAACAACTTAAAGCCAGGATGCAGAACATGTTCTTGGACTAGGACTCTCAACACCCCTGACAATTGACCTTGCTGGCTGGGGGCTGATGGGAGTTGGAGTCCAACAGCACCGGGGAACCACAAGTTCCCCACCCATTATCTATGATAGTTCCTCTCCATAAGGGACCCCTGAAGCGTTTCCATTGGCCAAACCTGTCAGATCATGCTCCTGCCTTTGTAGCACTTTGTACAATCTGCTGTGGGTGTCAGGAGTCGTTACATTTCCACATTACATCCCGAAAACTGTCACTCTTGATTTCTCTGCATAAAATCAAGTGATTATTTTTTTAAAATAAAAATAAAAATCCTGTGATTGATGTAGATCGTCCTGTGTCAGTGGCTGCTTCTGGACAATTTTTCTTCTAGCCAACAGTTCCCAGGGCATCTTTCTTGTTTTAAGAAGGAAAGAAAAAGAAAGATGTTTGCTTAATTTGTACCAGTTCAACAAATTGAGCGTTTTAGAAAGAAAAGAGGTCTGCTTAATTTGTACCAGTTCAGCAAACTGAGTATTTTTAAAAAGGAAGTTAAGAAAAACCTGCAGATGCGATTTTGAGAGGGAGGGTGTGCACAGATTATACTGAGACAAAGTGGAAAAGGAAACATGCAAAAAATTAGAAGTGTGCCGTCTGCAACACCCCCCCCCCCCCCAGTAATCAAAGCTAGGTTTCTCTAGCCTTGTTCCATGTTTTGGGTTAGGCTACGATGTAGGTTAAAAACTAATTCATTATTGACCTGAATTTCCAAATCCCAACCAGAATCATTATAACAATAAACTTTAAAAAGAAGTTATGGTTGCTGGTGGTCTTTTTTCCTTATGAGGTTCACCCGCGGTGATTGAAGAGGCACATACCTGGGTTCAGCTCTAGGAACTGAGTCGTGGAACTGAAATTGTACATGCTGGCAGGGAAATGTTTCTTGAAGTGATGCTTAAGATTCCTGCTGGGTCCTGTGCCGGAATTGCTGGTGCGGTGGGCTGTTATGCTAACCTTATGTTTCCCAAGAGCCAAGTTCAAATCTTCATTTCATATTTCATAAGTAAAGTGATTTTTGTTGGCCGTGAGATGTGGCTTGCGAGATGATTAATTTACTTTGCTTCAGCCGGAGCCATCCTTGCAGGCTGTGGCTCCTCTGATTGGATCAGCTAGATGGGTTTTGGCTCAAGTTTGGAAGCAGCTGCTGGCTGACCCCCCCTCCCCCTTTATTTATTAATTATTTTATCTATTTTATTTTATTTTAGCTTTAAGCAATGTTCAGGGATCATGCATAGTGTTTGTATCAGTGAAGAATTTGAGAGTGATCCACTGTCTAGCTAGCCTATGAGATGTTATGTTCCCTAGCAAGTAAACATTGCATTTATGAGAAAACAGATCTGCTTTCAGAAGCTGGCAACAAATGGCAACTGCCACATGGAATTTTAGAGCCAAGGGGGATGAAATACAAGTAGTTAAGGGCCAGGTTTTTATTTTCATTGGGGGAAAAACACAACTTTACAGACGAGCTTGTGGGTTACAGATATATTGTCAGCAGTAAACCCTTTAATAATGTTATTCAGGAAGGTATCTTACATCACCCCTCTCCATCGTCCTGTAGATTAAGGTGTTCCGTTCTTGTGTAAATACAATTGTGTGTAAAATTGCCCAGCCATCGAAAAATATGGTGCACATTTTTGCAAGTAGTGCATTTTGTACATTAATTTCAGCAGTGAGTGTGGTTTTCGTGTGAACCTTCCCCCCAAATAAGATTTTTTTGCATGCATTTTTCGGTTTCAGGACTGCATCCCAACATCTGGAGAGGGGCGAGTTTTGAAGGAAGTTGAGTCTCTGTTCGTGTATGGGTTCAGGAGGTACCAGTCATATTGATTTGCAAAAAAGTACTGACTGATGAATCATCCCCTGCAATCCCTAGTCTCAGTGGGTGATGCACTGTTCAGAATAAAATCTGGGAATCGACTAAGCATCCAAAAGCGTGAAGAAATACAGTAACCTAGCAAAGTTCGTTTTCAAGGTCCCCTGAAGTCCACAGATGATGAGGAAACAGGCTGCTTCTTGGAGACTAAAGCAGAGACATTAATACGTGGGCTAAATTTTTCGCCAGAAGACAGAAATATCTGAGTATACATTACAATTTGAATAAATCAAACCTGTCTTTATCTGTATGAATAAAAAATAGCTATGCCAACTATAACATTACCTGGATAATCTTTCTCTTCTTTCTTTCTGTCTTTAAAGCACAGATTGGAAGAGACATTGATTCCAGTCTACGTTAGATGCACTTAGGCTTAACTGAAACAAAAAATATGTATTTTGCTTCAGATTTTACAATATATAAAAGGCAGGTTTTTTAAACAAAACAAAACAATTTTAATGATGGTCTTTTGGGCTGACAATGAGTAGCAGCTTCATTTTTCGTAAACTGTTAAACTTCCTTGCACTTCCTTCAGTATTTTTTTTAAGACACGCTCAGTTCAGATGTCTCAGTTCAGCAATGATTTGATGGAACAGGTGCTCGTGCACCAAGTGGCAGAGAAGACTTTCTGGTTTGTTAAACCACAGTTTCTCAATGATGTCCAGACCAGGAAACTCTGGTTTAAGCCCAGCCTTCCCCAGTGTGGTACTCTCCAGATGTTCTGAACCATCAACTCCAAGCATCATGGCAAATGGTCAGGGATGATGGGAGTTGCAGTCCAAAACACCTTGAGGACACCTGTTTAGGGAAGGCTGGTTTAAGCACTCCCTACAAACCAAGATTGCATATTGCCAAGTCCCAGTGACCTGGTTCAGACTTAACTATTGTTGCTAGATGAACTATGGTGGTGGTGGTTGTTTTGAGAACAAGCAAGTGATGAGCTTGGTAGCTACTCTTCTCCCATTATCTAGTGCAAACCATAGTTTGCTGGGCATTAAAGTCTGGACATGAGGTTCTTTCCTATGAGAAACTGATAGTAAATGATTTGCTTTCCTGAATTGTCCCAACCTGGGCTTTTGTGAGAGTATTTCAGCTCCACAGAAATTGGAATGTATTTAAAATGGCACAGCAGCAAAGCTTAGTGAGCGTCACCCGTGATTGTGGACATCCATGTCTGCACAATTATTACCATCAAGTTGGAGGTTCATATTTTATGGAAAAATCTGTGAGCATGACTATTTTAGTAGCTCTGAAGCAATGATGAATATCTTCATGTTGACCCATCCAAACATGACGTGAACCTCCCCAGGCGGTGTCTCTGCGCCAGACATAGCTACAGACTCTGGGCCAGAAGTACAGCAAAGCTCTAGGCTCAGGGCATATGGAATAAAGATAGACTTCTAAGTTAAACAAATACTAATACAAATAGCTGCTGGCAGTACAAATGATCTTCTTTTTCCTGTTTGCATTGTAAGTTGCATGAGAGCTTCTAGCTAGCGATTGTTGAGCATGCAAGACTCGAAATGGGTCTCTTTTGGGATAAGTGTACATTTGGAGAGGGACTCTAGCTTAGTGGTTTGTGTGTGGCAGGTACCTGTATTTATATAACAGGTGGTCTGCATCCCTCTGAAGGTAGTTGGGCTCTGGCTCTCATCAGCCCCAGTCAGCATGAACAGTGGCCAAGGGCGATGGGGAACGGGTGAGTTCCAACAACATGTGGATGTCAAATAGACTGTCCAGGCCTCCTTTACGGGATCATTGGACTCATTGAATGGGAGTTGTAGTCCAATGACATTAGGAGTAACATGGGGTTCCCCATCTTAGGGCTGGGAAAGACCTTTGCCTGAGACCTTGAAGAGTTGTCTGCTTGCAGAGTGGACAGCACTGAGCTAATGTGTTCTGAAGGGTGCAGAACACAGGACTAGACTTCCTATGTGCCAGTTGCTCTATATATACCTGATAAATACTACAAGCAGTGCTATTTTTCTAGAAATAGAGGTGCTGGAGCTCACCATGAAGGCCTCCCTTGTTCTCTTATAATGGCAATGGTGCCCACCTGAACTCAGTGGTGCCCACCTGAACTCAGTTCTGGCGAGTTCCGGCTGGAAAAAAGTCCCTGACTACAAGTATAGTATTGTTGTTCTGCCCTTTTGCAAGAGGAAGGGGTTTTTGTGTGTGTCCTTCATCTTATTTATTTATTACACACCTCTCTAACGAGTAGCACTCTGCAAATGAAAAACTGGCTATGAGCAAATACATTCCCAACATTTTGACGTTTCGTAGAAAAGGTCCTTAATGGAGCATAATCTGATTTGCATTGTGGAAATTAAATTTTACCGGCGCCACAATCACGGGATTCCCCTCCCCTTCTTTGCGGCATTGGGGGGGGGAGAGAGAGAGAGAGAGAGAGAGAGAAGGTATGCCAAGCACAGCCTGGTGAGAACACAGGGAGGCAAAGTATCTGCTTTTGAAACTTTAAGCAGGGCGAAATCTAAGCCAGAATGCGGGACGTGGTGCATTTTTCCGTGCTCTCCTGATGTTTTGTCTAAAGACCTGTTTAACTGATCCCTAACCATCAGCTGCAAGTTGCTTTTAATTTAGTGGTCCGCTGCGAGCACCGAACATTTTCACAGCTGTTAAGTAGTAGTTACTTTGCTTTCAAAGAAGCACCCCGAAGCTCTGCTTGTTAATCACAAAGCACCCTGGTGGTCATTGTTTTGTGTTTGAACAGCCCACTTATCCACCTTGGTAGTTTCCTAGAGGTAATGACCCAAAGTAGGCTAATAAACCCTTTCATGGTGTGGCAGCTCTTTCATCTCCATCCTTTACTTTATTGATCTCCATTGAAGCACCGAATGGCTTTGTAGTATAATTGCACTTAAGGAGTTGTGTGTGGATGCTCTTGTGATCACCGGTTTGGTGGGAATAACAGGAATTGGGTGGCAATGATTTTGAAGTTCAGTAACTGAATAAATGTGGGAATGTCGAGTGTGAAGAGCAGGTTTTGCCCCCTTGGAAATATCAAGGACCTAGATGAACCTGCTCTCAAGCAGCATAGCCCACTGCATTGGCTTCCCCATAGCCTAAGATCAGGAGAGGCCCTGTTCTGATGCAACTCCCTTCATATATTACATTGGCTTCTTCTAGGAAACAGGGCTTTCTTTCTGGGACTCCTGTCTTATGGAAACTCATCTTCAAGGAGCCCAATCAAGTTCCAGGACTCCATATATTTTGAACGTGGATGAAGATAGGGATGAGCAAGTCAACCAGTTTCAAGTTCTCATTTTTCCAATATTAACTTCAGTTCTCCACATCAGTTTCCCCCACAAAAAAGAAACCCTCTCAAAAGTTCACCAGCATTTTAGTGTCGATTTGTCCTAATATGCACACCTTTCTGAGCAATCCTGACTCGTCGGAGAAATGCATTGCAAAATTTGGAGAACTGCCAATTTCACTTTGCATATTCTGAATGGGAACAAACCAAACCGAAATTCTCCCCCGTCCCCTAGGTGCGAGGCTTGCTAATTTGGTTTCCATCCGTTGTTTGTTTTTAATTTGTAATTCTGAAGTCTATTCTGATGGTTTCTTGTTCACTGTGGTTTTGGTACTGCAATTCTCTGTATTTTATTCTGTGCCACTCTATGTGTGCTCTAGGGACCAACCAGCAGGGTAAATATGTAATTAAGAATGACAGAGATGCCATTAGCTAAGCGCCATGGATTTTTCAATCATTCAGTTTCTAACCAGTCTTTAACTAAAGGTCAATGCGTACAAGATGCTCACCATGAGGGAGCTGCAGAACCAACCCTCTCTACAATGAGTGGTTCCCAGCTGAAGGATTTGCCATGTAGATCACCATCATTCTGTTAAGAGTCTTCCCAGCAATGGCAGGTAATGTCTTGCAGGGACATGGGGATTCTTGACAAGATGACAGACATCCTATGTTTACAGCTGGGGTAGGGATCACTCAACACAGGGAGACTATTTCAACTTTTGCAGCACAGTTTTGCAAAGCAGGCTCTCCAGTTGGGGCACATTCACATGACAGTCGCTTGTGCTCCTGGTTGTGCAAGACTAGAGGGGCAAGATGCATTGCTTAGAGCCAGACATCAGAGGAACTTTGTGGGTAGAGATGGATGAATCATAGAATCATAGAATCATAGAGTTGGAAGAGACCACAAGGGCCATCCAGTCCAACCCCCTGCCAAGCAGGAAACACCATCAAAGCGTTATTGACATATGCCTGTCAAGCCTCTGCTTAAAGACCTCCAAAGAAGGAGACTCCACCACACTCCTTGGTAGCAAATTCCACTGCCGAACAGCTCTTACTGTCAGGAGGTTCTTCCTAATGTTTAGGTGGAATCTTCTTTCTTGAAGTTGATGAGCAACCTTGACCTTTCTTAGGTTGGGCTGACTGAGAAATGATCCAAGTTACTCACAAAATCAATTTGAATAGCTCCGTAGATTTTATAAGCCAATCTGACATTTGAAAAATAAGGCCACCTCCCAGTTTTCTGCTCCAAATAAAATTGGGGAAAATATTGACTCTCTGGATATTGCTGAACTACAAGTCCCATCAGCCCCAGGAAGCCTGGCCCCAAATATTGGGGCACCATTCAGAAACATACAGAAGACTGCATACCTGCTTTAGAGGCATGGAGTGTCCCAATATTGATGGGATTCTATCCTGTTGGAAATACCATTTTGATCCCTTAATGTTTTGGAGGCCACGTCTAGATTATCATCAGTCTCAGCCCCAGCTTCCACTGTTTTATTATTTTGCCTGCTCTTTTACTGCTGATGTTTCACATTATACCCTATGTTTCATAGATATTGTTGGGACTGCTATATGGAAGCCTGTTTGGGAGCCCGAGAATGTCAAACAAGCAAATCAATAAACAACTTGAGATCTCTCTGCATCTGTAACTGAGATGGAAGTTTAGTTACCTTTTGTAGAAAAGAGAAGTAGAAATGGGGAGGATGGAAAAGGATCAAAGGTGAATAAGTTTTCCACAAGGAAACTTGGAATTGTAGCCCTAGCATGAAGGATGGGAGTGTTTAGGAAGGATTTTTAGGAAGGGAAATGGGGTACGACAGAGCCTTAATGAGGCGTAGCCACATTTCTTAATTTTCTGTGGGAGAGCTAAGGATACACTTCAGTTCCTCCCATTCCTGCCAACAGAATAGGCTTGGCTGGATCATGCCCTTGACATGTTTTTCTTTTTAATTCTAGTAGGAAAAATAGCTTGTGTGGCACTTTCCAAAATTGTGGCTATTACCCAATGTTAGCGCTGCTGCGGAGCCACTGAAATTAATGGGCACTAATTTCACTGGGCCATCTCTGAGTAAAACTTAGTTGGGTACAGCACTATACATGGGATCCAAATCATTTCAATTAGCACAATAACAACAAAATAGAAGGAGAGCAATAAATTAATTCTACCAGTCCAGATTTTAAATGTGAATATCTAGTGCCCCCCTGTGGCTGAAGAGTGTGTATTCTAGCCCAAAGAAACTACAGGTGACTCCTGTTGCCAAGCAGATGAATGCCTTGCCCATGCATGATATTAAATTATACTATAATAAAGAAATGTTATGTAAGTATGAGATACATATATTTTATAATGTTGGACAAAACACCAGCCTTTCTTTTTGGTGCATCCATCCACTCCCTGAATTGCTGCTATCTATAGTTTTTCCACCTTCCTTGCACCCTTAACAAACCACAGCCCCCAAAATTATTTGGTAGAAGCCATGACTGTTCAAAGTGGTATAATACCACTTTTATGTGTGAATGTGGCCTTTGAAGGGCTTTGGCGACATGGTCCAACAGCGTCTTCTACAACTTCTTTCAGTGTGTAAAGGAGTTTGTGTGACTGCCCCCAATTGTGTGACTATTACGGAGCAGCATGAAGCCTGAATTTGCTTATTTCTCCTCCTCTCTCCCCTTTCATTGTCTTTTTATGCCGTTCTGCTTAAACTGAGTTCTAACCCCATCCCTGTGCCAAACTGCAAAAAGGATGTCCCTTTCATCCCAGCCCCTCAATGCTTTGACACTTAGCACCTGCAAATATGCCTTTGCTGAGGGTGCATTTAGAATAGGGAAACACCACCAAAAGAGTGTTTGCTGTGGGTTGCTGGGATAGCCTGTGATCTAAAATCTCTTAAGTCTACTGCATTTCATTGCCCTTTCACGGGGGACATGATGTATTTTCAAAAGCATGCTGGCAATTTGATCCAGTTCTCAGAGGAGGAACAAATGACATTAGACTGCTTCCCGTTGGGAAAAAAAATGGAGGGCCGTGCTCTGAACTGCTGGCTTAATTAGTTCAAGGGACTGCCTTGGAAAAAGTGGAGTTTGTTCTATCGGAAGAATGAGAAACTGGTGGAACCGAAACAGGCAGATGTGCCCATTCCTTGTTGGAGCACACTTGAAAGCTGCTAAGGATGACCTCCCTGCGGTGACTGGGGCTCACATGGCCTCCAACATTTTAAAAGCACTGCATGGAACTTGACCATGACCTTGTTCATCCTCCTCCCCCCCCTCCACATTCCTGGTGCCCATCAGAGGGAGCGTAGAGGGTTGCAACGTGATGCCCCAACTCCGTTCATTATAGTAGCTATGGATGGGGATCAGTTGCCGCGAGGAGTCCATTGTTTGTGGCATTGTCCCTTTTCTATTGGGCATGGGCTCCAGCTGTCCGATACAAACTTTATTGTAGTCATTCTCTCTCTCTTCTCCCCGCCTCTCAAAAATGTACGTCGCTTTCTAATTGCTCACTGTTGGCTTATGATGTGTGTGCGCTCTTTCTTATAGGTAAAAGGACTCCGAAGATAAAAGACAAGAAGAAGAAGAAAAAGAATTTAATGGAGCGAGCACAGAAGCAGCACAGCCTCCTCTTAGCTACAGACCGAGCTGGCCAGTAAAGACTTGGGTCATGTGTTTCCGTTGTTCTTTTTTTCTTTTTCTTTTTTTTTGTTTTTGCAAAATGCACAGAAGCTGCTAAATGCTCCTGCACACTGATGCACTGCAATTCAGCTGCTGCTTTGACAGTATTGGTTGCAAATAACATGTGGAGGAAGAGAGAGAGAGAGAGAGAGAGAATATGTCCACAAGCTTGTTTGTATGTGTGTTATTTATACTTTTGTTGTCGTCGTTATTGCCGTCGTCGTTGGTTTCCCCCCCCCCCCCCCAAAAAAAACCCTGGAGACTCCAGGGACAGAACAAGCACACTGAGTTGAATCAGTGGATGTGTGTGTGTCCAAAAAGCTCTTCTTTTTGTTTCGTTTTCTGTTTTGACTTCAGTCGGTGCCTGCAAGATGGAGGCAGCCAGCGTCTTGGCATGGAATGTTGCAGCAGGAGCTTCGGGCTGCAAATCATCGCTGGGTGATGACGGACTTGTGCATATTTATATAAGGAAAGGAACTCGGGGGAGTTTAGCATTGCATATATATGTCCTCTCGTTTCTCATCTTGTACATTTTTCAAGAGTAAATAACACTAAGCAGATATTCGTAGATAATGTACTTTTTGTCCTCAGCACCTGTTATATTGGAACGGTTGTATAGTCAAACTGCTCTCGACTGATATATCACAGGAGTTGCTGCTTAGTATTTCTGGAGCATAGCAGTTCCCATGTGTACATATTATGCTGTCTACGTATAAATAAACCTATTTACAATACGCCTGTGTCTGTTTTTCTGTATATGCAAGTCATTACTCATCTTCAGGGTTCGGTCACTTTGGTTCCAGTTAGGGATTGGGTGGGGTGGTGGAATGTGAACCTAACCAAATTTGCAGTTCCTGAACCAGCAGGGCAGCCGAAACACTTTGGAATTTCCAGCGCTCCGAATTTTGCGATGCACATCTCTGACCAAAATGTGCATTACAATGTGTACATTGGTGAAAAGTATGTGCAGCAATGCAAATAGTGGACAAATGTGTAGAATTATGAGAAATGATTTGTTTACAATGTCTGCAAATGTGTAAAGAAATGGGATGAACTGATCCCATCTGTTTAATGAAAAGAGCAAAGCGAAACAAGGCACTCGTTGGAAGTAACTACCATTGACTGCAGCATGCAGCTTAAAATCTGCATAGCATATACATCCCCTCCATTAGCTACAGACATATCTGTACCATTTTCAAAATGCAGCATAGAGACTAACAATGTGTACCTCAACTTATTTTTTAAACTGCTGTTGCTGCTCATTTGGAAGAATCACAGAAGAGAAAATGGATGGCAAGGAAGCATGCCTTCTAGTTAATCCATATCAAGGACCCATTCTATTTAGCCCAGCCAGCTTTTGGGGTGTGCCTTGTCATTAACCTTTCAGAGCCTTGATTCAAAGTTCTCCCATTTGGAAGTGTTAAACCACCACTGGCTACATTCTTCCACCCACTAAACACTCAGATGTAGTACCAAAATACGTTGGCCTTCAAAATGGCTCTTCTTGCAACCCACACAGTTAGATAGCCATGTTACTAAGGTTAGGGGATGGAATCCTCTCTACCATGAGAGAGGCTAAAGCAGTCTTTTCCATTTCTCATCCCAGTGATTTCAAAAGCCTCAATTTGTTAGGAAGTCCATTTGACTTTTAACGATATTGTTGCAGAAATGTGGAGGACTGAATTTAAGGCTGGGAAAATGAGAAACGGAGAGACCCAAAATTGACAGATCCTTCCATCCCTAATTTTAAGCAACTCTTTAGATCACCGTGACCTCGATAATTGTTGCTTGGCTCTCAGGAACTCAACAAGCCTTTAATTTCTACATTTCTTTCCCCCCTGCACTGAAATAAATAGTTGTGTGCTCGGGCAAACAAATCAAAACCAAGACGTTCAAGAGCAGCAAGCACGTATGATTGCTACTCGCTAACCAGAGCGAAGTCAAGATTGAGACCTGTCAGTCAACAAATCCCTTTTGAAATTGCAGAGACCTAAAGACCCACTTCAGAGCAAATCAGAAAAATGTTTTGGAATCGAAATGCTTTTGGAGTGTGAAGCATATGGAAGTGGAGTAAATATTTAAGCTTTACAAAAATGCCATGTTGGCTTTGTAGAAAGCTGCCTTATGTAATTGCCACCTATCCCTTATATAGGGCCAGGATCCAGCCCCCTCCAATACACACTCAGAGTGCAGGGAGTGTTTTTATGGGCTGTGTTGCAAGTAACACCAATTGACTTTGTAGGAAAGAGTAAGGGCTCAATTCTGGACATGTTTACTTAGAAATGAATACTGCAGAGTTTAACCAGGTTTACTCCCAAGTAGCATAAAAAGCAAAGGTAGCCGTGCCAATCCATAAACTGGTTGAAATCCACAGTTGGGTAATACATTTGTGTAGAACAAATTAAAATGTCACAGACTCCTGTCAAGCTTTCAAATTCCACAGAACTCTTCATAGCCATAAGGGTCAGCTTGGAGACACAGTCCTGAGATAGAGTCTGTAGTCTCTCTCAGGTGCTAGAGTTAACAAGTTAACTTGGAACTGGCATCTAATTTCTGGGAATACAAAGCCTGGCTTGGAACTAGAGATGTTGGAGAACTCCATCAGAAATGGAAATGGGAGTGGAAATGGCCACAGTTCCCAAGTTTGCCCGAGGTCAGAAGTGGAAATCACACAAGCAAAAAGTGAGCAGTATTTGTTTTACAGAGTGTGTGTTACTCTGTAAATGTTTAACATTCATGACACTTTCTGCATTGTTTTTGATATTTCACTTCCATTGAAATGCACTGAATGGAAAGCAAGACAATGTCGGTTTTAGCAGAAGGTGAATTGCAATGGAATGGAAACAGTGCTGAATGCAACAAACACAGGACAGGATGGAGATTACTGACTCCTTACACCCCTGCTTGTAACCCAGAGCTGTCCCATGCCTTAAGCCAGGAGTGGGGAGCCTTTTTTTGCAGATCAAGGGCCTCATTTGCTTCTGGACAATCTTCTGATGGTCACATCTGGTGGTGGGCGAAACAACAAATATGAATGTTCCTTTCATAAACATTGTACACACACACACACACACACACACACACACACACACACACACACACAGCCTTCCCCATCCCATTCTCCAGCCAGACAAGCCGGAGTCATTTTCACAGTTCAAGGCCATATTCCACTCAAGCAGCTTACTCAAGAAGGGTGAAAGGAGAGTATGTGGTTGAGGAAGAGGTGTAAGCTAGGGAGGTCTGCAAGGGTCAGATAAATAAGCCTAGAGAGCCATATTTGGAACAGAGGTTTGAGATTCCCCACCTCTGCCTTAAACAAAACACAGAGGTTTGTGGATAGGTGGAGGCCAGCAGTAGAGTGAAAGTCTGATATTAATTTTAGATGATATAATGTGTAAAAGAGTCAAGCTAAGGATGGGATGTAACCCTCAAAATCTAAAAAGTCTATCTCCAGGTTGTAGAAAAGTATCTTCCTCTGGTTGCAGAATCTTCCCCAAATTGCTAGATTCAATATTATTTAAGGCACATAAAAAGGAAGCTGTGCTGGTCCATAAGAAAAACTCCAAAAATCTTCCTTCTTCCTTAAATCGCTGGGATTGCAAAGAGTTTAATTTGGCCTGGGTTGTGTCAATTGTTCTTGAGTGTTCCAGAAATGCAACTGCAAAGGTACCGAGCAAAGTTTAGAATAACATTACTGATGGGATACTGACATTTCAGACATACATACTCAGCACCAAAAAAGTTGGAGCTAAAATGGATTAAACCTGAACATATATTTCCTGGATATCTCTCTTGGTTCTGCCATGAAGCCACTACAGGGACTAGTACTGGAATCAATTCTCCCTTACGTTCACTCAAGATCTGGTAGAAATATTAACCAGTAAATTAAATTTGCAGATGATGTTAAACTGGAACAAATTGTCAACCTCAATCAGGGATGAAAAAGTGAAACAGGCTGCAGTGCACAGTCCAGGGATTCATATGCTCAATTAAGGCTGTGGTCCTCTGTACATTTACCTGGGAGTAAGCCACATCAAACGCTGCCAGAATTGCTTCTGAATAAAACATGCACAGAGTGGTTTAATAGTAAATCCCTCTTCCTATGGAACTCTGGGAACTGTTCCTTGGCAACAAAAAATGGAATTCCTAATAACTCAGCACCCTTGACAAACCACACTTCCAAGGATTCTTTGGGGAAAACCATGACTGTTTAAAGTGGCACAGTACTGATTTAAATGTACAGTGCAGATGAGGCTTAATTGTACTCAATTCCATCTCCTGCAAAGCACAGAGGAGAATTATCTGCCCAGCTTCTAATAGAATCAGAACTTGGAGCTCATAAAGCATTTTATTATTAAAAGAGCTGCACCAGTTGGAGAAGCTGGCTTTGAGTTTCGAGGTTGTCTTTTTATTTTTTAGAAATATCATTACAATACCCTGTCTTCACCTTCTGACATTTCCCTCTCAGTTGGCCTTGTGTGTTTTCGTACCAGGAGAACATTAGGTGCCATTTCCTGTTCAAATATGTTCCCAAGAGAAAGTGAAAAGGCATTTGATGGTTCTGCTTGTAGAGGGGATGCAAGCAAGGGGGGGGGGACCCCTTATAATGCAGCGGTAAGCATTCTGTTCCCAATTACAAAATATAAGTGGATCTCATATTTCTAAAGCATGGATTTAGGTTAGATTGGGAATGGGGAACCTGCTGGACTCCAAACTACCACCAGCCCCCACCAGCATGGATGATGGTCCAGGGCAATGGAAGTTGGAGCCCAACTTCTGTAGGGTCAAGTGTTCCCCATACCTGGTTTAGATTGTCTGAACATTCATAACTCTAAGGGATGATTTTGAGGTGGTAAAATCTACATGCAGGAACTTTACCAACTGATGGCCAGTTCAAATGTGGTGTTTGTAACATTCTTATGCTCTTTACAAACAAACTGAATGAATATGGAACTGGGCTTTCTTCTTTTGCAGGAGCGATGGAACTCAACTTTTGGCCAACAATTTCAGACCAGTTCCCAAACTCTCGGCAGTACCAGACTGCATCTCTTCTAGCTGTTTTCCCAACTTCACTAGAAATGCTTGCGCACATGCTACACGATGTGGAAAGTTACTGTCTATCATAGTTATACAATTTTGTTTTCAGTGGATAAAATCCATGGCACTGTTCACAAATGTTGGCTTTTTTTAAAGACAAAAAAGGCCCTTCTTATTGGCAAGGTAAAAGATTTGACCCTGAATTCTGGCTTTCTAAATTCCAAAGCCTCAACAAGTAGGTTTGGAGGGGGAAATGAATTTGAATCCTTTAACAGGCCAGGTTATAGCTGTAATCCAAACTGAATTGAAAATCTGTCTAATTGGATTTGGGTTTCTGTTCTAAATTGGAGTTAGTTTTGGCACTATCAAGCACATAATTTTTATTTAAAAAAACAAAACTGGGAGAGGTTTATTCTCCTTTGTTTTTGGCCTTTTCCTGCTTCTGGACAAGGCTTACAACTCAGTGCTATAAGAAATGTAAGCAGGGTCAAGTGGACACATATCAAGCCAACCCGGTCATTTTTTACATTGGTAAGTCAGTGTACGGAACATGGGTGGCGCTGTGGGTTAAACCACAGAGCCTAGGGCTTGCAGATCAGAAGGTCAGCGGTTCGAATCTTGGCGACGGGGTGAGCTCCCATTGCTCGGTCCCAGCTCCTGCCAATCTAGCAGTTCGAAAGCACGTCAAAGTGCAAGTAGATAAATAGGGACTGCTCCAGTGGGAAGGTAAATGACATTTCGTATCTGAAGAAGTGTGCATGCACACGAAAGCTCATACCAAAATAAAAAAACTTAGTTGGTCTTTAAGGTGCTGCTGGAAGGAATTTTGTTATTTTGTTTCGACGTTTCCATGAGCTGCTCTGGTTCGCCAGAAGCGGCTTTGTCATACTGGCCACATGACCTGGAAGCTGTACGCCGTCTCCCTCAGCCAATAGAGCGAGATGAGCGCCGCAACCCCAGAGTTGGTCACGACTGGACCTAATGCTCAGGGGTCCCTTTACCTTTACCTTTAAGTCAGTGTACAGGAAGCCAAGAGATGCTGCCAAGGGACCTTCTGCCAAGGGACCCAGTCTATGCAAATTCCTAGATGGAATACGCAACACTCAAATTAATGTATGGATCAAAACTGCCTAGCTACCAGTTTTGCCCTCCTCCAAATGTCACAATACAGTTTGTGATACCAAGAACCTGGCTGAACCTGACCATTACCAAAGGTACCGTAGCTTAGGTGAAAAATGGTTGGCTTTCATCAGCTGCTGTCTTTAACTTACGATAGTTTGTTATTTTCATTTTAACATGTTATTTTTAAAAACCTCCTTCTCATCTCTACCCAGGACAGGACCCTACACACCACACAACTTGTCACTTTTTCCCAGGATGACGGGTAACCATTAGTAAGCACTCTTTGGCTTTGGTCAGTCAAATCCACCTAATAGCTTCCTCGTCATTCATATATGAATTCACTAGCAGGAAAAGGTGACAAGAATGTATACCCTCAAATCTAGTGTTTCAAAATTCTACCGTGAGTTGTTAGGTTGCTGACATTTTATGCAATTTCATTTTCCAGTCCTGAGACAAGGAAAGGCTTATGCCACATTGAAAGGCTGGGAGATTAATATCCATCAGAATTAACTGTATCCTAACTGAAAAACCAACATTCTCCATTGCATCCGGAGTCCAGACTTAGGGTTTCCATAGTATTTGTACTTTGTAATGCATTTCCTGCAACCTTTTAAAGGCGTAACTTGTTCCTTTACATTCGTTAGCTTTTTTTTTTTTAAGGATCTGGATTCAATTTTGACATTAAAGCAACATGTGGCCTTTAATTTGGGCTACTCTGACAGCTGACTCTAATTTTTATCTGTTTACACAGAAGCAAATGAAAAATGCACACATTCACTTTGGCTCTCGTGCCAGCGGAGATGATTGGGTTGCTTTATGTGATGACTAGGGTTGGGCGAATCTGTCAATTTCTGTTTCTTTGTGTTTTTCATTTTTCTTCATTTTTTCCACCTTTCTACCTTAGTTTGTGATTTTTTAAAAAAGAAAACGCAGTCATGAAAATTCATCATTATTTTAGTGTGAATTTTCCATATTATACACCTTTGGGGGGCAAAGCATTTCTTCCCGTTTCAATGCATTTTTGTATGCTATTTTCACAAATACATGTATTTTCATGCACATTTTAATGGGGCATATGCAGTCTTGCACACATGACTTGACTGGAGAACTGTACTGCAAAATTCAGAGGAGTGTGAATTTTGAACGCTGTCTGTCTTTTGGTTTACGTATTGTTTCAGAAAGTGTGAATTGGGTAGATTCACTTTTAAATGTGGACTGAATTCATTTTCCTTCCCATCTGTAGCACTGACCATTCTAATGAGGACATAAAGTGTGAATCCTAGGACTTAAAAAAATTACTTTCTGTATGCTGATAACTCCCGAATCCGTTTCTCCTTTATTTCAAATGCAGGTGAAGCTGTGAAGATTCTAACAATTGTCTCTGGTTAGAGACAGACTGAATAAGGACCAACAAACCGAGACTCAATCCTGATAAGATGGAGATGCTGTCAGTGTTCACATTTCCTGGTTTGACAGAAGGAGGTGGGTGGCACTGTGCTCTAAACCACAGAGCCTAGGGCTTGCCAATCAGAAGGTCGGCGGTTTGAATCCCCACCATGGGGTGAGCTCCTGTTGCTTGGTTCCAGCTCCTGACCACCTAGCAGTTCGAAAGCACGTCAAAGTGCAAGTAGATAAATAGGTACTGCTCTGGTGGGAAGGTAAACGCCGTTTCCGTGCGCTGCTCTGGGTCACCAGAAGCAGCTTAGTCATGCTGGCCACATGACCCAGAAGCTGTATGCGGACAAACGCCAGCTCCCTTGGCCAGTAAAACGAGATGAGCGCCACAACCCCAGAGTCGTCTGCGACTGGACCTAACGGTCAATGGTACCTTTACCTTTATCTTTAAGCAACCCAGAAAGGCACCAGTGACCCTAACAGGAGGACATGCAAACCATGAAACTGCCCAAGCAGTTGAACTGCATCCTGATTTGTGTGTTTCCTATCATGCTGGCTCCTCCTCTTTAAGTATTTAAAATCCTCTCACATTATGCACTGGAGTGTGATATTTATTTAATAAAGAAATAATTTAATTAAGAAACAATAGATTCAAGAAATAAGTGAAATTCTTCAACTTGAGCCTTATTGTCCTTTTTTAAAATAAAAAACCATTCTCTTTGGCACTACACCATGAATCAAATCAATTTATTAGGGGGGTGTGTGTGTGTGAGAGAGAGAGAGAGCGAGAGAGAGAGAGAGAGAGATTTGCACACACAGGTGTGCAAATTTAACCAGGGAAAGGGAAAAGTGAAGGAAGAGAAAGAGAAAAAACATGAATCATAGATTCAAAGAATTGTAAGAGTTGGAAAGGGCCCATAGGGTCATCTTGTCCAGCCCCCTGCAATGCAGGAATCTCAGCTAGAGCATGACAGATGGCCATCAACTTCTGCTTAAAAACCTCCAAGGAAGGAGAGTCTACAACACTCCGAGGGAGACCATTCCACTATCAAACAGCTCTTCCATCAGAACGTTCTTCCTGGTGTTTAGTTGGAATCTCCAGAATTGTAACTTGAAGGCATTGGTTCGAGTTCTACCCTCCAGAGCAGGAGAAAACAAGCCTGCTCATCTCCCACGTGACAGCTCTTGAGATATTTCAAGATGGCTATCATATTTCCTCTCAGTCTCCTCTCTTCCTGGCTGAACATACCCAGCACATGCCATTACTCAAAAGGCTTAGTTTCCAGACCCTTGATCATCTTGGTTACCCTCCTCTGCACACGCTCCAGCTTGACCCTGAGTCAAGAGAAGCTGCCTGAAAAAGCATTTTTTTTATGTAATCAGTTGATACAGTTTTAATCTGATGCTATGCTATTTTGCTTCCTCTCGTTGCTTATTACAGGGTTGTGAAGAAATCAACTTGGTTATTCAGTCTAATAAATTTTTGAATACCATAAGCTGCTACTGACCTCCATCTAGTGGCTGACTCTGCAAATAGCATGCAATGCTGCAGACACAGGGAAATTTTTATCAATATGTGGCTGGTGGCTGTGTTTTGAACCAGCGGCAGTTTCTGAATAGACATAAACAGCAGTCCTGTGTACAATGCATGACGGTATTCAATCCTAGAGATTACTAGAACATCAATATCTGTAGTCAGGCTATCTCTATCTAGGATAGGGCCGAGCTGGTGCACCAGCCTAAATAAATGAAAGCACCTGTCATGGACTGGCTGGATGCAGAGGAATAGTGGGATGAACCAATTGGAGAACCCCCCAAGGGAAGAAAGTTCAGACCACAGGGAGCGGTGGTGGGATGAACCCATGAGTGGTCAGAGGGAGAAGAATGAGAAGAGAAGGTGTTGGAAGCTGGAGAGGTAACAGGACTCAGTGAGCTGGGAGAGTCTGTGGCAGAGAGAAGTCCAGAATTAGAGGCAGAAGCTGAAACAAGAGAGGAGGGAGACCAAGAGGTAGCAATGAGTCCAGCTGTTGAAAAGCCATGGGGTGTCCCCTTTCTGCTGTGGCAAGCTCCCCTCCCCTGCCCCGGTGTCATGGACATGACTTCCCACAGCCATGATGAGGATTCTGAGTGGTGGGGCAGTCAGTCAGAAGAGGGAGAAAAAGACTGGTCTCTTTCCCGGCCAGCTGAAGGCAGTAGGCTACAACCCCACTTTTCTAGAGGAGAAGAGGCTGCAAATGATCAGGACAGTGAAAGTGGGCTGGACAGAGACCAATTCTCTGAGGAGCGGCCTCTAGTCACTATACAGGGGAGGGGGGACTTTTCCAGAGAAAGGCATCAATTGAAGAAGTGAGGGGGGCACTGTCGTGTTTCCTGTTGGAGACACACTTTGAATTCAGATGCCTCAATATCATCTTGATGGACAGTCACTAGTGTGAGTGGCTCTGAGGTTAATTACTGTGAACAATAAATCTACTTGTAACTAACAACGACTGCATGCTGATTATCTAAGCCGGCAGCCTGCCAGATCCTGACACCTGGTTTCCCAAACCAGGAGAGGCATGAAAAGGGTGGAGAAACAGGGCCGTCATAAGCATATCTGGCGCCCTGGTGCAGAGATCCCTCCGGCACCCCGCCCCCTGTTTCCCAGAGTTGTCTACTTTTTCCCAAGCCTCTGCAGGGATCGCTCTCCTCCCGTGGAGGCTTGGGAGGCAAGCTGCATGCCCACCAGCCATATGGTTGACAGGGCGTAGCTGGCGGGTGTGCAGGAGGGAAAGGGGAGGCCACTGGCAAAGCCGTGCAGCTCCCCCACTTGCTGGGGCATCCCTGAGAGGCCGGCACCCTGGCACAACGCTCCAGTAAGCCCAATGTGAAAGACGGCTCTGTGGAGAAGTTCACTTTACACAGGAACACACTCAGATTGCTTGGGAAATGCCCTGAAGAGGAGGGGACCTAAATGGCTGTGGGGAGACCTTCAGTCTCAGCAACTGGGACCTACCAGATGAAAATTGCTATGCTCCTGCTGTGCAGATACTGTTTTTGCTAATAAAGAGTTAACTTCACTTGCTTGGTGTGATTTACTGCTGGCTCGCTCCTATCAGTACCCCATGAGACACAGAAGTTATCTTCTGTGCCTCAAGTGGCAAGGATGGATTTAGAAGTGCCCTCAGACTGCGAACTTGAGCCTCCATGGGGAGTGCAATCCCATTCACAATAAGGGACTTTGGAGCATCCCTGCATGGTAGATATTGTGTGTCGAGGCTTACCAGAAATTACCTTAAATAACTCACAACTGACACCAGAATTATGGTTTGGTTTTTGGCAATTAATTTAGGGCCACAACTTTATTAATTACACCAATTTTAATCCGAGTGTTGGCTTAGGCTTTTGGTTATCCACTCATCCTTCCTTAAGAAGGACTATCCCCATCTGTCCACTTGGGACAGGACTCAATCATCTGTCCCCTTCGGACAGGACTCACCTCATCTGCCCAGTTGGGGCAGGACTCACTTCAGCTGTCACCATGGGACAGGACTCACCACTGTCCGCTTGGACAGTACCTGCTCCGACTTCCTGAAGGGAAGTCAAGTAAACATACCTGGGAGAGGTGGTGGCTGAGCCCAGTCATTCCCTCCTCTCTTTTCCCAAGAACGTTCCCCAAGGCTCTTACTCTTATAATTGGGCCCACCATCCCCGCCAATGGCGGGATGGTAAGGACAAGAGCGTAAGCCCCGAGATTCCTTTAACGGAATACTTCTATATGGAGCAAACGGAGGTGGGGGTAGGCATCTGGGTGCCACACCCCTCTACCAACCGATTAACCAACCAAAAGCCTAACCGCCAACCTAACAAGTTGTGACAATTTGCTAACGCAGTAGGCGAAAACCAAGAGGCAAAGCCAATCAGCCAATTGGAAAAATTCCTACTGGCCCCTGAATACAGGCGGCCCCGAAGGCAGTAGCAATGTCGTGCTAACCTGCAAGAAAAAAGGGGCGGGTGGGAGGGGATTCAAATGTGAAGGCAAAAAGTGATCCTAAAATGGAGGGCAATATCTTTATAAGGGGGACCTTTCAACCAATCACAATTCCCGAATTTGCATGCCCACACCCCCATTACTCAGCATGACCTGTGGCCTAGGCCATAACCCAAACCCTATAGTAAATTTCCTAACAGCCCTACCACAATCCACTTTATATTGGATGATATAAAGCGCTATGTGAAACATTTCACTGATTCCATCAAGGGTGGGATAACCTGTGGCCCTCCAGATGTTCTTGGACCCCATCAGACCTGATCATTGACCACTGTGGCTGATGGAAGAATCCAACGAGATCTGAAGGGTCACATGTTCCCCATCAAAGGATTAGGGGGGAAGCCTTTTTCTTGACACATAGAAGAAGTACCTAGAAGAACAATGTTTGGATACCCCAGACCACCACTAGAGTTAAAAAGTAGCCATTATTTGATGTAAAAACACTGTGTTCTCTATACTCGACATTTTCCCCAGAGGTCCCATTTATCTAATTTCTCCGTGAGGTTGGAAGGCCTCCACTGGCTTAACTTTAATCACTTGCCGAACTTTGACAAAGGTTCCTTGAACTTTTCATCATTACTGAAACAAATTCGCATTCTTTGGCTCGAGATGAAAGATCCACCAGGGAATTTCCACTCCTGCGGCTTCCTAGGTACTCTTCTTGTCAACTTGCCTGTTTCTAAACTTTTTGTACTATCATTTTTACAAAACTGATTTATCTCTGCGAAGGGACATGGTGTTATTAAACACTAAATCATTTATTGGTTTTGTTCCACTCCTCCTCGTGCTATGGCCAGGGCTCATGGTGGTCTAAGAAGCTGAATGCACACTACATTTTTGAGTATTTGCCAGTGGAGTAAATTAGGTTCACCTAGGGAAGATCTTGGGGTAAAATCAATTTGTGACTGTTCAGGTTATATTCACATATGTGTACAAACTCCAATCACCCGCTTTAGCCAACTGCTTCCTCCTGAGGTCTCCAACTCCTTCATTTGACTCCTCTTCATCTCAGTGACCTCCTGGCCTTTGAGAACCATTGTCTGTCTGGAGCGCTTTTGACCAGCTCTGGCTATGTTGGGCAGCATGGGGGGGGGAGGCTGCCATGGGAGGGGTGAAAAGGTCAGATGCAAGCACCTTGTGCAACTGTAGGTCTTTCGCAAATATCAGAATCTCTGCGAATGATCAGGTGGCCCAGTGTTCTGGAATAACATTGGAATGATCACGACATATGGAAACATGGAGAAAAACCTGGAGAAAATAGCAACTGGAACGATCCATCTGGATGTGAACTACAGACAACATGCAACCATCTCCCATTCCAAAATGGGAGATCTAGAGACTCTGATGAAGGAGATGAACCCTGAAGAATAATTGTGTTAACGTGTCACATTTTAAACAAGGCATCCCCGCCAAGGCAAGCACAGGGACAGTGGGCATTTCAAGTGTTAGGACCCCAAGGTGGGAATGGTTGGATCATATGAAATTGGTATTAGCTGCAGAAAGCAGCACCCAGGGAACGTTCCAGTTTTTTAAAAATGTCAAAGCAAGTTTTTAGCCCTTGATGCTGCAGATAGGTTTGCATTAACAGCAACAACACTTGCTAATGAAAAAAATTCACCCCCGTGTGTTCTGTTGAAGGGGATGGAGCACAGCCTGTTTCAAGTGTGTCTTGGACCAAAGTCTGGTTATTTTCCTCATTTTTTTTCTGGCAATTGTCCATGATCTTGGTCTAAGCTGCTTCCCGAAAAACAACAAGTTCTTGTTGAGATCACCTTGTTACCAACTTAGCCATGTGGATCTTACACATGAAATGTGATATTTTGACCTTTAAGTCCTTGTTGCTGTGATACACTCTCAAATACAGAAACAAATTTCTGAAAATCCAATCGGAGTTCTCAGAGATAAATTTTACTGAGAGGCAAGAGTGGATTTGCGTTGACAACCAAAAGCAGTAAGGGGGGGTGGGGAAACCTCTTGGATTTCCCCCATCAGATCTATGGGTTAGAGCCAGACTGAATTACTTACACTTAGTTCCCATTGCAATCAATGGGACTACAGCTATGGGGAGTTTCGATGGAGCCCAAGTCTAGCTGTCTCATACAAATCAAACTACATTAGGGAGAGAGAAGGGCTGTACTCGCTTGACCTGTCCTTCTTTATGACGTCTCTGCTATACTGAAAGAGAAGGTCTGGAGATGAGAGAGTTTTTTAAATATATATATGTAAAAAGACCAAGGGCCACATACTCTCATAGACAATCTTCCAAGGGCAACATGCTGACAGTGAGCAGGGCCTGAGGCAAAAACGGGAGGCAAAAATGGCTTGAGGCAAAAACGGGAGAAGCAACAAATGAGACTCTTTCCTTTTTACAGTGGGCTGCCTTGCAACCATGCCAAATCAGAGGCTTCTCCACAGACACATACACACAAACAAACAAACAAACAAACACACCCTCTCCACCAGGGGTCGGCAGCCTAAGACCCATGGGGGTCGTTTAACTGGCCCAGGGACCCCCGCCACCCGCTCGGGAACCCCCGCTGCCCGCTTGGTCGGCTCCCGTGCGCTGGGCTAAAGGGTAGAGCAGTGGCAGATTTGGGGCTCTCAAAAATCAGCAGCACCCTGAGTGACACTAAAATTCAGCACCCCCTCCCTGTTGCACTCTGTCCTACAGCATTTTGGTGGTGCTCCCTGAAAACAGCCTCTGGGAAGAGCATTCGCGAGCTTCTAATCTGAGTACACAAATAAACAAAATTTGGGCCTTTGGAAAGCAGCTGGTTCAAACTCTCTCAAAAGACTCGAAGTCAACCATGGAGCCCCAGTCTCTGCATGTGTGTGTTTGTGTGCACGCACAAGCATAGATGACTTCCTAAATTGCCACTAAGGATTTGCGACATTACTTACGGAGAGCTTCCTTTTTAGCGATGTGGGATCAGAGTTTTGTGTTTTGTGAACTGGCCAGAAGAGGGCAGCCTTAGCATGATTAATGTCAAACAACATCCTTTGGAAGCCTTTCTTTAAAAGTTGCATTTAACAATTAGGATGGGACTGATGCAGATAGCAAGCAAGACAGAAAGCACTGCTAGCGCCGCATGAATGCTAGAAAGCGGCTTGATTAACTTTTAATTCCTTTCTCTGGCTATTCCCCAGAATTTGTTTTGCAATTACCAAGTCTGTCCATTCATCCATCTCGGGCCTCAATTAAATGCCCTTTGTGCTCATTCGTATGCAAAAATTTGAGAAATCAGTATCTCCGCATCTCATCGCTAGAAGGCTTATCACAATTCTTCATGATTTTTGTCTTTGGGATGTAAAACAGACTGCAGCTCCGAAAAACAAGAACAACAACCCTAGGGGTTTGAGGCTGGCATTTTGAGATATGTACATAGTTAATCATCATTATGATTTGGCAAATTTGGAATCCCAAGCAAGTAAACGGGAGATACGCCTCATTACAGGAGTGCCAGTTGGGCCATAACATCCTATTAATACTGTACAAACAGCCTGGAGATCACCCCACCCTATCCTGATGGCCAAAGATGGAGACGATTTATTTGATCTCACTTTAATTGAGCTTTCAAAATTGGAGTGCTTTTCATCATTTTATAAACAAAAAGTATGGGGCGCTGAGGCATGAAGCTTCTCTTGGCTGACTCATTGAATAAACAAGTAAAATCTGAAATGGCACCTTTCACAAGCAAAGATCTTTTCACTATTCACTGATTGGGTGGAAGGGGAAGAATCACACTTGTTGTCATCACTCCAGGTGTTCATAGGAAGGTATGAAGAGGGCTCCCGTCTATGTAAGTTGCATGTGCATCGTGCTGCTAGGGACCCCCCAAAAGGCAGGGTTCTTGATCACAATTAACAGCACTGAAGTGACTTCTCCGGGGCGCAAGCCTGGGCAGTATGTATGGAGGTCCTGGGCTTCCCAGATGACCTTGCTGATGTGGCCCAGAGGAATACACCAGCTTGACTGCAGGAGTTCCCAAAGGGAAACGTACAAGGTGTCATCCAACTGTCCTATGGACTCCACTCCGGATTTGTCTAGGGTTTGCTCCTTAGCCTTATCTTCTCCTGAAGGCACAAGGCAGCAGAGGTTTAGGACCAGAGCTTTCCTAGATGAGCTACCTTCCCACATTGGCAAGCACTCAAAGGTGTAAAGAGGAGCGCAGGCACCCGGGGAGCTTGAATGCGAACCTCTGCTCTGGCCCACAGATAAAGCTTTCTCAGAGCACAGCTACAGCAGAAATGGAGAGGAGAAGAAGAAAAATGGCACGTGGATGAGGAAAGGGGCAACATAGCAAAAAAAACCATAACAAAACCCCTCTGTCGTATGGTGAATAGATTGAAAGCATGGTCATTTGCATGGTCATTCCAAAAATGTAAAGATCAAAGCCCGCCTCTCAATAAGTTTGTATCCTTGTACTGTATTGCATTTCTCTCATATGCAGATTTTATCATTAGGATAGTACCAGTTATGGTGCGGGTGTGTGTGTGTGTGTCTTTGGTTAAAAAAATTTTTGTGTGTGCAATGCACTGTTTTGGTGTTGTTCACAGGGTAGCAATCAGTGGCTGTTTTACAAACACATCAAATGCATGTATTTGCAGTAGGGAGTATAAGCCGTTCTTGAAGTTCAACTGTGAATTTGTTTTATTTGGTGTGTGTGGTTTTTTTAAATTATGAGATACTGAGCAGATATCACTTTTAATAAAAGTCTACGATGTGTTTGCATTTCTTAGATGTTCCTTCTTCATATCATTTTGGCAAAGCTTTATCAACATTCTGAGAATATATTGGCAACGCATCTGTTGGCAAGAGTGTTATAACAATATTGCTTAGACAAAGAGCTGTGCTGAGCAGGGGATTAACATGAGCGATTAAAATAGCTTTCTGCTTTAATTTCTTGAGAGGGCCTTCTCTTTTTAGTCTTTTGCTTTTCTTTTCTTTTTACACAGTTTCACTGAGCAAATGCACATATGCACAGGATTGCAGGGCTAAATCATTTGCTAATATCCCACATTGGCTGTGCTGCAAAACTGCTCCATGGTAGCTGGTATCCATTGGGCTTTGTATGGTGGAAAAGCAGGGAACCCAACAGTAGGTGGCGCCATAGGCAATGGTAGACACAACCATGACCACTAGCAGGCAGGGTCAACAAGGGTAGTTTTGTCCCCATCTTCCTCCCTGCTCAATTCTACAAGGACAACATTGAGATTAAGAAAAAGCAAGCTGGCAGACAGTGCCAGCCCCTGGCTTGGTGTCAGGGACTGGGCAGAGGAGGGGAAAAAATGGTGGATACTGCCTCTTCAGCCTGAACCTGCCAGAGAAGAGGGAGACAGTATAGATTTACAACAGTGGTTTGTGGGAGGTCATAGCTCAGAAACTGCAGAGGAGAGAAGCTGGGAAATATCGGGAGAGGAGCAGCAAGAAGAAGAAGCACCAGGGGAGAGACAGCTGACAGACTCAGTGTCTTTGGAAAGCATGCCAGACACCCCCTCCCAGAACCCGGCGGGCATTGAGAGTAGGAGAACAGAAAGCTCAGAGGCAGAAAGTTCACATTAGCCAACATAGGGATGACGTATAATAGGAGAGACGGAGGGGCTTGGTCTTCACTCAGAGCAATGCCGTTACTGCAAAAGAGGCTCTTTTCAAAGCCTGTCTCTGTGAATCTTGAATAAAAGACTTGTAAGAACTCTTCTTGTTTATCTAATTCTTGGCTGCCCACCGTGGGAGGGATCAGATTCCCTGAAGCCTGACACTAGGATGTAAAAAAATATAAAAGAAAAAAATCAGGCTTCTAAGCAGTTTATTAAAGTCTAAAAACCAGTTACACAAACATTAAAATATAAACGCCCCTAATCAAAATGCACAAAGAAGTCCCATTAACACATCCAAGTGTAAACATCCATAATGAAAATGTGCAACAAAACAATCCCATGGAAACAACACAGCAGTTAAAACAGGAGACTCAGTTAGACAGACCTCCCCTACTGCAGCAGGGGGAGCATCCCATAAAACCAGTTTCACCAGTGAAAAAGGCTGATATTTATCAGGCCGTGACAAGATTAATCGGGTTCCAGCTTACGGTAGGTCATTAAAAGATAGTTATGGAGCAATCAATAAATAACAGTTTCTCAAGGGGGGAAGTGCAGAGAACACAGTCTACTGAAACATTATCCCAGCCCTCATACATTTCAGTGAGACTGCTGGGAGACTCAGTTATTCCTTGGTATATCTACGATACCATCCATGCTTCCACAAGATTTCAGTGAGAGTATTGCAACTGCTGTGCCCAACAGCAGGGTTTTAAGAGGATAGCAGTTAGTTAAAGAAATCTGACTATCGTCTAAAAGGAAGAGAACAATGAAACTCTCTTTGCTTAGTTGCCCATCAGTAACAGCAGATTTAGTGATCAAGGTGATTTAGACTGGTGGAAGTCCCTGGAATCTGATCTCCAGCCTGGAAGCTCTTGACGTGAGCTTTCCATCTAATTTTATTCTCAGCAGAGTCCATTAACTTCTTAGACCCATATCATTTGAGGTTTTGCAGCTTTAGAATAAAGATTTGAAGAACCATTTCAAAACCCGTCATCTTTCCATTCTATGCTGAAGCTGAGGATTACGTTTCAAGCAATTTAGAAATTTTCATGAGGCACTGCCGATATGGGCACCTAGGCATATAGCAGTGGAATTTATTAATGGATCCAAGAAATGTTAGAAGCCTGTGAGAATCCCTAGGGTTTTATCTCAATGCACTTCATGTTACACTTATTCAAAGAGTCTTGTGTCTTGGCAAGTAAAAAGGAGAAAAAGCGAGCTTCCATTATTTGAGTAGATAAATGGGATGTGTTTACTATTTGTAGTATAAACTCAGTATTCTGTTTTTTTAAATAAAAAAATAAAGATAAAAATGGAAGAATATGTCTCCCTCCTCAAAAAATGCAGCTGCAAGATGAGACCAATATTGTACATTTGTAAGGCATGTTTGCATGGAGTCCTTGTTGCTGGTACTCAAATGCACTGATGAAATCCAGATATTCAAATGATGTTTCCTTCAAAACTTGCAAAGGCAAAGATTTCATCATCTGTGCAGAATGTCTTCAAAACTCTGTGATCCTTACCCATCTCTCATCTTAAAATGTCCTCAACTGCACTTTGCTTTGGCTCAATCTAGTTCAGCATGAGTCCGCAAGTGCAACAGGAGTGGGTTCCTCATTGCAGAGTAAACGTTCTTTTTTCCCCGCAACTTGGGAGGCCTTAGAGGGATCAAAGGCAATTCGTTTTTAAAACACTTATTTAGCCCTGTGGCTTTTATTAGCTGCAACTGGTTTATCAGGGTATCCTGTTTACTTGCTGGGGCAAGAGAAGTTGATTTATTATGGCCCAGTGCTCACATCTGCAGGATGAAATGTTGGGAAGGATGAAATGTTACTTTGCGGCACAACGTAATATCCAGTTGATTGGTGCTTGTTCTCTTTTTTTTAAAGGGTGGAAATGACCACATCTAAAAGCAGTCTGTGTTGTCAAGAGATAGACTGGTGGCATGGATCTGCTCTTAAAAGCAAGTGTGCACAAGGCTTTCTTTGGCGATGGAATTCACTCACTTGCCGCTAGGTGATGATGAGCTCTTCATTCTGCAGTCATTTTAAAATGGACTTAAAACCAGTTTCCGGCTATTATACACTTTTCCTCTGGGGTTTTTATAGTGGCAAAGTTGCCTTTAAAAATAGATGAAATAAATTCCCTTGGTTCGGTGCGTTTTACATAAGGTATATCATCATGAAAAGTGGGACTCAGTCATCAGGTAATGAGCTACATCCAGACTGTGTAGGCAGTGATTCCATATGGGCATGTCAATTGCATCTATTATATTGCATAAATCCCATATGAAAAAAGACAACATGCTTTGAGCTGTCTCCACAGTTTTCTTTACTAAACTTCTACCTCCCTCTGCTAATATGCTTTAATACTTCCAGAAATAAAGATTAATGACACACAGTCAAAGTCGGTGCCAGCAAGCAAAATAACAGGAAACAAAGGAGTTGTCTGGAGGAGAGTGAAATGTATTTCTCTAATGCAAAGTTATTTTTTGCAGTGCACTTTGAACAGCTGCCAGACGGGTGGTAAGAGAAATACCAAATCATGGCTCATTTGTGGCTAGTGGGAATCATTTTCAGGCTAACTTCTAATAATGACTGGGTGGGATGGTGCTTTTCGACTCTATACAGCACCAGACAGAAGACATCGACAACCATATTTTTCATGTAATTGCACAAGCCATAGGATGATATCCAATTAAATTGTAATCAGAATTGTTGTTGCTGCTGGAATCTGTCTGTCTCACAAGGCAATGGAGTGAGCCTCCTGGATGCAGTCAACCTGCTTGAGACTTCCCTAGGGTCTGGAGGTGTCCAGATGACAAGACACCCCCCCAAAAAACCCTCGCTTATGTGGTCCAAAGGAAAGTGGAGCAATACATTTGTCACCAGCTTGGCTGCAGAAGTCGCCAGAAGGAGGCATATAAGGCTCCATCCAACCATCTTAGGGACTGCATTTGTGTATGGTCTATTTAGTGCTTTTTTTTCTTTAAAATGTTTAGGGTAAGGTTACCAGACGTCCCCTTTTCCCGGGGACAACCCCCAGATTTACAAATCCGCCCCCCTGACAAAATCCATCTGTTTAGTAGGAAGTTGAAAAGTGTCCCTGGATTCATTGAAAAAAAATCTGGTAACCTTAGTTTAGGGGTACTCTCATTTTCCTACTCTTATTGAAATACTGTCCCTCAATGAGGCCAAACTTTGTACCCCCAGAAAAAAGCACTGGGTCTATTTCTGAGTCTATTTCTTAGCCTTTTCTTCTACCGAATATATCCTGCAAGTCAGAGTTGGCCCATTGAAGTCAATAGGCTTGAGTTCCTTAAGTTCCATTAATTTCAATGAGTCAGCTCTGCGTATGGCTAACATTGGATATCACGAAATAGATAGAAATCATCAACAGATGGAGTTTCTATTTATTCTTTTACTTGCTTTCCTACTTCAACTTATAGCCTGCCCCACTTCAATAGTTTATCCTGGCCACCACAAACCAGTTTGAATGAGAACATCTTACACTGTTTTCCAAAGAGCCCAACTACAAAGCTTTGGTGAGTCCCCAAAAGTAATTTCAAAAGTCACCAAGAACCAATTATTCTGGTCATGCGCAACTGTGGAAGAAAGTTTCTCCCTCTGAATTTTTGACATTTTATGTAGCTGTTTCTGACCATAAAAAATAACAACCCTACCTGAGTTATACATGGATGTCTAGAGCAGGGGTACCAAATGTGGTGGCCTCCAGTTTTTGCTGAACTACTGCTCCCAACAACATCTGAGGGAGCCAGGCTGGAGAAGGCTGGTTGGTTTTACGCTGTTCTTTCTTGATAAGCTTCAGCTTGGACTGGGCTACGCACACTTTTGGTTTGACTCAGGACTCTGGCTAAAGGAAGCTACTTAATCTGCTAATGATTATAATATGGGCCTCCATGTTGAACTGTAGAAAACAGAAGGCAGTTGAATTTCACATGGCTCAGATGCTGGCATATTTCTTAAGCATGAGTCACCTGGCTAGCTGGCTATGTTAAGGCCTCGGGGTCTTCTTACTACAGCATAGTAGGGGTTTCCCTCCCCACATTGATCCGGATTCTGTGTTCTATGTGATATAAACCAATTTAAAATAAAGTACACAAAATTCACTGCAGGATGGGCCTGACAAGTTGAATTATGATAGAAGTTTGCATTGGTGCCAAACTCAATTTTCAGCGTTTGCCAAAATGCCTTGCCAATACTTGGGCTTGTTAGAACGTAAGTGAATGCCCAATGGGCCTACCTCTGACAGATTCAATTTTATTAATACTTCAGGTTGGGTCTGTTTAGCTGTCCTCATCTGCCAGGGGAAGTCATGGTTCACAGAGCAGAATGAACATGGCGTTGCAAGAAAACATCTTCCAATATCTGTCATGATGTAACAGGATGAAAGAGCAGAAACAAAGCGCCTGTATTCTTTATTGCTTTGATTATAAAGCATGGCAAGACTGGGCGGTGGGGGCGAACGGGACACCCGCATTTTGTTGTTACTCCTTCTATATACATTCGTATTAAGTAACACCAGCCGCCTTCCTAAGAGGCTGGTTCTTGCGAATTGACAAAAAGGGAACCTTTCTGGTTCTTTGGTTACCTGTTCCATTTAAAGCTCCATTCCATTAGCTAAATTGCTGCTATTGGTTCTGCAAACCCATGCTTGGTTCTTCTAGATAAAGGGATGGGGAGCCTGTAGATTATTGGACTCCAAGTCCCATTATCCCTGGGCAGCATGGCCAATGGCCAGCGATTGATTGAAGTAGCAATCCAACAACATCTGAAGCACCCCCGTCACTATTCTAGAACATGCCAGATGGATGTTCCAGTGTCTCAAGCATGGATCATTTCCCAAACACTTAGAAAATGGGCTGCTTCTTAAAGTTTTTGGACTTCTAAGGTTGGGTGTGAATGTGTGGAGAAGACCCGATTAACCAGGAGATGATATGCAATTGATTAAAGGTCTTCTCACACAGAAGGACAAGGACTAGGGAGTGCACATTCTGAAGAACGGCTGAGTTTTGGTTTGTGTATTGTTATGGAAAATGCAAACTAAGTCAGTTCACTTAGGAAGTTAGGAGCAAGGGAAGGCATCCAGCATCTCTATGGACATTGTCTATAGTAAAAAAAAAATGCAGTGCCCTCCAGGTGTTGTGGACCACAATTCCCACCATCCCTGGTAACTGGCCATCCTGGCTGGAGCTGATAGGAGTTGGAATCCTTCACAACATCGACTATTCCAGTTCTAGAACCCGAAGCCCTGTGTCCTTCTGCCAACAACTTCTACAGCTAACAGCAAACCTGCTAGGAGCCTCACAATAGAGACAAAGCTGAGAATGAGCCAGTAAGGATCCCAGCAATTTGCACATTAAATCAGTGGATTCTTGGAACAAATAGGAATGCAGCAGAAGCAGCGATGGCACCTGAAGGTGTCTCTTTGCGAGCTATTTCTTTGAGACCTAAAACAGAGGGTCAGATCTTTCCTGCAATGCCCCCCATGTGACCTCAGGGCTATAGCTCTACATTTATTGTAAAGGAATGCTGACGCTGTTCTTGATGGGTGCCCTCTTCCTTCTCTCTTTTTAGTGGAAATGTCTCAAAACTTGAGCATCTTTTTTGAAGCATGAAAGTCATTTATTTCCCTTTGTGCAACTCCATTTTGGGAGCCAGGATTATGCTTGCTACATTGGCATGTGTGTGCGAATGGAGGGAGACGTTAATACTCTCTCTCTCTCTTTCTGAACCTCTGGGATTGGAGGGTTTTTTGTATTTTGTATTTTTTTTAAAAAAAATCCAAATGAATAAATACTGTATATTGTGGGAGGTAGGGAGATGACTGTTAAGTATGGCTGTTCTGCTCTCTTGCACCTGGCTTTCAGATGTTTTGGCTAAGACAGTTCTCTTCTGGAGAGCCATTGGGATTTTCTGGTTGAATGTTTGGAGAAATCTCTTGTTCTGATTAGGGTTGATTTGAATGCTTGCTTGCTTTTTATTGTATTGTGTTTTGGTGATTTACTTTGTACTTTGTAAAAAAAAGGGGGGGGAATCCTTACATTGATTTGTGGACCTGAGGTAGAAATATTTTAACGGAAAGTAAAATAAAAGGGTGTTATCAATTATTAGAATGCTGTCCATAAAACTGCAGCCAGGCTTGTACTGTGCGGCTGGCCGTGCTTCCTTCCATTCTGAAAATGTGACCAAAGCATAAGAATGCAAGAAATGCACTGGTGGATCAGACCAAAGGCCCATCCAGCTCAGAGTTCTGTTTTCTTTCCTCATCTTTGTTGGACATCACTAAGTTTCAGTATTACGAAGAGAAAGGGAGAAACACTCCGCCTTATCCACTTCCTCTACACCAAGCATAATCGTATACACCTGTAACACGTCCCCTTTTACTATCCCTTTCTCTAAACTAAAAAGCCGCAGATACTGTAACTCTTCTTTACAGATTGTTCCATCTCCCAGATCATTTTGTGTCACAGGCGATGCGTTGTGACTACTCTAGAGTAACGACTCTCCACGCTGTTGCCTTTTCATGCTTTTATTATGTGCAGTCTATTTACAGTGATTACATCCGTCTGGTCCGAACCAGAACCCTGGAATGGCGCGCTCCACGTCTTCTTCCAACATAAGAGTCTGGGCATGCCAAATCTCCTTCCGCGTTTCCTCCTGCGTAATTCCGGAACCGGAGGGGAAAAGGGCCTCCTTTCCCTGTTTTCCTTCTCCCCCTTCCCCCCCTCTCTCTTCCTCTCCCACGTGTAGCAGGGGCTCTCCTATGCTACCAGAGCCCCATCTCCTCCTTCCTCCTTCCTCACTTGACTCTTCCCCCTCCCCGCTGGCGCTACTGCTGGTGGAGGAGCTGCTCCTCAGGATGGGAGGGGGCTCTCTGTACTCTTTGCCCCTCACATCCTGGTTGCCCTTTTCTGAACCTTTTGCAACTCTTGAGGTGAGGCAATCAGAACGGTACACAGTATTCCAAGTCCTGTTGACAAGATTTAATAGGTACCTTCCCCTTGTGCTCATCTGTAAGCTCTGTGATGTGCTAAAAGGCTTTTAAAAATATTTATTGCTTAACGTGTTCCTCATTTTCCTATTTGTAACTGCAATGAACTCCACACACACCAACACCCATGAATGCAGAATTGCAACATGGAAGTAAAATTCGGAAAGCATAACCTTTTCGTTTCGAATCTGGAAAATCCATCACCCTACTAAGAAAAGGAATAATCATACCTAAGTGTCTTTGATGTACATCTGTTATCGTTCTAAGGTTACAAGTTGACATAGGAGGTTTGTATTGGCTACCCTTAAATTAATCAACCTGTTCCATATGCAAAGGTTGAGGAGGGGGCTAGTGGTAATATAAATGTTGGGTCTGGGGCTGGCACACATGATCCCACTTCCCCTCTAAATGTTGAATTTCATAATGCTGGAATAGGCTATTATATTTTATACAACCCTGTCTAGGACTAGTACCGGTATGTTTCAAGCTTTGGGCTCCCATACACTTTGCAACAGAGTTGGGGGACATGTGGCCCTCCAGATGTTGCTGGGCCACAACTCCCATCAGCCCTGAGCATGAGCCATGCTGGGTGAGACTCATGGGAGCTGAAGTCCAACACTATTTGGAGGGTCACTGGCTTCCCATCGGTGCTTTACAAGATCATCTTACCCGATAGCAAATCAATGCATTGTGAGGTTTCCAGTGTTGATGTTATGAAATGTAGCCAAAACACTTCTCAGTGTAATACAATGTGACTCTTAGCCAAACACAGAATTGAAAAGACAAGATGTACAACTCGAGAACAGCACAGGGGGACTAAATTTAAACCATTTCTGCTAATCTCTTTGCATGCATTAAGACGAAGGCAACCAATAAAAAGCCATCCATGTGGAACGGCAAACATGCTCAACTCGTGTAAATATATTATTGGCCTGGCTTCATTTTAAGTAATATTGTTAAGGGAAAAAAATAAACAGTGTTGTACCAAAAAGAAAGAAAGAAAGAAAAGCAAACATGCCGTATAAGAGATGAACAGAGCCACATAAACCAGAAACAAATAATGGGTAATCCGCTTCCTGCTGTGTTCTGGGGTTGGGCTGGTTTTGGGATGTGTGCTTTGCTTCTTTCAGCATGAAATTCTATATCAAGGTATTCCAGGGAGTTGCAGGAATAAAAAAAACCTGTTTCGGTTTGTGGGCAAAATAAGCAACATTTCTCACTAAAATTTCCTATAGTTTCTCTGATGTACAGTGGTACCTCACTTTATGAACACAATTGGTTCCGGAAGTCTGTTCATAAACTGAAGCGTTCATAAACTGAAGCGAACTTTCCCATTGAAAGTAATGGAAAGTGGATTAATAATAATAATAATAATAATAATAATAATAATAATAATAATATATTATTTATACCCCGCCTATCTGGCTGGGTTTCCCTGCCACTCTGGGCAGTTTCCAACAAACATAAAAATACATCAAATATCACAGATTAAAAACTTCCCTAAACAAGGCTGCCTTTAGCTATTTTCTAAATGTCAGGTAGTTGTTTATCTCTCTGACCTCTGATGGGAGGGTGTTCCACAGGGCGGCTGCCACTACCGAGAAGGCCCTCTGCCTTGTTCCCTGTAGCTTTGCTTCTCGCAGTGAGGGAACCGCCAGAAGGCCCTCGGCGCTGGACCTCAGTGTCCAGGCAGAACGATGGGGGGGGGGAGATTAATCTGTTCCAGATGGTCCGCGGAGTACTTAAACTGAAGCGTTCATAAACTGAAGCAAACTTTCCCATTGAAAGCAATGGAAAGTGGATTAATCCTTTCCAGATGGGTCCGCGGAGTACTCAACCTGAAGCGTACTTAACCCGAAGCATGGGTGTAATTGGTTCCGGAAGTCTGTTCATAAACTGAAGCGTTCATAAACTGAAGCGAACTTTTCCATTGAAAGTAATGGAAAGTGAATTAATCCGTTCCAGATGGGTCTGCAGCGTTCGTAAACTGAAAATTCGTAAACCGAGGTATTCATAAACCGAGGTTCCACTGTACTGTATAGATAGAGTTAGAGTTAGATTGGAGTTGAATGATTGATGATATATATATATATATATATATACATAGATATGACTAAGTGTTGTTTGCCTTCCAAACTTATCTATAAACTATACAGGGGGAGCAATCTAAAGAAGATGGGGACCTTTTTCAGTTTGGGGGGGGCACATTGCCTTTTGAGGGCCACATGCCAGAAATGGGTGGAGTCAGAGGCAAAAAGAAGCAAAACAATGAATTTTGCCTTTGTAAAACATGGTTGCTTCCACCCCCACTGACCCCCACACCTCTTATCCTCCATCGAGACAAGCAGAATGCATTATCAGAGACCAAAGACTTGTTCTAGCCAGGTCGAATACTCAAGGAGGGTGCAAACACGGCTGGGGACTCCACAAAGTTTGGGGAGTGAAGTCTAAGAACCTGTCAGAGGGCTCTGTAGGGCACATTAAATAAGGCAAATGTTTTACCATTTTATAAAACCAGTTTGAGAAATGGATACTTTCACTCATCAGAGGAAGTTTCTCAATAGCATACTAAGACTACCTATATGCACGATTGCTTCTGCCTCTGGTAGGAATGCTGTGGCAAAAGGGGAAAGCCTGATTTAAATGCCTCACAGCAGAAGGCAGGCATTGGCACACCATGGCTTCTGGAAGGTTGCCCAGGAAGGGAATGCAGTCCTCATGCTGAGAAAGGTTCCTCACCCCTGTTTTAATCAAACAACCCACCCACCCCTTCAGGGCTGGAAGAGAAGAGAGGTTGGCTGGAGCCCTATCCAGGTGTTAAGAGGAATTAGGGAATATAACAGGGCATGCACAGAGGTGAACGTGTTCCGTCTTCTCTTCACCCCCATTCCTTTCCGTCCCTGTGAGGTGAAGAACAACTGTCTGAAGTGGGACAGCCTCTTGGCTGGGTTAGGACTCTTAGAGACAGTTGCCCTCGCACCCATGGAGAGAGATGGGGATGGGACACTCGTCCCCACAACCCCCCCCCTCACATATCTCTCTTCTGCCAATCTCTTTAATAAGACTTGGTACTTGCTATAGTTAAAGCTATAGTTTTTCCAGTAGTGATGTATGGAAGTGAGAGCTGGACCATAAAGAAGGCTGATCGCCGAAGAATTGATGCTTTTGAATTATGGTGCTGGAGGAGACTCTTGAGAGTCCCATGGACTGCAAGAAGATCAAACCTATCCATCCTGAAGGAAATCAGCCCTGAGTGCTCCCTGGAAGGACAGATCGTGAAGCTGAGGCTCCAATACTTTGGCCACCTCATGAGAAGAGAAGAATCCTTGGAAAAGACCCTGATGTTGGGAAAGATTGAGGGCACTAGGAGAAGGGGACGACAGAGGACGAGATGGTTGGACAGTGTTCTCGAAGCTACGAACATGAGTTTGACCAAACTGCGGGAGGCAGTGGAAGACAGGAGTGCCTGGCGTGCTCTGGTCCATGGGGTCATGAAGAGTCGGACACGACTAAACGACTAAACAACAACAACTTGCTAGGAGAGAACATCTACCGTGGCTTCAAATGTATCAATTCAAACCTAATCTCTGCCCACCAACCTCAGCCTGTCCTCAGCTACTTAAAGTGAGCCCAGGGGGTTCTCCTCTTCAGCCTCAGTTTTGTCCTTATAGAACTCAGCAGGAAGATGGGAACAAAACTCCAATGAGTTGGCTCTGCCTGTCTCTGATTCCACCTACTTGACAGCAGCCACCACTGCCAGAAGTTCTCAGGCCATAGGAACTAACTCCTAGGGGCTGTGGGGGCTTACCCCCCCCCACAATAGAATATTTGAGGGGGCCAAGCCCCTACAAATTTGATGGATGTTCCCATTCAGATGATGTGTGTGCACTGCATCATGTGATCGGTTATCCAGGGTGGGGCTTACCTGGGCCCCCACAATATTTTATTCAAGTTGGCACCCCTGTCTCAGGCCAACTTTCTCAGCTCAGAGGGGATGGGAAGGTTAGATGAAAATCTTTTCCTTGCTCACTTTCCTGCCCCGTTTTCAATAGCTGTGTCTGGTTGTGGTGGCTGCGGCTACGGGGTCTCACTGCAGTTGGGTGTCAACACCCCTTTTTACCCACAAAGGTATCAGAGTAAAATCAGGAAGCATTTGCCCTCCTTCTGATCTGGCTTCAGACCGGAAGCACATTACCAGTTCTAAATGGCTATGTGTCATCACCAAAAAGCCAAATCAGAGCAAAGGCAAATGCTGCCTGCCCTCACTCATGAAAGAGTTAGATAGTTTTAAAAAATGATCAAAATAGTGGCCACCACTACCAGCAGCAGCAAGGGCCCAAACCTCTGCCACCAATAAGTGGGCTTTCATCCCACTGAAAAATGACCAGAATGGTAAACTTTGAAGACAGTAGCAAAGTGCAGGGGCCATTTTGGCTGAGCTCTCATTCAACCCATATTAGATTTTGTGGTTTTTAAAAGTTCTACATAATACCAGTCACAATTTATTGATCACTGAGGTTTTGTTCTGTGTTTTATTGTAAGCAGTCTGGATATTTTCAAACTCAGCAGGGCTGGCATTTTTAAAAACAAAACGAAACGAAATGAACTCTATCAAAAATGCAAACAGTTAGGAGATGAAATGCAGCTTGCAAAATGAATCACACTGGGACAAAATGAGATTCGTTTTGCTTATGAGCTCTCCTGAGCTTACCTGGGTTCTGAATGAGATGGTGCCAGTCAAGTAACCCTGTAAACTTCAACACAATTGTAAACTGCCATTTTAAAGCGCAACAGTTATTGGGAAGGATTATTAGGAAAGGGGTGGGAGTATAAAAGCAGCAGGAGGAATGGAATCGTTGCAGTGAGTGTTGCTTGAGATAACACAGGTCTCATGACCTAAGCCAAATCGCTTTCAGGCAGCCGAATTCACCCCAGATATGAACCTTGTGAAATTTCATATCAACCCTAAATTAGTAAGTTTGTGTGATAAGCTACTCCTTGAATAAGTTGTCAGAATGCAGGGTTCATAAATTCTGAATCTACAAATATAAACAAAAGAGTCAAACGTGTAGTCAATCCAGTGGTATTTATATGGGAAATTTTTCAGGCAACTCTTACTTTTGCAGCTCTGACTCTCCTATGTATGATATCCTTGCTGCATTGGAAAGAGGAGACAATAGCTCAGTGGCAGAGCACATCATTTGTGTGTAGAACGTCCCAGCTGCAATTCGGTCATCTTCTGCTGGGGAAGAACCATGCTTCAGTGATAGATCATGTGCTTTGTGTGTAGAAGGATCAATTATGGCTTCTCCAGTTAAAAGGAGAAGGGAGCGGGTAATGTGAAAGATTCTGCTTGGGAGTCTGAGACCACTTTGAGGTTTTAATACAATCAAAGCAGTATAAAAAGATTGTGAAATGTATTCTTAAAACAGTCATGGAAAGCTGCTTCCATACAGAGTAAACAAATAGCTAGGTAGACAAATAGCAAGATAAGGCAGTTTCTTATGAATCATGACCATTCACCAGTGACTCTGCCCATGGTGAAATTTATGAATGTGTAGTAGGGATGAAGAAGAAGAAGAAGAAGAGTTTGGATTTGATATCCCGCTTTATCACTACCCGAAGGAGTCTCAAAGCGGCTAACAATCTCCTTCCCCCTCCTCCCCCACAACAGACACCCTGTGAGGTGGGTGGGGCTGAGAGACTTCAAAGAAGTGTGACTAGCCCAAGGTCACCCAGCAGCTGCATGTGGAGGAGCGGAGACGCGAATCCGGCTTCCCAGATTACGAGTCTACCGCTCTTAACCACTACACCACACTGGCACTGAAGAAATTGTATTCAGCTTGCATTTAAAGGCGAACTTTCCAAATTCGTTTTTTATGAAACAGTACACGAACCAAAACACAGCCATTCTTTGAAATTCATGTTTCTTCGATTCTTGCAGTACAGGTCTCCAAAATTGTATAAAATTGCATATATTAGGATGAAGTGTATATATAAATGTGTACATTCATGACAAAAACATGCAAAACTGCATTCTATTAAGGGAAATCACTTGCAAAGTCCCTTACCTCTCCCGCCCCAATCTGACTACAGTGATCCATGCGACGATCACCTCCAGGCTTGACTACTGTAATTCGCTCCACGCGGGACTTCCCTTGAAACTGTCCTAGAAACTCCAGCGGGTGCAGAATGCTGCAGCGAGGTTCCTCACGGGGTCCCTGCCATGGGAGAATATTCACCCAGTGCGTTACCAGTTTCACTGGCTCCCGGTGGAGTATAGGGTCAGGATCAAGGTGCAGGTTTTGACCTTTAAAGCCCTTTGTGGCTTAGGGCCCTCATATTTATGGGACCGCCTCTCCTGGTATGCCCCACAGAGGACCTTAAGATCCATGAATAACCATAGTTTAGAGGTCCTGGGCCCTAAGGAAGTCAGACTATCCTCCACCAGGGCCAGGGCCTTTTCAGTGATGGCTCCGACCTGGTGGAATGCTCTGTCCCATGAGACTAGGGCCCTACAGGACTTTACCTCCTTCCGCCGGGCCTGTAAGATTACCTCCTTCCGCCGGGCCTATTTTGCCTGTCCTTTCATTTGAACTCAGCCTGATCTTTTATTTTCCCTTCTCTTCCCTCCTCCCCTTTTTATGAAGATTACCCGTTCTGGGACCCCACAGCTAATTCTCTCCTATCCTCCTCACTGGCCCAAGTAGGACTAATTTAGCCAGCTAGCCCTGGTGACTAGCTAATGTTTATTGGATGGATTTCCCCCAAATGGATTTTTGAACTTTGAGTTTTATTGTTATTCATGCTTTTATACTGTATTTTATGCTGCTTTTATGTTGTATTACAATTAAGCTTTTTACATTTGTTGTTAGCTGCCCTGAGCTCTGATTTCTGAACTGGGAAGGGCGGGGTATAAATAAAATTTATTATTTATTATTATAAAACTGCATACAAAAGACGTGTTTATTAGGAGAGATTCGCACAAAAACACTGGTGATTAAAAAATTGCTGCAGAAATGTGGATAATTGAATTTAAGGTTGGAAAAATGGCAAAGTAAGAGAACTGAAACTGATAGATTTGTGTGTCCCTGATGTGTAGTTATGCAAATTGGATTCTATGCAGTGCTTCCCTCACACGTGAAAGAGAATGTGTAAACTATGCTAAGTGGCAAGATACCAGTGCTTTTATCAGGGGGAAATAATCCATGTAATATGAAGAGGAAACATATTTTAGGTATCTTTATCTATGAGTCAGTTCAAGTGATTTGGCCTGAAGAAGGTACTTTTCTTAGAAGCTCACATTGGAGAAATTATGAGATAAGCCAAAAAGAAAATAATTAACCATCTGCTGAAAGGCTTGGTCCAAAAGCGCTATTGCTAAACTAAAACTAAAAAAGAGAGAAAAGAATAGAAGGCATAATAGCTACAGTATATATTACTCACACATAATTAACCCCGCCAATTGTGTTTGGGTTCTTACAACCAAATGATTCATTTTATACCACTGATGTGCATCTTCAAAAGTTGTTGCTAGTCTAATATTTTCTCCAGTCACTGACAAACCTAGGCTGCCATCCTTCCTACCTGGGAGTAAGTCCCATTGAATTAATCAGGGCTTACTTCTGAGTAGGCATGGCTAGGCTCACAGCCTCAATCACTAAAGCTTTACCAGCCATTACAAAGCTGCAAACTACACATACTTTTATCCAGTGCTTTTTTTCCTCTTTAAAAATGTTTAGGGGTACTCTCATTTTGACTCAAGAAAATCACCATTTTATAGTTCAAATCGGGAAAAATAAATACCGCAAATGGACAAAAGTACAGTCGTACCTCGGCTCCCAAACACCTTGGGAGTCAAACATTCCGGCTCCTGAACGATTGAAAACCGGAAGTGAGTGTTCCAGTTTTTGAACTTTTTTGGGGAAGCTGAATGTCTGGTGTGGCTTCTGCTATTGTTTCTGGTGTGCCTGCCTCATATTACCTCATATTATCACACATCTGCATTCCACACTGCTTCACACATTAAACGCTCGCTTCCCTCTGAGACTCAGGAAACCCTGTGACAGGAAATGAGGCCGCCATCGGGGGTAGTAACGGAACTGACGATTCACCGTGCTACAGAAGAAACTGCCATTTTTATTTTTTTTAGTTTCTTCTCCCGTTGGATTCACAAAATGTTTAGGGGTATGCGTAGCCCTGCCCCCCCCCGAAAAAAGCACTGCTTTTATCAGAAGTGTAGGAATGACATACATCTCAGTCCTATACACATTTTCCTAAGAGTAAGTTCCCATTTAATAAATGCTGATTTGTGGAGGCAGCTGTTTCTCCACATACAACATTGCATACCCTCCAACATTCCCCAGAATTCCCCTGCTGGAAAATCAGGACCCGAGACTGCCTTTGTTGGTGCTACATGAGTCAGCTGGCTTGCTGTGGCCTGGGGACAGTGAGTGTAGAGGAGCTACTGAGGAGGCTCCGGATAGAAATGTGCAACTAATATAGTAGGGCCCAACCCTTTGTCTTGGGCTTGTTTATATTTCCTCGTCTTCCTGAATCTATTCTCTTAATGGGCTCAAAATGTCAAGCTGTTCCGTACTGGCGTTTTATCATCTCTCTTCAATAACTGATGACATAACACAGCCGGCATTGCAGTGGGATAACGTTCTGTAATGTTTGGTACTCAAAAGAGCTGTTACTTAAGCCACTGGAAGCTTTCGTTACATTGGAGCCAATCTTGAAAGAGGGAAATGTACTGCCTCGCAACTACTACTGAAAGCGGTGCTCCTAATAGACCTATAATAGGGTAGGATTACATTGTCAAACCTGGATTATTATTTTCGCCCAGGGTGAATTAGATTGAGTTCTGGTTCAAAGACAAAGAAAAAGTGGATTCCTGGGGTAAACAGGCACAGTGCATCTTACTCAGACTTGCAGAAACAGCTGTGTGTGCTGTATCTGAAGTGAGTGTTCATTTCCGAGAGGGACTGTATGATATTTTAACGCATGCTTCCTTCCAGCCTGAACACTAAGACGTTCCAGGAGCATAGCTACTGAATTTAGCTTCTGTTGGATGAGAAAGAACTGGAGAGAGATGGTGTTTTCATAATATTTGCTTTATTTTCAAATATTTAATTAGAGCACAAGCAGTGAGTGGCACATAGGCAGAAGACCACCTCCCCGCAAGCCATAGAGCACCATAGTTCCAGCTCCAGCCAAATCCAGCTACAAAATCCCACCTCTGCACCCATTTTCCTTCTGTGTCCCCCTGGCAAATCATGAGACCACTGGCTGAAAGACTGGTACCCAGACGAGTTATCTGGCTACTGTGTTATGGGATAGAGCGCGTTCTCCAATCAGGGAGAGCGCGGGTTGCGGAAGGGTTAAAAGACATCTCCTGGGTTGGGGGTGGTGTCAGATCAGAGGGAGTGTGTGTGATAGGATCCCTTTTGGGTTGCTAGGGTAAAAAGCATGTAGCCAATTTTGATTGACAGAAAGTGACCCTTAAAACCTCAGCGTTCAGCGGTTAGTTTCACTTTTGCAAAGTTCTTCGGATCTCCCTCCCGCCCACCGCCTTTTTCTAGTGGTTTTAGCCTGACATTGCTTTGCCTTTCAAGGGGTCGCTTGCTTTGCAAGGGCCCAGTAGGAATTTTGCCATTTGGCTGATTGGCTGTTGCCATTGGTTTTTGCCTACTGCTTAGCAAATTGTCACAACTTGTTAGGTTGGCGGTTAGGCATTGGTTAATAATTCTGGTTGGTGGAGGGGTTTGGCATGGAGGTGCCTACCCCTCAGTAAAATGCTGCTCCACATAGAAGTATTCCGTTAAAGGAATCCTGGGGCTCCGGGGCTCTAGTCCATACACCCCCACAATGGGGAGGGCTGGGGCCATTACAGAGCATGAGCCTTGGGGAGCATTTCTGGTCGAGGGGAGAGTGCCTGGACACAGCTACCTCCTCTCCCATGGGGTGTTTACTTGACTTCCCTATACGGCTAGGGAAGTCGGAGCTGATCTGTCCCAGGCGGGGGACAGATGGATTAACCAATGCCTAAGCCAACACTCACATTTAATTGTATTTAAATAAAGTTGTGGCCAAATTAATGCCAAAACCCAAACCAAAATTCTATGTGTGGTGTGAGTTATTCGGGGGGGGGGGGGAATGTCTGGCAACCTCGATACGCAATTGAAGTGGCTGGCTTCATCTCTGCCCTACCATTTTGTGACTGGCGCTTCCCTGAGCTGCATAACAATAAGAACAAGAACAAGAACAAGAACAAGAACAAGAACAAGAACAAGAACAACAACAACAACAACAACAACAACAACATTTGTACCCCACCCCTCTGTTTGGGTTGCCCATGCCCTAGCAATGCCCCTGTCTCCCAGCATCTGCCCAAGGCAGTTGCGAACTCTGCCTATTGAGCAGGCCGACAAGGTTTCCTCTTTCTGATGCCATGTAAACATCAATTTGTGCAACAGTGTAAAAACAGAAGCACAGAATCTGGAGAAAGGTGGCATTCGGAGATGGGAGGAATCTTTGAACCTACCCAAAGGTTTCAAGGAGCACATGCTGCAATGCTCCTGAGATACTACCACATAGAAAGCCAGGTAGGGAAGAACATTCATAGAATCATAGAATCATAGAGTTGGAAGAGACCACAAGGGCCATCCAGTCCAACCCCCTGCCAAGCAGGAAACACCATCAAAGCATTCTTGACATATGGCTGTCAAGCCTCTGCTTAAAGACCTCCAAAGAAGGAGACTCCACCACACTCCTTGGCAGCAAATTCCACTGCCGAACAGCTCTTACTGTCAGGAAGTGCTTCCTAATGTTTAGGTGGAATCTTCTTTCTTGAAGTTTCTTCTTTCTTGTTTCATCTTCACATCCCTGATAGAATCTTGCTTCTTTCAGATTCTTGCTCTTCCCATCTTAAATTCAGTTATCCTAATTTCTGCAGCAATTTGCTTTTTAAAGAAACAAAAACACCTCATGAAAATTCATGAGCATTGTAGTGCAAATTTCTCCCAATGAGATACATATTTTTGCAAGCGATTTCCCCAGATACAACACATTTTTGTATGTTATTTTTGCTGCTATATGCATTTAGATGCACACATTCTGTCACTTATGCTTTTTTTTTTACACAATAAATGGCTAGAGAACTGCACTGCAAGATTAAAAGAAAAGCTTATTTCGAAGGCTGGATTTGTGTATTGTTTTGTGAAGTGCAAATGAGGTAAGGTTCCCTTTCGATATGAACTGAATGGCATTTATTCCCACTCTCAAGTCAAGAACCTTAACTGTGAGTTTTTCTGTCCCCAAGCCACTTCACTGGCTGCAAGAGTGAGAAATGCTTGGTGTGAAGGTGTCACATCACACATTTTACATCTCTATACATTATGAAGGAAGAGGGAGATAACAGTAATGTGGCGCTTCTATTTTTGGTTGCCATGAGTTCCAGCCTCAGCTCCAAAGTCAGAGCAGGATTTTTGTGATGAGGGGGCGTGGGGGAGGAGAGTGAAAAGCTCTTGGTGATGAGGAGGTGGCAAGCAAGCCAATGGGGACAGTTCAGCCTGTTGATTTCACGGAGAATAAAATCTCCATGGAAAAAAGAAGCACCAGGTTCAACTGTAGGTATCTCCAGGTAGGAGAGATTTGGGTGGCATGCCCAGGGCTGCCCAAAGGGACCCCACAAAAAGAGGGGACCCTGTGCATAATTGTGTGTGGAAACAGACGCCTTCTAAACTGGAACATGTCCAGAGGAGGGCAACCAAAATGGTCAAAGGCCTGGAAACAATGCCTTATGAGGAATGATTTAGGGAGATGGGTATGTTTAGCCTGGAGAAGAGAAGGTTAAGGGGTGATATGATAGCCATGTTCAAATATATAAAAGGATGTCATATAGAAGAGGGTGAAAGGTTGTTTTCTGCTGCTCCAGAGAAGCGGACACGGAGCCATGGATTCAAGCTACAAGAAAGAAGATTCCACCTAAACATTAGGAAGAACTTCCTGACAGTAAAAGCTGTTCGACAGTGGAACTTGCTGCCAAAGAGTGTGGTGGAGTCTCCTTCTTTGGAGGTCTTTAAGCGGAGGCTTGACAGCCATCTGTCAGGAATGCTTTGATAGTGTTTCCTGCTTGGCAGGGGGTTGGACTGGAAGGCCCTTGTGGTCTCTTCCAACTCTATGATTCTATGATAATTACTGGCTTGGGAGTGCCTACAGTTGGAATTATGAAAGGTCCCTCAGACAGGCAAGGGCTGTAGACCACTGACAGAGCATATAGATTTCCTGCAGAGGGTTCCAAGTCCACAGCATCTCCAGAGAGGTCTGTGAAAGACTTCCTTTCTGAACTGCTACAAGTCACTGTAGATGATACTGAGATAGATGGATCAATAGCCTGACTCAGTATAAATAAGGCAGTTTCTTTAATTCGGCATACTCAGCTGATTTATTACTAGCTAGCCATATCCTGCACTGATATTGCTAAAAGGCTTGACTCCTAAGGTAAGTGAACACAGAAGGAAAGTTCCCCATCCCCTCCTATCCCCTGCAGCCTCCCAAAGCATCTGAAGCAACAGATGGGGAACCAGGTCTTCTAGGCTCTACCCACATGTTGTTCGGATGCCTGATTATTGTCTTCCAAAGCAACTACTCTATTCCGAACTTAAAAATGGAAAGCGTAATGCTGGTGGTCAACAAAAGAGGTTCAAAGACTCTCTCAAGGCAAATCTACAAAAAAGGTAGTATAAACACAGACAACTGGGAACCACTGGTCTGTGAACCCTCCAACTGGAGAACAGACTTTACCAAAGGTGTCATGGGCTTTGAAGACGCTCGAACTCAGGCCAAAAGGGAGAAATGTGCTAAGAGGAAGGCATGCTTGGCAAACCTTCACCATGATCAACTCCTACCTGGAAATCTATGTCCCCACTGTGGAAGGATGTATGGATCCAGAATTGGCCCCCACTGTCACTTACGGGCTCACTTTTAAAACTGTGTTTATGGAAGACAATCTTACTTTACTACGAGTGATTGCCAAAGACTCAAGCCAAAGTCTTTCTCTTTCCAATTGCTCCCCTTGTTCTATACAAGTTTAGCTAATTCCTCTAAACAATTTGCATCTAAAAAGAAGGCGGCGGGAGGGGGGGGGGATAGGGTCAGATTTGTCCAGACACATCCTCTGCGTTTGTTTGTGGGTGTAATTGTGTATGCATGTATGTAAAGACACTCAAACTGGTCTTTTTCTATTCAAGAAATGAGAGGAGCTGCTGCAAAATATACTGTATTTCCTGTCTCCCATGCTTCCTTGCTCAGAGCTCTCTATCTGGGTTCTCACACATGCTATCAATCACTCAATTTCCAGCCTAATAGAATCAAACGTCACTCTCCTGCCTTTCAACACCACAAATACCCATCATATTCTTCGAGGTTAACAGCTACACTGACAAGATGCAAGCTACCAAACATGGAACTTGGACACTCTTAATTTGTGTTCTGAGGCTAAAAACTCCAACAGTTATTGGTTCTAATTTTATTTATTTATTTGGAACTAAGGACAGTGGCCAGCTGCTAGAAGAGCCAAGTTTAATTTTATTTATTTTCCCCATATAAAACAGGTATTTATATTTGGACTCTTTTAAAGCGCAACACAAGGACTTAGTAGGATGCTGTATCTGCTCTGTGTAATTGCCACATTTGTTAAAATTGCAGGGTCTGTCATAGAAAAGTTTCCACTGAGTGGATTAAATCTGAGACCTTTTGCATGCAAGGCAGAGATGCTCTTTCACTGAGCCAGAGTCGTCTTACTAAAAACCACAAAAAGACATGCAGATTAAGTGTGTCTTCACTGACCACCTAAATGCCACAGGCGGTGGGGCTAGTCTCACCTCCTTTGGGAGGGAATGCTGCACCAGTGGTGCTGGCACAAGAAACCCAGTCTCCCACCCAACCTCTTAAGGTGGTGGGACTTATTACAGGGCCTAGGTGCAGGACTGAGAGGGATGAGGGAGAACAAGGAGGTTGGAGAGGAGGCGGAATAAGTCATAACTTATTCGATCAGAAGGTCGGCAGTTTGAATCCCTGTGACGGGGTGAGCTCCTATTGCTCGGTCCCAGCTCCTGACAACCTAGCAGTTCGAAAGCACGTCAAGGTGCAAGTAGATAAATAGGTACCGCTACAAACGGGAAGCTAAACGGCTTTGTCATGCTGGCCACATGACCTGGAAGCTGTACACCGGCTCCCTCGGCCAATAACGCAAGATGAGTGCCGCAACCCCAGAGTCGGTCATGACTGGACCTAACGGTTAGGGGTCCCTTTATTGCCCCTTACTCTGCCCTGAGCAAATGGAGGGGGTAGATCCAGTGCTCCTTGAGTTATAGCAATGGATAACTTCGTTTTTAAGCAACACCAATCCTTTCTGATAGTCTAGTGCATTCCTCCTTGAGTTGAAAATTTAAAAAAGCATTGAAATTATGGAAAACAAAAATGAAACTATTAAAATTGAGGTTAATGGGGACAAGGCATAGCTGGGTGGAAAAGCATCTGTTTTGCATGCAAGAAGGTTCTGGGTTGAATCCCTGGCATCTCAAGGTAGGACTGGGAGAGTGACTTGTTTTAAAATCGTGAAGAACTCGGTGACCCAATGATCTGATCCAGGCAACTTTGTATGCTCCTAAATGTTGATACTCTTCCAAATAATATTCTTTGTCTCTTTCCCTGTCATCAGCCAGGGCCATCCAACAAAGATTTGCGGGAGAGGACGTACAAAAAGAAGGACTTTGTCACACAGCACAAAGTCAACATGGAATTCAAGGCCACAGGGCATGGTGAGGGCCAGACTCAGGGCCTGATAGCCCATGAGGTGGGCTGAAGCAGCTGCCTTGGGTGGCAGAATCCCTCTGGGTGGTGCCCCAGGGCAGGGTACCTGCCCCTCTCACCCCTGACTGTGTAACCTCTTCCAGCGAGATCTCACAGAACTCATGTGGGATCTCACCAGAGTGCCGCGAGATTTTGCTGGAAGAATCCACCACTATGTGACGCTGGTAAACAAGGCTTTGGCAGTGCGGGTGTGGGTGTGGGGGTCCTTACCGTTTTGCCTCAGGCAATGGAAGGGACTGGGCTTCCCCTGGCCAGAATAGTTTAGACAAATTCATGAATGGCTATGAATAGTTTAGTTTAGAGAAATTCATGAATGGCTATGAATGGCTATTAGTCAGGTGGCTATAAATTCTACCTCTAAGTTTGGAAACTGTATGCCTTTGAAGACCACTTGCTTAGGAACAGCAGAAGAAGACAGCTAATGCCCCATGTCTCCTTTTTGGGCTTCCCAGAGACATCAGGTTGGTCACTGTGGAAAACAAGATGCTGTACTAATAGGCCTCTTGGTCTGATCTACTAAGACTCTTCTGATGTTCCTAAGTAAGCCCAGGATCACAATCCCTTGCAAAATCACCTGGCAGCAACCTGTGTTTAACGAAGCTTACTTTTGCATTTAAAAGAGCACATGATTGAACAGCAATTCACATTTTATCACTCGTTTCTGATCATATCTTAGAATTTTGCTTATCAGAGTTCTTTTGTCGTGAGTGGTGGATGCCCTTATCTCAGTCAGCCCTGTTTTTCACCTGGGAGAGCAAATTCTGTTTAAAACAAACGCTGTCAGGTGCATAGCCTCCCAGTCTAATCCCAAGATAGCTCTGTCACTTTGCTGTAATAATAAAGTCGTGGATGCGCAACCATTTTTGTCTCTGCGCTTTATAAAAGAGGCTGCTATCTGGTTGTTAACACCTTCCGCAAGCTGTTTGGGCCACCCAGACGGAGCTCCCACAAATCAAAACGTAGCTTGCATTTTGCAGTTAAATGCTCCCCGGAGATAAGAGCGAGAGGGCTGCTACATCAATTATCTCTTTGGTAAGAGACAGCAGGGGGAATATTCACGCTATCGCGTTCCCTTCTGCCAGCAGTTAGTTATCTGCCGTGGTAAAAATAGAACTGTAATGGAATGAGCATTTCCATTTGAAAACAGATTCACCCAGGAGCATGAAGCCATTGGGCAGGTACAAAGAGCAAAGCAAATGGAATTAGTAGATTGTTGTACACCCATGACAAGCCTCCATATTTCGCCCCAAAGACAGTGGGGATCGTTGGTACTAACATTGCAAACTCTGCACACATTTGTGGCGGGAATCAGGGCCGGCTCACCCGTTGGGTCTAGTGGCGCAGGGTGCCAGGGCGCCTGGGTGCTGAGGGCGCCCCAGCAAGTGGGGGAGCTGTGCGGCGGCCTCCCTTTTCCCTCCTCCTGCACACCCGCCACCCGCGCCGCTCGGGAGAGCAGGGAGGTAAGCGAGCGGAGCAGGGGCACTAGGACCCTGTTCCGCTCTGCAGCGCCGGGGTCATCCCTGACCCCGGCGCTGCGTTTCACTGGTAGAGGCGATGCCACATGGCAGCAGCCAGGGTCATCCCTGTTGGCGGGAAGGCTCGGATGCCTTCCTGCAGTCTGGGGCTCTCCCCGCTGGCTCCGTGGCGCCCATCTGGCCTCCTTCCCTCTGTCCTTCCCTCCATGCTGAGGCGGCTGGGGGATAGCGAGCGGCGTCGGCTGTGCCCAAGCAACTGGGAGGGGGGTTGCTGCCAGGCTTGTTTCCCTGCCTCCGTCCTTCCACCTGGTTCGGGGCGGCGACTGACTGACTGAGGCTGCTGTGCTCCGCTAACCCAGCAGCCAGTGCAGCGCCGAAACCTGGTTGGGTGGCGGCTCACCTGAGGTGCACGGACTCGGTGTCCAGGTGCGGCGACGGAGGTGGCAGCAGTGGTGCTCGACCCACGTGCTCAGTGCAAGGCTGGGACTGGAGAGGTAAGAGCGCAGCACATGTGGAAAGTACAAGTGCCCTGGGGAGCAGGGCCAGGCAGCATTCGCGTACGCGGCCGCAGGAGCTGAGGGGACAGGAGCTGCTGGAATCCCGCCTCTTCCAGCCTGCCTGGTAGCGTGTGGACTGTCCTCCTGGGCTGGGGGTATTTTTATGACTTGCTGCAAGTGAGGAGAGGGGCTTGTTTGCAGCCTGCCTTTCTTGGCCTCACCCAAAGGAAGCTGGAAGGACTGGGGAGGGCCAACTGTGGGAAATGGGGGGGGGCGCCGGAGGGATCTTCGCACCAGGGTGCCGGGTATGCTTAAGACGGCCCTGGCGGGAATGGGAAATCTCAGTCCCTGAGGTCATATGCAGCCCTCCAAGCCTCTCTATCTGCCCCCAGGACCCTCCCCAATGCCACACCCTTTCCCCCAGGCCACACCCACCCACAGGGCTCTCTCTTCACACTCTCCTTTTGTGTCTTGCCTAGCTGAAATGTGGTCCTTGAGCTTTGATGATGCACCTTACTTCCCTGAATGGAGGATAGAGCTGTGAGTGAGAGTGTTGGAGTGTGGGAAGAAACTAGCCTAGTGGGCTGCACTCTAGTCAGTGAACGAAATAAATCAATCCTTTCATTCATTCATTCAGCTCAGGGGGCTAAAGTAAAACATTCATTTATTCATTTTAAACCTCACCTTCCCACTTACCAGCATAGTGCTCCAAGTTGGCTAACAGCATTCAAAATACAAGAAAACCTTGTTGGAATGGCATACAAAAGATGAGCAAACAAAATGTGTGATGATAAAATGGGCAAATGATGTAGGGCACAACATCATGGTGGAGGAGTGGGAAAGGTTATAGAAGCAAAATATGAAATTTACCGTGTGTACAGTTTTAAAAGAAAATTTAATGAAAATGATGTATAGATGGTATCTGACTCCGGTAAAGTTAGCTAAGATTTATCATAAACAATAAAATAAATGCTGGAAATGTAAAGAACAAGAAGGTACCTTCTTCCACATGTGGTGGACGTGCCCCCAAGTGAGAGACTTCTGGGAAAAGATTTATAATGAATTGAAAAAAGTGTTGAAAAACACTTTCGTTAAGAAACCAGAGGCCTTCTTACTTGGGATAACGGGGGATGACATCCCTAAAAAAGATGCTGGTTTTTTTCTGTATGCCACAACAGCAGCAAGAATATTATTGGCAAAGAATTGGAAGAATGAAGAATTACCAGCTGTGGATGAATGGCAGAAGAAGTTGATAGAATATATGGAACTGTCTGAGTTGACGGGGAGACTCCGGGACCGGAGTGAAGAAGCAGCGGAAGAAGATTGGAAGAAATTTAAAGTTTATTTGAAAAATAAGTATGTAATAGACTGATTTAATGGAAGTGAGGGAGATATAAGGAGGTTGTAGATAATATAAGGGATTGAAAATAAGTATTGTTAGAAGATAAGGATATATTAATTAAGAGGCAAGATACAGATTGAGTGTTTAAAGGATAAGATACAATAGATATAGTAATATGGTAATAGTGAAGTAAATTTAGAGTTTATATAAGATTCAGAACTTACTAAATATGAAATGTAAAGAAGGGCAGCAGGAGGTGGAAGAGGAAGTCAATAGATTAGAATAAGGGTTATAAGAAAGAATTTTTGCTTTTGTATTTTTGTGTTTTTTTGTATTTTGTATTTTTTGTATTTTATGTGTTTTGTGTGTTTTGTATTTTTGCATGTTTGAAAATCCTTAATAAATATATTTAAAAAAACAAAAACAAAATACAATAAAACCATCACACTTAAATGTTACGGTCACAGCAGAATGGACAATCGATCAGATTAGAATGCCCAATTAGAATTAATCAGATTAGAATCAATCAGATTAGAATGCCCAAATTAACAGAAAACCCACGTGAACACAATTGTCTTATTTTAATAAAACACAGAAAGGATTTTAAAATGAACATGGTGAATACAACCCTGGAACTAAAAGTTTCAGGCGTTAAACACACACCAGCATGAGCTCGTTTCCAAACCCCCAAACGTTGCTGCTGGCTAGAAGCTAACGTGGTCCTTCCCTCTACATATCTGCTAAGAAGTACATCCCATTGAGTTAAGTGGGACTTGCTTTCAGGTAAGTGTGAAATGCAGCCTTATGTACACTTTCCTGAGAGTAAACTCCATTGAACTCCAAGGACTGCCTCTTCCCAGACTAGGCAATCACCACCTGAGGCCCTTCTTTGTGTGCCTCCTCCACGAGAGGTCCAGAGGGTGGCAACATGAGAACGGGCGTTTTCTGCAGAGGCTTCCCATTTGTGGAGTGATTGCCTGATGCATCAGGCAAAAACGTTCCTCTTCAACCAGGCCTTGGGCTGATTAATATTCTACAGTCTTTTTGTTTCTTTGTGGGAGGGAGGTTATTGTTTTGTTTCTTCACTTTTATTTTGTGCTTTTACCCTGTATTATTATTTTGTGCACCATTACCCTGTATGCTGCTGGAGGAGACTCTTGAAAGTCCCATGGACTGCAAGAAGATCAAACCTATCCATTCTGAAGGAAATCAGCCCTGAGTGCTCACTGGAAGGTCCGATCGTGAAGCTGAGGCTCCAATACTTTGGCCACCTCATGAGAAGACTCCCTGGAAAAGACCCTGATGTTGGGAAAGATGGAGGGCACTAGGAGAAGGGGACGACAGAGGACGAGATGGTTGGACAGTCTTCTCGAAGCTACGAACATGAGTTTGACCAAACTGCGGGAGGCAGTGCAAGACAGGAGTGCCCGCCGTGCTGTGGTCCATGGGGTCACAAAGAGTCGGACATGAGGAAACGACTAAACAACAACAACCCTGTATTTTAATCTTGTGAACCGCCCCGAGAACTTTGGATGAAGGGTGGTATACAAATTTAATAAAGAAATAAAACTCAGTGGGACTTACTTCTGAGTAGACATAACTACCGGTAGGATCAGGCTGCATGATTTTAGGCATGTTTACTCCGAAGAAAGTGCCACTAGGTTCAGTTACGTTCACCATCCAGTTAGTTTCCATTAGCATCACGACAAAGATATAAAGGTTTAATATTCTGTTTGAGCTGAAAATTCATTGTCACGGAAATAAGCTGCTGTGTTCTGAATTAAACTCTCAGAGAATAGAGCTCCCCCCCCCTTTTTCATAGAAAGAGTAGCTCATAGAGACATTATCAGAAGGCCTGTGTTCTGTGTAGCGCAAACCAGACATGTGTCTCTTCACCTTCTATGTGATTCTGAAGGCTGGTCCTGCACGTTGATAACACATTTCATGACCTTCATGCCTGGAAAGAGTTTTCCTGAGTGAAGTCAAACACATTCAGCAGACTCTTGAGTGTGCTGTAAATATTTATCTGGCAGCTTGACATATAAGTTGCCGAGGAATTCCTTCCCATTCATATATTATGACAGCATTTCTTTCTTTCTTTTTTAAAGAGAAGTGTGTGGGGCAATATTATAATGTACTAGAATAACTCCTTCAGTAGCTGAAATCAGATTTGTCCAAGTCGGGTGCTCTGAGGACATTGGGCCAGAGAACTGGTACCTTCAACCTACTTTTAAACCAAACAAGCATTTAGGGAGCCATTTTTTAATTTTTCATTTGCATGGTGGTAGCGCTCCTGCTGCAACCGCCACCTTGGATTAAGCCCTGACCTGCTAATGGGTCCCAATCAATCAACTAAAGGCCAGTGCCTCCAACTGGTTTGCTTCCAAGCTGCAAAAAGTTGACTCCCCCCCCCCTAAAGAGAATTTGTAGTACTAGGGCAACAAAGCTCTTTAATCCGCTTTAGATGTCGAAGTGTTAAAAAATTCCAGTATGCACTTAAATCCCTCCTGTGAAATACTGACAGACTGGAGGCACCCTCTGAGTTTTGTTCTCCTTTAAATGTCTTTTCTGGGCATGCAATTTTTGTTATGAAACATTTGATGGTTTGACCAGATGTCCATTATGATCTTCACAAACTAATACATGTCAACCCTAAACAAAAATCCCATTGCTAACACTGTGATACTAAATGCCGCTGTGGAGTTCCATTTTTGCCAACTTGATTTCTCATACAAAGTTTGCAACGCGTTTAACTGAAACGCTTCAGTTAAATCAGCAATTACTATGCAAGGGCCATCTTGGGAGAAAAAATCCTTGTCAGTAGTTTCTCTCCCCCTCTCGTTTTAAGGAGAGAAAAGTAACATTCTTAGTGTTGTGTCAATTTATCCTTTGGAATTTCATTTATCTTTCAAAGTGTATTTATTGCTCCCTAAAGATGGGGGGCTTTGACAGCCATGAAGTCTAGATTTCCCAGTTTGTTGACAGAAAGCTCCTGATAGACAGCAATAGTGTAAGCTTATATGCACAGGCCTGGTAATTCCTTAACTTTAATTTGAAAAAGCTGCTTCCTAAAGAAAGAAGAAAATGCAGCTTCTGAAGGGCCCCTAGAATATGTGACACCACTGGTTATATATTTCCCATGTGGGTGAGTGGACATTTCTATCAGAGCAAATGTCAAAACAGGAATTTGCAGCGGCTCTCGTGACGTCTGCCTTCAGTGTTCGGAGTGATATGTTGTTACTTGTGTAGCCAAAATGGCACCATCCATGAGAGAGAGAGAGAGAGAGAGAGATGGAGATGTATTGGCAGGCTTGAGGAAATGCCAAGCTTTGCAGAAGGACAAAACATTAGGCAAGGGTCCCAAACAGCCAAATGAATGCTATAACATAAGAAGAGTCCTTCTGCATCATGCCATTGGCCCATCTTTTCCAGTATCCTGTTCTCACAGTGGCCAACCGGATGCCTATGGGAAGCTTACCTTCCAAGTCCCGGACTGCAGAATCCGGGACCGGCAGCCGTGTGACACCGGAAGTTGCATCAACGTAACTTCCGGTGTCGCTTTGCCCTTCTATGGGCACCAAAAATGGCCGCCGCCGGCTTCGAAAGTCATTTGTACGCATGTCAGGAAGTGCACCGACGCAACTTCCGGTGTCGCTCCGCCCATCTATGGGCACAAAAAATGGCCGCCGCCAACACCGGAAGTCGCGTCTATGCACTTCTGGACATGCGTAGATGCGACTTTCGAAACCGGCGGCGGCCATTTTTGGTGCCCATAGAAGGGCAAATCAGAAAGAAAAAATGGCCACCGGCAGGAGAAAATAACGAAGAAAAACGGGAGACGAAGTGATACGGGGGACCACCGGGAAAAGATGTAAAAACGGGGGGTTTCCCCCAGGGAAAACGGGGTACTTGGCAGCTATGGGAAGCCCACAAGCAGACAGGCTTCCCATAAGCATGAGTGCAACAGCATTTTTCTTCCTGCAGTTTCCAGGAAGTGGTATTCAGAAGCATACAGTCGCTGCCACTGGAGGCAGGGCATAGCCATCATGGTTAGTAGCACAGATAGCGTTAATCTCTGTGAATTTGTCTAACCCTAAAGCCACTCAAGTGCCCATAACTGTCTCTTTTGTGTGTGTGTGTAGAAAACTGGGGCGGGGGGCAGAATGGAATGGAGTGTCCTGGAAAACATCATAGAATAGAATGGAGTATCCTGGGAAATAGTCTAGAGCAGTCAGCACTGTAACACTGGCTGTGTTGCAGATCCCATTTGCTATCAGTAATCAATGGGAGGAGCTTTTGATTATTCATAGGTCCAGGTTCAGTCCAGTCGTACCTTGGAAGTCGAACAGAATCCATTCCGGATGCCCGTTCGACTTCCAAAACGTTTGGAAACCAAAGTGCGGCTTCTGATTGGCTGCAGGAAGCTCCTGCAGCCAATCGGAAGCTGTGGAAGCCCTTTCGGATATTCGGCTTCCAAAAGAACGTTTGAAAACTGGAACACTCACCTCCGGGTTTCTAACGTTCAGGAGCTAATTTGTTTGGTAGCCAAGGCGTTTGAGATCCAAGGTACAACTGTACTTACCCAGTATTTTGCAATATGTTGGTCAGAAACAGAAATCAGCGTCTCAAATGGCCCATTGTTATTTTGGTGTTGTTTTTAGCTTTACTTTAGAAAGGAATCCCCATATTATCTTCCCCATCAAAGATTGCACATAAAAATAAAAATACAACAAACAGTCAAATCCAAAACAAGATGATGCTCTTTCTCACAGTATCAAGTTAGAGAAAGAAAGGGAAACCTGTCGTCTTGGTTTTCGCGTGTTTGGGAAGCACTTTGGTTCTTGAACTGTAGCAATTTTCCATTGTAATCTGAGAGCACACACTACAGTTAAACATACACGCACCACTGGGGAATTCTAAGTGGCTGTAGAGGGCGATAATTTCTGTAGTAGTTAAATGAGCACCACATCCTTTTCCAGCATTATCCAATAAAAACACTGTCCAGCAGCACCTAATAACAAAAGAAGGCGGCTTTGTGCCCAAAAAACAGCCTATATTCTAAAAAGCTTAACTGTAAACAAGGAATAATTAATTATACACAAGCCAGATCATTGTGATCATCTGGAGAAGGTCTACTGGATGTCCCACAGCTGTCATATATTCATAAATAAAGGCTTTTAGTGTCATGGCACCAGTGATTTGGAACACGGTTCCTACTAAAATCAGATAGGCACCTCTAATCCTGATATTCCTTTGCCTGCTGAAAATGTTCTTGTTTCACCATATGTTTTCAGAGAACAAATTTGATCCAGAGTTTGTCATTTGTTCTGGGTTTTTATTTTTAAAATGACCTTATAACTTTATGATGTTTTCATAATTTCCACACTGCCAGGATATATATTTTTTCAATGAGTTGGCGGTTTATAAATATGCTTGTAAATAAATAAGACTTAGGGCTTGATCCAGTCCCGTGAGCTCATTTCTGTGCTTTTGATCTCTGGCTTGGGAGCAGTACATGTGAAAAGGATCTAGGAGTCTTGGTAGACCACAAACTTGACATGAGTCAACAGTGTGATGCAGCAGCTAAAAAAGCCAATGCAATTCTGGGCTGCATCAATAGGAGTATAGCATCTAGATCAAGAGAAGTAATAGTACCACTGTATTCTGCTCTAGTCAAACCTCACCTGGAATACTGTGTCCAGTTCTGGGCACCATAGTTCAAGAAGGATACTGACAAGTTGGAATGTGTCCAGAGGAAGGCAACCAAAATGGTCAAAGGCCTGGAAACAATGCCTTATGAGGAATGGCTTAGGGATCTGGGTATGTTTAGCCTGGAGAAGAGAAGGTTAAGGGGTGATATGATAGCCATGTTCAAATATATAAAAGGATGTCATATAGAGGAGGGAGAAAGATTGTTTTCTGCTGCTCCAGAGAAGCAGGCACGGAGCAATGGATTCAAGCTACAAGAAAGAAGATTCCACCTAAACATTAGGAAGAACTTCCTGACAGTAAGAGCTGTTAGACAGTGGAATTTGCTGCCAAGGAGTGTGGTGGAGTCTCCTTCTTTGGAGGTCTTTAAGCAGAGGCTTGACAGCCATCTGTCAGGAATGCTTTGATGGTGTTTCCTGCTTGGCAGGGGGTTGACTGGATGGCCTTGTGGTCTCTTCCAACTCTATGATTCTATGATGGGTGATACGTGTTGAGCAGAAAACTGCTGCGCATAGATAGCATGTGTAGGAAGGTGTGAGGAAGATGTACACTAGGGGTGAGGGGCAGCAACTCTCTCTCTCTCCCCCCTCTCTCGGACTGCATTTCCTCAGGGGTAATCATGAGTTTGACCAAACTGCGAGAGGCAGTGGAAGACAGGAGTGCCTGGCGTGCTCTGGTCCATGGGGTCACGAAGAGTCGGACACGACTAAACGACTAAACAACAACAAATCTGTCAGGGGCTCCATTTCAGTGCCAATGAAATTTGGGGCGGCTCAAGACATTTCGCTGCCAGAGACAAAGGACTAAATGGTGTCGCCACCATTTCCATATTCAAAAGCTGATCTGAAAAGCAGGGAATCCATCAAACCTTACCTGTTTAGGGAAGTTTTTAATTTTTGATGTTTTATTCTGTTTTTATTCTATTGGGAGCTGCCCAGAGTGGCTGGGGAAACCCAGCTGGATGGGCAGGGTATAAATAATAAATTGTTAAATTATTATTATTATTACTGTGCCTAAGGAATGCTGGGAGATGGTTGCTGTTAAGCAGAACCAGTTTCAAACCTGAGACTTGTATCTAATAAAGATTTAGGAGCTAGTCTACCAAGGGAAATGTGCAGCTGAGGGCAGTGATCCTGCAGTGGCGTGTGTGTATTTACTGACTTTTCTTGATGCCCTTGGAAAATGGCGGGGAACTTTTTTCATTCTGAGGGCCATCATTCCTCCCCCCCCCTCAAATCAACTTTTATTAAAATTTTCACTTACAACCAATTATATCATACCAATTATTCCAAATTATACAAATGCATATCCATTAATCCCAATATTATGCCAAATTATAAAATTTCTTGACTTCCCATGCTTCAAATTCTGAGGAATTTTGAGGGTTCTGATCATCGATAATTACTGCCTTTCTAGTCAATGAAATCCAAATCCTTTCCAATTGTTATAGTCCAAAAATAATCCAGATCTTTTGCAACAGTTCTATTACAACCCTTCGATCTTCTCACAGCCTCTGAGGTGTTCTCAAGCGAGGTTAAACAAAAAGTATCTGTTTCTGTGTGAAATTTATGTCCAGCTTCCCCATAAATTCCCTTGCAGGCTTTCCTTCCACTCTGGAATTCTTACCAAGTCCAACCAACAGTTTTATCGCACTCTGAGGGCCATTATTCCTTGTGGGGGCAACGTTCTGATGGCGGCATGCCGATGGTGGGCATGGATAGAGTCAAAAATGGGCACTGTGGTGGATATGACTCTTAGGTTTGTATAGTCATGTACAAATGTCCCAGCCATGCAAAACTCAAGGGTTTCTACACACTCTCACACAAATATGGTCCTGACATGGGGATGGTGTAGCAAAGGACCACTGTAGGTTATGGGATGCTACTCTAGATGACCTGATCTGATCCAGCAGAGCTCTTAGGATTTAAACTTTTAAAATTTTTGGCTGCCTTTATTGGTGGCCAGACATACATTTTAATGTTTTCTATATATTTTGTACTGACAGTAGCTATAGTTAGCTACACCAAACCTTGAGGCGGAATGTGGAAATGTAAGTAAATAAATAAAAGTACCACATAAACTGGTTTTTCAGGGTGGGGGTGGTTTAGTCTCCTTTTGTTTGTGGGTTTCTATCCTGCTCCCTAAGCCCATTTCATTAACTGTGCAACCTTGATTTATCAACCTTCTGAACAAACAGAACTCTGGATGACCTCCTTCCATAGTGGGATGCTGGGAAAAGCCTCGGAGTGCTTTCAAGGGCTATGAAGAATGCACATCCCCATCGTACACGGAGTAATCCCAGTGGAAACAACTTCATTGCTTTGCATCCATTTGTGACATATAGAAAGAGAACCTTAAATCAGCACATACATGCAGAAACATATATTAGTTCTTGACAATTTAATAGAGGTAGCCATTTGGAGAAGAACAGGAGGTAAATAATGGCTCCATTAGAGAGCACAGCTATCTTTAGCATTACTCCTATTATTTCAGCTCTTCTTTTATAAAAGAAAATATATGCCATGGTTATTTTCAAGCTTGCCTGACATTCATATTAAATGCACATCTTGTAATGATCATTTCTGAGACTGAACCTGCAAGATTGCATTTTTTATATATATAAAAAAATGACACGATGTGAATTTGTACCAGTTATTTTTTTTCCCAGGTGCCAAAATGTAACTACAGAGAAAGACGAATGTGAGATGTTACTTTCCTTCAGTTTCCCTGAACCAATTTCAAACACTGTTAGTATGACAGCTACATCTTTACCTTGATTGGTTCAGGAGGTTGAGAAACAGAAACACCTTCTCTTCCTGTGCCATGTGTGCAAAAGCTAAGAGACAACACCTAGGAAGTCTTTACTGAATGCTCCTTAAGTTGTTTTATACTGCTACTGCATTTTAGTACTTTTTAAGATACGTAACCAAGAGCAGCCTTGGTGCTCTCCAGATGTGTCTGGACTATAGAGCCCATCACCTGTGACCATTAGCCAAACCGTCTGGGGCTGATGGGAATTGTAGTCCAAAGTATTGGGAGGGAAACAGGCCAGTAAAGACTGTTGAATATGTAGATTACTGGTACTTATTACAATATATTGTTGTAAGCCAGCTAGGTTGGATATCCATCTGTCACGAATGCTTTAGTTGAGATTCCTGCATTGCAGGGGATTGGACTAGATGACCCTTGGGGTCCCTTTCAACTCTACGATTCTACTATTCTATGGTTTGTAGATGAGAAAGTATCAAATGCTGACTAGTAAATGAATAATATCCCCCTTATTCTGATTTTCAGTACTTAATATCAGTGCAGCAGCTGCTCAGATTTTTGGGGAGTAAAGCAGGAATAAATATTTCTAGGTGAACCATTTTTATCATGTCAAAAGTTGTGCTTAGAACACAGGAAGAAGCCTTATATTTTCTTATCACAAATTACAGCAGCTCTTTGCCCAGGATGACTCTCATATGATTACTGATTTTGTCTCTTCCTTCCTTCTTGTTGGTCTCTTTCCACAGAATTGGAATAGTTTGTTCCAGACTCAGAACAGCAATGGCTGTCTGAACGGCTAAGTGGATCTGTTTATGTTTGATACTGAATCTTGGCATTTCCATGCTGAAAAGCACTTGCAAGCCACATAGACTCAACACCATGCTCCGTGGGTATTTCCTACCCAGATATTTCGACGTGACAGAAGATCGTAAAGCACTCCATATCGGGAGGATCTACATACATAATGGGTGAATAATAATAAAAAGAATTGAGCAGAAAGCACTGTTTTTAAAGGGGTGGCTCATACATTAGCTTCTCTGAATCCAACACTTGTAGTTAAAGGTGGGGCATTGAACCTCTTTCATGAAGAACACTCTGTGTGCCAAAAGCAACAAAAGCCCTCTGCCTCAGATCACTGTTGGTGTATTTAAACAGAGTAACTATTGCGCAACAAAAAGCGTTATGAGGAGACTGCAAAGTATAATCAGGAGTGGATTTAATTAAAGAAAAATAACAGAAGTTACACTAATCATAAGAACATTACAGAAACACGATCCACCCAGTGACCCACCACCCGGGGTACTGAGCGAGGCACGCAGACCTCCTCATATACGGTATGTGATTGCTGACACGCCTTAAATCAATACAAACTTAACATCAGCTGCTGTACTGCCCCACAGCTGCAAAACTAGGTCAGTACATGTCCTTCTTTCTTTTAAAGAGATACACATTTCTGTGGAACAGTAATGAACCTCAGACTGTAAATCACTCAACAATCGCATGGTTGTGGCAGTGGCTAGTGCTTGTATTTTGTCAGTGGAAGATATAGCGGCACCTAGTGACACAATATAAAAACTACACACATTAGAACAGGGGTCAGCAAACTTTTTCAGCAGGGGGCCGGTCCCTCAGACCTTGTGGGGGGCCGGACTATATTTTGGAGAAAAATATGAATGAATTCCTATGCCCCACAAATAACCCAGAGATGCACTTTAAATAAAAGGACACATTCTACTCATGTAGTAACACCAGGCAGGCCCCACAAATAACCCAGAGATACATTTTAAATAAAAGGACACATTCTACTCATGTAAAAACATGCTGATTCCTGGACCATCCAAGGGCCGGATTGAGAAGGCAATTGGGCCGCATCCAGGCCCCGGGCCTTAGTTTGGGGACCCCCTGCATTAGAACAACAACCGAAAGCACATAAGAGCAATTAAAATCCATTATTAAGACTGATAACAAAATGGGACTGGCTACGGCAGTTTTGCAGCACTTTGATGCAATAACAAACCCGTCATTTTGGAGGCAGTAGCCACTGCAACAACTCAGAAACATGGCAAGTGACCTGATCTGAAAAACAAGAAGACTGTATGGTTATTCTGATTGCACCAATACACATTATTTTTTGCCCTAAATTTTGACAGATAGTTGTGCAACTTTGAAGTGCTCCAAGTTAATCACTGGAGGGTCTCAGAGTTTCCACTCTTCCTACAACACAGGATAATGAATTTTGCAAAAATTGCACATTTAGAGACAATAGATGGCAGACTTATCTCTTGATAATAGCTCCTGTCCTTAAACATGAACTAATGGCTCATAACAGCAGCGTACCGTGTAAATTATAGACTTCTATTTGCTCAGGGGTCTTTTATCGTTGTCTGTATCAAATACAGACATAGCCAAATGGAATAATATATTATCACTCCTCCATTTCAAAGATTTTATATTGAAGCTGTAGGTATCAATTTACAGTACTTACTTTTGGCTGGGTCCTGAGGTCCTTATTTTTATTTTTCTGTTCCAGTTTTCGCTCACTGTAATGGGACTCTACCTAAGTGAAAAGTGAAGCATGACCTCAGGATTTGGCCACATAGAAAATGATTCTTTCACAGATGTCCATGCCCGAAAATTGAATGACCTTAGGATGGGAGCATTCTGCACAAACATATTGTGGTCCTCCATGTCTTCCCCCTTTTTTTGAGCCTTCAATGTTCTGCTCCTGATTAAAGGCTTTCTGATGACGTTTCCAAAACACTGTGGAATTGTGGACCTGCTTCTAGTTCCACTCAGAATAAGAAGATCTGGCTTCAAAGTTCTGTGAGAACAGATCAATCCCTGAACATGTCATATCTAGATGTTCTGACACAGGCTGCTCTGACCACAATTTGCCATCTGCCTTATTGCAGGGAAGATTCGCAGGTAAACAATATGCGGAATGAGTCTGCCCCTGCGGCCTGCCGGAGGTAGAATCTGCCTCTCACGTTTTATTATGCTGCCGTTTTTATAACGACATACGCCGGGCTTTCATTTCCCCGGTCATACAAAATTCTTTAAATGAATTCCAATGTCTTAAACTCCTTGCAGAAGATACGGACCCTGAGATTACGCTAAAAGTGGCCAAATTCTGTGCAGCAGCCATAAAGCTCAGAGAACAAGCGGTGCTACCGCAATGAATAAGACCCCCAAATGGTAACCTTTAGGCTATATTTTAGTGTCCCAGTTCCAATTTATACATTTTAAATGCTGCTGTGCTATATACATATATATGTGCGTATTGTTCCTGCTGTGTAAATTTTAGTGTATTATCTTTGTGTTTTATGATTTTTATGATTCCTCTGATTTTGTAAGATGGTCTGTGACCATAAGAATAAATTCAATTCAATTCAACATCACTCCAGGAAGGTTGCTTCAGAAATAGTAGACTTAGGCTATATCTTAAGCCTGTTCAGCTCAGTTTGTGACCCAGTAACGTGGCATAGAACATTGTTTTAAAAGCTAACACAGAGAAGCAGTGGGAGCAGGGTTTAGATCTGCCGTGACTTTAAGCCCACTTAATTTACAGTGACTTGTTTTGTATCAGCTTCTTGTACATAAAATTGCTCCAACAGTCATTCTATTCTTTTTTTAAAAAAATCCAATCTGGGCTATCAGCCCTCAGATTTTAATTATTATTAGGATTATGCAATATAAATATAATGTTGAAATTGGGCATTCACCCGTTTCTAGCAGGAGTATGGAATTTCGCACACAATTGGGCACCTGAAGCAAGGATCGAATAAATTGTGCTTGGAAGCCATCTAGCTTAGGCAGGTCCCCATTCTGCCAGACATTTGCTGCGTACAGGATTTGGGGGACAGTTTTTGCATTGAATACTTTTAGAGCTGCCGGTACATACTTGCCGCCCTTTGTATGGAAGAATCGGAGTATGGCTAGTTTTGTAATCTCCGCCTTTTGAAGGGAGGTTTGCCAGTGGTACTTCCATGATCTTGTATGGTGGAATGTTAGTCCTAAATAGCTGAAATGTTTAATCTGTTCAAGTTCATGGCCATTCAGCGACCAGTTTAACCGGGAAAAGCTTCTTTCAAATACTAAGATTTTTGATTTTTCATAATTTATTGTTAAGCCATTTCCAAGACAATATTCAGAAAATTTCATCAACAGGTGTTTCAAACCCGGTCTGGTGCATGAAATTATGGCCGCGTCATCAGCATAAAGCAGCAAGGGGGTCCTTCTTATACCTATTTTTGGAAGGTGACCCAGCGGGGTGTCCCAGCTGTGTATCGCTTGGTAACGAATTGATGGGTCTATGGACCGTAATAAAGATTGTTGTTGTTATAAATATAATGTAAATATGGGTGCAATTAAAAGCATTACTTCTCATAATTAAGGATGAAGAAATGCAATCAGACAAAGCATTATTATTTCCAATGTTTCTGGGAAAAGGCAATGCAGCCTTCATTTTTGTGTCTGCTTAAATTCTGCCCTTGTTACTCTAAAATGTTAAAGATACACATCTTTTTTTTTAGAAAAGAGAGAAAGGGAGGTTTGTTTTTCTTACGTGTTCTATATTTTGTTCCCCCCAGTGGTATGAGGAGACTGCTGCAAAAATATTGCATACATTAAAAAGCAAATAAGGTGAACAAATGCCTACTTTAAAACGCCTATATCTGGAGTGGCCACAGATGACGTTTTAAGTGTTAAATGTTGCAGGTGTCTTAGCTACTGGAATAGCATGCCAAGGGGACAAGCCATCATTGTTATTTCTATGCAACACCCATTAATTTTAATGGAATTTGTGCTCCCATTAAGTTTCCTTTGGGGAAGGGCTGGAGCTCAGTGGTAGAGCATCTGCTTTGCATGCTGAAGATCCAAGGTTATATCTCTGGCATCTCCAGGTAAGGCTGCAGGAGCCCCTGGAAAGTTAATGGCAGCCAGTATAGACCAGAAGTAGTCAAAGTGGTGCCCTCCAGATAGTGTGGGACCACAGTTCCCAGTATCCTCAGCTCTTGGCCACACCGACTCGGGTTTATGAGAGTTGTAGTCCAACACCATCTGGAAGGCACCACATTGGTTACCACTCATGTAGACAACACTGAACTACATAACCCAATGGGCTAATTTAGAATAAAATTGTTTCCTGTGCCCCTCTTAGAAAGCCATTTTGCCAAGTAAAAAAAAACGGCATCATAGATTCCCCAAAGCAAATGCTTATACTAGGGGAAATAATTGCATTTGTGACCTGGCAGCAGCCATCACAACAGGCTGTAGCAAAAGGGGTAAGAGAAGGGATGCATTAATACCATGACCTCTGCTGAGAAGTCAGGCTCCTCTCCAGCTTCCTAGCATTGTGACCTGGTAGCAGCCATGACATTAGACAGTAGTAAACATGATGACTGTGCTCTGTCTCTGCAGTTGGAGTCAGCAATGCTTCTGAATACCACTTGCTGGAAACCACAGGAAGGGAGAGTGCTCTTCTGCTCAATTCCTGCTTGTGGGTTTCCCACAGCCAACTGGTTGGCCACTGTGAGAAAAGGATGAGGGATTAGATGGGCAATTGGCCTGATCCAGCAGAGCCTTCTTATGTTCTTATGCAATAATAGAGAAAGGCATTGTGAAATGATAGAGTTGAGAGGCCAGCAACTCTGGCTCCTCCTCTTCTCAAAGTTTTCCATGGTCGCTTGTAACCAAGATCTTGAAGAAAGCTCATTTCCTTCTTCCATTCAATCCATTTTCCTTTTGTGTCATGTCTTTTTAGATGCCTGTGGGGAGGGACTGTTGTGTCTATGTGTGTGATCTGTACGATGTTCTGGGAGCCTTTTTGGCACGAAGAACTTAAATAAATAAAGAGAGGAGAGGCAGACTCTTTTTGGGTGGGCTGGTAAGCCAGGCAACTCATCCATTCCATCGAACCTGCTATATCCCTCCATATACAATGCCCTGGACCTTCTCTGCATACCTTCCTGAGTGGCTTGTTGACATGGAATTACTAGGTGCTACACAGTCTAGCATGCTGCACTTTTATATGAGTTTCTGGAACAAATCACAAATTGGAGCAGAAACTTTAAAGTGCAACTGTTTGATTTCCCTCTCTAATCTTATACCAATAAACATATTGGCAAGGAACTCTTTTCGGTTTTTCATTTGAGAGTGGAAAGATTTCAGCAGGGTGTTCAAGGTTCAGGGGGATGCAAAGGTCCCCTCTGGGAGACATTCAAGGTTGCAAAGGAACATTTAGTGGAATTATTTTCTTGTTTATCCTTCACAAAAAGCTACAGAGATTTTATTGTCACAGAACCACCTCCTCCCACCTTCTTTTTGGAAGCAACTCTTTTGTGAAGTGAAGGGTTTTGTGCCTTTGGCAAACACGCCAAATACGCAGGACCATTTAAATATTTACAGAAGCTTCCCCCAGCCTGGTGCCTCCAGAAGTTGTTGGCCTACAAATCCCATCATGCTTAACCAATGGTCATGCGGGCTGATGGGAGTTGTAGTCCAAAACACCAGGAGGGTGTCAGGTTAGGGGGAAATGGTGGTTTACAGTGGTACCTCGGTTTATGAACACAATTGGTTCCTGAAATCTGTTCATAAACTGAAGCGTTCATAAACTGAAGCAAACTTTCCCATTGAAAGTAATGGAAAGTGGATTAATCTGTTCCAGACGCGTCCGCGAAGTACTTAAACTGAAGCGTTCATAAACTGAAACATGGGTGTAATTGGTTCCGGAATTCTGTTCATAAACTGAAGCGTTCATAAACTGAAGCAAACTTTCCCACTGAAAGTAATGGAAAGTGGATTAATCCGTTCCAGACGGGTCCGTGGAGTACTCAACCTGAAGCGTACTTAACCTGAAGCATGGGTGTAAGTGGTTCCGGAAGTCTGTTCATAAACTGAAGCGTTCATAAACTGAAGCGAACTTTCCCACTGAAAGTAAAGGAAAGTGAATTAATCCGTTCCAGATGGGTCCGCGGCGTTCGTAAACCGAAAATTCGTAAACCGAGGTGTTCATAAACCGAGGTTCCACTGTATAGCAATAATCAGCAGGGAAGGAGAATATGCAACCTTCCATAGGTTGTTGGACTCCAATTCCCATCAGCCCCAGCCACTGTAGTTAAAGGCCAGGGATGACGGGCAATGCACCCCAGAAACTTCTGCCTCATCTCAAGCATTTAGCTTGTTAATTTTCTTCAAGAACTGAAGGTATTTGGGGCTATGTGCTTGGTGACTGAGTCTGCGTTAAGGGATAGAGGGGTTTGCTTCATGGTCTGACCACCTTTTCGTCTGTATTGTATCAATGTTTTAACATTGTACTTCACACTGGATTTTTTTGCAAGTCACTTTTAGACCTGTTTTTGAGAAGTGACTTGTAAACAGAAGAGCGTCAGGCACCATCTTTTTACAGCTGTAGGTGGTTGGTTCCTCTTCTCCTTGACCTTTGATAGATGGACTACTATTACTCATGTCCTCCAATGTATATCTTGTTCTGTTGTGGCATGTGGTATTTCGGAGTTTGATTCTTTCTATTTGTTTTATGGTATGGTATTTCTGTACCTGCAATCTGCCTTGGGACCTTATGTTGAAAGGAGGGCAACAAATACGACGACTACTACTAATGGCTTGTATCCAACGTAGCACTATGTAGCCATCCTATCAGTGCAAGGATTTCCACTTGTGCAATGGGTCTCTCCCCCTAAATCTGTTCTGAGGGTTCCCCCAAACCCTCCAGAGCAGATTTAGGGAGGGCATGGGATGCACATTGGGGTGGGGAGGGGTGGGAGAAGTCCCATTGCACAGGCAGAAATCCTTTCATTGATGAGACAAAGGAGTTGGATACCACCACCACATAACAACAACAAGAACAACAACAATAATGATTAATAATTCTTCGCTATAGTGAGTTGGACACAGAAACAGGTGTTCCTTCAGGAATAATCATATATTATCTGAACATCGGTGATGGTATACCTGAAGAAGCGTCTCCACCTCCATCGTTCAGCCCAGACACTGAGTTCCAGTGCCGAGGGCCTTCTGGCAGTTCCCTCACTATGAGAAGTGAGGTTACAGGGAACCAGGCAGAGGGCCTTCTCGGTAATGGCACCCATCCTGTGGAACGCCCTCTCATCAGATGTCAAGGAAATAAACAACTACCTGACTTTTAGAAGACATCTGAAGGCAGCCCTGTTTAGGGAAGTTTTTAGTGTTTGAGGTTTCATCATCATCATCATCATCATCATCATCATCATCATCTTCTGTTGGGAGCTGCCCAGGGTGGCTGGGGAAACCCAGCCAGATGGGCGGGGTATAAATAATAAATTATATTATCATTATCATTATTATGGTAGGGATAGCTCATTTACTGTCAATATGGCATTCCTGCTGGTCCACAAAGTTCAACTTGCACAATTAACCTGTTTTCAGGAAGGCAGGGAGAGCAAATGGGTCGGGTGAGTCTTCCTTAAAGCAGCCGCTGTGCGTCCCTTCTTGAAGATTAACTGCCGTGCTGAAATGAATACATGGTGCATTGTGACACTCTGTGTGTGCATATTCTGGGTAGCTTCCAAGGACCTCCTAGAAAGAAGAGTTTTAATGTCGAGGGATTGCTGCTCTAATGAGAAATATTGGAAATATGTTTTACTTAACGGCCATGTGCTTTGACATCTCATCATTCCTATCTAACAGATGGCTTAGTGGAAATCTGGCATGGGTTGCTTTGAGTTCTATAAGCTGCGGCTAACTAAAAAAAATAAAATAAATTCTCTGGAAAAGCCATTTCAGAATGGGGCCCTTTTCTAATTAGTCCAGTGATCTGGAAATGAAAGGAGAGGGTTGGAGAGGGAATCCTGCCAAGCTGGGCATCTTGGGCCAGTGCCATCGCTGCACCGAGGCTGTTGGCCTCTTAAGACAGTGATATGGGGAGACCCCTTGCAAGACGTGCTTGAGACCCTCTGCTCATTACCACATTTTGTGGTTTGAAAAGTATGTGTGGGAAAGTATGTTATGAAGAACCTCCCAAGAATACAGCATGTCTAATGCAGATGTAGCATGAAGACCTTGTAATATGCAGTGGGGGTTATGGAAGGGCTGATAACATTGGTGGACTAGGGGTGTCAGCTACCACAGATTTCAAACTGGGGGCAGCTGGTCTCATTAAGCAGCGGAATCTCCTGAGTACTGACAACTGAGTCAACAGATTCAAGAATTCCTTTGTCCTGCTGGCAATAATGACATACTGTATATATATCTCCCCAAACTTTGTCAGCTCTTTTGTCTGAAGTGCTTGTCAGAAAGACTTGAGACTGAGCTGCTCTCCAGAGCTTTGCAAAATCTTCAAATCCCTCCTTGCTTGCTAGTCTTGACTGTCCAGCTTTTGCATTTTTTGCCTGGTTCTAGACGCCAATGGTTGCTGTTTTGAGAGCTATTTGTGCATGCCCAGAGCAGAGGGCGCCCTCTAGATGTGGCTGAACTACAGCTCCATCCCTGACCGTTGGTCATCTTTGCTGAGGCTGATGGGAGCTGAGTTAATGTATAAAGTGTTTATGCACGCAGAGAGAAAAAGCAAATAATGGGTTAATTTAGGTGCACTGGTTAATTTTAGTTACAGGTAGGTAGCCGTGTTGGCCTGAGTCAAAGCAAAATAAAAAAATATCTTCAGTAGCACCTTAAAGACCAACTAAGTTTTTATTTTGGTATGAGCTTTCGTGTGCATGCACACTTCTTCAGATACACTGGAAACAGAAGTGTCAGACCCTTATATATATACAGAGGGTGGGGGGGTGGGAATGGGTGATGGGCTGATGGGAGTGGTAAACCTGTGGATGGCTGTTAACGGCTGCTGATGACTGCAATTAGTCCTGGGGGGGGGGGGGGGAAGCAAGGGCTGAGGCGCTAAAGAAAGCTTGATCATGCATAATGAGATAAGAATCCGATGTCTCTATTCATCCCAGGTGGCTCCATGGTTATAAGCTTGGTAATGAGTTCCAATTCAGCAACTGAATTTGCTTGTCCTGCAGTTGAAATAATAATAATAATAATAATAATAATATATTTATACCCCACTCTGGGCGGCTTCCAACCAAATATTAAAAACAGTACAGTATCAAACATTAAAACTTCCCTAAACAGGGCTGCCTTCAGTTGTCTTCTAAAAGTAAAATAATTGCTTATTGTCTTGACATCTGCTGTGAGGGCATTCCACAGGGCGGGTGTCACTACCGAGAAGGCCCTCTGTCTGGTTCCCTCAGTGTCCGAGCTGAATGATGGAGGTGGAGACGCTCCTTCAGGTATACAGGACCGAGGCCTGTGAGTCAGCAAGCATGTGAGAGTGACTCAGCACAATCTAAAGTATAAATGCCCTTGTGTTTGAAGCAAGGTTGCTCTTCGCCCCTGCCCATAGCTAGAGCGTAATCTGTGTTGAAATGCTGCAAGGAGACTGTATATTACAACTGTATGTAACTGCTAAGGTGTAGAACTGCATTATAATGTCCATAAAGGAATTGACCCTACCCAAACCATAGCTGCCAAGTACCCCATTTTCCCCGGGAAACCCCCATTTTTACTTACCTTTTCCTGGTGGTCCCCCGTATCACTTCGTCTCCCGTTTTTCTCCGTTATTTTCTCCTGCCTGCAGCCATTTTTTTTCTTTCCGATTTGCCCTTCTATGGGCACAAAAAATGGCCACCGCCGGCTTCAAAAGTCGCATCTACACATGTCTGGAAGTGCATAGACGCGACTTCCGGTGTCGGCGGCGGTCATTTTTGGTGCTCATAGATGGGCGGAGTGACACCGGAAGTTGAGTTGACGCACTTCCTGACATGCGTACAAGCGACTTTCGAAGCCGGCGGCGGCCATTTTTGGTGCCCATAGAAGGGCAAAGCGACACCGGAAGTTACGTCGACGCAACTTCCGGTGTCACACGGCTGCCAGTCCCGGATTCTGCAGTCCGGGACTTGGAAGGTAAGACCCAAACTGCCTGGTGTTTTTCTATTCCATTGGCACATTCCACTGGCTTGAATGTTGAATGGGCACTCTACACATGCCCCAACAAGGTATAGTTCAACAACATCTGGCGAGCACCCCCATAGTGGTTGGTGCCCTTTAAGTTCAAAAGATGGAAGGAAGGGAAGCCAACAGCAGGTGGAGCCAGAGCCAATGACAAGCAGAGCCAACTAATTCTTGCTTTGCCACCATCCTCTTTCCTGTTGAGTTTTCTAAAGGCAACGCCAACAAGACCAAGGAGAAGGGAGCTGACAGTCATGGTCATTCCCTGGACTGGTTGCAAGTATTAAGGCAGGCAGGTGGGGGGCTGATTGAGGGCAGACAGAAGTTGGTGGGGAAGTGCCTTAGTTCCTCTAATGGACCAGCCCCCACTGGCTATCGCTGACTTAGAGGTATATTATGTGTCTTACTGAATCATAATGAACAACCCTTTCACCTAATCCTATCTGCTTTTTGCCCAGCATAGGATTGGCTCTAATCAGTACAAAAAGTGCCGTAACACCCAGGAGTGTAAGTGATTTTTCATGCAGGCCTATCTTTCATGCAGACCTTACACAGAGACAATTTCTATGTAGGGGAATGATGACGTATGTTGTTGACATTTGCAAACGTCATGAGGCATCTGTTTCCACACACTAACACATGTGTGCAAGCTGTAGTGGCTTTCATGCATAGTTTGCACAAGAAAGTCTCGAGTTAAGTCAACAGCACATCCAATAGAATTGAGAAAGGCTCCTGTTTGAAACTCTGTCTTATCTTGCCAGGAATGCTACTCCATAGCAAGGGTGTAGCAAGGGGAGGGGCATAGGGGGTGCTCCACCCTGGGCAGCATGATCCCGAGGGCACCATGGTGGCTGCCCCCTGCCCGTGCTGGGCGCCTTGCACCCAGAATGTGTGCCACGCCCCTGTGCCAGCAGAGGGGGACCAATCCGCATTCACATTAGCTATGTTCTGTGAACAGGAGGGTTGGAGACGCATCCATGCTAACCCTGAAGTTCTTCTTGACTGGTCTTCAGGTTTTGACCAGGAAGGGGAAACTCAGGTGGCTGATGTTGGAGTTCCAGGTGCTGTGGGACCAGACCCAGGTCCGGCAGCTGGTCCAAGTGGTGTAGCTCCTAGGGAAATGAAGCAATAAGTCAGAAGCGCACCGACTTCTCCCCAGACCAAGCCTGGGAAGTACAGCAAACGTGGTAGGTCACCCACATCTCCCAAACAGTACTCTTTGGTTTCCTGCAAATACCTAAGCACTCTCTTAATACCGTTCCAAACGATACGTTTCAAAGGAGACGACGGAACTCTGCATTTTACAGCCGAGAGCGCGCAGCTTCTGGGAGCGTGCCGGGCTGGAAGAAGCCCTGCTGAGCCATAAAACACTCAGTAGGGCAATAAAACATCAGAGCCCCTACGGGTGACGCACCACGCCCCCAGAACGTACGCCATGCCCCTATGGGTGGCGGTGTGCCACCCCCCTCCAGAACACGCACCACGCCCCTATGGGCGGTGCACAACACCCCCCGAACGCTCGCCAGCCCTGCCCCCGCCTGTTCTCTGCCCCCGGTGACGGAGAATGAAGCTACACCAGTGCTCCATAGAGCAAGGGCAGCCCTGCTATGAGTTACTACAGAATGGGCTTCTGAGATCTTTGGAATTTTCTAGAGGAACTTCCCCACAAACCACTGTGAACTACTGGCTGTAAGGGATGAGGCAACCTCTCAGTCTAGTGCTGGCAATACTGGGCTAAGACCAGAGGCATAAGGCAAATGGCCTAATTCCCTGTGTTATTGCCACACATCACCTGACCTCTGTTTCTCCACAATAACACATGTTTAGAAGCCGCATTGCTTTCCATGCAAAATAGAAATAATTCTCTCAAACGCTGGTGCATTATAGCATATTTACTGTTTTCTTGGTGGCTGCTCCCAGACTTTGGAAGTCTGGAGAAATTAGACTGGCTCCCTCCTGGCAGAGGGCCTTCTCGGTAGTGGCACCCGCCCTGTGGAACACCCTCCCACCAGATGTCAAAAAGAAAAACAACTACCAGCCTTTTAGAGGACATCTGAAGGCAGCCCTGTTTAGGAAAGCTTTTAATCTTTAAGAAATTAGTGTATTTTAATATTTATGTTGGAAGCCGCCCAGAGTGGCTGGGGAAACCCAGCCAGATGGGCGGGGTATAAATAATTAGTTGTTGTTGTTGTTGTTGTTGTTGTTGTTGTTGTTGTTGTTGTTGTTGTTGTTGTTGTTGTCCTTCTGCTGGTGAAGCCTTTCCTGTTCCAGCTCTGGGGAACTGACTGCTTTTAATGAAAGGGCTGGTTTTTATTGTAATTATCTGTATGACTTCAATAGACTTTTTAAATGTATAGATAGTTTTAATTCTATCATTGCTTAATTGGGTTTTTAAAAAAAGATTGTTGTTTTTACCTGTTCTTATCTTTATCTGTCCGGCACCTTGAGTCCCTAAAGGTAAAGGTAAAGGGCCCCCTGACCATTAGATCCAATCATGACCAACTCTGAGGTTACGGCACTCATCTCGTTTTATTGGCCGAGGGAGCTGGCGTACAGCTTCCAGGTCATGTGGCCAGCATGACAAAGCCACTTCTGGCGAACCAGAGCAGCGCATGGAAACACTGTTTACCTTCCCCCTAGCAGCGGTACCTATTTATCTACTTGCACTTTGATGTGCTTTTGAACTGCTAGGTTGTCAGGAGCTGGGACCGAACAACAGGAGCTCACCCCGTCGCACGGATTTGAACCACCGACCTTCTGATCAGCAAGCCCTAGGCTCTATACATCATCATCATCATCATCAATGATGTGCTTTTCTTCTATAAAAAAAGGTGCTGGTACTGCATACCCATGAGTACCCCCAGAAAAAACCACTAACAACAACAACAACAACAACAACAACAACAACAACAACAACAACGCTCAATGCAATGCTCTTCCTCAGTAAACAGCATTTCTCCAAAAACAATGAGGACTAGATATTTGTTCTCTCTCTCTCTCTTTAAAAGAAAGCTGTGATTTTCAGGATTCTCAATTGCACGTTATCTTTAGTTCTAGGCAGCTGCATTCTCTTGTGTGCAGCCTGCTACACCCCCTACATCTAGGCATCTGCTAGCATGTGCTCTGCAGAGGTGTCCTTTCTCACCAGCTTGAACTCATTAATCAAATCAGATATCAAGATAAACAATCGATGTATTATGGTGGCTGTGTTATGAAAATAGAATTACCTCACAAAGACTTTGGGTTTCTCCTCACACATTTTTACAGCTCGTTCTTCATGTTTTCATAGAAGCTTCCTGTTTTCCACATCTTATTCATCGTCACTTTCACACAATCTCCTTTTCATGGGTCGGCATTCCTCGGGACCACCCCCCCCACACAAATTCACATTAATCAAGCCCAGCGCATGACATGCATTGTGCTGGCAAGGCCGCCATCAGACCTGTTTGAAGGATAATGGAGCCTGAAATGTATGAGACTCTAAACAGATCTCTGGCAAGCCAGTATCTCCTTGGGAGCACTGGAAACCAATCAATGGAAACTCTGTCTTAGCTCAGTGGTGCTTGTGGATGTTCTCAGTTTGTCCAAAAGGATTTAGTTAGGACTTGATAATCTCTTTGGAAAGGCAAGCAAACCCCATCTCTCCATATTCCGTTGAATGTTATAATGCAATGACTCCTTTACTAAAGGCAAATTGCTTCCCCCTCGAAAGTTCAATCATCTTCAGTCTTTTTTCTCTCCATAAGGTTCTTTGGTAAGATGCTCTCACCCCATCATCCAAGTTGCATTGTTCTCCTTTTTGAAAGAACCAGGTGACTTTAAGATCCCTGCATCAGGCCAAAGCACCTTCTTACAGTATTAATAATCAATTCATTTCATTTTAAATATATAGTGAGGGTGATATGCTTCTCCTGCTTTGCTGGACTATGTATACACAAAGGTGTGGAGGGCACCAGCAGTGTCAATGTTCTTATGTGCCAATCATTTTCTGTTTGGATAGTTGTTACAATGAAGTATGTGATTATGCAACCAGACCCACCAAACCTGAAGGAGTGTCTCCACCCCTGGCATTCAGCCTAGACACTGAGTTCCAGCTTCAAGGGCCTTCTGGCAGTTCCCTCACTACAAGAAGTGAAGTTACAGGGAACCAGGCAGAGGGCCTTCTCGGTAGTGGCGCCCGCCCTGTGGAACACCCTCTCATCAGATGTCAAGGAAATAAGTAACTAAACAACCTTTAGAAGATATTTGAAGGCTGCCCAATATAGGGAAGTTTTTAATGTTTTATTATGTTTTTGTTTATGCTGGAAGCTTCCAAGAGTGGCTAGGGAAACCCAGTCAGATGGGTGGGTTACAAATAAACTCATCACCATTATCACCATTATCACTATCGTTATTGTTAACACGCACCAATCACCAGCTAATATGGGAGCCCTCGGGCAGAAGTGTAGTGTGGAGATAGATGCTTCAAATGCATTACACAAACAAAGCAAACCAACATGTCTAGAATCTTTCCAGAATGGTCTACTCCAGAATGTCAGTTTCACGAAGACTTCCATACCCTGCTGGCTGAAATGACCTTATTTCAGCCAAGTGGCATCACCCACCCTTAGGGGAGATGTGATATTCTGATAGCAGCCTCTCTCTTTGCTTGGTGAACAAGGACTTGTCCCAAACCAAATCCATGCTAGCCTTGAGTGATTCCACAGTAACAAAATACGAAAGAATGTGTGTGTACCAAAAAAGAAGAAAGCAGACCTTTTCTTAATGCGAGGCTGGGAGAACTATACAATCATGAAAGTCTATCAGAATTAAAAACATAATGCATTGTGACTCTTCAGGGAAATATATAACAGACTTCTTTCCTGATATTCAGCCAGCAATCTAGGCAGATATTCTAAAAGAATACAGATACATGCAGGGAATGGGCTAGAGGAGATGGAGTAAATCTGGGGAATGAATCTTGCAAGGGTCTGCATGCTGGTTGTCCAACATAAATATATATAAGTAGACTGGAGACCTTCAGCCAAATATTGTATGCCTTATTCTTAACCATTTTGTGAAATCCAGGCACTTGTACCCATTCCCAACAACCGCATGTGGCTCTAGGCATGATGCACCATTTATCTCTTTGGCCTCTTGAACTTCATGTCTTCCCACTCCCTTTGCCTGCGTCACACAACTCTCTTTGTATGAGATTTTAAACCCAGCTGCCATATGAACCATGCTGGCCATTCCCTGCAGCTACGTTATTTGTCTTTCTCTCTCTGTCTCCTCTCACACCGATCTCCATGGGCCAACTTTGACTGGTGCTGATGATCTGCTCATTGTTGGTGATCGCAAAGCCCTGCGGGAACCACACTTTTACCTGAGCCACACCTGATGTCATACACGATGCCTGGTATAGGACAGGTTTGGCCCAAATCACCTGTTGGGTCAAATGAGGAGGCTTGATGGGTTTCATTAGACCCACAGGCTGGAGGTCCCCCACCCCCACTACTAGCTTGCAAGGCAGCCTGTTCTTTAGTTCTAACTGTATGTTTTTTTGCACCTGGCTCTGGTTCAATAGACCTTGGGCTTCTAGTGAAAGTAGATCCAATAAACCCGTAATCTCCCTACCCTTGCTATAAATCACCTGTTCCCATTATTACACCATGGTGGTTCTCAATACCTTCCATCCAGTCTCTCTGATGATGAATGCTTGCGATTTGATGGACTGCTTCCTGGCCCTCGCTCCCTTCCCTTGAGGAATGCAGGTGTTTCCACATGGGAAAGGCAGAGAGGGATGGGCCAGGTGTGTCTGATGTGCAGTTGAGTAGTGGCAGAAGGACTTAAGAAGAACACTGCTGGATCAGACTAAAGACCCAGATACTTAACTACATTATTCTGTTCCCACTGCAGCCCACCAGATGAGTCAGATAGCCCTGTTGCTCTCCACCGCAGGCGCCAGCTTCTCTGGAAGATTGAGGGGGCCCAATGTGACATTGCACAATGTTGTGAGGGGCCAAACATCCTCGAGAAATAAATTTGGGCCCCTGAAAATGCCTCAGCTCCTAGGAGTCGGCGCCTATGTTCTCCACCCCCTGCTATTCAGAGGTACACTGCATTTTTGATACTGGAGGTAATATATAGTGAATAGTGATATGCATCCTCTGTATCTTCCATGAATTTGGAATCCTTTGTATCTTCCATGAATTTGGAATCCTTTGTATCTTCCATGAATTTCTCTGCCTTTTGAAGCCATTCAAGTGGGTGGATATCACTACACTTTGTAGTTTTCCCACACTACATTTCCTCACACTTTAACTATGCACTGTGTGAAGAAATACTTTGCCCTGAATATCCCACTCTCGGCCTTCATTGGTTGACCCTGGGGGTCAGAATGAAAAAGACAGCAAAAATCTCCCTCTTCACTTTTCACACACCACACACACTTATATTCATTGTTGTAGCCTTACCTCACTGGGGAGTTGCTCTGGCTCCTTGATTATTTAGGTTTGCCTTTTCTACAACCCTTCCACCTCCAAAATACGATTTTTAAGGAGAAGTAGGGAAGCTTACACAGAAGCCATAATGTCAACTGAGCTCATTCTTCGATATGGCTCATAACTGCCAGCCTCAATCCAAAGCAGGGAGCGTGTCCATCATTCACATTCTTTCCTTTGGAAACCTCTTAATTAATCACATAACAAAGCATCTCATTCCCTACGATGTGTATGCACAGACCTCTTTGGAGTAAAATATGATTGGTTAGGGAGAGAAACAATCCCATAAACCTTTTCCTATTACTTACCATAAAACAATTCATTTTAATAATGCCAGCTTCCACTGTATGCTCAGTGACCAGGTCTCAGTCACTCTCTCTGTCTCTCACTGTCTCTTCAGTGAGCTACCCTACCTGCAAGTTAATCAAACTATGCCTGTTTTCAGCCATAATTTCTAAGGGAAATACAGATCATATATTTTAATCACTATGCTTAAAAAAATAAAAGTTTGATCTCTTTTGTTCTTTGAGACCTGGGCTGACCTGTTCAAGGAAATAGGAATGTTTCTATTTCTACTTTGAAGCTGAAAGTCCTGGGGTTTTTGATCTGCTATTGATGCCACATTCCTGAAGTGCAGTATTAATCACCGTGGGCACAATTTTCATAAAAGTAAAGCTGATTATCTCTATTGATTTGCTGCCACCCTTGCATACTCTTAAATCCTGCACCACCACTTTTTCTTTTCCATAGAAACAACTGAATAATAATAATAGTAATAATAGTAATAGTAATAATTTCATTATGTATACCCTGCCCACCTGGCTGAGTTTCCCCAGCCACCCAGCATATATATTAGTTGAACAACCTTTGGCAAAGAGCACACCTGACTTGCCCAGTGCAGCAATTAATAATTTAATTATTTGTGACATTTTTATATCCCACCTTTCCTCCAAGGAGCTCAAGGTGGCATGTATTACTCTCCCCCTTCTCCATATTGTCCTCACAACAACCCTGTGAGGTAGATTAGGAGTTTATGACTGGCCGATGGTCCCCCAGTGGGCTTTACAGCCACATGGGAATTTGAACCCTGGTCTCCCCTGGCCTCTTACATAAACCACTACAGCATGATAGCTCTCCCACCTTCCCCCAAGGTCCCAGAGATGCAACACCCCTTTATGTAGGTGAGCATTTATCACATACACCACTGACAATACCCACCTGCCCTACTCAGGGGCATCATATATGACATCAGTTGTGGGTGAAGTACAGCTGTGGCTAGATAGAAACAAGCAGAAGGTTAGGTACGAGGGGGAGCAGAGAGCTGGATTTCATCTTGTCCCCCCCCCCAATACAGGATGACCAGACAGTCTGAGCAGTGAGCAGACTGCAACAGGGGGAAATGTCCTTGAAGTGCCAACTGATATTTTGTGTATGTTTTTCTTGAAGCTTGTTGAGACAAAATATAAGACAAATGTAAGTGGCTTTTTGGAAGGCCCTGAGGACCTATCATGTTCAATTGGCCTTCCAGGCGTGATGTTTATTAGCTGGGATGATGGTCTGGTTGAATTACACCCCCCCCCACACACACTCTCTTAGAACACACACACACACACACACACACACACACACACACACACACTGTTGCTGACTTGTCCTTTTAAGTTCTAAACCTTTGTATTATTGTTCTTTTCATCTTTTGTCATTTTAGATTGCTAGCCTACTTTGGATGGGCATTTGCCCAGAAAAGCAACTTTGAAGCACTGTAAATAAAACAAATAAATGAAAATAAGTGAATGCCTCTCAGCTAAACAGTATTATCCTACACTGGCAAGGGATATACAAAAATGTTCGTCTGATATTCTAACATGGCTGTTATTCGAGTTTCTGTTATCATTTTGCACAGCCCTTGATATCCAGGGGATTTTCATTTGGCAAAAAAAATGCACAGAACTCCTCTCTGCCCTAAATTATGCACGACTTTCCTAAACTCAAAGGGAGACTCACATGTTTAATGCATTATAATGAAACCTGTGTCTTGGCAGCTTGCGGTAATACGTTTGCTTTCTGTCTGAAATTTGGCATGGTCCTGTCATTAATAACATCTTAATCGTTAGCAAATGAGTACAAAAGACTTGTGGAGCTCGAGCATCTTGTATGAGTTAAATTAGCTAATCAAAATAACAAGAATTCATTTTGGGCCAGGGCACACTTAGAGACAGCTCAGTAGTACCTAACTTCAAAGTGGGCCTCGTCTACTTAAATTCTTGCTAACATTTAGCAAGACTTGGCAAACCCTAGGATGTACAGCAGACTGTTGCATTCTGACCTTTTATTGGGTATCTTGCCGCTTACCCCACTCCACTTGGAGCAGTTTCCACTAGGAGCTCTCCAAGGTCCTGTAGATCTTGTCCAGCTTGATGTCTGGGACCTGCTACTTGTAGGCAGATGGCCTTCACTTCAGCTTTAGCCCTGCTCAGTCTTTAGACCAGGGATGGGGAACCAGTGGGACAGATGTTGTTAGACTACAATCTCTGACAATTGGCCATGCTGGCTGGGGCTGGTGGGATTTGGAGCCCAAGAACATCTGGGGGACCAAAGGTACCTCAACCCTACTTGAGACAGTGCCTCATGAGTTCTTAGTCCAGATGGTATAGAACAGTAGTTCCAGTTAAGAGGCATCTACTCTTTTTATCATTTAGGTATTTGGTCAGTTATATAATGCTATTTGATATTTATTACTACTGCTGTTTTTAGTTTATGATTTTTCCCCATGCAGTTTTACAAATTAATGTGTTGATTTGTAAGGTGCTTTGGGTATATTATAGATAGGAAATGCATAAATCTTTCAGATAGGCATTTCTTTGATTGATTGAGCTACACTCTGCTGTTTTGAACACTATGTTGTTTAACTGGATTGTTAAATTTGGTGTATTTTAATTATGAATATATAAAAAGTTAGTGTTTGTGTAATTGGTTTTTATACTTGTAAACCACTTAGGTTGGATATACAATCATACCTCATGTTACGTCCTCTGCAGGTTACGTCTTATCAGGTTACGGACGTGCCAAACCTGGAAGTCCCGGAACGTGTTACTTCCGGGTTTGGCACGCGCGCATGCACAGAAGCTCTAAATCGTGCTTTGTGCATGTGAAGAAGCGCTAAATTGCGCTTTGCACATGCACAGAAGCACCAAATTGCATCATGTGTGTGTGCAGATGCGACGCTTCAGGATGTGGCCTTTTCATGTTGCGAACGGGCCTCTGGAATGGATCCCGTTCGCAACCAGAGGTACCACTGTACTATATAATACATACCTGCCAAGTCTCCCATTTTTCGCGGGAAACCCCCGTTTTTAAAGCCGTTTCCTGCTGTTGTCCCGAATGGCGAAATATCCCGTAATTCTCCTGGATTTTCAAAAACCTGGTATAAATAATAATAAAAACTTCGTGGTGTTTCATTAGGGGCCAGATCACTACGCATGGGCATTGGCTACCCCTGTTGGATTTCTGCCTGCCGTGCAAAAAGATGCCGAGTGGGGAAGGGGAGTGGCTCCTTCAGGCGGTCCAGACTAAGGAAAAGGGGAAAGTCTGCCTCGCTGGGGTTGCGTTTCTGTGTGTGCAAGGGCAGGAGCTGCTCAGCCTGCCAGCTGCCTGCCCGCTTGCCTGCCTTCCAGCTGTCTCCTCTGGGCGTGCTCAGCTGGTTGCCGGATGGGAGGGAGAGAAGGAGGCTGAGCGGAGCTCCGGAGAGCAGTTCTCATCTGGCAGGGCGATGGCCGCAGCCCTGATCCTGGCACTCCTGCTTCTGTTGCGGCTCTACTTTCAGAAACACCAGCATGCGGAGAAATATCGCCTTCCTGGGCACCTCCAGACTGGTGGGTATTTATTTTATTTTAATGTGGGTGTTTCCTGCAATAATTATGGCACAACAGCAGGGCATCATTGGTAGGTTTATTCTGATTTAGCTTGTGCCGAGATGCGTCCCCAATGCCATCGTGCTATTGCTGTCTGGAAGGGCCATAAATCAGAGGAATAAATGTGAGGCAAAAAGTTACAAGACTCCAGCAGGGAGCTATGAGTTATGCCCCGCTGGGAAAGGAAGCTGGGTGACAGCTCCCAAATTTTGCAGACACGAACGGCGGAGAAGGGACCATAGCTCAGTGGTCAGAGCATTTGCCTTGCATCCAGAAGGTCCCAAGTTCAATTCCTGGCATCTCCGGGTAGGGCTGAGAGAGAGCCCTGCCTGAAATCTTGGGGAGTTGCTGCCAGTCAGTGTAAGGAATACTGAGCCAGATGGACCCAATGGTCTAACTCAGTTTGAAGCAACTGCCCATGTTCCTATTTAATTGTGCCATTTATCCAGAGACATGAGGACTGGAATCTTTTATTTTTATTTTTAGGTGAAGATTGGTAGCCCAGTGCTAGAGCATCTGCCTTGCTTGCAGAAAGTCCCAAATTCAATCCCTGGCATCTCCAGGTAGGGCTGGAAGAGACCCCCCAGTCTAAAATCCCAGAGAGCCTCTGCCAGTCAGTGTAGACAATACTGAGCTAGATGGATCAATCAGACTCGGTCTCCTTTGTTCCTAGAATTCAAAGGGATGTGTGTCTGTTTTTAATTACCTGCCCTTCTCCCTAATGTCCCAGGGCAACAGGTATATATACCTGTTTAAAGCAATTTACAATTACAGAAATAAGCAGGGCTCTAAAAATATACCCCTCAAGTATCAAAAGACAGGGTAAAAAGGCGCGTCTTCAGCATTCTCCAGAAGCTGTACCATGAAGGTACCTGGCCTGGCACATCTCTCCTGTGGGAGTGAGTTCCATAGTTTCTCAACTGTGTGAAGAAGTCCTTCTTTTTATCTGTTCCGAAACTTCCAACTTGGATGCCCATGAGTTCTAGTGTTATGAGAGGGAGGAAATTTTTTCTCTGTACACTTTCTCCGTGCCCATATATCATTTTATAAACCTGTTTTGTGCCATCTCTTACTCATCTATTAACTAGACTAAGAAGTCCCAAACCATACAACCTTTCACCATAGGGGAGTCACGCCACCCTCCTTGATCTACAACAGGCATCCCCAAACTTTGGCCCTCCAGATGTTTCGGACTACAGTTCCCATCATCCCTGACCACTGGTCATAGCTGTCAACCCTCCCGTTTTTGGCGGGAAACCCCTAAATTTAAATCCGTTTCCCGCTGCAACCCTGGATTGTAAAATACCCCATAAATGTCCCGGCTCTCGGCTGGCTGCTCGCTCACTTGCCGAGTGCTGCTGGAAATCACCTCTGTGCATGCCCGGGCATGCACAGAAGCGATTTCTGGTGACCAGACTTGTGGACATGGGCAGCCCAGCACCGGAAGTCGCTTCTGCGCATGTCTGGACATGCGCAGGACCAATTTCCGGTGCCGCTCTGCCCATGTCTGGGCACCAGAAATCGGGCAGAGCCGGCACCGGAAGTCGCTTCTGCACATGTCTGGACATGCGCAGAAGCAACTTCCACTGCTGCGCCGCTGCTGATCCCTTATTTTCCAATCCAGAAGTTGACAGCAATGATATAATACCATATAAATTAAACAACAAATAATTAGTAGAATATGTGTCTGAGTAACAATAGTTACTGAGTAACCTTTGGCCTTGTTTTTTCTACCACAATGCCATTCCCAGCTTAATGTGAGAATCTGTAGGATGTGGGTGATTATTTTAGAATTGTATTTTTGTGTTCCAGATTATCCCATAAACCATAACAACCACTTGTGTGGCAACACTAGTTTATTTGGTAGTATACACAAAGACCTTTTAGATAGATCAGAATAAAGTTATGGAAAGGGAAAAAAATCAGAACAGGTCATTGCAAATGGAAGAAATGCATATATGTGGAAGCAATAAAGCAGATTAAAAAAAATTTCAAAAGCATGTAACCATAAAAAGACATCACACTGGACATCATATAAACTCAAAGCTTGCAAAGTTTATATATAAAATTTCCTAGAACTTTTCTAGAACTGTACACCATGCATTCAAATAATATGTTTGGTTAATCAGATTTAAATTCTGAAGAACATGAGCTGTTCCCTCAAGATGTTATTTCAATATGTTCTCCCACAATGCTGTTTACATATTACAAAAGAACATGAGATATTTGACTACAGAACACAAAAAAATTATAATGCAACTTTGTAAATAAAATGAAAACTCTCTCAAGGCTTGATTTTTCAGTGATGGAAAACTCTCTATTAAAGAGAAGGAGAGGTGGATTAAAGCCTTTAATAAAGATATGCTATGAGAAGGCCAAGTCTACCAAATGAACAACACAATATGTTGCTAGGAAAAGAATATTTGTTATTGCATTTCTATACTATACCCAGTTCCAGTTGTGAGAGATCAATATCTTTGGAACAAAGTGTCCCAACTATATCATATAACACAATTTCTCTCCAAAATAGGAAACAGAGGACCAGTTCAGCATTCAGCAGCCTATTACAAAAATTTCATTTGCCTTGTATGTGGACAAATATACATATATCTTTACACTACAATATACACTTGGAAGCTAGGTCTGTACATCTGCTTCATCCAAATCCTGAGGCAGGCATATTCAGAATGAAGCAGAGACCTCCTGAGGCAAGACAAGGCCCCTTACAGGTGATCCAAGTGGAAGTGGGCCCCATAAGTTCTTTGGAGATATGTAGAGTTTCAAAAACTGCGTTCTAAGGCTGTGTACACATTGGCAGCTTAAAACACATGGAAGGTGGTTGAAGGAAAGTGAATCAAATGGGCGTATCTCTCGAGAAGCTACAGGATTGTGGTTAATTTCACATGCACTCAGCTTCAAACACCAGTGTTGGGGGCAAAGCAAGCAGTAACACGTTATCATATAAAGAAAACACCAGGAGGAGGAGAATGGGAAGGGAGATGGAGTTTGCTGACTTAAGAGCTGCAGCTTCCAATCCAGGGCTAGACTCTCACCCAACACACCTCAATTGAACTAAGAGGAAGGCACATTTGGTAAAACCCTCACCACGATCAACTCCCACCTGGAAACCTATGTCCCCATGGTGGAAGGATGTATGGATCCAGAATCGGCCTCCATAGTCACGTACGGACACACCGTTAAGACCATATTCATGAAAGGCAATCTTACTCAGCTACGAGTGATCGCCAAAGAAGAAGACGACAATGGTTGGGGTGGGGTTGTTGATTCTATGAAAGCTTTCCCCATTTTTGCACTCTTTGGCTAGTTCTCTGAACATTACAAAGGGTTTGTTACTGGCATTTTGAATCAGCTTGTGTGTTATATTTCTTCTCATCCCAGCCTTTCTACCTGTTTGTTTTTCTTCAGTTCTTTTTTCATCCTTCTCAATCTATCCCAGCCCCTTCTTCATTATAAAAACAGTAGTTAATATCTACTGTTTTATTTACTATAAGTCAGCAGTTCTTATCTACTATACAATGACAATTCATTTATGAATCTGCCTCAGCTCAGTAACTAACAGGAATGCAAAAAGTTGTACTTTTAGGATATTAACTTTAAGTTACCTGCAAAAAGATGAGGGTGCAGAACAGGTTAAGGCAGTTTATCTTCAAGTATGGAAACTAAGCATAGTCTACCTTTACCTAATTTGTGTGCATGCTGTTCTTAACATTGCCCATCATTTAAGTGCTTAATAAATACAGACTACTAATGTGTCAAATCCCCCATCCCTTTTCAAACTGCACATTGTTGACTTTCTAACTGCACAGTCCCGTTCCCCCCAACTCTACATTTTTGGCCAACTGCCCACTAAAAAGAAGAAAGCAACCTCGTGACATATGCTAACCAATATAAACAACCCTAGTGACATGACATGCTCCTGGAGAATTGAGGGCACGGTGTTTCTTATTTCTCTGTCACGACAGGGGAAGCTTTCAGCCAAACAACAAAAAACAACAACCTGAGCTCTGAAGAAATATACCAGAGAGCGGAAACCAGTTCAGCTTTCACCGCTCCTGGTATAAACAGGGCAGCTGCAGTGAAGGAAAAGAGCTGGATCCCCTTACACCTAAGGCTTAATATGATAGCCTTTCACCTATGACATTAAAACAAACCAAGGTGTGTGTGTGTGTGTGTGTGTGTGTGTGTAATCCCCCCCCTATTATTTTCCTATTCAAAACAGGGTGCAGCAATAGCAGGAAAAATGAAATAGACAGAGTGAATTGTGTGTGATCATAATTTAAGAAATCCCAACACATGTTGACATTAAATACTAATGGTATTCTAAAGTTGTATTGCATTAGCAACATTGGAACATGAATCATATTTTAGGGGGTTATTGTTACGATTTAGGCTTGTGTATCTGTCTATCTACTTACCTGTCTGTATTGCAGCTTCCTCCCCTGAAGACACTTGGAATGAATGAATGAAAATTTAATATTTGTTCATTGGTTTATTCGATGTACAGTGGAACCTCGGTTTATGAACACCTCGGTCTATGAATTTTCGGTTTACGAACGCCGCGGACCCATCTGGAACGGATTAATTCACTTTCCATTACTTTCCATGGGAAAGTTCGCTTCAGTTTATGAACGCTTCAGTTGATGAACAGACTTCCGGAACCAATTACACCCATGCTTCGGGTTAAGTACACTTCAGGTTGAGTACTCCCCGGACCAGTCTGGAACGGATTAATCCACTTTCCATTACTTTCAATGGGAAAGTTCGCTTCAGTTTATGAACAGACTTCCGGAACCAATTGTGTTCATAAACTGAGGTACCACTGTAATTGCTAATGGTCACAATCTAAACAGATGTTAATCCATGTCAGGTAGGGATACTCAAGCATCCTGCTGTTTGCTGCAAGAGGGGCTCATTCCTTTATGTGTGCCCCAAGAAAGAATGTGTAAAGCACTCATGGAACTCAAAACACCTGCTATCTCCAGCAATGGCTTGCCTGTCCTCCTGCCTGCTAGTATCCCCTTCCTCCGCTTCGGCTTTGACTTACATTTAATTCTGAGGCTGTGTCCTTTGGTTTCTGGGATTAATTTCCATGCCCCCCCCACCTCGAGAGTGTGGTCAAATTTAGGCTTAATCCTGTTGGTGCACTTGGTTACCTCTACTCACAAAAGGAATAAGTATACACTTGTTGTTGTTTAGTCGTTTAGTCGTGCCCGACTCTTCGTGACCCCATGGACCAGAGCATGCCAGGCACTCCTGTCTTGCACTGCCTCCCGCAGTTTGGTCAGACTCATGTTCGTAGCTTCGAGAACACTGTTCAACCATCTTGTCCTCTGTCATCCCCTTCTCCTAGTGCCCTCAATCTTTCCCAACATCAGGGTCTTTTCCAGGGAGTCTTTTCTTCTCATGAGGTGGCCAAAGTTTTGGAGCCTCAGCTTCACGATCTGTCCTTCCAGTGAGCACTCGGGGCTGATTTCCTTCAGAATGGATAGGTTTGATCTTCTCACAGTCCATGGGACTCTCAAGAGTCTCCTCCAGCACCATAATTCGAAAGCATCAATTCTTCGGTGATCAGCCTTCTTTATGGTCCAGCTCTCACTTCCATACATCACTACTGGGCACATAGCCCATGAAAATACTGAAGAAATGCATTCCATGCAACCACACAAACATGGTACATATATCTGCTTTGAACCCAACACCAGCATTTGGAGGATGTAAGAAAGATTTTAGTTCATAAATGAATATGTAATTTCAGTTTCCACAGAGTGTATGCCTGAAGTCTGAAAACAGAAGAATCTTATGATGCCTCAAAGATGAACATGGCATATTATGGTGTATGCCAGCCTATCCCAATGTACAGCAATCCAGATATGGTTGGTCTGCAACTCCCACAAGCCTCAACTGGCCTAAACAATGTTCAAGTAGGATAGGAGTTGTAGTTTGAAACACCTGAAGGGCACTAAAGAAGGCTGGCACACAAACTTTGTGGAATCAACCATTACTTGTGATGAAATGAGGTTTATACTATGATTAATTGTGTTAGCCTTGATTTCCCCCCAGTCACAATTCTATCTCTCTCACAAACACACATGCCTGCCTGAGGTATTTGCTTGTGTTTTGCAATCAACATTGGGCCTTTTGTCACTGAAACTTGGTGCCCTGAGGGCTCTGATATTTATAAGAGGTGCCAAGAGCCTAATTTTGCACAGTGCAAGTTCCCCTTTGGTATGTTAGTTCATGACAGGAACACATCTATAAGTAAAAGGGAGCTCTCACTTCCTAGAAGGAAATGGGAATTGGGTTCCATTGTTCCTGTGGACTTTCATGAGGGTTGTGGACCCCCAAACCCCACTGAAAATGTTAGGGTCACGGGAGTCTGTCAAGTCCATATAATGAGGGAAATTCATATTGATTGATGACTCTCCAGAGGCTTGGAATCTGGGTGAGTTTTGGACAAGTGCAGATCCTTATCTAAATATCTAGTATATGCAGCATTGTGCTGGAAATCTTGCAAGACCGGGCTTCTTTTGGGAATAGCCAGAATGCTCAGGTCATAACACAGAAACCCTTTTGTTTTCCTGTTTTGTGTTTTGGCTTTCCTAGAGCATCTGGAAAATAGAAGTAGAAGCTAAAGCTTTATACTTTTTGTGATTTTTTCACCATAACCACAAGCACACCTTAAAAAAATAAATCATTTTACCCACTATGCATTATGCTGCAAACAACAGGGCTGGCCATTGTGTGGTCACCCTGCAATGTTGTTGGATTCTAGACTTCCACAAGTCCCAGGCATCATGGATCAGGGGAGTTGTAACCCCACAACACCTGAAGGTTTCCATGTTGGTTTCTTTAAGTGAGTGGAATTGGAAAAGATTGGTGTAATAATAATAATAATAATAATAATAATAATAATAATAATAATAATAATTTATTATTTATACCCCGCCCATCTGGCTGAGTCTCCCCAGCCACTCTGGGCCGCTCCCAATTGAGTATTAAAACAATACAGCATTAAATATTAAAAGCTTCCCTAAACAGGGCTGCCTTCAGATGTCTTTTAAAATTAGGATAGCTGCTTATTTCCTTGACATCTGATGGAAGGGCATTCCACGGGGCGGGTGCTGCTACTGAGAAGGCCCTCTGTCTGGTTCTCTGTAACCTCACTTCTCGCAATGAGGGAACCGCCAGAAGGCCCTCGGCGCTGGATCTCAGTGTCCAAGCTGAACGGTGGGGGTGGAGATGCTCCTTCAGGTATACAGGACCAAGGCCGTTTAGGGCTTTAAAGGTCAACACCAACACTTTGAATTGTGCTCGGAAACATACTGGGAGCCAGTGTAGATCTCTCAGGACTGGTGTTATGTGGTCCCGGCGGCCGCTCCCAGTCACCAGTCTTGCTTCCGCATTCTTGATTAGTTGCAGTTTCTGGGTCACCTTCAAAGGTAGCCCCACGTAGAGCGCATTGCAGTAGTCCAAGCGGGAGATAACCAGAGCATGCACCACTCTGGTGAGACAGTCCACCGGCAAGTAGGGTCTCAGCCTGCGTACCAGATGGAGCTGATAGACAGCTGCCTTGGACACAGAATCGACCTGGACCTCCATGGACAGCTGTGAGTCCAAAATGACTCCGAGGCTGCACACTTGGTCCTTCAGGGGCACTGTTACCCCATTCAGGACCAGGGAGTCCTCCACACCTGCCCGCCTCCTGTCCCCCGCAAACAGCACTTCTGTCTTGTCAGGATTCAACCTCAATCCGTTAACCACCATCCATCCTCCAACCGCCTCCAGGCACTCACACAGGACCTTCACCGCCTTCACTGGTTCTGATTTGAAAGAGAGGTAGAGCTGGGTATCATCCGCATACTGATGAACACCCAGCCCAAACCCCCTGATGATCTCTCCCAGCGGCTGCATGTAGATGTTAAAAAGCATGGGGGAAAGGACAGAACCCTGAGGCACCCCACAAGTGAGAGCCCAGGGGTCTTAACACTCATCCTCCCCACCACTTTCTGAACACGGCCCAGGAGGAAGGAGCGGAACCACTGTATAACAGTGCCCCCAGCTCCCAACCCCTCTAGACGGTCCAGAAGGATGTTATGGTTGATGGTGTCAAAAGCCGCTGAGAGATCCAGCAGAACTAGGAAACAGCTCTCACCTTTGTCCCTAGCTCACCAGAGATCATCAACCAGTGCGACCAAGGCAGTTTCAGTCCCATGGTGAGGCCTGAATCCTGACTGGAAGGGATCCAAATGGTCCGTTTCTTCCAGGCATGCCTGGAGTTGTTCAGGAACCACCTGCTCAATCACCTTGCCCAGGAATGGTAGATTTGAGACTGTGCGATAGTTGGCCATATTGGCCGGGTCTAAAGAATTTATTTTAAGAAGCGATTTAATGACCGCCTCTTTCAGCGGGTCTGGGAAGGCTCCCTTGCAGAGGGAAGCATTCACCACCCCACAGAGCCCATCGCCCAGCCATTTCTGGCTTGCTTTTATTAGCCAGGATGGGCAAGGATCAAGGAGATCCTTGGTCAGGTGGTCGGTTTCACTCGTCCAAGCAGCCTGTCCACATCCTCGGAGGTAACAGATTGAAATTGATCCCATGCAGCTTGACTAGACAGACCTCTAGCACTCCCCCACCCCAGCCCTGCTCCCACAGTGGTGTCTACCTCCTTCCGAATCTGAGCGACTTTGCAAAATCGTTGCAGGAGATCTTGGGGTCTTTACAAGGCCCCAATGGTGAAGGTGGTTCTGTTAAATTGCAAACCACCTGAAAGAGTCTCCTGCTACTATTTCCTGCAGATGCAATCTTCTTCGCCGTCGCCATCGCCTCTTGGTAGGCTCGATGTTGAGCTCTAACCCGTGTCCGGTCTGATTCAGAGTGAGTTTTCCGCCACCGGCGCTCTAGCCATCTCAACGATTGTTTCATCACCCTCAGCTCAGGGGAAAACCACGGGGATGTCCGGGCTCCATGCAATTGGAGAGGGTGCTTCAGAGCCAGACAGTCAATAGCCCTGTCAATATTCCAACAGGTCACCAGGGAATCAGCTGAAAGGCCATCAACATGGGATAAAGCATCCCCTACCGCTCTCTGGAAACCATTTGGATCCATTAAGTGGCGAGGGCGGACCATCCGAATCGGTCCTACCTCCCTGCAGAGGGGAAGGGTCGCGGAGAAGTCCAGTTGCACCAGGAATGATCTGACCATGGCATTTCTTTTGTTTCACTTTTACTTAGTGTCAGATCATATACTAGGAAACACGGCCATAGAACAAGGTGACCAGCACACCTTCAAAGCAATGATACTAGCAGGAAAGGAAACAATAGCTTTAGGTTGGGAAGATAGAGAAAAATGGACAGTAGAGGTCTGGACTAATTATTTGTTTGAATTTATTCAGTCAGACATCGTGGCAGTAACGTCACAGGAAATAACATGGAGAGCCAAGTCTACAATTATAAGGACCAGATGGAACCCCTATATTCAATGGATAACAACTACTGGATTAGAAGACATTCAGTGGAAAGTAAAGACATTGTGCCCGTGGCTGAGGACAACTGTTTGAACCCTTCTAATGGATTATGGGTGGGGGAGGGGGTGGGAAGGGAAAGGAAAAAGGGCACGGGAAATTAAAAATTGGAAGGAGATACAGTAATATAATGTATGCAAAAATTCTCATACTTTAATAAAAATCTTTAAAAAGAAAAGAGTGTCAGATCACCCCCATCACTAGAGGTGAACACCAGGTCTAAGGCATGTCCGTGGCTATGAGTTGGGCCAAAGTTATTCAGGGACAGCCCCATGGCAGCCATGCTTTCCACGAAGTCCCGAGCGGCCCCTTGTAGGTTTGTGTCGGCATGGATGTTAAAATCCCCTTGGACAACCAAACTAGGTGTCTCCAGGAGAACATCCGCCACGACCTGAAGCAGCTCAGGCAGGGAATCCTTGGTGCAGTGGGTACACCAAAAGGATTCCTGTACTGCCCCTAATGCCCAACTTCCAGAACATGCACTCAGAAAACTGGGTCTTCCCAATAGGACGCCTGGTGCAAACTAATGACTTCCTAAAAATCACTGCAACACCTCCTCCCCGCCCACATGCCCTGGGTTGCTGTGTGTAAGAGAAACCTGGTGGACAAGCCGCGGCAAGGACAGATGGTTCTTAGGTGCAAACAAAGGAGGAATGCAACATTCCTCTCAAATGTATGTTTGCTATGAAGGGCTACTATCTCATGAGAATATATTTGAAAGCCTGGGCAGGGCCGTCTTAAGCGTATCTGGCACCCTGGCGCCATGTTTCAAAGATCCCTCCGGCGCCCCACCCCGTCCCGTTTCCCAGCGCGGCGGGTGGGCGGGCGCAGCACGCAGTGCGGCTGCCATGGGCACAGCCACGCGGCGCCCCCCCCTGGTGCCCTCCACCACCCAGCCTTGCCTTAGAGCCGGCCCTGAGCCTGGATCTCCTAAAGGAATTTTGAATGGGGCAGGAGAGGTTTGTATGTAGGGGGTGGATGACCAACCTCTGATCTAAAAAAAATAATGCTGCTGTTTTGCTGATGCTGGGAAAGTTATAGCTTGATAGATTGTTGCAGTTCACTAAAAGATGGCATTGCCTGTTTCAGAAAGCGACCAATTACCATAGCCAAAATGATATGGAAATCTTAACACATTCAAATTAATCACCTTGTCGGGAAAAAAGAACCCTGTGTCACTGATTAACTGATTGCATAAAACACAAATCAAGTGCTTCCAAAGAATAAATCATCGATCTTTCCAAATATTGTCAAAGATGCAGACCAGACTTTGAAGGAACAAAAATGTTCTTTTAGCTAGCACTGTGTTTTGATCATTTTGCTGATCTTATTTATTTGCAAATTTCTGTTCATGAAGATCTTACAGCAGAAATCAGGAGCAATGTTTAACTGAATTTAAAACAGATCGCTCTTTCAAAGTCATGTGAAAACTCGTTTTAATCTATGTCAATGGCTAAATGAAGGAGCTGATCCTACTGTCATTCTCTATATAGTCTGTTAAAAATATTAGGCCCCTGAATTAAAAGAAAGAAAGAAATCACAAGGGAAATCATGGATAGTCAAGAAAACATCACAGTTTGGATCTCAATTCCCCGCCTTGGATGCTTTGCGATACAGAGGATCCTCATACAATATGCTCAAATAGCTCCTAATTTTGCCCCAAAGTCAAGATTAGGCTGTTAGTGTTTATATATTGATCAGAGGACATTTTTCATTATATTTCTAGATCAACTTGCAACCATAATGGCTTCAAAAGCTGTTCACAATTAAACTGCTTAGAGCAATGAATTGAAACAATCCTATGCATGAAACCAACTCAATAATAATAATAATAATAATAATAATAATAATAATAATAATAATAATCCAAGAATGACTTCCTGCTCTTTAATATGCTGAACCCAAACAGATTAGCAGGAGCCAAAGCTGCCATGCTGAAAAACACAAAAGTTTATTTTATACATAAAAATTCTAAAGAGAATGTGCACATTTGCTTTTTTTTATTACCGTTTATGTGAGCATTCAATTTTGTAGGTTTGAAGAAAAACACAGATGACTCATTCAGGCGAAAAGCAGGTCTGAGAATGAAATGCATTCCTTCTATCCTGCGATACAGTAAAGGAGGAGGAGTTTCAGAAACATATCTGGAACTGTTCATGTATTTGGAATCAGGTGCCTTCACAGACGCATTTGTCATCCCTCCCACAGAAATTGCAGATGGATTTACTAGGCAAAACCTGTCAAAAGACAGTTGTAAGGCCTGACTCAAGAAAGACATTCTTCAGAGCTCCATTCCATCTGCTGAAAGCTTTCTTGGCTGGGAAATCTCATCACCTGAAGGTGTTCTGAGGCAGGGACGTGAAATTGGCAAGCTCTGATGAGACTTTGCAGAGCTCTGTATGCTTATTATTAAGCCACCTCAGTAGTTCAGGACTGCCGCCTATGCTTCCTGGTATAATTAGTCATCCAAGGCAATAAGCCTTGCAGTCAATGAATCTTCATAAACATTTATCACCTCTTCAGGTGCTGGTAAAGGAACACACCAGATTTATGGGGAATAGCTTGTGTTTGATTACCACCAGTGTGAGGAGGCGAATACTCAGACTTCTGGCTCAGAGGTGCCTACGTGGAGGATAGAACTGAATTGGAGGAAGAGCAATCATCCTCACAAGATGCAAAGCTACACTAAAAGGTGATTAGTTCTGCCCAACATCTCCTGTTGTCCATTGTGGGAAACCAACTTTGCTTCCGCCATAATGACTGAAAGAGATTCAGAATGGTTTGTACATGAAACATACTCAGGGCTGCTCTTTGTCCCCCATTCAAAACTTAAAACTTTTCCCAGGGGGGTATTTGTATGCGGAAGGGAGCTGAAATGGCCATGGAAGGTAACAGGAAGTCAGAGTGTATGGTGGTGTGCCAAGGTAATATGCTCTTGGCATCCTACCTCTGTTAGAAATTATTATGAGATTCGACATCTTATGAATCTGCCAAAACACCATAAAGGGCAGACTCCCTCAGAACACACTACAGTAGTCTAGTCACTGGGTCTCAGCAGAAAGGGGTGCAATATTTTGGCCAAACTGGGATGTTGAAAGTTGCTCTTGTTGCTCTCAGAACTTAGCTGCAGTGTTGAGTCCAGGAGCATCCAAATGCTTTAATGAATTCCCCATTGTTCTTTAAAAAAATTCCTTCAGTAGCACCTTAAAGACCAACTAAGTTTATATTTTGCATGCACACGAAAGCTCATACCAAAATATAAACTTAGTTGGTCTTTAAGGTGCTACTGAAGAAATTTTTTTATTTTGCTTCGACTCAGACCAACACGGCTACCTACCATTGTTCTTTGTTTGCTTCTTAAAAGCCAATGGAGGGGCTTAAAGGTAAAGGTAAAGGGACCCCTGACCATTAGGTCCAGTCGTGACTGACTCTGGGGTTGCGGCGCTCATCTCGCTTTACTGGCCGAGGGAGCCGGCGTACAGCTTCTGGGTCATGTGGCCAGCATGACTAATCCGTTTATGGCGAACCAGAGCATCGCACAGAAACGCTGTTACCTTCCTGCCAGAGTGGTACCTATTTATCTACTTGCACTTTGACTTGCTAGGTTGGCAGGAGCTGGGACTGAGCAACGGGAGCTCACCCCGTTGCGGGGATTTGAACCGCTGACCTTCTGATCGGCAAGCCCTAGGCTCAGTGGTTTAACCCACAGCGCCACCCGCGTCCCTCTAATGGAGGGGCTTACCTGGGATCAAATATGTAGAGAATAATACTACTGGAGACAATGAACAGTGCCTGATAGTTATGTCTGCCAAAGAGTGCAGGAATCCAGTCAGTCATGCAGCTTTCCGAGGGTGTGGTGAAGTTGTCTTAACTGATGCACCAGCATCTTGACAATGATCCTGACAAGAGATTTCAGTGCAGATACTGCATATGGGGAGTTATGTATCTGCTAGGATATGGATGAGCTTTCTTGATGGAAATTGTGGGGAGGAATCTTTCTGCACAAGTAGAGCTTTGTATATCAATGGCTTCAGGTCTGAGCCATTTATTTCTCTGTTTATTTGGAGTATTACACCCTGCCTTTAAACTCAAAGAATTTGCATGGCAGTTTCCAACCATAAGATATTCAATGGCAACAAGAGAATAATAAAAGCAGCATTATACTGTTCCAAAAACATAGAATCATTCTAAAATAACAGCAGCTAGAACAATAGCCATAGCAGCAAAACCGAGATCTGATTGCACACACACACACACACACACACACACACACCCCATGGGCAAAATAAAATGCTTTTTGACTTAGTGCCTGAAACCTCAGTGTAATACGTGTCAGGCGAGTATCCCTGGTGAGCATGTTCCACAAAGTCCTGTGAGTTTCTGAGGGCGTGGTGCGGTTATCCAAACTGCTCCGCCAACAGGCAAAGATATTTTCTATTCTCCCAGGCCCTTTTGGAGTAGCTTTTCAATGGTTTTTAATTTGGTTAAAATATATTTAATGAAGTTGTCTGCTGCTGTCTTTACTGTGGTTTTGAAGCTCGTTCTTTGTCTGTTTGGATGCTTAAATACAGCTGTTAAAAATGATTTTGTAAAATGCCTTGGAATTTTTGAGGAAGGCGAATACAATATTGGCATGCCTAAACAAACAAACAAGTAAAACATTCCACCCCCTCCGAAAAGGTCCAGTCTCCACTGTCTTATGAACCCCCAAAGCCTCTGGGAATGATATTCATTGGTGGTCAGGTTCAAGTATCTCCTGTTATAACAATAGGTAGCTGCCCTTTGTCTAAGTTATCATTTATTTATTAATATTTTAGACATTTGAGCCGGTCTTTCAAATAGGTTCACATAGCAGCTTACACAAATTAGGCAACTTGTGAGCTGGACAGACCAGTGGTCTGACTCAGAAGAAGGCAAATAAATACGTTGCTTGCTTGCCACTTTTATGAAACACCTGGAATGGTTCTGGAAGCAGAAGATCAGGGAGGCAGCATGTTAATATATGACTGTTTCAGATACTTCATTGCACGGATATTCTCTGTGTGGAGTTACCTGCTGTCCAGGCAGCAAACGGCTTACATTTTAAAAGCAGGAAGGTAGAGCTCGCTGATCAGCCTTAGAAAATACATGAATTACAGTTCACATGATGGGCTTCTTTCCAGGATCCTATCAGTTGCCTTCAGAGATGGATTATGTTTCCACAAATGGTTCCCCCGCTCTCCCCAATTCCTCCAAAGCAATAATCACCTCGCTAACCAGAAGGAAAGAACTTAATCTCTACTTGAAAAGGGAGATGAGGTTTCCTCTCTTCTGGTTACCAAGAGAGGACAGCTATAAATTGTCCTTGGAGTCTTACCAGTGGAATCTGTCAATGAGGTACTTCCTTCTTCCAGGTAAATACTTCCAGGCAATTTTGCCAAGTGTGGCAGATGTTATGGCAACCCCATTAGCAGAGCAGGTGCTAAAGCACATGTTATATCTCATTATGGCTTTCTAGGCAAAGCTCCATTTAAAATCAAGTGGCTTGCTTTATTTCCCAAAGCTTGTAGAATAATGTTCAAATATATAAAAGGATGTCATATAGAGGAGGGTGAAAGGTAGTTTTCTGCTGCTCCAGAGAAGCGGACACGGAGCAATGGATTCAAACTACAAGAAAGAAGCTTCCACCTAAACATTAGGAAGAACTTCCTGACAGTAAGAGCTGTTTGACAGTGGAATTTGCTACCAAGGAGTGTGGTGGAGTCTCCTCCTTTGGAGGTCTTTAAGCGGAGGCTTGACAGCCATATGTCAAGAATGCTTTGATGGTGTTTCCTGCTTGGCAGGGGGTTGGACTTGATGGCCCTTGTGGTCTCTTCCAACTCTATGATTCTATGAATGTTTGATAAAATACATTTTGTTTTACAGTTTAGTTAGTACTGTATTGAATTTAGTTGTGTAACACACATAAAAAGGACTGATTCATTTGCTTGGCTTAGATAGAAATAGCTCTAGTCACACCAGAGGGATGACTGATATCTTGGATAATCGTAGCCTGATTCATTTGAAACAATAATAGACTATTGTATCAAAAAGCACAAAACCAAACTGAGCAGTTTCCACATAAATCATAAGACCTTAGACAAAGACACAAAAAAGTGTTTTGGGGTGTTAAACAATACCCCAACCCAAGAGTCTGTACAGATCTCCCTAGATCCCCAAAATACCTACTATAGTATACTTTGTCAGGCAAATGTTCTCCAAGGTTTCAGGGAGAAGCCTTTCCCATTACTGCTACTGTACTTGGAAATGTTGGGGACTAAACCTGGGAACCTGCATGCAGACTAAGTTATGTGCACTGCCACTAAGTTATGACCAAGTCCTCTGTGCTGTAAAGCAGCGTTTCTCAACTGCTGTTCCGTGGCACACTAGTGTGCCGCGAGACGCTGGCTGGTGTGCCGCGACGTGCGGCGACGAGAAGGGCGATTTTGCAGCTGCAAACTCGACCTCCCTGGGCGTCCTATTTCTTCGCCCCTTCTAGTTTCCACAGACCAATCAGCTTTCATTGTTTACATTTTCCCCATGCCTCACGTGACAGGATCATCCCAGAATCCTTTAGCCAAGATGGCAGCCCCCAGCAGCTAATAGTGCCGCACGTGTGTCTCTTTTTTGGAAAATCGAGCGGACTTCAAGTAGCTACTTTTAAAATATTCAATCTCCATCATTCAAAAGGTAGTTTGTTGCTAATTCACGGAGGCATGAAGACCAAATCGTCCTCTCACAAGTCCGAGAACACGCACAGGGTAAGATACGGGACAGCGGGGTCGGGTGGGGTGGATCAGAAACCCGGATCTTTTAAGAACTCGGCAGCGCTGACCCGCCGAAAAGCAATATTTGGCAAGTGTTTCTTACAGTCATAAATATAATATAGGGCGGCACAGAGTTAATTTTTTAAACTTTTTTAATGGTGGTGTGCCTCGTGATTTTTTTCACGGAACAAGTGTGCCGTGGCCCAAAAAAGGTTGAGAAACACTGCTGTAAAGTGTGGTGATTTTCTTGATTCCAGAGAAAGAAGAAATCCTGCAGATCAAGCCACCACAATCTACAAAAATGCTGTGGCTCATCTATTTTGAAAGGGAGATTGCTTTGAGGGAGAATGTTTTTAGCTTAAGCATTAGACATTCACAGTCTTGAAGACTGAGTTGAGGAACTTTAGATAGTATTTGCAGATTATCCTATACTGAAGCAAAGTGAGTGAGTGCTGAGTGGAGCAAGTAGAGGAGGAGGAGGAGAGGAAGAGGAAGAAGAAGAAGGAGAAGAAGGAGAAGAAGGAGAAGAAGAAGATGAAGAGGAGGAGGAGTTTGGACCACTTTGAGACTCCCCTTAAGGAGTCTCAAAGTGGCTAACAATCTCCTTTCCCTTCCTCCCCCACAACAAACACTCTGTGAGGTGAGTGAGGCTGAGAGACTTCAGAGAAGTGTGACTAGCCCAAGGTCACCCAGCAGTTGCATGTGGAGGAGCGGGGAAGCGAACCCCGTTCCCCAGATTACGGGTCCACCGCTCTTAACCACTACACCACACAGAGCCGCCATAATTGAAGCAATGTGCTTTCACTCCTGCCCCTTTGGGTGGCATTTGGGGATGGGTGGATGCATCTCAGTCTATTCTTACATTCATTCACATTTTCACCTGCTCTTTTTCATTCCACTGAAATTGGTTTATTTCACACAAAACTTTTTTTCCCATTTCATCATCAACCTTCAGATTTCCCTTGGGTCCACTCCTGGGGAACGTAAATAAACCGTCCCTGACCTCTGCGCCCAGTTCATCACCAGATCTCCCACCCTCCTCCATTTGTTTCTCTTGTTTGTGCTTGACCTTGTTATGGACTTCATTGGCTGCCATATTCAGGACCAGACGGGAATTTTCCCACCAGGCCAATTGGTTCTCGTTGGGTGGTTTTTGCCTGTCTCATAGCAATTGTCACAACTTTTGGCTGATTGGAATTGGGTATGCCTTAGTCTTGGTTGGAGGGGAGGTTGTAGCCTCTCCTTGCCCCTCCATTAAAGGGATCTGGGAAGAGATTAATTTGCCCAGGCACTCAGGTGGGTGTTGGCTATTTTTCTGCGTCATGCAGAGTGATACAGTGGTTTTACCCTTGAAGCCCTAGTGATCCAGCCACTCTTGATTGACGGAATTTGTGTGGAGAGGGTAACAACGTTTAGATTTCTAGGCATTGAGTTACAGGAGGATCTGTCCTGGAGTGTTAATACAAGGGGGCTTGTGAAGAAGGCGCAGCAGAGACTGTATTTTTTGAGAATTTTAAGGAAAAACCATCTTCCACAAAAGCTGCTGCTTGCCTTCTATCACTGTGCCATACAGAGCGTGCTCACGTACGGTTTATGTGTGTGGTACGGAAGCTGTACTTCCCAGGACAGAGCAGGGCTGTGTAGAATTATTAAAACAGCAGAGAGCATTATTGGCTGCTCACTCACCACCTTAGAACAAATTTACACCACCAGGTGCCATAGAAAAGCACTAGATATATCAAGAGATCCAACGCACCCTGGTCACCATTTCTTTCAGCTCCTGCCATCGGGACGGAGATATAGAACAATGCAGGCAAGAACGAGCCGTCTCAGGAACAGTTTCTTCTCTAGAGCAATTTTGGCCTTAAATGGAAAGCCCGGACTTTGAAGTCATCTTATTTTACTTGTTATTTTGTAGTATATTTACTGTTTTTAATTAGCTTTTGTAATTTTGGATTATGCGGAATGCTTTATCTGAGTGGATGTAGCAACCGAGTAATTTCGTTGTTCCCGCAAGGGGACAATGACAATAAAGATATCTTATCTTATCTTATGAAGTAGACTCCACACACAAGACTTTGAAGAGGACTCTTTACTTGCAGGATGGCAATTATTAACAAGCAATAGTATTTATGCATATCAAGTACAATATAATATGTTTCTCTCCCTTGAGCGCCTTCCTTGCTTCTTGCTTCCAAAACTCCTTCGTTTTGGAAGTGTGTTCTTGGAGTCTTCGCACACAGCAAAACAACCAGCCAACCTTCAACTCCCATCCTCCCATAAGACACACACATCCTCACTTTCAAAGGGAGTTAACAAATTGAAAAGGCAATGATTCAGCATTTCTCTGACCTGAATTGGAGACAAGATTTTGCAGCTGTTACATTACATTACATAGGTTTTCTTTTCCCCAGTACGATTTATTCTTTGTAAAATACATCTTCTAACAAAGACAGTGTAAATAATAACTACGGGGTCTTCGGCCACAGCACTCCTCAAGACGGCGACCCTGCAGAGGCATTCTTATTTGATGTATGTCTTCGGGCTCTGTCACTGCTGGGTTGACCCAGGAAATATTTCCAGCAGGCGGGCTGGAAGTCAACAGTTATACTCTATGCCTATGCTAAACCTCTGACAACTGTAATCAATAAAGGTTATGGCCTTATTTGCCCCCAAATATGTTGTCCTGTCTGGTGGGAAGCAGGTGGTGCTGTGCTTGGGCATGCAAACATGGGATTATAAAAACTGGGATGTGGACATGGGAAGCTGCCTTATACTGAGTCAGACCATTGGTCCACCTAGTGTAGGACTGACTAGCAGAGACCCTCCAGGCTTTCAGATACACATTTTCCCCCAGCCCTACCTGAAGATGCCAGGGATTGAACCTGGCAGCTCCTGAATGCAAAGCAGATGCTCTACTAGTGAGCTATGGCTATTCATCTTGTGCGGGAAAAGCCACTCTGGAAGTGGGCATGAGAATAAAGATGCTGCCTCGGCCAAAGCTGGCCTAATGACAGTATTTTCTGTATATAAAATGTGTGGTTAGGGTTAGGGTTATTATTATTGTTAATGGAGGATGTGAACGCTATGTAGATTCGTTGTGAACTGCTATTTCGCTCCTCATCTGTAGGCTGTTGCAGATGATTTCTGCAGCTTCTAATGCAAAGGCAATAAAATCCAAGCTAAACAGAAATGCATACCACCGTTTTTGCAAAACTGAGACACCAGTTATGAAATTCAGAAGGGAGGCAGACTCTCTTCATTGTCATGTTGTGTAAAGACAGATGTCTTGCAGATCTGCAAATGCCTGGCTTGATTAAACATGTGCTCTAATGAGAAATTTTTGAGGTTACACATGCCTTTGGGTTCCATAAATCAGAATCACACTCTTAATCATCGGTAGTTTCTCATTATTTAAAACCTTCATCATTAAACTAATCTGGGCACTAAGATTTTATGAGGCTGGATTTAGATTTGCTGCAAAAAACATTAGCCATTAAAAACTGTTGATGCTGGTTCTTGAAATGTTTTGATGGCAATAATGTGTTGATGTCTAGAACAGTGCAGATAGGTAAAAAATTCCTGTATATGAACAACCTCCAAAGCACCCTAGGAAAGGGATGTAGTTCAGTGATAGAACATCTGCTTTGAACCCAGAAGATCCCAGGTTCAATCTCTGGCATCTCCGGGTAGGGCTATCAGCCATCCTACCAATGGTTGCCAGCCTTGAGGGCTATGCTGTGTCTCTAGGGTTGGAGGCAGTAATGCTATTGACTACCAGTTGCTGGAAGTCACAGGAGAGCGCTCTTGTCCTGCTCAGGTCCTGCTTGCTGGTTTCCCACAGGGATCTGATTGGGCACTGTGACAATAGGATGCTGGACTAGAAGGGCCACTGGGTGAATCCATCAGGCTCTTCTTTATGTTCTTATGCCCGAGAGATACCCTCATCAGTTAGTGCAGACAATGCTGAGTTAGGTGGACCAGTAGTCTGACTTAGTCTATTGCAGGTTCCTGTGTTTCTCTATCTCTTCATGAGCACAGCTACGTTGCAAGGCCACAGGTGGCCAAACATGTTTATTAGGGGCTCCTGTGAAGGTCACCAACGAATATCGCTGTACTTTGATTTTTGCATTCATGATACAGCCTAGTGTGTTTTTCATTATTTCTTATTCTTCATCCATTACTATCATTAAAATAAATTTAAAAAATGGAAACTGCCACAGATTTGATTTGGACTTTCACAAAATCAAATCAAAAAGTGTATATTAAGCATGGAAGATGCTGGCAGAGATCTCCAAATGTGGGCATGGATACAAGTTTTGGTGAGCTTTACGAGCCCCCAAACTCTTCTCTGACTCGGAATAAAATTCCAGGTGTACCCAACCCAGCTGCTATGATGCCCAAAACACTCTTCCTCCCAGCTCCCTGATCTCCAAACCCTCATCCCTCTCCCTTTTATATTACAGTTACTGGGTAGGACAGGGATAGCAGCAATGTTGGCACTCTAGCTGCAATGAAGGAAGACTAATGTGAAGAGGGAGGTTGGGTTTCTCCTTTCCTTCTCTCTTGTGTGCTGTTAGGACAGTAGTTGTGGAGAAGTTTCCAGCATCCTTTGAGAGCGATGGTTTTTCTGAGGGCTACTCTGATTTCCAAAGTCAGGCTAGCTTGTAAACAAGATGAGCTGTTTCTTTTTGGGAAATAGTTGAACTGGAAAAGCTCTACAAGCTGAACTATTTAATGTAAATTGAACTGTGCCTACATCCAGTTACAGCTGGCTTACAAGTCACAAAAGTTACTGGACCAAGAGAGCTTGTCTTCAGTAATCTTTGCTCTAAATAAAACCATAATTGGACTACAGTATTAAATCAGTACACATTCCTCTCTTCATCCAAACAAACAGGAGACATCACCGCTTTTCAAGCAAAAGCACCTGGAGCAGGATTGGCCTTGAGGAGGTGCAAGGCCTAGAGAGGTGCAAGACCTTGAGGACGAGGTAGAGAGGTCTGAAGGGCTGCATTCAGGCATAAGGCTCCTCAGCCTTGAGATACATGATTTTGCTTATCTTATGTGTCAGGCTCCTGTCTCAAAATGCAAGGACAACAACTTTTAGTTGAAAATAAAGAAGAGAGCTTTACTCATTCTAAATAGCAGTACAGGCTCTGCAGCAAGTACAAGATCTAGAATCTCAAGCAAGGCAAGAGATTCATACCCAACCAAAATCTATGAAGACGTCCTGACTGGTGACATGCCAGCTATTAAAGCTGGCATAGGATGAGCTCAGTCATCTTATGCTTTTTCTCTATGGTTCTGCCATGCGCACACACAAACATTACACCTGGCTGGGTGCATCTGATCCCACTTTTGAAGGCAGCACCTGGTTCTCAGTGTCAACACTGTGTCCTGCCCCTCTTCCTCCAGCTCTTCTGCTGCTGCCTCCTTCTGTTGTGTCCCTCTCTCTGGCACACAAGGCTTTGTGATCTGTAGAAGGGGCAAAGGAGAGAGCTGGTAGATCTGCTTCCCCCTTTCTGGCATCTGGAGTAACAAGAGAAGGACCTTCTTCCTTCATCCCTGAGATGCCCACCTCCCAGCCTTTCATCTGTTCCTTTTCCTTCCTCCTCCACGTGCGTCTGGGGCTGTGAAACCATGCCAGATCCTGAAGAAGTCAAGGAGCCTCTGATAATACATAAATAACCTCGAAGGTATCACCTCTCTTGGTTTACATACACTACATCTGGAAAGGTTAGAGTGGAAGAAAATGGTTAATGCAGCAGCGGAAAGCCTTCAGGGGTTACACTGCTATAGAATAATACTAGTCATTCTGAGCATCTGCCTAAGAAAACTACATCTGAATTGGTCCCATTTCCGCCCCCTCTGTTCCATGTCAATATTCCATGCCTCATATCCATACAGCCTTGCAGATCATACATAGCTTTTCATCACTGCCATTTTTGTTTTTCATTCTTGGGAAAGGTATCGCTTTACCTATTCTCTCTGTGGGACATTCCTTGAGACTTAACCCAGCTATAATTCTCCGTGTGAAATGTTTATTACGGTTGTCATACATCATGTGCAGTGCCCATTCTTGGTACCCCTCCATCCCTTCATTTCCATGGTATGCTGGTTCTCCTCATTGGTCTTGACTTTGTTGTTTATACGCACACACAAAGATCTGTGTCTGTTTCCCTTTTCCTTTCATTAGTGAGTCAAATGGCCCAATTTTTTTGGCAGGCAGCATTTCGGAGAGATGTGCTATTGCAGGTGTTCCACTAGAAAGCGAGGGCCAATTCACACAACTCTCAGTGTGCTCCCTGATGCGAGCTGGACCGTTTCTTTATTCAGGTTGGCTACTGGGCCAAGCCACTTATGTGATTATCCTGTCAAATGTTCACTTTACCCATCAAGATAGATAGGTTAAAAAACTTGGGGGCTCCCCTTGCTTGCTCATTGGTAAACAGCAAATCACACAGTTCAGTTGCAATGTGAAGTCACCTTAGGCAACCACATTTTCACAAGGGTGTGTGTGTGAGAGAATGTCATTCCATCAAAACACATCATTTCTCATTGTTGTCCACAAAGTAGAAGTTGGAAAAAGACATCCTGAAATATAATATCAGGGCTGTCTTGACTGATCATGGATGAACACTTTTGGATTTAAAAGGGAGCTTTTGGGAAGCACTGAATCATTTTGGCCAGACTCTCAAAAGATTGCCATTTTTTATATTTTCTAAGCTCTGGACAGCTGCTGGGGCATTTTTGGGGTCTTTCATCAAGACTTCCTCATCCTTACAACATGATCCCAAGAAATCAGGGATCACCTTGGGAATGTATTAATGTCACAATGCCAAAAAACCTATCATATTTGCTTGTTTGCAACAGTGTCAATGTGAGAAAACATAAGCCAATTCAGAACGACGCCCAATGTTTCTGTACCACTGGACCAATGTTTCCTGTTTTTAGGGTGATGAAAAAGAAAGAAAAATGGGAGGAAAGGTTGTCTATGAATAGGTTGATACTGCATGCTTGGGTGTTCTGTGGCAAAAGTGACCTATAGAATATACCTTCTAGGCTTCAGACTTTACAATCTCAAGAAGTACTTTTAATCTGAAACTGAAATAAGGGTCCCACTTCATTTTTATGTACCTACCTGTCTTTCTCCCCCCATCCCCATCATCTTATTCTAAAAAGCCCCTCCCCAAATCCAAACTAACAAAGAAAGAAAGAAAACGATGGTAGTGGACATTGTGTGACTCACTCATGGATCCTGGCCTTGACTTGTAAACCAGCGATCTTGACAATGTAGCTCTTAAATTCAATATACAGATATGGGAAATGCCACAAACTGACTGACGCACTGGAAAAAATGAAGTAAACATTCACTCAATCCACATCTTGGCATGCTCAGAGGTTTGCGTGTATTGGCCACGAGGGCTGGCTTGAAACTTGAAGTCATTTCTCAGGGTTTCAGTTTATTTTATTAGTATAACTACATCAATTACAAGAGCAACTGCCAATGGACCCATTGTCAACTTGATCCTACGAATGTATACTTATAGAGCAATCAACCCCGCCCACCCCATCAACATTGCTGCAGGGGGTTAGGAATAGGCAGAGGAGTCCCTCTGTCAGGCTCTATTGGCAGTGGGGAATCTGGAGGCTCCTGGTCTGGAGGCTCTCACAACACCCGCCAAGTGCAAGCATGGGCAGCCAAGAAGCTATCACCAACAGTGTCCCATCAGAGGTAGCCAGCGAAGACCATCTAAATGGGGCATTATGGGAGAAGGCCAGGGCTGGTCATAGATCTGCTGGACCCTGAGTCAGTCCATTTCCTGGAGAGGGGCCTGATCTTGGACTCTGAGGGTGCCATTAAAAAAGCAAAACAAAACCCCACTGCATTCCAAATGCCCACAAATAGATTCCAGTACATAAAAATACAAAAACACACACATATACTTGGGCATTGGATAAAACTAAGCTACTCTGCATGTAAACATCCAGCCCCTCACAGCTCTGTGAGAATTTAATGTAAGTGATTCACTGCAATTTCTCCCCCCCTTTTTGTAAATAAATGTATAGTATTATCATGCTTTCATGGGTCCATGTCCAAGCGACACTGGCTGGCTAAGCCTGGTTTCAAGCTGGCATGATAACTGATCATGTAAGTCAGTGGTGGGGAGACTCATTAGGTTCAGCACAGATCCCAATTTGGCGCATTAGGATATTTTCACCAAACTTCCCCCCATGTCCCTCACACCTATCTCATGTGTGCCTGCTCAAAAGAACAGGAGAAGAGGGACACATGCTTTTGGTGTCTTCAAACTAGATCCAACGTTTATGGAATAACAGGAAGCAGCAATTCATAAGTAGTTAAAGCCCTACATGCTCCTCTCATGGTGATTACAGCACCTTTCTAGGTGCAGAAATGCACTTTGGAGTTCAGTGATATATATATCAGAATATCATTCACTAATGTTATGAATCAGGGATGGCTAACCTTTCTCCCTCCAGATGTTGTTTGTCTTCAGTTCCCAACACCCATTGGAAAAATCAAATGAAAGTCCTTAGGAGAACACCAGATTATAACTATTTTTACTCCCTGAATTTTCTTCACCCATCTGTCAAGTACTGGGGTGGGTGGGTGGGTAATTTTTGAAATCTTTTGCATCACAAAGAGATCTGCATTGTGAACCATTTTTAACACAATGAATAGTGTTTGGTTCCCTGTTTCAGTTGTTAAATAATATGAAGATCAAATATAATTGGCTACATGTTGAGTTTTGCTTATTTCCAAAACACACACGCACACAAAAGTCATCCATTCCCAATTTTATAAGTCGTGATAATAATGCACAATTCTTTGTGGAAAAGACTGCCTATTTTTACCATTTGAACAAAGAATACAAACCATTTTGTGGGCCACATGAAAGCAATAAAGCCTATAAAAATAATGAGAAAGTCTGCTTTGCATTATGGGGAGACATTAAACTGGGTACATTTTTTAAATTAAAAAAATGCATATCGTAAGTGACACATGGTCATATTTTGTCCTGTTCATAGGTACTTTTGATTTGGAGGCTGTCGATGTTTCAGACTGTGATTTCCTGTTTCAATACTATATACATACATATATATTTGCCAGGTCAAGAATGTAAAAATGAGCATTGGTTGTGCTCTATTTATTCTGAGGACAATTTGGCTCTGCAAACAGCATCCTTTCTATTAATTTTCTTAAGATCCCACATCTCAGTGGTTTTCTTCCTAAGGTATAAAAGTGCCCGTATTATGTAGGAAGTCCACCAAAACGACTTCATATGTGAAAGATTGTACTCCAGAGGTTTCTGCGAAAAACAATTTCAAATGCCATTGTGCAAGAGCATTTCGTTTGTCAAAACCCAGTAATCATTTATATGGGCCAATTACATGTTCATTCCTTATTAATTGCAAACCTGTCTACCCCACATTCCCTCATAAAAAGCAACTAACGACGATCTGAATGGCCAAAACATAAAATTTAAATCAAAACAAGTAAGGACGATCCATTACAATGGGGATGGGGAACATGTGGCTCTGCAGATGTGGCTGAACCCCAGATGTTGTTGAACCCAGCAACCATGGACAGCAGTGAGGGATGATGGCAACTCCCCTTCATTAGCTTAACTCTACAAGGCATGAAAGCCAGCCTGGCCTCCCCTCCATGCTTTTCCCCTAGAAAGGGTGGGTTCAAAATGTGATCCCTGCACAAGGCAGCTGGGGAGTATAATTTCCTGAATTAAACTTGGAGGTACGCTTCACTCTTACAATCAAGATTTATTTTCACCAGATCATTAAAATCGTAAGTAATACCCACCCTTTGAGGACCACAGACACCGTGTTCCTGTGTTTTGACACTTTTTGAGCATGGCAACAACTTCCAGACAGGAAACTGTGCTAGTCTGCTGAAGCTGAAATGTCAAAGAATCTTGTGGAAGATTTCTTCCCTGAGATTTCTTGTAGTAGAGGCTTCCGTGGTCTCGATTCCACTCCATCAGAGCTCTGGTGCATCTGATGGAAGCTTTCAGGAATCTCATCCGTGGAAGCTTCTTTTGTAACAGATCAGTGGCTCTTTAAATGTGCTACAAAGATTATTGGTTGTTTTCAGCATAACTCGCAGTCTGAAGAGGTGAGAACCCTGATATGGATAGATATAATGGGTAGCCTCCTTTGAAAACGGGTAAATCATCTGCCATTTGGTAATGAGAGTGATTGGATGATATATTTATAGCTGGTGGAAGAATGGACAAAGTATAGCATAGACCGAGGCAAGATCATGAAGAGATGGTTTCTTTTGTGGACAGATCTTTTTGGGGTTCCTGGGAGCATTGAATTGCTCACTGGAGCAAGATTGAGCACATTACATCGATCCTGGCCCGATTGCACTGGCTGCCAATTAGTTTCCGAGCCCAATTTTAAGTGTTGGTTTAAGAGCTTTAAATGGCTCAGGACCACAAGACCCCAAGGATCACCTCTCTCCAAATGAATTTACCTGGACCTTGAGATCATCCTCTGAGACCCTTCTTTCTGTGCCGCCTTCATGAGAGGTTCAGAGGGTGGCAACACGATAACAGGCTTTTATGCAGTGGTTCAGCTGACGCCTTCATTATACACCTTTAGGCGCCAGGTAAAAATGTTCCTCTTCAACCAGGGGTTTGGCTGATTGACATTCAATGCTGTGTTGTGGGAGGGGGGATTTTTTCAGGGGTGTGTGTGTTATTATTTTTATTATGTATTGCATGGTCTGTTCATTTTTTTAAGATAGTAATTTTATGTTGTGACTTGCCCTGAGATCTATGGATAAAGGGCAACAGACAAATTTAATAAATAATACAAAAATAAAGAAAGAAATTGAATCAATTCATTTCTTGTGGCGCACAAATAGTGTTGCCTGCTACTGTTCTGCAATTATTCTGCAATACTGTTCTGTAACTTGCTGATTTAACAACTGACTATATTTCCCATAGGGACGCAGGTGACGCTGTGGGTTAAACCACAGAGCCTAGGGCTTGCTGATCAGAAGGTCGGCAGTTCGAATCCCTGCGACGGGGTGAGCTCCCATTGCTCGGTCCCAGCTCCTGCCAATCTAGCAGTTCGAAAGCACGTCAAAGTGCAAGTGGATAAATAGGTACTGCTCCAAGCGGGAAGGTAAACGGCATTTCCATGTGCTTCTCTGGTTCGCCAGAAGCGGCTTAGTCATGCTGGCCACATGACACAGAAGCTGTACGCCGGCTCCCTCGGCCAATAACATGAGATGAGCACCGCAACCCCAGAGTCGGTCACGACTGGACCTAATGGTTAGGGGTCCCTTCACCTTTACCTATATTTCCCATAACTTCTGAATACACTGGGCCAGTATGTCTGCTGGATTAAGAGAAAGTGTTTTGTGTCCAATTCATATTCCTGGGACTGAAAGCTTCTCCATCCTCTAGGCACATGGCCTTGGGTTTGCTGGCACCCCCTGAGTTCTCCCCAACTCTTCCTGACACCACTCTTACATCCAATATGTTTGCATCCATACACACATGCATGTGTTCATCGCTTCAGATGCCTCACACTCAGCCTTTAGGGAAAGAGGGGATTTAGAAATCTAAATAAGTGCATTTATCAGTTCCACAGTCCCAATGTGTTCATAATAACCAGGTACTTAAGGGGAGAAGAGGCATTTTGAGGGTTTGGTCACCCTGCTGGGTGTGAGAGAGTTTGAATGATTCCAGCTGCGGCTAGTTGGGCAGCTTGTGGGATTCCTGGAAGCTCCTTCCAATCTGCTTTGCCTGCAGTATGTTGCCAAACTGGCACTGTTGCCGTGCTTTGTTTGCTCTGAAAGCCAGCTATTTAGCTAAGGCAATGTGCCAGGCGAGATTTCGAGATGACAGGAGATGACATTTCAAATGCTTATGTTGCTCACAGCAGAGGCATATGGAATAGGTTCTCCATTTTGGCTGGAAGTTGGCAATGTGACGGCCGTATATGTTTGCAATCCAGGTGGTGATCTCAAATCTTCTCAGCTGACGTATAAAAGGAAGGGAAGAGCACTCATGTGTCTGCTGTCTTGAGAAGAGTAGTTAAGTGATGTGACCAGTGAGCTACAAAGCCAAGCGCAGCTCACCAGCAATAAATCATGGTGTGCCTGTAGTTTGAGAATTCTCCTCTTTTTGCTAATATGCCTGGGATTGCAGAAAGAAGCTGGTGAATATATATTCATATTTAGAGAGAGAGAGAGAGAGAGAGAGAGAGAGAGAGAGACTCAGTCAGAGGAATTCAATTCATTTCTCATTTGAAAGTGAACCCACCTACCATAATTTGCTCTTTCTGAAACAATATGCAAACACAGCCCTCCACTGAAATTTGTTTTTTTATAATGATTTTTATTAGAGTTTTTACAGAACAAAAAATAACAAAGCACAAGAATATAAAAAGACACTACAATAACAACAATAAAAAGAAAAAATAAACACACAAATTCAAATTACTTATCCCTTTTTCCTTCACATTATATATGGGGACCCCCTCGGGTTCCCGTCCACTGCGGTTCTTTGTCAAATTAAATTTTAGCAATTTCTAAACCATTGTAACCACCTTTTCTAAACTTGTTTTACTCCTTTCCACTTAACATATCCATACATTCCACAGTTTCTTTTTAACCTAATTCTGATCTTAATATGTTACTTTTACATATTTTTTTAAAATATAGCTTAAAATCTTTCCATTCTTCTTCTGTCGCTTCTTCCCCCCGGTTGCGGATTCTTCCGGTCATCCAGTTCCAGGTCATCTCAGCCAGTTCCATAAACTCCATCATCTTCATCTGCCAATCATCGACTGTTGGTAGTACATGTGATTTCCAGTTCTTAGCTAATAAAATTCTCACCGCCGTCGTGGCATACATAAAAAAAGATACATTTTTCTTAGGAATCTCCTTGCCGACAATGCCCACTAGAAATGCTTCTGGTTTCTTAACGAATGTGTTTTTCAACACCTTCTTCAGTTCATTATAAATCTTATCCCAGAAGTCACTTAACAGCCTCCACTGAAATTTGGGCTCCTTTGAATTTTACAGTGCAACATTCCAGCTAAGTACAGAAATACCTATACTAGAGTAAAGTAAGCATAAAAATAATTGTGAAAAGAACATGCGAATTAAAAGATATTATTGACATAGTGATGACAGAATAGCAACAGTAGGCACTAGGGCTGTGCAACCACTTTGCCCAAATCCTGAATTGAGTCAGGTCAATTTGTATTGAATCCAGATTGGGTTTAGGCGGCTATAAATCACAGCAGAGCAGATTGGATTGACCCAAACTGATTTTTAATGATTTGTGCCAATTGGGAGCTCAAAACAGTCTCTGACGAAGACAGACAGTCTCCTAAAAGTTGCAATTACAAGATAAATTTAAAATGAAAGTTCTAAAAAAGTTGTTTACCCCGTTCAACCCACATTTTACCAGCTTCCTTGCAAGAATATTATGGGGGAACTTTGTCAAGAGCGTAACTGAAATCAAGATACACTTTGTCCACAGCATTCCCCTGATCCAACACAATATATGATTGGTGGCCTGTATGTTGGGTCACATTGTAGTTTGGTAGGGTTGCTGAACCACTGAAAACAAAGGGGTTTTGTGTCTTATGAGCCACAAGCCTGGATGTGAGTACCATGAACAGGAATGTGTGGAACATAAAGGAATTTCGCTTGTATATTTGCTTTCAGGTGGATTCTGTGGAAGGTATGCCTGCTTGTTTAGAATCTACCACTGGAAGGCAGCTGTGCAGATTCTTGGATAGGATGGATTGTCAATGATGGACATTATTCCTGCTGCAAGAATAAAGACCCTCTATATAGTAGCAACATGAAGAACATGCAGTGTGCAGAAGGCCAACCTTCTGGCAACCAGGGATGTCTGGCTTGTGTCTCTGCTGCTGATAATGACATGGGCCCACTGCATCCTGAAGAGACCTTTGCACAGCAGGATAAGGCCTTCCCCACTCATCCCACACTTAGCCACTGCCAAGCAGTGTCAACACAGCAACACAGCACTGCCTCTAGAGTGCCTTGAGCGACTGCAATTAATTAATATTAATTGGAAATATATTAATTGGAGCAATTTCCCCAACTTCTTTGCTGAGCAGCTCAGTCATTTTCTAAGCACACTTTCCTTGCAACCAACACAACCCACTTCAGATTTACAAAGCAGTTTTTACTCAGACATCTGGCTAAGTGTTCGTTCCAGGATATTAAAGAAAAACTTTCAGCAACCACAGTTATTTGTGAATTTCCTGAGCTTTACATGTGGTTCAGAGGAGTGATTGTTCAATCTGCAACAACAATAATAATAATTAGGAGAGGGAAATCTTCGAATGGATTTGTGTGTGAAATATTGATTGCAGTAATCTGGAAATAAATATGGAGTGCAACTTTAAAGATCCACCTGATGGCTTTTAACATTTTACAATGTACATGCATATGGATAAATACAAACACCCCTTTCAACAGTGCATATTTTTCATAAAGCCTGTCATGCCATCACTGCTATGTTCCCCCCAAACATGCATTGTTTCACAGTAAAAAGGTAAAGGGATCCCTGACTGTTAGGTCCAGTCGCGGACGACTCTGGGGTTGCAGGACTCATCTCGTTTCACTGGCCGAGGGAGCCAGCGTTTGTCTGCAGACAGCTTCTGGGTCATGTGGCCAGCATGACTACGCCACTTCTGGCAAACCAGAGCAGTGCACGGAAACGCCTTTTACCTTCCCGCCAGAGTGGTACCTATTTATCTACTTGTACTTTGACATTCTTTCGAACTGCTAGCTTGGCGGGAGCAGGGACCGAGCAACGGGAGCTCACCCCGTCCTGGGGATTCGAACTGCCGGCATTCTGATGAGCAAGCCCTAGGCTCTGTGGTTTAACCCACAGCGCCACCCATGCCTGCAGAGACACACAAGCATCTCAGCTGGACTTCTCCGCAACCCTTCCCCTCTGCAGGGAGGTGGGACCGATTCGGATGGTCCGCCCCCGCTACTTAATGGATCCAATTGGCTTCCAAAGAGTGGTAGGGGATGTTTTATCCCATGTCGATGGCCTTTCAGCTGATTCCCTGGTGGCCCGCTGGAATGCGGAGTTAACCAGCGCTATTGACTGTCTGGCTCCGAAGCGCCCTCTCAGATTGCATGGAGCCCGGACAGCCCCGTGGTTTTCCCCGGCGCTGAGGGCAATGAAACAGTCGTTGAGACGGCTAGAGCGCCGGTGGCGGAAAACTCATTTTGAATCAGACCGGACACGGGCTAGAGCTCAACTTCGAGCCTACCAAGTGGCAATGGCGACGGCGAAGAGGACCTTCTTCACCGTCTCCATCGCATCTGCAGAAAACAGCAGCAGGAGACTCTTCCAGGTGGTTCGCAATTTAGCGGAACCACCTGCTCCATCCGGGCCCAGTACGGGCCACATGATCTCCTGCAATGATTTTGCAAAGTTTTTTTGCAGATAAAGTCGCTCAGATTCGGGAAGAGGTAGACTCCACCGTGGGAGCAGGGCCGGGGCGGGGGAGTGCTAGAGTCCTGTCTAGTCAAGTTTTGTGGGATCAATTTCAATCTGTTACCTCCGAGGATGTGGACAGGCTGCTTAGACGAATGAAACCAACCACCTGTCTCCTTGATCCTTGCCCATCCTGGCTTATAAAAGCTAGCCAGGAAGGGCTGGGCGATGGGCTTCGCGGGCTGGTAAATGCTTCTCTCCATGAGGGAGCCTTCCCAGACCCGCTGAAAGAGGCGGTTATTAAACCGCTTCTTAAAAAACCATCTTTAGATCCGGCCAATATGGCCAACTATCGCCCAGTCTCAAATCTTCCATTCTTGGGCAAGGTGATTGAGCGAGTGGTTGCGGAACAACTCCAGGCATGCCTGGAAGAAGCGGACCATTTGGATCCCTTCCAGTCAGGATTCAGGCCTCATCATGGGACTGAAAATGCCTTGGTCGCACTGGTCGATGATCTCCGGCGGGCTAGGGACAAAGGTAAGAGCTGTTTCCTTGTTCTGCTGGATCTCACAGCGGCTTTTGACACCATCGACCATAACATCCTTCTGGACCGTCTAGAGGGCTTGGGAGCTGGGGGCACTGTCATGCAGTGGTTCCGCTCCTTCCTCCTGGGCCGTGTTCAGAAAGTGGTGGTGGGGGATGAGTGTTCAGACCCCTGGGCTCTCACTTGTGGGGTGCCTCAGGGTTCTGTCCTCTCCCCCATGCTTTTTAATATCTATATGCAGCCGCTGGGAGAGATCATCAGGGGGTTTGGGCTGGGTGTCCATCAGTATGCTGATGATACCCAGCTCTACCTCTCTTTTAAATCAGAACCAGTGAAGGCGGTGAAGGTCCTGTGTGAGTGCTTGGAGGCGGTTGGAGGATGGATGGCGGCTAACAGATTGAGATTGAATCCTGACAAGACAGAAGTACTGTTTGTGGGGGACAGGAGGCGGGCGGGTGTGGAGGACTCTCTGGTCCTGAATGGGGTAACTGTGCCCCTGAAAGACCAGGTGCGCAGCCTGGGAGTCATTTTAGACTCACAGCTGTCCATGGAGGCACAGGTCAACTCTGTGTCCAGGGCAGCTGTTTATCAGCTCCATCTGGTACGCAGGCTGAGTCCCTACCTGCCCACTGACTGTCTCTCCAGAGTGGTGCATGCTCTAGTTATCTCTCGCTTGGACTACTGCAATGCGCTCTACGTGGGGCTACCTTTGAAGGTGACCCGGAAACTACAACTAATCCAGAATGCGGCAGCTAGACTGGTGACTGGGAGCGGCCGCCGAGATCACATAACACCGGTCCTAAAAGACCTACATTGGCTCCCAGTACGTTTCCGAGCACAATTCAAAGTGTTGGTGTTGACCTTTAAAGCCCTAAATGGCCTCGGTCCGGTATACCTGAAGGAGCGTCTCCACCCCCATCGTTCTGCCCGGACACTGAGGTCCAGCTCCGAGGGCCTTCTGGCGGTTCCCTCATTACGAGAAGCCAAGTTACAGGGAACCAGGCAGAGGGCCTTCTCGGTAGTGGCACCCACCCTGTGGAATGCCCTCCCACTAGAGGTCAAAGAGAACAATTACCAGACCTTTAGAAGGCATCTCAAGGCAGCCCTGTTTAGGGAAGCTTTTAATGTTTGATGGATTTTTGTATTTTAGAATTTCTGTTTTTTTGGAAGCCACCCAGAGTGGCTGGGGGAACACGGCCAGATGGGCGGGGTATAAATAATAAATTATTATTATTATTATTATTATTATTATTATTATTATTATTATTATTATCAGCTGCTGCATGGGCCATGTTAGTATGCCAATATGGTGTGTGTCGTCCCCCCCCCCCCGGCCTTTGCTATCAGTGCGTCCCAGTTTCACAGTAGTACCTTTTTAATCAGTTACAAGAAAATGTCAAAAATGACAAGGAGATTGGTGAAAGGAAAAAATATGATGACTGTAAAACAGAAACAATTTCATGGTAAAGGGAGGGGGGAAAACTGGTCTCCCCAGCTTGGCTTTGAACCAGCTTTAAGACAAAATGCTTCATATTTGGATTCAAGCTGGGACAAATACCTCCCCCAGGCACACATGCACTTTGGGGGCAGGGGCAGGTGGTTAAAAATGTTGTCTTATCTTCCAAGGTAGCCGAGGATTTCCCCACTTTGCCTTATTTATATCCAACAAAGCCTTTCTGTGACTTCAAGCAGTAGTGCAGCTGTCACAGCTGCATTGCTGGCCAAGTACCATTGCTCCCTGGGACACCCTAGCCCAAAATGCGACAAGGTGTAGCCTGTGACAAAGACTGGGGACACTGATGCTATGGCATCAAGTCTAGAGTTCCAAATAACTTTGATCCTGGCTCTTTGGACTGATGAAGCACGTAGCAAAACCTGTAATATATCCGGGAAAGAGGTCTTCTTTCGCCCGCCCCCTGTGTTATTCCCATCAGGGTGGCGGCTTTGATTCGCCTCCCCGTGATTGACCCATGCACACACCTTTGTGTTTCCAACTCAAGACCCATTGAAGAACATTCCATTCAGTTCATCTTTGAAGCGGCTCTGAGCATTTTTCATATTCTCCTTTGAGCTACCCTCACAGTTGTGGCGGCACGGGGTTGCCGTTCCGTGTTTGGACTCACGCCACTTGTTGAATGGTTCATTAATCCAGTCTATATAACGTTTACGGTGCATGTATTTGTTTAGATACAGTTGCACTTTTATCCATTCCATGTTCATAGTTTTTCCAGGTCTTGACTTGCACGTGGCACCTTAATACGTGTGTTGTTTGAATGGTTACTAAAGGTAAAGGTGAAGGGACCCCTGACCATTAGGTCCAGTCGTGACCGACTCTGGGGTTGTGCGCTCATCTTGCATTATTGGCCGAGGGAGCCGACGTATAGTTTCCAGGTCATGTGGCCAGCATGACAAAGCCACTTCTGGCGAACCAGAGCAGCACACGGAAACGCCGTTTACCTTCCCGCTGTAGCGGTTCCTATTTATCTACTTGCATTTTGATGTGCTTTCGAACTGCTAGGTTGGCAGGAGCTGGGACCGAGCAACGGGAGCTCACCCCACCACAGGGATTCGAACCGCTGACCTTCTGATCAGCAAGCCCTAGGCTCAGTGGTTTAACCCACAGAGCCACCTGGGTCCCCGTGTGAATGGTTACTAGCCTATCTCTATTCTAGCTATTATTCCAGTAAATTTGGTTTTATATTGACTAGCCAATTTGTGGTGTTGTTGTTTTGTTTTGTTGGCATGATGATCCTACCTGGACAGGTCCCATAGGACAGGGAATGGCTGTGGTTGAGTGGTACAGCATCAAGTTCCCATGCAGAAGGTCCCAGGTTCAACCCCCAGCCTCTCCAGATATGGCTTGGGGTGTTCCTTGTCTGAAAGCCTGGTGAGCCACTGCTGTTCACTGTAAACAATCCTGGGCTAGGTGAACCTACAGTGTGACTTCCTGTGTTTGAGAGACATGGCCCAGGACAGTATTTTCTTAGTAGTTTTTGCAGGATCTGTGTATTTCCGCTGATGTTGCCTTCGCTGTTTTCTTGCCGTCTGCAGATGGTGCCCATATCATAGCAGAACTTACAGAGGTCTATCTGGTGAGTGTGCAAAGGAGGGCTGTTTTTACCACATAGGACTAGAGTAGTAGTAGTAATTTATTTATACCCCCCCCCCAAAAAATAATAATTCTGGATGGGTTTCCCCAGCCACTCTGGGCGGCTCCCAACAGAATATTAAAAGCACAATAAAACATCAAACATTAAAAAACTTCCCTTGCCTTCAGATGCCTTCTAAAAGTTATATCCTTGACATCTGATGGAAGGGCATTCCACAGGGTGGGTGCCACTACCGAGAGGGCCCTCCTGTCCTTGTTGTCCAGATATTTTAGGATGAATTTGCACAAATTCTAAAAAACAAACCTCCCAGGATCTTTCACCAAATGCCTGACCTATCTATAGCTCGGACCCAGCACTAATTTTGGTGGCGGCATGAGTATAACCCACCAGTTGCAGCTAGCCCTAGACCCAGAAGCGAACCATGGGAGCACAGGGTTGGAGATCTTTCCAGGCCTGGATTTGTATATGGCTTCCAGCAACCCCAGCCTAGTTTTGCCAGGGCATTCCAGTTTCTAAGGGCTGGCTTGCATATAGACTGTGTGAGCAAGGTGCCAATTTGGAGGGCATGAGGGTAAGCCTTGGGCTGATTTGTCATCAGCTGGCATCCGTTAATATAAGCCAGAGCTTAAACACATCATTCCATGCAATCTATCATGAAGAAAGAATGGGTGAGTGGAATTCCCTTCAGCAAAAGTCTGCAATTGTTGTTGTTTAGTCATTTAGTCGGGTCTGACTCTTCATGACCCCATGGACCAGAGCATGCCAGGCACTCCTGTCTTCCACTGCCTCCCACAGTTTGGACACCTTCCTAGGTGTCCACACTTCCTGAACACCTCATGGTATCTTCAGCTGGGCATCTCATAGAGGCCCATCTCCCATGGTCCTGACATCTGTTCATGGTTATTTTTTTAAGTGAAGTCTTTTTACTTTTACATAAATCATTGTGTGTGTGAGAGAGTGTGTGTTTAAAGAAGACAAAGGGAAGAACTTTCCCAAAAACAAAGCCAGCAAGTGCATTGATTGCTGGATAAATCTGGCTTCCTGCACTTTACTTAAAGGCTGCAGGGAGGCAACATAAGGTAACTCCACGCCTGGGGATTTTTCAAATCACAAAACACGAGGCATTTTCAGATCAGGAAACCTGGAGCTTTTTCACCCCAGAGTGCTACAGGAAATAAAAAGAATATGGAAATAAAACACATACCACCCTAGGCCACCTCACAGTGGTAAGGTAAACTCAACTGTGCACCCACCTGAATTCTAAATCAATTGTACAGCATCTTGTAAATGAGGCCCCAAACCATAAACCTCCTTAATGGGGAAGAAAACTTTTGAGAAACTGGAAAACAGAAATAATAATAATAATAATAATAATAATAATAATAATAATAATAATAGAAGAAGAAGAAGACGAAACTGGAAAACAGGCTTCTGCACATGCTTACTACATTACTGTTTCTCTTGACAAATCATCTAAGTGTTCCCCCCCCCCCACAGAAGAGAAAATATTACCTTTTATTCTGCCTTCTACACCCTTTCAGATATATGTAGATAACTGCCATATAACGGCTGCTGCAATTAGTTTGCCAAGGCACAACACATTTATCTCTCTACAATTTTCTGTTTAACTCAAGTTTCTTCTCTTACTTTCTCTACCAACAGCCTCCAGTTTCCTAATCTCTTTAATAATGTGGTATCCAGACCTGAGCATAAGATTCCAGAGGCAGTCTCAGAAGAGCTTCATGAAGAAGGGCTTGCTTCTTTCGAATGCTCACAATGGTGCCATCCCAAAGCATTCTGGGATGTTTTTTATAGATTGCTATATATACCAAACCCCTTCATGGATCACTGCCTTGTTGTGGCAAAGGGGCTTGAATAACTCCATGAAGCTATGAGCTATGCAGGGCCACCCAAGATGGACAGGTCATAGTTGAGAGTTTAGACTAAATGTGATCCACCTGGAGAAGGAACTGGCAAACCACTCCAGTGTTTTGCCAAGAAAACTCCATGAACATAAAAAAGGAGAAGCTTTGAGAAGAAAGTGAGAGTTTCCAAGGCATGCTCTGGTTCATGGGGTCACAGAGAGTCAAACACGACCAAGACGACAAAACAACGAATATATACCAAAGAGAAGAAATTCACTTGTAATTTGGTGGTACCGTGACTTAAATTCTCAATATTTCTCCAGCCTTTTGTTTTTTGGGGTGTTGTTTTTTTTTGCAAAGAATTTCTCCCTATCATGCAAGTACATATATTATTGTACACATTACTTTGCACTGGAACATTTGGAGAAGTGTGAATTTTGAAATATGGTTGTGTTTCAGTCCGTGCATTGTTTGAGAAAATGTGAATTTGGTAAATTTGCCTTTAAATGTGGACTCAACTGAATTTCTTCCCCGTTCTTACTTTCAGCGGAAATAAAACGATATAGGACTTTTCTATAGACCCATCATGAATTATCTTCTGTCGTGCACTTTAGGCTTTATGTCATGCATAAAAAGAGCATCTTGAATTTGAAACAGAACGTGAACTGTTTCGTCATCAAAAGCAGATATCTGTCTGGACCGAAGAACCTCATCAGTCATGAGAAGAACATGTGGCTTAGGCAAATGTATTGAAAAGAAATACAGCTGTATTCCTTGGTGTAATTTTAGTTTGCTTTTAAACTTAGATGTTCAATGAAAGTCACATGGCTTGCAAAAATGGATTGCAATTGGCTGCAATTGATTGAGTCTTGGCTGTGCCAGGACAAGCAAATTATGCCAGTGTAGCTTTAGCTGAACTGGGGGGCTGGGTCAGCTGAGTCAGGAATCAGCTGGCTGGGATCTACTGCAGCCTAAGCTGCTCATCCCAGTGGATCTTAGACAGCATTTCCCCCCTAAATCCAACCCTCCATTGCCTGACTGACTCCCAAATAGATGAATGAAGCCATTGATTACTGTACATAGAGTCCCATCTTTTGGCTTGGGTTTTTTCAGTCTGGGAAAAATGCATTCACATCATTAATCCGAATGCATGATTCACACTGTTGGATCAGAGCATGTTTTCCTGATCCCTTGTCTCAGTCTAAAAATGCTAAGAACTATTTGCAAGGGTAATAAAAACATTGGATGAACTGCCCTTCTGTTGGCTTACAATTAAAGTTCAGAGAAATTTCCTAGATCGTTTATACGACATCACTTATGCAGGAAGGCTCAGAGACTTCTTGCTAGATCTCTCTTGCCTTCAGCCTGTCAAATGCCTCTGTGTTAAAAAAGATAACGCAATTGAAATGGGAAGCGTTGCATATCTTTATAAGAAATACACACATATATTTATGAGCTTGGCCTGTCACATAAAAAGTCTCATCTGGATCGTTTAACATGTTTGGTATTTTTTATATGTTCCAAATGCCAAATCAGTCCACATAACACACAGCCCAAAGTCTTCACCTTGCAATTATTTCTTAAGTTAAATTTTTTTAAAATGAGGCTGCCTTCCCCTGCATGTTGTATGTCAGTTAACACTTGTTGCATAAAGCTGACAAAGAGCACTTTATGTAACTCTGCAACAAGAACATATTTGCCAACACTTCGGAGCTATTTTGGGTCGATAGGCTGTAATTATCTTACTCCTCCTAGATTTGATAACAGAATAATAAACTTGAAAGGCCATGGCTTAGCAACACCTGGATGTTGAAAATATGGCTAAGCTCATATCGTCAAACTCACAGCTTGTTCAGAATCCAGTACATGACTCCCTTTACAGGCTGTAAAATATTTGTGATATATGCACTATAACAGCTTCTGCTAAGCTGACAAAAAGAATAGGAGCTGAACCTGAAGATATAGTCATTCCCTGACTGAATGAAAATGCAATTTTTTGCTGGGAAGAGAAAATGTATTCTGCCATCCAGTACACATGGAACAAATTGCCTTTGATATATTTATATGCCTGCAGTAAGTAGTAATATGTCGGGGGAGGGGAGTAAAAAAGGGAGACACTCTTGGAAATGGTTGCAGCTGAATCAGTCTATTTCTGAACTGTGTTGCCATCGCATGTGCTCACTCATAAATTTGTTCTGTCTCAGTTCCACATCAATCTGCAATTTACGTCTTTTTAGTGGAAAACTGCACTGCAATATTTCAGAAGTGCGCAAGCTGGTAGATAACTAAGTTCTGAATCACAAATCAGTGCAGGAGGTGAGATGAGGTCGCTTCAAATCGGAATTCACAAAGATAAATTCCGCAAGCATCCCTGGGAAGAAGGCAGTTGCTGACTTCTGTGCATTCACGCAGTCCAATTTCTGGATTATATTGGGTGAAAGGAGTGGCTCATGAACACAGGCAACATGGGTGAACTCTAGAACCCACAGCCACCCAGTTTTTGGGTGCTGTTTAGGTCCAGCCAAATGCTTTTTTGTCGTCTAAGGTGAAGAACCAGATGACACCCTCTCCCAGTTCCACAAATTGGGACTGGGGGTTGAATCTTCCTTCAGCATTGGCAACAGGACATCCCCCTCCACCGCATCAGAGGGCAGCAAGCCAGCTTAGCTCTGCATGGCCCACTAAGCTGTGCACTCCACCATCTGTCACCTGGGGCAGCTGCCTCAGTCTACCATGGCTGGCCCACTTTCTATGATTTTATGCCCTGGTCGAGGACCTCCACAGCCTCTTCAGTGCTGTGTCAAGAAATGCGGTGCTGGGTGTCGTCGGCATATTAGTGGAGAGGAACCAAATCTGATTGGTAGGACACATATTTTGACGCTGAAAGTCCCATACTCAATCCCTAAGAGGATCAGGTAGCAGGTAATGGGGCAGGTAATGCCAGAGACCTTAGAAAGGCACTGGCCAGTCATAGCAGACAACACTGGATTAAATGAATAAGGCAGAACCTCAGAAGAATCAGGGCAGGGTTGACCTAAGGAGCCCCATCAGTGAATACCCCGTGCAAGGACTTCCACTAGCACAAAAGGCTCTCCCCCTCCTACCTCCCCAGGAAAGCACATGTGGGAGGAGAAAGGAGATTATTCTGTCTGGTCAGCTGCAATGCTTGCACAGAGGGAACAACTATAAGCGTGTGACATTGAGTTCCAGCTGTATACAGCCTAACCCTATGCATGTTTACTCAGCATAGGACTCACTGCAAAATAAATATGCATAAGATTACAGCCTATGACCTTTAACTGTACAACCCTATACACATCTCCTCAGGAGTAAGCCCCGCTGAGTTAAATGCAAGCTACTCCCAGGTCAGTGTGCAAAGGTAAAAGTAAAGGACCCACCCCTGGACGGTTGTACGGGATTGCCACCTACTATGCAGAGAAACCAAGACTAGCTTGTCATATGCAAGCCTTTCACCTGCGTAGCAAATGTATTCAGTTCCTCCTCAATTAACATGCTTAGGCATGGGAAATATTTAGCAGAGCGCTCCGCTCATAATGTGGGAAATGGTGGCGAGAAAACCCCTTTTACTCAAAGTAAGATGTCACTTTGGGAATAAAAATGAGGGGGAAAACATTTTTTCCAAGGTAAACATTTAATACATCATAAATGAGATGACACATTTCTATAGAAGTTCATGCTGTGTTCAAAGAGAATTGTAATATTTCTCTAGAAAGAGCTGGAGCCCGTTTCAGATTTGCTTTATTGGAAACCTAAGGACCCATGTAATGTTTGTTTACCTGAAGAGCATTACTAAATTCCTGAAATAACATCTGAAAGTTTCACAAGCCATTTTATTTCTTTCTGTGAAAAGCTATTTGTCAAAAGTTAACTGATATTAAAAACCGACAACCACCAGCAAGGCAAGACTTGCCTTCATCATGGGCTGGGCAGGATCCAGCTATTCATCCCCCTTGCCTTTTAGAGAACATCAGTGGGAACCAACAGCAAGGGAATATTTGCCTCCATCTTTGGCTGCATGAGTTCCAGCTGATCTGCCTCAGAGGTCCTCAGTGAGAGCTGTTGCCTATCAACTGCCACCATCTTTGAAAGACTCTTGGGGTTTTAAAGCAGAATATCAGTATTCTATAGAAAAGATAGAAAGAACAATATCCTAGCATGTGTAAAGATTCCACCCTTTTAAAAGTTACATGGAATAAAATAAAATAAAAGGTGCTGAAGACTGCAATTGGGTATCCTAGGGATGGGAGACATTTGTTTGAAACGTCCTCCAAAATAGGAAGAAGGCCAGAGACCAGGCAGTGGCCAAAATCAGAAGAAAAGTCTACAGGGAAAGCTGCAGGCATTGAGGAGAAGCGTGTCCATTCGTGTGAGAATGAATGAAAATTGGGCCTATTCGGTTCAATTTTCATTCATTCCAAAAGTCACGAGTAATGAATCGGCATGCTTTTCATTACCCATATTTGTTTCCATTCAGAGCCATTTGCCAGGGATTTGGAGATTGTGGGGGGTTTTCCTTCCCCAGGAGCAGCTGCTCTTGGTTTTGGTGACTGCTCTTGGCAGTCACCATTTTTGTTTTTTTCCAGAGCATCTCATTTGTTGTATCTTTCTGGAAAACATTGCCCCACCCACCCACAGAATGCCTTGGAACGGCACAACGTCTGAGGCATCCTGGGAAAACAAAATGCATCTGCCAAGAGGTGACTGCTGAAATCAGCTCTGTCACTGTTGTTGCCGTCTTTCACAATAAGCCATGGCAAAAAAAAGAGAAGATGTGGAAGATAGATGTAAGAAAAGAAAAGGTGGGCAGCAGAACAAACCCTAAAATTAATGAGAATTTGAAGAACAAAAATAAACAGAGGAACAGAACAAAATAGAAACCCTTGAGCACCCCAAGGAAAACTGCAGGGCCACTCAATAAAGAAGTAGGAGGGAGAGAAAGAAAGAAAGAAAGAAAGAAAGAAAGAAAGAAAGAAAGAAAGAAAGAAAGACTGCCCAAGAAGTGATGAAAGAAGTAGAAGCACATCAGTCAAGACAAGGGAGTTGCATTGTTTAATCAAAGAGTTGGAAATAACCTCAAAGGCTGAGTTGGGAGTTGTAGTTTAGCAACATCTGGAGTGACAAAGGTTCCCCACCCCTTACCTATCCCAAACTCCCGGAAATCTGCAGCTAGAGCATCCTTTAAAATTGGCCATTGAGCCTGTGCTTAGAAACCTCTAATAAAGGAGAGACCACCACTTTCTGGGTCCATTTGTACTGTCAGTATTAGGTAAGAAAATGAGGCATAAGGTAGATGAAGACAATTTGGAAAGCAGGGGTGAAAGCCCACATAGATTTCAACAGGGTGAGCTCACTGACACCCCATACAGAGAGCCTCCTATTCTCTCCAGGTGGGCGCATAGCTGCCAAGTTTTCCCTTTTCTCGCGAGGAAGCCTATTCAGCATAAGGGAAAATCCCTTAAAAAAAGGGATAACTTGGCAGCTATGGGTGGGCGCCATTGCCATAATAAAAGAACAAAGGAGGTGTTCATGGTGAGTTCCGGCACCTCTTTTTCTAGAGGAATAGCACAGCTTCAATTGTTTCTAAACATGAGCACATCAGTACAACACAGGGGGCATGCATAGATCTCTTGGGATACGTTAGCATTTTTGGTAACTTGGATTTTTTTAGCCTTTGTTATACTTTCCTCTTGTGGCATGTGGAAACACCCAATAAAGATTTTTTCCCTCAAAAACAGAGCATGGTGCCATCTCCTGCATCAATACACAAAAAAGAGTGTGAAAAGAAATGTTCTGGAAACACCCCTTCCATCTGGGCCAACCAGTTCCACGTTGTAAAACAGTTCCACATTGTAGCGATACTGTAATGTGAATGTTGGAGTGTGTTATGGGAAAAGCAGCATAATCAACTTACTTGAGGTGGAGACCAAAAGGAATAAGGAAAAAAGCAACAAAGCAACAGACTCACAGCTCATGTCCTCTATTCCTGAGCACTTAGCCTTTTATGACCTCAGGCCAACAGTGATGGTTAACTACCCTGATGAGTGCCGCATGTCAGCAGTGAATATTGTTCAGCATCCTGTTTTGTTAGTCTTGTTTTACATAATTATTAATAACTTCCATTCACGATTTGTTAATCTTTTGATACAATTATGTGCTGGAACTGTGATTTTTTTGTTTATTTTGCTGTTCTATATTGATTGGAATCTGCTTTGGAACTTGTCTGAAGGAAAATCAGCATAAAAATACGTTTCCGAGCACAATTCAAAGTGTTGGTACTGACCTTTAAAGCCCTAAATGGCCTCGGTCCAGTATACCTGAAGGAGCGTCTCCACCTCCATCGCTCTGCCCGGACACTGAGGTCCAGTGCCGAGGGCCTTCTGGCGGTTCCCTCGCTGCGAGAAGCCAAGTTACAGGGAACCAGGCAGAGGGCCTTCTCAGTAGTGGCACCCGCCCTGTAGAACGCCCTCCCACCAGATGTCAAAAAGAAAAACAACTACCAGACTTTTAGAGGACATCTGAAGGCAGCCCTGTTTAGGGAGGCTTTTAATGTTTAATTGACTATTTTATTTTATTTTTTTGTTGGAAGCCGCTCAGAGTGGCTGGGGAAACCCAGCCAGATGGGTGGGGTATTATTATTATTATTATTATTATTATTATTATTATTATTATTATCATCAAAGTCCATATATAGGTAACAATAAGCCATAATTAGCAGGTGGGAAAATGAGAGAATGACTCCAAAAAAGTTGCACTGAGGCTGGATGACAAGGCATACTTAGATGATGAAGTTTATACAACTTGTAGATCTTCAGGAAATCTTAGATTGATAGTTTTTCCTTGTGTCTCCCACACACCCATTATCTGGCTGCTTAAATTGTAATTAGTCAGAGTTGTTTTCCATTATGTGGCAGTGCTGAAGTTCTTTGCCAGAGCTTTGCATAACAAGTCATTTAACAGTTTTGACTGTTCAGAGGACCATAGCCTCATCTTCAGAGCATTGCCCTGCTCTCCTAGATGGACCCTTCCAGAGATAACACCTTTCTTCACTTGTGGAATTGGCCCATAAGTATAAATGGACTGAGGTAAAGGAGTCTGGGAGAGACAATATATAGTCACAATGTTCTTTCTCTTTAGAATGATGCCTGGAGACTTCATATTTGGTCACCAAGGCAAGGCTAATTTATGGCTGGGTACACTGTTAGATTTTAACAGTATCGCTTCTCTCTTTTTTCCTTTCTTTTGTTTTAACAAGCAGAGATAAGGACAAATATGACCTGTGTCTAGCCTCAAAACTTCGCCTTGTTTACCTTCTAAGGGAAAAGAGCCTTGGACAAGACCTGCGGATAAATAGCACAACTTCTTTATAGGGACATAGAATGGGAGAACAGAACCCTCTTAAATTGCAATTAGTCAGATAATCGTTTGCAGTTTGAATGGACCGTGGCAGTAACTATTATTCCTACAGGCAGAGTAATACAAAGCACATGTCTCCTAATTAAAAACACGAGTCAGTAGAAAAAAACAAATATTAAACCAAATGCTTCGCAAGGTCTTTAACATGGGTTTTTCTTTTCTTTTTCTTTTTAGCAACGACCACAAAACTACTACAGAAACCCAGGTCACACAACAAGTCACTATAGGAGCCTAAGTCACATAATTCCCATTAGAGAAATGTTACTGTCAAATAATTAATCTCACTTTAATCCATTTTTTTTAATTGGGGAAATGTTTAAGCCATGCCTTGATCCAAAATAAGGATTCCAGAGCAGTGTGCATAAACATGATACAATGAACCTCATTCAATTAAATTGCAATGATTCTGACTAGTGCAACAGAATTACCTGCTTCTCTCTTTCCCCATACCCTACCCGAATCGGCTCTGGAGGGTCAGGAGAATCTCCAGAACAGCATGCAAGGGAGGCGAGTGAAGATAATTCTGCTGTGCAAGCAGAAGAGTTTGCACTGATGGAACGGGTGCCACACTGAATAAAACCTTATATTAAAATAACTTTTTTTTAAAAAAAAAAAGCAAGACGATGTGATATCTGAAAAATAATAAACCAAAATCTATTCCAACAGCTAAAACAATGCCATAAATTTAAAATGCCCGGGCAAATAAAAATGCCTTAATCTGGTACCATTTTTTTTTACCATATAGATATTTTAATGTAGTTTGTCTGATTTTTACCCTTCACTAATAGGAAACACAATTAAAATGTTCATAGGCAAGCATACAGACCAGGCATCCCCAAACTGCGGCCCTCCAGATGTTTTGGCCTACAACTCCCATGATCCCTAGCTAACAGGACCAGTGGTCAGGGATGATGGGAATTGTAGTCCAAAACATCTGGAGGGCCAAAGTTTGGGGATGCCTGGTCTGTATGCTTGCCTATGAACATTTTAATTGTGTTTCCTATTAGTGAAGGGTAAATTTCACTTGCTTGGCATTTATGAGATTTTTTAAGAGTGTGAGTACAGTGTTAAGAAAAGGTTACTCCATTCTGTTTTATAATAGTGGCTTGGCCATACTGCTCCATCCCTATTACGCTATTATGGTGCAATTTGCAGTTGCCAGCTCCAGCTGTAGTGGAGAACCACTTGAAAATTCAGTCACTTCCTCTGTCTCAATGCCTCCACTCCCAACCTCAACACATTCATGAATGCAATGGTGTTTTAGATCTGGCTGGGGAGTGGGGACACCTGCCCTATGTTTGTTAGAACCAATTGAGTGAATTGATCAAAACCACAGAGATTTTCTCTAAAACAACAAAAACCACAGATTCATGTGTGCTTTAAAAAAACCCAACCACCTCTGTTTTGCAGTGGGATTTTCACCACTTTTGTATCCGAGTCCTTGATGATAACTGTATCTCAGAGAGCTGTGCAAAAAGCTGGTATTAAGGTTCTAGTCTAGGACATAGGTTGGGACCTTTTTTCAGCTTGAGAGTGGCATTCCACTCTGAGCAACCTTCTGGGAGCCCATGACAGTGATGTGTTGGGCCAGAGACAATTAATGTAAATTTCATCTTTGAACAACACACCTCACAAACACCCTTCTCTATCCTCCAGACCCACATTTGGCCTCCAGGGCTGAAGTTCTCCACCCTTGCTCTGCAGAACTGTGCAAATCCATACACTGCAACAAACAGCTCGGTGACAGTCCCAGACATTGGGAACAAGAGACACCTAGAACCCCTAAGCTTGTGTATGTACTGATATGGGTAAATTTTCATAACTTTTTTTTTTAAAAAAATGCAACCTGCTGTGCAAATGTTGTGCATTGAACGTAAGCCTGGAACAAGGAGAAAACTTCCATCCCTACAACCAGGGCATGAATGCTGAAGACACTGCTCTTTGCCCCATTCCCCAGCAGCTTATATTCACTCTTGCAACTGAATGTGGAGGTTTCTTTTACTCATCATGGCTGAAATCCCCTGACCTCCATAAATAAGTCCAATCCCCATATTTAAAACTATCTTAAAAGCCCTGAAGTAACCTGACCCCAAGTTGGTTGCCCTTCTCTGCACATGGTCTATAAAATTGTGCCTGGTTTGGAGAAAGTGGGTAAAAACATCCCCACGAGCATTCACATCACTGCTTAATTCTAAACATCTATAGTTCTGTGGCTGTGCTGCCTTGCCAAGCATTAGATCTCTTCCATCGTGGAGACGGCAGGGGAAAAAACAAAAACAAAGAATATCTCTAGTTTCTCCAGATTTGTAACAATTAAATCCTTGTTCTTGACTCACCTTCTAAAGAATAGAAGAATTCCGCTTCACTGGGTCCAAGTTTTCTAATTTTCATCATTTGCGTGATGAGAGATCCTAGATACCATAAATCTTAGATTGAGATACTGCTTTCTACTTAGGTAATACTTGAACCTTTAGCAGTGTGCCAGACATTTGGCAAAGCCAATCCATTTATCAGGTGCCAGATTTCTGTGGCCGCAAGCAAGAACTGGCAGCACACTGGCAGTCACAATATCTTGTATACAGACTATTCCAGTTCCCTTCTAATACCAAATCTGATGGTTCTGTGACTATCAGTTTGGCTGCAAAACGAGGCTACCCACAGATTAAGGTAGTGGCAGTGTCTGGGCATAGTTTATCTGGGCCTGGAACAAACTGTAGGAAGAAAGGCGCCAATGATGGGGCGAGAGGGGTAGATACTATTGGCCAAACATTATATATAGTGCTCTACAAAATAATTTCCATCCTGGAAGCAGAAACCTTTGTTTTTGTGCATCTTTGAGATTTCATCTCTCGCCCCCTCCCTACCACCCAGTACAAACATTGAACATGAGCTCTCACAAAGCTGCCTTACACAAGGTCATGCTGTTTATGCATCTAAGCCAGTATGGTCTACTCCAGATATAACCAATTAGATGCCCTCCAGATGTTTGTTTGTTGTTTAGTCGTGTCCAACTCTTCGTGAGCCCATGGACCAGAGCACGCCAGGCACCCCTGTCTTTCCCGCAGGTTGGTAAGAGACAGTGGAAGACAGGAGAGTCGGACACGACTAAACAACAAACAAACATCTGGAGGGCATCTAATTGGTTATACAATTAGATGTTCCTGGGCTTCAACGCTCACCATCCCTGACCATTGGTGATTCTGATTAGGACTGGTGGGAGGTGGAGTCCAACAACATCTGGATGGCACCGCATTGGCTGCCCCCATTCTCCTCTGATTGGCAATCACCCTTCAAGGTCTCCTCATAGGGTCTTCCTCATCACCTGCTACTAGGGATGGTGGGGGGTTGGATTCAGTTCACATTTAAAGGTGAAAAACAACAATTTCATTATTTATGCATCACCCATCTGACTGGGTTGCCACAGTCACTCTGGGCAGCTTCCAACCAAATATTTAAACACAAAAACCCTCAAGCATTAAGGGCCTCCCTGTACAAGGCTGCCTTTCAGATGTCTTCTAAAGGTCAGATAGATGTTTCATTTCTTGACATATGATGGGAAGGCATTCCATAGGGCCTGTGCGACTACCAAGAAGGCCCTCTGCCTGGTTCCCTGTAGTCTTCACTTCTCCCCCTCCTCCTCATTGCTGTTGTGGTCAAGCATAATCCAGATACTAATACTTAAAAAATGTTTTGTGAGCTTCCATGGGTAAACACTGAATTCCTTGCATCTGGGGTTTCAGTGTCACCATACTGATCTATGAGCCAAGAGCACAAGGTGCTGACATGCTAATGTTGCAGGTACCAATGACAAAATGTTTACATCAGGCACATCCAACAGGTGGATCATGATCAACTTGTAGATCACTTGATGTCTGTGGTAGATGTCACTGGTAGATCACTGGCTCCCCCCAAACAAGCTCAACAACTTTGGCTCCCCTAAAAAAAGTTCAACAGTGTTGGCCTGCACCCCCAAAAAACAGGGCTTTCCTTCCTAAAAAAAAAGCTCAACAACTTTGACCTGAAACCCCCCAAAAAGTGGGTAGATCACTGCCAGTTTTTAACTCTATGGGGTAGATCACAGTGGCTTGGGAGTTGGCCACCCCTGGTTTACATGATGCTGAGCTTGCAGAACCACACATGGCTAAAAAAAAAATTCCCCACAGTTACCCTGTATCACATTTAATTTGGGCCCCAGTAGACAAAATGGAAAGCTTCTGGTGATCTGTTTACATAAGGGCAGAGCTCTCTAAGACTTTCCTAACAATCCTGAGCAGATGACTCCTTTGAGGTGGTAAAAAGTTGTTCCAGGGGGCTTGTTCTGTGGGCTGGTTCCAAAAACAAGTTCCCTGAGATGTGGATCGTGGGCTGCCAGCCCATAAACACAGAGCTGGAAACAGCTGGGAGCATGTGGTGGTGATTGACAGTAACACAAAACACTTGGGACTCTGAAACAGCTGGGAAGCCAAATGTCCATCTTTGCAACAAGCCAGGAACCAAGAGATTTTCTTTCCTTGATGTTATGATACATTGAATTAGATAGCTACCAATGTGATATTAAAGGGCCAAGCACTGTACCAATCTGCAAAAATGAAACAAATGGAAATTGCGCCTTTTTGTTCAACTTAAGCAGGCACCTACAATTAACCTCCAGAATCAGAGGTTCCACCCTAAGCATTATTAGGAGTCGTCCCCACTTCGCCTCTATCTCAAGTAACCAAGGGGAAAGGGTCAGTGGGAGGGGAGTGCTGGGACCTGCTGCAGGTATGAACATCCATTTATACACTTGATCTGCCATGATGGAGGAGCTGTGGATATACAGAGATGCTCCTCCACTCTGCTCCTACTGTGGGGAGTCACTGCCACCACAGAGATCTCTGCTGTTCCTGCCAAAGGCAAGCAGAAACCACCACGTGCTACAGCAGTGTCCTCAGGAGCTGGGGTTCCAGTCAGAGACCTGCATGGTTTCCAGCAACTGGAAGGCTCAAAATGGTGACTGGATATACCCTGGCCTCCCTTGCCACCCCCAAAGGGTGTTGAAGTGCCTGGACACAGGTGCTGTGGCTGCATCCTGCATTGCAGATCCTGCACCGAGTGGCAATGGGTAGGACAGGTGACTTCCAAGGTTACTTTTCATGGAGATTTTCTGCAGGCAGCAGGCACAGGATGGTCATTTTAACAGAATGAACATGCAGTCTTTTGCCCCTTTCTCTTTTTAGAGGAACCAAGGATTATATAGATGACCTTCCACTTCAAATTTTGTCCACATGAATGAGTCTGTTGGTTTTGGTTTCCAACACTTTCTCATTTTTCCAGTTTCCAAGTGTGTGTGTGTGTGTGTGTGTGTGTGTGTGTGTGTGTGTGTTCTACAATAAAATGTGTATGCATTTCCCCATACATTTCCCGTTATGTACTGTATTGCAATTTTTGTACAGACTCTAACATACATACACATTTTACCCTTTATAGAATGCATTGTTGCACATTATTCTCCCTTACATTATAACATTTTTGTATGCACCTTTCATCTCTCTTTCTCTTTCTCTTTCTCTTTCTCTTTCTCTTTCTCTCTCTCTCTCTCTCTCTCTCTCTCTCTCTCTCTCTCTCTCTCTCTGTGTGTGTGTGTGTGTGTGTAAGCCCCACATTTTTGGATTAGAGAAATGCATCGCAACATTCAGAAAAGTGTGAATTTCAAAGGATGGCAGAGTTTCAGACCACACATTCATTTGGAAAATATGACCTCGATAGGTTACCTTCAAAAATGAATCTGAAAGAATTCCTCCACCCTGATTCCTAAGAGGGGCATGTAGACACTACAAAATGCATGCGTGCTCTGTACTCTTCTCCTAGGGATACTCCAAGCATCTCACAATTGTCGTTGGTCATGTGAGTGCTGAGAATTGGTTAGGAATCTCGACTCCCCCACCTCAAAACTACAGTTCTCAGAGTCTCCTGGGGAGAAAATGAAATTATTAAACCACAAGTCTGTGGGATAGATATGCCTTAAGATTCAGTTGTGACCCTGTCCTGCTGAGCTCGGGGAGCAAAATGCCCCACCGCATATTTCAGCAGGGATACTGCAGCCTTTCCTGACCCTGTATTATTTTAACTTTCAAAAACAAAACAGTGCTGTTTCTTCTTTGTCTCACTGTTATGTAAACCATGTGATGATGCCTCCCAGCAGCATTTGTTCATATCCCCACTTACTGCCACGGGGTGGGAGTTCTTTTCAACAGTGACACTTGAAAGCACTGACTTTTGGGGGGGGGCAACATCTTCGCTGTTGTTGAAAGGCAGGCGGCATATATCAATATTTCCAATAAATACATAATAGTATCAGATAAGTTTCCCTGCAGCTGCTGGTAGTCAGACTTAGGCTAACAGCACAGGGGGAAAGTTGTATGCATTGTTTTATTTTGAAAATGCAGCCAAAAGAGCCATTCTAAAGAATATAGAAGAGGGTCTTCTCTAAAATGACACTTTGATTAAATTTAGTTGTGAAATTGCAGAGCGATCCCAACACTCTGACCAGAGCTTCTGAATAGGGTTAAACTGTGGTGCCCAGAACTGGGCACAGAGCTCTAAGTGGGGTCTGATCAAGGCAGAATATAGTGGCACTATAGTCATACCTCATGTTGCGTTCTGCTCTTGTTATGGACTTTCAGCTTACAAAAGCAGCAAACCGCCCGCGCATGCGCAGAAGCGCTCAACCACACCGCACACATGCACAGAAAACCACTTCTGCGCCTGCGCAGGAGGTGGAGTTGCGGGCGTCACGACCCGATCACATGCACAGGGGCTGAGAGTGCAACCCCTGTGTGATTGGTGGAGGGTGGGGGTTCCTGCCCGTCCCAAAACAAAGGGGCTGTCCAATCTGGACAGCCTGGGGGGACGGGGACGTGTCCTGCTATATTTAAGCAGGAGGAGGGCAAGAACCCACACTCTTTTGGCCCAGCTCCCAGCTGCATAGGTTCACCCGCCCACCCGCCCTTTAGTTTAGCTCATGACTTTGCTATGGACTTTGGTTGGTTGCCTTGGTTGGCCAAGGGGCCTGGTAGGACTTTTCCCCACTTGGAGTAGCCAAGAAGTTTTTTTTCCCTACCTTGTAGCAATCAGTCACAACTTTTGGTTTTGGCGGTTAGGCATTGGAAATCTTCAATACAGGTGGGGAGGGGAGGTAGTGCCATCACCTGCCCCTCATTTTGAAGGGTACAGTACTCCTTTAAAGGTTTCTGGGGGCGGAGTGGCCCGGTCCGACGCCTAGGGAGGCAAGGGCCTGAAGGCATGCCCCTAACGGTAATCACAGGTGGAGTTCCGGTTGATGTACATCATTGGGCTCCTTACTGGTGATTAACCCTTCAGGGCTTCAACTCACGGGTTGAAGTCAAATATAGACAGTTAGGGTCCAGTGCCTAAGCCAATACCGCTCAACATCCGTAACCAATAAAGTTGTGGTCTTTACACCCATTAAATTCGAATTCTTGTGTCTGTCTTTATTTCACGGGGAGGGAGGGTCGTTGCCACGCAAGAGGCACTCTAGTTGTGGACTTTTCGGGGTGTGAACGGCACCCCGAAGCGGATTAAGTCCGCAACTAGAGGTACCACTGTATGACTTAAATAATTTATATCTCAACTTTACATCCCCTGGGCAGCTAACAGGGTCATAGGAAACACACCACCCTCTGATAAACACCCACACACTTATTCTTAGGTCCCTCAATCACGAACTGTTGGGTGAATTGCTTGATGAGAGTATTACAATGATGTTCTTTGCATTTGATATTGTTGGCAGTTTGGGTGCAACTCAAATAGAGTAGGGGGCGATTTCCATACTACGCCTGTAACTTTATCTTTCTGCTGACTTCTCCCTATCTCTTTGATGCTTTGATGATAAATCTTAGGTTGCGTCCAGTGCATGGGCATAGTGCTGCTCATCAGTGACTGAGGAGGGTATGGGCACACACATGCCAGGTGGGGGCGGAGCGTGCTTGCCAAGCCTTTGCTGTCAGGTGGGCATGGGGGGCAGGTCACAGGGGGTGACGAGCACCCGCTCCCCGCCTAGTGCTTAGTGGGGGCAAAGGGTGCTCTCCACTCTCACCCCCCCCACTGCTGGAGCCAGGCAGGGCATGGGGATCTCTGCAGGGGCCTGGGAGCACCTGGTTTGTGCCCCCCCCAAGATTCTGCACCCAGGGCCTTGGCCCCCCTGTTCCCCCCTGATATTCCACTGATCAAATGAACGACTTCCTGCTCCTCCTCACATTCTTTCTCTGGACCTCAAGACAAGATGTAATCTTGGATCTATGCTCTGAGTTCAAAGGGTAGAGATTAGTTTAGGGCAGACACCCCCAAACTTTGGCCCTCCAGATGTTTTGGCCTACAACTCCCATGATTCCTAGCTAACAGGACCAGTGGTCGGGGAAGATGGGAAATGTAGTCCAAAACATCTGGAGGGTCAAAGTTTGGGGATGCCTGGTTTAGGGCAACACGACCAGTTCTGCTGCACTGGGCACTGAGCCTAGAGAGCACTCTAGGACATGACAAATATGATGTGGCACACTGATCAGAACAGAAGGTGAGAGGCAGATTTTGACCTCACACAGGTCACCGCTGAAATTTGAAAGAACAAAGTCTAATCCTGCAAAGGGGCAAAAATGGCTTCTTTGCTTTTCCAACTAGATAGTTGGCTAGAACTATAGAACTCTTCCCAATCAACAATACAATAAACATGGATAAACATCACATTTCCTATTTTATACCAAGTCTCAGTGTGACTACCTTTCAGCTAAAGGTGTGTTCCAAGCAAGGATTCATTTAACGAATGTTAACTTTTGCTGCTGCATGTAGACTCTATATGCTAACACTCATTTACTCCCTGCAGAAGATTTTATTTTGTCTGTTGAATATTGGAATAAGAAAAAGATTGTCAGCTTGTCTGCCAAATCCTAACTGCTTATTGTTTTGGTTTTATTTTCCAGGAAGCTGTAACAAAAATGCCTATAATTGGCTATCCTGTAGCATGCTGCGAACTGAATAAAAAAATATTTTTAAATGGTTATTTGAGACTGCATATGTAGGAAGTTTCACCCCTGGAGTTTCATTTCAAAATGTATGAATTAGAAGAAAAAATTAAAGTGGATTGTGGTGTTTGTGTGTGATCCAGTCACCTGCCATTGTAGGAGGGTGCCACAGACAGACTCTGTGTAATGATTTTAAAGTGTGATGTCAACTCCCAAGGGCATGTAAACATTTCTTCTGATAAATCTGGCTCACAAACAGGACAATATCTAATTGAGTTATTGGAATGTTTATTGATACAACTATCAGGTGAGTTTGCTCTAATTGGCAGGTCCCAGAAAGCGTAACCTTCACATTCTTAAACATGGTATCTATAATAATATGCTGACAACAGCATTGCCATTTTAATTTTTTGATTCCTTGCTCGGCTTCCCAGACAGAACACATACAGCTAAAACACTTAGTAAAACTAGTCATTCGTACAATTACTGGGTATTATCCAACCCAAACTATGAAATTAAGTCTGATAAATTCCAGTTGGAAGAACTTAAGTGCACACTCAGCTAATTTCTACCACAACCAATATAATTTATAAATTATATTGTTTAAAGCAAATTCTCTAGTGCAGTATGTATACTAAATTTAAAATATATTATATTTATAATTGTATATGTATTACTGGGTTAAACCACTGAGCCAAGGGCTTGCTGATCAGAAGGTCGGCGGTTCGAATCCCTGTGACGGGGTGAGCTCCCGTTGCTCGGTCCCAGCTCCTGCCAACCTAGCAGTTCGAAAGCACGTCAAAATGCGAGTAGATAAATAGGAACCGCTACAGCGGGAAGGTAAACGGCGTTTCCATGTGCTGCTCTGGTTTGCCAGAAGCGGCTTTGTCATGCTGGCCACATGACTTGGAAGCTATACGCCGGCTCCCTCGGCCAATAATGCGAGATGAGCGCGCAACCTCAGAGTCGGTCACGACTGGACCTAATGGTCAGGGGTCCCTTTACCTTTTATGTATTACTTTAAACATGTTTAATGATTGTTACTTTTGTGTATTTTTTGTGATTTCTGAACTGGCAAACTGTGATTTGAACAATCATTAATAGTTTGCAATTTACTTGCAGTTTACTTATTCAGACACCACAGTAAACTATGGTCTGAAGAACTGATTACAAAAAAGAAAGAAAGGAGGAAGCAAGTTTGTTCACTATGCATTTGAACATTTCTTAAGCGCCACCCGAAGTCCGCTCTGAGTTGAATACAACCTCTCATAACCAAATTTTGCATGATGGTTCTTGAGATTCAGGAGCAGGTTTTTGTCTGTGTTTGGATACAAATGGACATCATTCTGAATCAAAACGGTAGACTGAAATTGCTAAAACCACACTGATTTTAATCACTGATTTCAAAACTGCACTGGGTTCCCCCCTCTTCTTAGAATTCCAATCCAACCCCTGGTTGAAGGCTGTTAGTTTCATAATGGGAATTATTGGCCAGCATCCATGGAAGGGCAGTGGCGGAGCTTCGTGCTCCTCCAACCCGGGCGGAGAGCAGGCGCGCTGCCCCCAGGGATGTGGCGCACGTTTGAGGGGCGGGGCGTGCCACGCACAGGGGTTGGACATGTGTTTTGGAGGTGGGGCGGGCAGCCACGATGGCGCCCCTGGGATCGCGCTGCCCGGGGCACCGCGCCCCCACCACCCCTATCTTCCTACGCTACCCAGGAAGGAGCATGTGTATGCAGAAGAGAACCATGCGTGCTGCTGGAGCATATTTTCACAGTTCATTGCTAAAGAGATATGCCACTGTTTTAAAAGTGCAGGAATTATTGTGGCAAAAATAGGATGCCACGCTTCAGCTGTCTTACATAGTTCTCTCCTAGATGCAATTTCCCTCTTTCAGTCTTGGACATGGTAAACAATGGGCCAGGTCTATTTTCAAATGTTATTGGCAAACCCTTGTGTATGTCATACTTAACTGAGTGCCGGGACTGGACCAACTACCAAAGCACTCAGTAGGGGCATCAATATATTTAGGGAACCAATGAAGCACAGCACAGTTTAAGTGATGATTTCTCGCGCGGATACAAAGTATGCTGGGTAGCATCATTTGCGTCTTCAGACCCAGAGACCTCCCCCCCTAAATAAATTCACACTTGACTCAAATAGGGTGAACTCCTGGATAGGCGGAAAGCCGGGAACAGGCTATGTCCACCACCCAGATGTCCCCTTGGACTCAGGCATGGGCACAACCCCCTCATAGGGGTTGACCAAACCATTTGAGTCCCTGGATTCCTTTAACGGAATACCCTTCACATAGGGATGGCGAGAGCGTTCTGCCACCCCTATCACCTGAACCAGTGCCCACCCGCAACCTTACAAGTTGTGACGATTTGCTACGCGGCAGGCAAAACCCAAGTGGCAACAGCCAATCAGCCAAGTGGGGGAAATTCCTGCTGTGCCCCTGTCCCAAAGACACACGGCTGCATAGCAAGGTCAAGTGCAACAAAGCCCTAAAAGTAGGGAGAGGTGGGCGGGTGTTCCAAATGCAAGCACCGAAAGAGGGTCACGTGCATGGGTATAGGTCCCTCGATCTGTTTGGACTGTGCCCCATTGGCCAGATTGAACCCAACATCGAGGGACCTACCAATCGGGTGTTGTGGCTGACCAATCTTACCCACCCACAACACAGGAGGTTGGTCTCCAGGTCTCACCGCAACATGTGCCCTCTTTGAGGGAGGACCTGATTGGGACTGCAAGCACATGTGCCCAATTTCAGAGTTACAGCCTCCACAGCAATGTGGCAAGGACTTTGAATTGCACAAGACATCCACTTGGGGGAGCAGGATGTCTCAGCATAGCCACATGCATGATTGAAAAGTTGCTTAAAGATCAGCAATTAGCAACTCGAGTCGATCTTCTTGCAAAACCGTAGATAGTGCTTTTGATTAATGAATCTCAGCAGGCTTGATACTGGTCAAGGTTAAACAAGCAAATGCCTCTGAAGAGATTAGCCAAAGCTTGAGTATTTTCTCAGTGAGCTGCAGATAGTCCCGTTCACATAATTAAGAATGATACTGTAATCAATTCCATAATATTTCATATAGTACTGACAGGTCAAGCCATGTGTTACTTATGTTATGCCACCTTTTTTTTTAAAAAAAAGGTGTGCATATCTCCATTTAGTTGCACCAATATTAAAAGAAATTAACCGGCCGCCAATTCATTTCCAACCCTAAGTGAAGCTGCCGTCATTACTTCAGTTAGGTTTTCAGGTATGTCTTTCATCATTTGAACTTGCCCAGATGTCATTTGCCTATCCTCTCTTTCAGATCCTCTCACCATCAGGAGGTCATTATAAGTTCTTCCTGCGTGAGGGGAACTCTATGTTTGCAGCACTGGATTCAACTGAGTTAAATGAGTTTATATACTAGGTATCCAATCCTTTCCTTGCTGTTCTTTTTTAAAAGCAACTACAGTGGAACCTCGGTTTACGACTACCTCCGTTTACGCAAATCTCCGTTTATGAACGCCGCAGACCCGGAAGTGTTTACATCCAGGTTCCGTAGTGTCGGATGCGCAGACGCGATCTGCGCAGCTTGCGCATGCGCAGAAGTGATCTGCGCAGCGTGTGTGTGTGCAGAAGAGCTCTATTGGCGCTTTGCGCACGTGCAGAAGCGTGCCTTCGGTGAGTGAATGCCTTGGCGAGCTAACGCCTCCGTGGAATGGATTGCGTTCGCAAACCGAGGTACCACTGTATTAGAAAGTACAACAAATGTCCTCAAAGCACACTGCCTTTTTAAATGTAATATTGAGTATATCCTTTGTTGTTGTTGTTTAGTCATTTAGTCGTGTCTGACTCTTTGTGACCCCATGGACCAGAGGACGCCAGGCACTCCTGTCTTCCACTGCCTCCTGCAGTTTGGTCAGACTCATGTTAGTAGCTTCGAGAACACTGTCCAACCATCTCGTCGTCCTCTGTCACCCCCTTTAAATCCTATTGCGATTATATCATGAATGCATGAAGTGGTTCTATGAAAAAAGCATTGTGACAGACATGATGGTAACTATCACAATCAAGATGAACAAAATTCCAGATAATTGAAATGTATATTATTAAGCAGAAGTAATTGCAATAGATTACTTTTTTAAAAAACAACAACCAACCACCAGATAGAGAAACACATTATTTCTTTATAACTGCCCCATTGTATCGGGTACTTACTGAAGTATTGTAAAGTCAAAACATATGGCTAAATGGTTTGGGAATCACATTACTGGAATTTAATATTATTTAGTCCAAGTGAAGCCAAAAGACTAAACTAGATTAAAGCTAATGTACCTTAGCTCAATTGGTTTATTGATTAGGCTTTGAGCTGAGTTTACATATAAAATATTTAAATACTTATAGACTGCATTCTTTAAAAATACAACAAGGGGAGAGAGAGAGAAGAAAGAAAGAAAGAAAGAAAGAAAGAAAGAAAGAAAGAAAGGGTTAATTGGAAGTGTGCTATAAACTGAGTTAATTGCTGTTCATTGAATGGTTTATCAACCCTGGAGAAATCTCCTCTCTGTACATTCAGATCTCTCGGAAAAAGTCACGGCTATTACTACTGTTACAGTAAAGAAAATCATAACAATATGCCATGAATAATTTTTTTTTTGAAACATGCTGGGCTGTGGTCTTTGTGGGTTAGTGTGGAAATGTGTGTCCCAGATTAATGTTCTCAACTGGTTTTTAAGAAAGCATATTGTAAGAGAGAGGGCTTGCAGAGAGCAGCCCACTCTGCTTACTTCCACCAGATGGGAGAGCAGCAGCAAGTCTGGGAGTTCAAATCAGGAACAGGAAGGGTTAAGACGGGTCCAGGGCTCTGCAGAGTCCTGGTGGCTCAGCTCCAGGTTGGTAGCAGGGAAGCAGGGGAGGAGCTAGCTTCAGCAGGGGCTGGAAAGGAGGGAGGAGAGAGAACGGCACCTCAGGAGCCTGGTTTGGGACCACGGAGGACCCATAGAGCAAGGAGGAGGGGCGTTTGGAGTCTTAAAAGGGGGGTCAGAGCCCACGAGACGCCATTGTGGGCTTCTGCCCCATGCAGAGCAGACATGATTTGAGACATCTCACCACTGTATATAGCATGCACAATAAAACTATGAAAATCCAGAGGATGTGTGGAGTGCTTACTCGGGAGTAGCCAACACCCCATCTGTGACAGCAAGCCCACAATCTCTTGATGGCTACCCCGAGGGAAGAGGGCTGCAAATGTAGCAGCCGGCATGAAGTTGGCAGCATCTAAAGCAGAAGAGAGAGATGCCGAGGGAGGATTGGCATGAGTTGCCAGCACCCTGCAACTATGGAACGGCTCAAGCACCAGGTAGGCACCCGGGCACAGGGGAAGCCAAGCTTAGTGAACCGAGCAGCTCGGAACACAGCCAAGCCAGAGAAGCGGAGGCTGGACAAGCAGAGAGGACACTCGGGACGGGCCAGCACTTTGTAGGGCGACCCTCAGCACAAGCTGGCTCTAAGACTGAGAGGCATGGTGGCGTGGAAGTGCAGGAGGCTGAGAGGCGAGTCCGGGCAGAGGGGACAGACGGAGGGGAAAGGCAGCGGCCACAAGTTCCCATACAGTCCCGGGGAGGCAGCTGCAGCACAGCACAGCCCCCTCCAGCCAGATGTGATGCAGAGGGACAAAGCCCGCGCGCGGGTACTTTCAAACGCTGACGCGGGAAAACAGAGGGAAGAGAAAGGCGGGAGATGCCTTTACAATGCACCCAGCCACTGGGTGGAACACTGCCCCCAGAGGAAGGAATGGCGAGAGCAGGCAGGCACAGACACAAGCCTGGATGCCAGATCAGGAGGGGAGGGGCCAGGCAGAGCACCAACAACTGAGCCCTCCTGTAACACCCCACAGCACGACAAAGAGATGGAAGTGAGTCTGCAGCTGCCAAGAGGCCAGACCCAGGAGACAGTCGGGCTTCTCCGCAGGGGCAGCAGCAACGATTTCCTATCGGTGCACTTGGCTAAGCAGGATCAGATTCCCATTTTCCCAAGGGAGCTGCCCATGAGCGTCTTGACCGTAGGCGGCCGGGAATTGCAGGAGGGTGAGGTCACGCAACAGACCCCCTCTCGGAAGATGACAGTGAACAAGCACGCAGAAGTGCTAGCTTTGGACTTAATGGACAATGACCCTGTGGGCAGCCAGCGCCGGGGAGATCTCACCTTTGGAGATGCAGACGGCAAGGAGCACTGCAGGAAAGAAGGAGAATCCTCAGGATCGCACCACATCAGCTCCCCAGGCGGATGGAACGACGCAGAGGCGGGGATGCAGGAAGAGAAACTGAGCCAACTCACCAAAGAGGACACTTTTACCCAGAACATACGGAGGGACTTGAGGGAGAAAAAGGGGGCAGGGGAAGGGCTTGCCGAGAAAGAGGGGTTACTCTTTAGCAATGATGCCCGGTATATGCCCCAGGACTCCCTCAGAGGGAAGATTCTCAAGCAATATCATGACAACCCCACGGAGGGGCATGCAGTACATGTCTTCACGAGGCTCACACCCAGTAAGGCCAGTCTTGGGCGAAACCCCAGAGCCTTCCCAGAGCAGGGGGAGGGGGAGATTGGGGGACCACCTATTGAGGCATGGGGTGAGAGGAGGGAGACAGTACACCAACAACTGGATGGAGACGTGGCAAGGGGCAATGAGGCTTACAAGGAGGGGGCAGACCATCACAGGGGACTGGAGAAGGTCTTCCACGGAGGGGACAGGGTCTGGCTGTGGTCAGAAGGCCTTCCCATGGGGGGAAGGGGGAAGAAGCTGGCACCCAGAAGGCTGGGGCCCTTCAAGGTTCTGACACAGATCAACCCTGTCACCTTCAGGGGGGAAGCACCTACAGCGAGAAAGGTCCATCCCGTGGGTCACAGGTCTTTGCTCTCACACTTTAGGGAAAGCCCAAGGTTCAGAGGACGTGACACACATCCAACACAAGACGCTGACAGGAGGGAGGGGGAGGAAATCACACAAAAGACACTAGATAGAAGGGTGGAGGGAGAAGGCAGCCAAGAGGGTCCAGAAAGAAAGGAAGAGGAGGAGGTCTACAGTGCCACAGCGAGCCCGGGCTCCCGGTGGGGGGAGGGGGGGTTAAAATGTCTGATGGCCAGGCAGGGCACTCCTGCTTCCCAAAACGCGGAGGCAACCACGCACACCATGCAAGGGGAGGACCGCACACTGGAACTGCACGCTCCTTTCTCCCACAGACCCAAACCACCACACGTCAGTAGCACAGGGAACACAGAGGGGGAGGGCGATCCCAGGTGGGGAGCAGGGGAGACGCAGACCCAAGGAGCCCTCCGGGAATCGGAAGCAATTTTCCAGAGGGAGGAGGAGGATGACAACGGAAGGAACTACACGGACCAGCCACCCAGCACCGACGGGGAACAGGATTTTACACACACTACAGAGGAGGAAGACCTGTCAGGCTTCCAGCCCTCTTTACAGACATCAGACCAGGCAAACCAGGCCTCAGAAAGGGGGGGGGGAGCCTGGAGGGGGGGTGGATGTAAGAGAGAGGGCTTGCAGAGAGCAGCCCACTCTGCTTACTTCCACCAGATGGGAGAGCAGCAGCAAGTCTGGGAGTTCAAATCAGGAACAGGAAGGGTTAAGACGGGTCCAGGGCTCTGCAGAGTCCTGGTGGCTCAGCTCCAGGTTGGTAGCAGGGAAGCAGGGGAGGAGCTAGCTTCAGCAGGGGCTGGAAAGGAGGGAGGAGAGAGAACGGCACCTCAGGAGCCTGGTTTGGGACCACGGAGGACCCATAGAGCAAGGAGGAGGGGCGTTTGGAGTCTTAAAAGGGGGGTCAGAGCCCACGAGACGCCATTGTGGGCTTCTGCCCCATGCAGAGCAGACATGATTTGAGACATCTCACCACTGTATATAGCATGCACAATAAAACTATGAAAATCCAGAGGATGTGTGGAGTGCTTACTCGGGAGTAGCCAACACCCCATCTGTGACACATATGAACTAGGGCATTATGACAACTGAAAACCTGCACCTACACAGTGTACCTCTGTGCATGTCTACTCAGAAGAAAGTCCCCAGGAGTTCAGAAGTTCTAGATATCAGTCTGCAGCCTCCGACACAGAACAAGAGAACCCACTGCTTGAGATTCAGGGTGGAACTGCAACACAGGAGAAAGAGGAAAAGAATAGGGGTTTCAAAACGGAAAGCGATTCAACAAAGCTAATGAATTCCAACTACTAATATTACAGAGAGGACCAATGAGGGTGTGAATAAACTATACAGGTGCTGTGCTGAAAGATCACACGTGTGCCATGGTTCCTGTTGTCAGGGTTACCATTTCCTCTGTCTGAAAATGTTCAAAGCAGCTGCCTTTATTACCAAGTTATCATGCAAAAAGGAAAAGAAAAGAAACGGAACATTGGAAAACAGCTCAAGGAAAGAAAACTCAGTGTGGTGTTTCCCTTTCCAGTGTATAAATTGCATTCAAATTGCCTGCCGATTGTAAGCAGAAGCCAGGAACGTAAATATATTGCTCCCATCGTGCACAGGGCAGCCTAACAATAAACAAGGGAGGACGCACACTAAGAAGTGGCAACTAAAGGGAGGCACAATCCAATCCAAGGGAAGCAGAAAGGATGAAGAGATGTAGAGCGAGAAGAAGGTCAAGCTATGGTTGCATAAAAAACACAAAGGATAAATTAGGGTGGATGCATATCCTAAGATGAAAACGGGGTTTGAGAATCCTTAAGAGAGAGCGCTATCCCTCGCATGTGTACAGTGGAACCTCGGTTTATGAACACCTTGGTTTATGAATTTTCAGTTTACGAACACCGTGGACCCATCTGGAACGGATTAATTCACTTTCCATTACTTTCAATTGGAAAGTCCGCTTCAGTTTATGAACAGACTTCTGGAACAAATTACACCCATGCTTCGGGTAAAGTACGCTTCAGGTTGAGTACTCCGTGGACCCGTCTGGAATGGATTAATCCACTTTCCATTACTTTCAATGGGAAAGTTTGCTTCAGTTTATGAACGCTTCAGTTTAAGTACTCCGCAGACCGTCTGGAACAGATTAATCCACTTTCCATTACTTTTATTGGGAAAGTTCGCTTCAGTTTATGAACGCTTCAGTTTATGAACAGACTTCCGGAACCAATTGTGTTCATAAACCGAGGTACCACTGTATTTGGAAAGAAGCTTCTTCTTCTTCTTTGGTGATCACTCGTAGCCAAGTAAGATTGTCTTCCAAGTGACTGTGGAGGCCAATTCTGGATCCACACGTCCTTTCACACCGTTACATTAACTTTGAACTTCCTCCTTGGTAAGAGTGCAAAGATTTTAAAGCCTTTGGCAGGATCACACTCCTTTAAAATAAAATTTTATGGTAGTAACATCAAGGCTGCAATCCTGTACCCCAAGAATGAGGAACCTGTTGCCCTCTAGATGTTGCAGATCTCCTATCATACCTGGGCCAGGCTGGCTGGCACTGATGGGAGCTGGCCTCAGCAACACCCAGAAGGCTGCAGATTCCCCCCATTCCTGCTATACCCACTTAACTGGAAGCAAAACTCTTTGAATTCAATGGGGCTTATTCTGGATAGACTGTATTTATTTAACAACTTGATGTATTGCTTAACCTCGTACCAGACCCAGCAACTCAAATGTAACCCTGTAAGGGAGATACAAATAAAATAACAAGAACAAGAACAACAATAATCCAAGAAGGTGGCAAACATAGGGTGCAGCCGGGTGGCCTTCTAGTGGTCCTTCACAAATTCTTGACAGCAAAGGCTTTCGCTTCTCCCCCCCTTCACTCTTATTTATACCATAATTCAAAAGAGTGGCTGGGGGAACCCGGCCAGATGGGCGGGGTATAAATAATAAATTATTATTATTATTATTATTATTATTATTATTATTATTTATACGCTCTCTCCCATACTCAAGGACCTTTAAAAAATCTTCTGTAAAGTGACAATTCTGGAAACTTTGGACCCAGGGATTAATAGTTGCTGCTGAAATGTAGCAGCTAACAGCTTTGACAAGCATTTTTACTGTTCTGCTGCTCTTCAGTAGTATGAAAACACAACAGCTTCCTGATGAGTTTATAGTAATCCAAATGAAGAGTTGCAGGCACTAGTTTAAAACATGCAGTAACTGTGGCAATAGGTCACTAGGGTGCTATATTGTTAAAAGGGAAATACCATTAAGAAAAGGAAAGCTGGCTGGCTGGCTGGGTGGGTGGGTACAATGCAGATGATAGGCCCTTTTGCACCACAAAATGAATCTGTGCTCTGTTTACACTAGGAAATGAAACTCATTGGCTACTGGAAAGCTACTGACCCAGGGCATAAATCACATGTTCTCTTGGTGACATAAATTCAAAGAATGGAGGCTCATATTCGGGGCAGAGCTACGATGAAACTAATGAAGCTTAAGCTTTAGGGCCCCTATTCCCAGAGGGGCCCCAGAAGCGAATTTATTCATGCATGTATATAACATTTCCCCAGTTTTCATCTCTTCCACTAATCACTCTGTTCAATTGTGTTTTATGTCTTTGTTGTGCTGTATATGTACATACTTCTATAAAATATATCAAACACACACACTTAGTATAGAGGTATACAGGTATAGAATTGCATTTTATTTTCTTTCTTTTTTAAAAAAATTCTAATTCTTCCAAAATGTTTTTGACATGGAGGCAAAATCTCCGTCTTGTTTGTGGCAAATCTAATTTGTGGCCAAAAGCCCCATGATGAATTTATTTAAGTGCAGCAATGCTAGTTTGTTCCACTATCCATTCCTAGTAGCAGCTCCCAATTTTCAGTATAGCAAAGAAGTGATAATCTCGGTTCTTATCTTCCCTTCTGATTGCAAGCATGTGGCTAGCTATCCTCCCCCCCCATTTTCTCAATTAAAATTATCTTTCCTTTCTAGTTGTTGTTTGTTCCATGGAGAGAAACATACAGCACCAGGTAGGTATTTGCATGTTTTGCCCTGTTGGGCAAAATTGGAATGCAAAAGGGAAAGAATTAACTCTCTCCTGCAGAACCACAGTCTGGAACCAAATAGGCTTCCCACAGCTGTTATAACCTTTTAAAAAGATGCAGGAGATCCTTTTTACAGGGCTCATATTTTGCAGGTAAAAAGAGAAGAGCAGGAATGAGCTGTGTGATGCAGGGATGCTAGTGCGTTCTATCTATATGCCATCCAACAGAATATTGCAACTCAAGTAATCTTGGATTATGCATGTGGTCACTTTGTTGATGAAATATGTTAATGTTTCCATGTCTCTCATTCAAAGGAAAGGATTTTGGGGGAAAATATGAACGAATTCCTATGCCGCACAAATAACCCAGAGATGCATTTTAAATAGAAGGACACATTCTACTCATGTAGAAACACCAGGCAGGCCCCACAAATAACCCAGAGATGCATTTTAAATAAAAGGACACATTCTACTCATGTAAAAACACACTGATTCCCAGACCGTCCGCAGGCCGGCTTTAGAAGGCGATTGGGCTGCATCCGGCCCCCAAGCCTTAGTTTGGGGTCCCCTGGTCTAGAGTCTTTCTGTAGAGAAACAAACAAACAAACAAACAATGTTGTTGTTGTTTAGTCATTTAGTCGTGTCCGACTCTTCATGAGCCCATGGACCAGAGCACGCCAGGCACTCCTGTCTTCCTGTCTTCCACTGCCTCCCACAGTTTGGTCAGACTCATGTTGGTAGCTTCAAGAACACTGTCCAACCATCTCATCCTCTGTCGTCCCCTTCTCCTTGTGCCCTCCATCTTTCCCAACAGCAGGGTCTTCTCTTCTCATGAGGTGGCCAAAGTATTGGAGCCTCAGCTTCACGATCTGTCCTTCCAGTGTGCAGTCAGGGCTGATTTCCTTAAGAATGGAGAAGTTTGATCTTCTTGCAGTCCATGGGACTCTCAAGAGTCTCCTCCAGCACCATAATTCAAAAGCATCAATTCTTCGGCGATCAGCCTTCTTTATGGTCCAGCTCTCACTTCCATATTATCACTACTGGAAAAACCATAGGTAATGTCTCTGCTTTTTAAGATGCTGTCTGGGCTTGTCATTGCTTTTCTCCCAAGAAGCAGGCATCTTTTAATTTCATGACTGCTGTCACCATCAAACAAACAATAATAATTTTATTATTTATACCCCGCCCATGTGGCTGGCATAGCTGCCAAGTTTTCCCTTTTCTCGCGAGGAAGCCTATTCAGCATAAGGGAAAATCCCTTAAAAAAAGGGATAACTTGGCAGCTATGGTGGCTGGTTTTCCCCAGCCACTTTGGGTGGCTTACAGCACATATAAAAACATAGTAAAATATCAAGCATTAAAAACTTCCTGATACAGGGCTGCCTTCAGATGTCTGCCTTCATATGAACTACTGTATAGTTCTTTATCTGCTTGACATCTGATGGGAGGGCGTTCCACAGGGCGGGTGCCACTACCAAGAAGGCCCTTTGCTTGGTTCCCTGTAACCTCACTTCTCGCAATGAGGGAACCACCAGAAGGCCCTCAGTGTCCAGGGAGAACAATGGGAGTGGAGGCGCTCCTTCAGGTATACTGGGCTGAGGCTGTTTAGGGCTTTAATGGTCAGCACCAACACTTTGAATTGTGCTTGGAAACATACTGGGAGCCAGTGAAGATCCTTTAGGACCGGTGTTATATGGTCCCGGCAGCCACTCCCAGTCACCCGTCTAGCTGCCGCATTCTGGATTATAGACAGATATGCATGACTCTATTTCCTATATATAAATTGCTCCTTCTGAGCACGGTGTTCAGGGTCCTGCTTTTTTGTTTATAACTATGCATATACTCAGAAGCGTCACAGCATGAAACTGAAGGCTGGGTATAAAAATAAATATAAAGTTCTGGCAAGCCAAGCAGTGTATAAAAAAATGTAAGTGATCTTTCATTAATAAGCTGCCTTGCTTAAATAAGAAATAGCTGCAATTCTTGAATCTGAACTTTGTCTCCCTCCTTGTCTCTTTCTCAGTGTGTCTGCACGCTTGTTTACTTACCTTCTAATCCTGTGTAGACGTCTCCCGCTTTGATGGGTGCTGTCTTCAGGGTCCAAAATAATTAGTGTTGAGCCAAGAATAGAAGAAAAAGGTATGCTTGGGGTCCATGACAGTGCCACATGGCAGGATTTGACGCCTTCTCTTCTGAAGAACCAAGTCATTCCAGAGAAACACCATGGGGAGCTGCCACCATGTGGAGAAAGTGGATAGAGTTAAGTCCTCACCCCATCCCCCCAACACAGAATTCATGGATATCTCAAAGGTTCAAGAACTGATAATGGAAAGTACTTCTACACATAGCGTATAATTAAACTATGGAACCCACTGCTGTAGGAAGCAATGAGGGTCAGCAGCTTCCATGGCTTTAAAAGAGGATTGGGCAAATTGATGGGAGGACAGGGACCTATCAATGGCTGCTAGCCATGACAGTTATGTCCTACACCCACAGTTGGAGGCAATAACACTTTTGAATACCAGTTGCCACAAACCACAGGAGGGGAGAGGGTTCTTGGTCTCAGGTCCTGCTTGCCAACAGGGCCGACTCTAGGGGTAGGCTGGGTGGCGCGGGGCGCCAGGACGCCGGGTCGGCAGGAGGGCGCTGCGCGCGAAAACCACCAGCCACGGGAAGAAACGGGGCGGTGCGGGGGCGCCGGAGCGATCTGCGCACCACGGCGCCCGGGCGCCCGACCTGCTTAAGACGGCCCTGCCTGCCAATTTCCCATACACATCTGGGTGGCCGCTGTGAGAACAGTCTACTGTATTCGATGAGTCATTGGCCTGATCTAGTGTGTTTGCCATTCAGCTATCAGCCATTGTCCTCTTCGTCCTGCAACCGCTACTGAAAAACCTGTCTTGCCCTGAGGAGAATGGGGGGGAAATGGCTACAGATTGTTGGCTATTCTGTTTTGCTTGTAACATTTTGATTGGTGTGTCTTGGTATGTTCCTGTGTAAACTGCCACCTGAAGACCTCAAGGGCACCATTGCTCACACCAAGTGCCATGGGGTCTGCTTGGGTGCTTCACAATCTGTTTTCAATCCCAGGCAGGTGCCAAAACACGAAGGTATACCACACCCCTCACAGGCCACCTCAAGATGTCTATGTGTTGGTTTCTTTCTAAGCCTGTATGTAGTAATTCCTCCAACGCCCAACAGAACTTTACTAGAGTATAGACAAGGCCTCTTCTGTTCCCTGTCTGAAAATTACTTTAACAAGGATAGCAAAAACTCCACCAACAAACAGGATGGAAAATGGAACTGAATTAAAGCAGCTGCCTTATTCAGTTGTGTAGTTGGGGAACCTGCCCAAATAACCGGCAACTGATATTCCTCACAATATAATCACATATGATAGGAATGTTCAATGAGCCCAATCTGACTGAAAAATAGCTTTCATCCTCCCTTCGCCTTCTTTCCCAAGCACGAAAAAGAGCCCCACCTTACCCTGAGGAAATATCTCTAACTTCCATTATACCCACCATGAGTGGGGAAATTAATTTCTGCCACCTGATAAGCTTCTTCTGAGGGAAATGCAGTCACTTCAGCTCTGGTGATGCCCTTCTTCAAAGTAAGTTTTATTCCACCCCTTTTGAGGCAGGTCTGAGGGGTGGGAGACTGGCAGGGAGGGCTTGGAGATTGCAGGGATAGGGGGCAGCCCTCCATTACATGGTGGGCCCAGCTTTGACGGGGCTTGATCCTGACTCAAAATAAGGCTGGGATTTTGAGAGGGGAGACTCTGTATTTTGAAGCTCCCCCTCCTCCAACATCGGCACTTTCGTTACTCTAAAGCAGGCATGGTCACACACCAGGGGGTGCCAACTCATGTGGGCCAAGCCCTCTTCTCTCTCTCTCTCCCCCCCCCCAGTATTTTTGGAAGGGAACCAGCCCCTCCCATATGTCCTAAAAAATCAGGGGGCGGAGGAGGCTGAGTACAGAACCGAATGTGGCATGGCTTCAGTTGCTGGCTCCTTCTCCTCTTGCTGCTGCAGGGGGAAGGAGGGTTGAAGCAACCCCCACCGGTGGCTGCAGCAAGAGGAGGGGCCATCTGCCATTGAAGCTATGCTACCAATGTGTTCGGCTCCACCCCCAGTTCCTCCCAACATCGGGATGTTGAGCACGTGTGAGGCCACGTGGCATTGTGTCAGCCCCCCAATCGCCCTTGCAAGCTGGCGCATCTGGCACACACCATACATTTAACCTCCTGGCTCCCAAAATCCTGTGTGTGTGTGTGTGTGTGTGTGTGTGTGTGTGTGTGTGTGTCAGGGCTCTCTATTTGAAGATGCCCTCTGTCAGGCTCCAGGGAATTGGCTCCCCCCCCCCCAATATGGCAGTAGATAAGCAGAACAAAAGAAAAGCAGTCTTCTTACCAGTCTGAAACTTTAATAATCACAGTGACAGCGAAAGAACAAAGAACCCATCTCCTAGAAATGGTGGTGCTTCCAATTAAGGATCACACCTTCTTTCCTCCCCAGTAATCTACTTCACTCCTACGTCTTGTAATCTGAGTTTGTACCCTCTGTGCTTTCTGTTCTGCCACTTTCTGAGCTCTCTGTCACTTTGGAGAAGGGGGGGGGGAATGCTGTCCAGAGACTGTGAATCTGTTAACCCTCTCTCTTCCAGTGTTTCTTCTCCTAGCTGTTCTCCATCCAGTATTTCCTAGCTTCTGCCTTCTGAACTATGTCCCTCTGCAAACCACTGTTCCATATACTGATCTATACTGTCCTCCTGCTCCTAGGAAGATTCAGGATCCAGATCAGGACCAGGGGGAGGGGGAGGGAGAGGGAGAGGGAGAGGCTCCCACCATTCCTCATCTGTGCAGCCCTCCTCAGCACAGTCCTTGACACCCTCCATTTGAAGGACTGTCAGCCCAAGGCCAGTTTAAGGACAGCAAGAACAATAATAATGGGAAACAGGGCCCCTGAAGCTGCCCATCAACAGTTAATACCTGGACAACCTCCTGGCCACTCTTGCACTTTTCTGTATGAATGTGCACCTTCCCAGATACTGATTGGTGTTGCAGAACAACAACTTCCATCCACCCTGACAGTTGTACCATCGCTGCAGTGTAGGGACAGCCAATCCGGCGAAGCCCTCTAGCTGATGATAGACTTCAATTCTCATCAGCCCCAGTTAGCATGGCCAACTGTCCTAGATGATGGAAGTTGTTGTCCTGCAACATGGGAGGACGTCATATTAGCTACCCATGCCTTAATGGAATAGTTTGGGTGACATAGATTGACCCCTGCGCCTTTAAGAGTGTTCCTAGTGCGCACGGTGGAAATAGTTGATGGTCTCCCTTGCTGCACGTTGTTCTTCATTGGCTTGGGCTCCTGCAGTTATGATTCATATAGTCTCCGAGGCAAGTTATCCTGAGACATATAGTGTTTACTGTATATATAGGCTTCACACAGATCTGAGTGTCTTCCTTATAATTTATTTACTCATGAAGTGGATGGGAAGGTATTTCAGTAATGCACAACAAGTACAGACCCCACCATAACCTCTGTTTAGCCCCAAAATCTCCTGCAGCTCTTGGCGCAAGGAAGTCAAAGCTGCTCCTTTCTTAATCTCTGATTAGCAGTTCCTTTTCCCGTTGCGGGTAGGTGTGCCTTCCAGGAAAGGGTTGTGCGTTCAACAGACATTTCAGGGCCCCTGCCACCCAAGATGGTTTAGTAGATCATGAGGCAATTCATCACATACTTGCTAGAGTCTTGAGAGACAAATTAGACAAATCCAAAGGGGATATGTTGATTGTTCTCTCTATTTCTGATTGTCAGGCTGTGAGTATCATTTGTTTCGTAGCCCAAATTGCACGAACAATGCACCAGAGGGAAATATTAGTAGGCTTGTGGGGGACCCCAAGGTTTGCAGAAGTACAAAAAACTTCATGGGGGGGGGCATGGCAAAGTCTAACCACTGAAGACCTAGCAGGCTCCATTGTCGTAGAATGATGGACGAATACATGCCATATATTTAAAACACAAGATGTTCCCCCCCAAATCCCTAGGAACTGCAGTTTGCTGAGGGCTCTGGGAGTTGTAGCTCTGTGAAGGGTGAAAACTAGAGTTCCCAGGATTCTATGGAGATATCTTGTGTGTACACAGCCTGTACACAGCTGGAGGAGAAATTGAGTGATGGGGCTAGAATTCTGAACAGCAGTCCTTCACGGTGCAACTTTTTATTTCATGTTCTACCTGTCAGTAGCCATGATGGCTAAGGGAAACTTTCATGCTTAGAAGAATGGGGGTTTCCCTCTGAATTTTCACTGCTAAGGCCTAAACAACAGGGAATGTCTGTCACCTTTATATCCTGTCTGAGCTTTCTGAAGGCATATAGCTGTGTTTGAAACTTACTGCGGAACTCAAAAGACCTTTGATCTGAGCTTTATGGTCATCTTATGTCCACGCAGTTCCTTCTGTTACCGTGATTCTGTGCTTCTTTAGGCAAGGGCTTCCCACTCTGACAGTTGTTAATGCCGGCTATTAATTGAACTGTGTGAAGGTTGTGTCAGAAGCACATTAGGTTGTAAATCATGTGTCTGGTAGAAAAGCGTTTATGATTTCTATTTTTGCCATGAACAGGAAATTGGGTTGGAAGGGATTCAGGTATTTTGTGTGATGTGAACATAACTTAACTTTATCTAGCAGCCTCAAAAGCAAGCAAGCAAGCAAGCAAAAAACAAAAAAAAACAAAACCCTACGCCAAACCCAAACAAACAAACTCTGCAAACTGTTTGTCACCCTTTTCATTGTCAAAGATATCAATTCATACACACTTGTACTGATGCCAGTGTGCACAGATAGACAAGATATAGATTATGAGGTAGACAATGAATATAAAAGCATCTTAAATGCTGGGGCTGCAGACACACCCTATATTTAAAGCACTTGGCTTCCCTCAAAGAATTCTGGGAATTGTAGTTTATTAAGGCTGCTGGGAATTGGAGGTCAGTAAACTGCAGTTCCTGTAACTGGACTTTACCTACTACAGACCTCCAATTCCCAGCAGCCTTAACAAACTACAATTCCCAGAATTCTTTGAGGGAAGCCATGTCCTTTAAATGTGTTTTAAATGTACAGTGGTACCTCGGTTAAGTAAGTTGACATAAGGCTGCTCTTTTTCACAGTTTCAACTACTGTACAGTGGTACCTCGGTTTATGAACACAATTGGTTCTGGAAGTCTGTTCATAAACTGAAGTGCTCATAAACTGAAGCGAACTTTCCCATTGAAAGTAATGGAAATTGGATTAATCCGTTCCAGACAGGTTCCCAGAGTACTCAACCTGAAGCGTACTTAACCCGAAGCATGGGTGTAATTGGTTCCGGAAGTCTGTTCATAAACTGAAGCGTTCATAAACTGAAGCGAACTTTCCCATTGAAAGTAATGGAAAGTGAATTAATCTGTTCCAGACGGTCCACGGAGTACTTAAACTGAAGCGTTCATAAACTGAAGTGAACTTTCCCTTTGAAAGTAATGGAAAGTGGATTAATCCGTTCCAGATGGGTCCGCGGAGTACTCAACCTGAAGCATACATAACCCGAAGCATGGGTGTAATTGGTTCCGGAAGTCTGTTCATAAACTGAAGCGTTCATAAACTGAAGCGAACTTTCCCACTGTAAGTAATGGAAAGTGAATTAATCCGTTCCAGATGGGTCCATGGCGTTCGTAAACCGAAAATTTGGAAACCGACGTGTTCAAAAACCGAGGTTCCACTGTACTGTATGCTGTGTACGCAGCTTCAGGGGGGGCATTCCTTTTCAAGTTTTATTGTGGGTGCATTCTGCAGTGTCTTTGACACAGTAACTGGGCATTGGCAGTGAATTTGTCCAGCTTTGATTTCTTCTCAATGCAACCACAATTGGTTGCACTGCAGCCCCTGCAGACAGTGGATAAAGTGAGACAAAAATTAACTTGAACATTTCATTTCAAGGATGGAAGAGTTCAATTTACCAAGGCCTGGAGATGTACGGGGGCACATATCTCTGGCTGGCGGTGGGAGATCATTCCAGAGTTCAGGTCCCACCACGGAGAAGGCCATTCTATGTGTTCCCTCCTTCCTCCCCTAATCGCAGTGGCTATAAAGAGAAGAGTGTGCCTTGTCAGTATTGAGTTGGGTGGTAATGAAGGGGGTTCTCCTACAGATACTTAGATCATTGAGTTGTTTGGGCTCCATAAAACCATTACTATCTGAGCAAATGTCTAGTTCACACCCACCCACCCACTCTCATACGTATACTGTACTGTTATGTCTGGCTATAAATACAAATCAGGGAGCCAGGGATGTAAGGAGCTTGAAGAAACCGAATGATAAGGGGTTAAAAGACACCAATTAATCCTCCAATTCTTCAAAACAGATGAGGACTTTTTTCAGTCTGGCTCAAACAGTCCGCTAACTAAAGAAGCAGATGAACAAAAAAAGATTTTATCTATGAAGAAAAGCTGTAATTCTGACCTGATGCTTTCAAAACACATTGGGGTGCGAAAACACATCAGAAAAATCTTTATGAAGTTAATTGGTTCTAATTATAAATCGCGGCTACGTAAGTTGGTCAATTAGATTTGACAAACTGCCCCATGATATTCTTACAAGGAAGCTGGTAAAATGCAAGCTGGGTGAGGTAACTGTTAGGTGGATTTGTAGATGATGAACAACAGCGGGCCCAGGATGAAAACCTTTGACACCCCACTTGTTGCTTTCCCCCAGGATGATGATGGTCTGGAGAAAGCCAAAAGACCATGTCAGAGATTGTTTTTTCTGCTTGACAAATAGGCACTGGGCTGAAATCTGAACATATTGTACAATATCTGAATTTGCCATCAGCAATAAGACCCATTGAACAGAACGATGCACTTCCAGTTATAAAGCCACAAGAATCTTGGAATTTTACAAAGAATGACACTGAAAGTGAAAATCTTGGACCTGATGTGGAAGCTCAGTGTGAAGAATAGGACCACGGCCCCTTATTTATAAAATGTATCTGTGGTCATAATTCAATGCAGGGCATCAAATCCAGGTTCCAAGTAGGGTTTTCCTTGAGTCATTTGTCCTCAAAGCAGCTCCCCCAGTTTTAAAAGTCGTGCGCTGAGCTGCAAAGGGGACTGCAGGAGGGAAATTGCCATCGCAGAAGTTTAATGTGTACGCAATATTAGTTGCAAATGTGCAGTGCGGCTCAATGGATCAGTGCCAAGTTGTTTGAAATCTTAGTCAGGGTGGGGGTGGGGGTGGGGGAGAAACCAGCATCATTGCTTCCTTCTTCCACATTATATACTGTATGCAAACACCCTTTTCAATCTTGTATTGACATGCAAAGAAATAATCTGGTGAGTTACATTTCCCAAACAGTTTGCTTTTGCTTTAATCGTATCTCTGATGCAGAAATGATTCTGTGTTTTGATGAAAGAAATGAAATTGCTCCAGGGATGGTCTCTGTTCTGTTATCATGCCTGCTTTCTACCCCCCATCGTTTGACAAGGGACACAACCCACTCTCCGATTTAGCATTCCCTGAGAGAGTCGCTCGGTCACATACCCATTATACGAGAGCAGATATTTTCCATGTGCGGCGGTCTGTGTGTTAATGTTTACTGGAGGGGGGGGATTGCAGCAAGCCTGGACCCTGCAAGTCCATTTAAATAGTTCAGTTTGAACATGGGAAGTCTATTAAGGTGGACTGTTCGACTCGTTAAACTTTGTCAAAAGGCTCTTAGCCGTTTTCTGTGCAGAGGGAGCTGAGCAGGCGTGCATGTTTGAGGTCATGCTTTGAGCCAGAGTGTAAGACGATCCTCCTTTGCCGAACCCATCAGGCATCCCTTCGCACAGGGACACACTCACTCACACACATTCCACTCAAGTCATCTTGTGAAAGGCTGCCGGCTTCCAACTTGGCTTGGATGTACAACCTTAATAAAACACGCCGAGGTCTCCGAGAAAATAGCAGTTCAGCCGCAGCGAGGGTAGGAGAAGAGGCTGGGGCTATGCCTGGGCAGCTGACTCAAAGAGGCTGCATGCTGAAGTGTAACAGAGAGGAAGCGATAAATCCCGGCTACTATGCAATAAATTGCTCAAACTCCAGCTAAGGAAGCAATCAGCTCTGGTGCACTTAGTCACGGTTGTTGTTGTTTGTTGTTGGGGTTTTTTTGTTTGTTTTGTTTTTAAAGTCACCATTTATTATCTAAATCTTCTTCACTTTTCTTTACCTTCTCTGATCCCCCCCAAAGGGATTTCAAAAGACAAGGCAAAGCATTTTTTAAAAAAAGAAAGAAAAGAAAAGGAAGGAAGGAAGGAAGGAAAGAAAGAAAGAAAGGGGTTGGGTCAAAATTGTCTCTAAGAGCAGGAAAGGAAAGGGACAGTAACATGACCATATTCCTTCAGCTTGCTTTCCTTGCTACACTTCTGACTCACCTAGGCTGCAGCAATCCACGCCGGGCTCCAGAGTCCAGTGCCAGAAGATATAACCGGATTCAGCATGGACAGTGCACCTACACGTTCATCCTTCCAGAACAGGATGGGAACTGTCGTGAAAGCACCACCGACCAATACAACACTAACGCTCTCCAAAGGGATGCCCCCCACATGGAGCAGGATTTCTCTTCCCAGAAACTGCAGCGCTTGGAGCATGTGATGGAAAACTACACTCAGTGGCTGCAAAAGGTAAGCACTCCATTTTTTTCTCTCGATTCCTCACACACCTTGCTCAAGTTGTGCATGCTATTCTGATTAAGATGTCAAATTGGCTGGGCGAACATTGCGTACGTACTGAAAAAAATGGTGACAGCATGCTCTCTGTTGTGGAATAAAGAGCGAATAAAGCTTGGTGCATGTTTCTTGAATGTTTCACTCCTAAAACAAACAAACAAAAAGTTTGATCTCTTTAGTTTCCGAACATAAAAGCTAAGGCTTATAATAATCCGTTAGGAACTTCTGAAGAAATACATTTTATATCCTGTGCTGGTAGTTAATGGTCAGCTAACCTGCTGACAAGCGAAAACAGGCTCTTAAAAAATAAATTGCATGCAACATTTTAAACATGATCTCAGTGCTCATGGGAATAAGTATTGCCAGTTGGTTAGGTAAAAGATGAAGCATTATGGATCTATAAAGGTGTTGTTGTTTTTAACCCTCATAAAAATAAAACAGCTTGCATCTGATATCAATATCAAGTTGAAATTTATTCCAGTAATAATTTTCAACACTGCAGGGAATAACTGATGAATGGTTTAAGGGTAATTATGGTAATCGTTCAGTACATTGTGCCACATCAATAAACCACTGAACTCCTTCCCTTTTTTTTGTTCAGCTAAGGAAAGGTTGATACAAGTTAGTAATGTTATAAATGTGCTTAGTCAGAAAGAATTATGCTGGAGGTTTTAGATGAGACATGCCGGCACCTTTGTATAGAACTGTGGCTATGTAAAGGGTTTGCTGTTTTTGTTTACACTGGATTGTCATCTGAAAAGCAGCTTTGAATCACACATCCCAATACATCACCTAACTAGTGATTTGAAAACTTTTTGGCCATTCTCTGTGCCTGGATATTCTGAGGCTGCCTTTCTACATTCTATGTACAATCCATTCCTTAATTATACTAAATGGCCACTAAATGTGGTTCATTATATTACAACAGTGATAACCAGCTGGACAGGTGGATTTCGTGAGCACAATCCTGCACTACAACCCTATGCACCTTGACTCAGAAGTAAGACCCACTGTTTTCAGTTGGATTTACTCCTACATATTGGTGCATAAAATTGCAGCTTTAAAGCTTTCCAGAGAAGATCTGCCTCATTTAGACTTATGAACATGTTGCTACTGCAGTTTTACTGCTTTAATGTTGTATTTTAACCTGAAGAATAGCTCGGGAGGAACCCACATGGCTTCCATGTTTGGGTGAAATTGTACAAAATTTGATGCGCTGCGCTGTCTTTTACTCTTCATAGGCTTGCATCACAAACCCAAGGGCATTTCCCTATAGATAAGAGTAAGACTAATCCAATGCATTGGAAATTCCTACCAGTTAAGGTTTTGTAGGATTTCAGCCTGTGCCTCCAACTTCATTGAGAGGAGACTTAAAGTAGTGGAACTATTTTGTAACAAACCCTTGTTCTATTCAGCATTGCTTTGAGCAAACCTTACGCAGGAGAGAAATGCCTATGTCCACAAATCCTCCGTGTTCACGTGTCATTGCTTCTCTTGTGAAAAGAGCTGCTCTGCTAGAAGGCATCTAGGATGCTGTTCTCTGTTCTGCATTTGACCACTAGGGACTGAACTAAGCCCACTGTTTTATTTGCAATCTGCAAGTGGGGGGGGGAGAGGGGGAGGTAAGGGCGGGGGCGGGGGGGAAACCTACCTCTGAATTGCAGTTGGCTCCCAGGCTCTGAGAGACGATAGCCACTTGCTGACTCATCACCTAAGTGATACGTCTAAGGAGAGCACCCTTCAGTGGTTATCGGGATTTTGAAATTAGGCAAAAGGATTCCTGGTGGGTCTTTTCAAAGCATCAGGCAAACAAAGGTCACATCTCTTTCTGTGTCACTATTTCACAGAACAAAATAGCCTGCTTCCCAGCATTATAGGTGGTGGTGCAAACGACTCGCCTCTATTTGGCTCCATTATAACATACCAGCACAATCCATTTGCTGCATTGTTGGCGTCAATGTGGGCCATTTATATAGAGATTTCTCCTTTTTAATAGCAAAGACTATATTACACCTCCAAAGCTGAGGTTTTTGCCCCCTAATGATCCACCCCTCCAAAACAAACAAACAAACCCGTCTGTTCAAATAAGGTTCTGTTTGAGCAATATATTGCCACAGACAGAGTAAATGAGAAATATTACTAGTCCCATGGCTATGACCCAAGTGCAGCATTATAACTGCTTTAAGAATCTGGAAAGATATATATTTGTATTCACAGTGCTTGTGTCTATGTGGGTTCCTGAGCCTTTCCTGTAATGTATCACATTCATTAAAACTGTTCAGCATTAGAGCACGTCAGGACATATTACCGGTACTTCTATTAGAACATATCCCAAACACAGTCTTGTACACTTTGGAAGGGAGACTGGCACTGTAAGAAAGGATTGTAGTATCATTGTTTAACAAGGAAGTTGACATTGCGAGGGTCTTAGTTTAGCTAATCTGGAAGAAATGTAGTCTGATCTTTCTTTAACAAAAAGAGGAAGGCAGCAGATTTTGGGAAACAAAATAAATATTTTTAAACCCCTCTTAAAATGAACTGTCAGTTTGAATCTTTCTGAGGATTGCCTTGTCTGAGTTTCTGCATCGTCCAATGGCATTTGCATATTTGCGGTTGGTGCGGAAGTGATTGGCTGGAGGAAGACCCAGCTTAGCATTCATTGAGGGGCTCTTTTGACGAAACTACCAGAAGGTGATGGTTTGGGAAGCCTATTTAGCGCTTTTCCCTAGAAGGATTTGTTTTAACAAGGGTAGCTTCCTTCGTTATTTAACCCTGGGCTGCACATCTGCCATGTTTGTTCTAACAGCGTCAAACAGACTGCTTACTAGTTTTTATTCCTTGCAATAACTGGCTGTCATGGAGCATTGAAATGCTTAGGTTGTAATTTCAGTGTTTAAACATTGTCAAAGAATAACTGACATTTTTAGCTTGGCAACTATTCAGGATTTTTTCCACATGCTGAGCGAATGTATGGTATCAATAGAAGTACAAATAGTTTCTCAACTGTGCAGATGTATGTATGGTATCCACTTAACCCTCTCTCAACACAATGATTGAGATTGCTGTAGGTGGATGAAGCTGCACATCGGCATAATGCGGCCAGCATTTTTTTTAATTTAAAAAAAAATCCCTCTCTCAAAACCATTTCTAGCGAAAGTGTTTGGCATTCAATACCCAACAGTTAAAAACATAACCTCGTTAAAGAGAAGCCACTGGCGGTTGTTTCTGTAATCAGCCAAAATCTAAATTAAAAATGGGTCTGTTAAGACAATCTCCCATGAACCGGATTGGAAGATAATTCAGGGGAATGTTCTCTATTCCTCTTACCATGTGGCAGGGTTTTCATGACTGAGGAATTTGAATATATTTTCATAAACCTCTCCATATACGCTTCGGATGCCTGATTGCATGTTGTACCTATTTTCTGACCGTAGACCACTTCAGCCTGTTAAGGGTGTTGTGTATGGAAGATGATGCCTCAGCATATATGATAGCCGTACAATGTTGACGTTTCCTAAATTTAGGCAGACAGAATGTCTTTTCTGTTGTCATTCTCAAGATCCTATCTTGCCTGTCTGTTTCTGTCCTATTCATATATTGCCTTTCTCAGGCCCCGTCTGCAACTATACATTTAAAGCAGCATCATACCACTTTTAAACACTTGTGACTCCCTGCAAAGAATCCTGGGAACTGTAGTTTGCTAAGGGTGCTGAGAGTTAATTTCACACTGCTACAATTCCCAGAGTTCCCTGGGAAGAGGGATTGGCTTAAGCTACTCTGAAAAAAGGTGGAGGAAGGCAAGTTTCATCTCATGCTCCAAGTACAACTTGACAATGCAGTGAAAAGTGCTAACTGAGCCCTTGTCCTTCAGTGCTTGTATTCTGCAAGCAGGGAAATGAGCGGGTTGTTGTTGTTTTGCATACAGCAGCTTTTGAAAATGTTATTCCCACTCGCAGTGTGAGGTGGTACAATCCATTCTACCATCTCATTCCCACCTGGTTTTGCTCCATGTGTAGCCTCAGTCCTAACCACCAGCAACTAAGAATGATAAGTGTCATAGCACAGACAGCCATGGTCCAACTTATCTTTTAAAAAAGGCCTTCCGAGCAGTGTGACTTGGCCATTTCATAATGTTTGCTGAATTTGTGGAGTTTGATGGGGTTTTCCTTTTTTTAAGATTTGCATTCAAATTGTTGTGTATGAACTAACCCTGAAGTTGCACATGAAATGATCCTTGCAGTTACACTTCAATTAAAAGGTACTCTGAACATCAATGTTCTTCCCTGAGTAGTTGGTGTCTAAAGGAGTAGGAAATCTGTGTGTGGATTTCTACGGTTGCAAGGTGTTGTAGATCACATGCCCAGGGTGGCTGTGATCCCTTTTCTCTCTTTGTGCTATTCCCTTCTCACTTTTTTATGATACCTGACTCTCCCTCCTCTTATTCTCACTTGTTCTCCCCACCCCCAAATTAACCACCTTGAATACTCTCAGAATTATTATTATTATTATTATTATTATTATTATTATTATTATTATTATTATATATCCCATCTATCTGGCTGGGTTTCCCCAGCCACTCTGGGCAGCTTACAGCACATACAAAATTGTAAAACATTAGGCATTTAAATTTTCCCGATGCAGGGCTGCCTTCAGATGTCTTACAAAAGTCAGATAGTTGTTTATTTCCTTGACATCTCATGGGAGGGCATTCCACAGGGTGGGAGCCACTACCGAGAAGGCCCTCTGCCTGGTTCAGAACAATTGTATGGGAAGCAACTGAATCCAGTAAGAAATTCTCCAACTCCACGTTCGACCAGTGCTTGCTGGGATAGAATCCTTAGTTACAATATCAGCTGAGATTTATAGTTTTTCTAAGCATTACTGAGATTTAAGATGTGGCAATAAACCAAATCTCTTCTTGGCAGTGTCCATGAAACACTTTTCTGATCATTTTGTACAGAGAAAAAGCTAAAGCACAGGCTTTAGTTCATAGCCTCCTCTCCATCCCAAAAAATGAGAGAGATGTTGGATGGTGCTTGTTGGTGCTATTCAATGCACATCTTTTCAGTGTCACCCAACTAGGAATGGAGGAGAAATTAGATTCAGTATAAATTTAAAGATGAATATATCAGACTCACACTTTCCAAAACAATATGCAAATTGAATCACATCTTTCCTTTGAAATTCACAGTCCCCCCCAACAAACATCATTTAGCAAGCATGCATAAAAATGAAGATATTATTGAGAAGAACATACAAAAGTCTATTTTTTCCGCCCTGTGGAACACCCTCCCACCAGATGTCAAAGAGATGTTTTAGAAGACATCTGAAGGCAGCCCTGTTTAGGGAAGATTTTAATGTTTAACAGACTATGGTATTTTAATATTTTGTTGGAAGCCACCCCGAGTGGCTGGGGAAACACCCAGCCAGATGGGCAGGATATTATTACTATTATTATTATTATTATTATTATTATTATTATTATTATTATTATTTTCTATTAGAGGAAATTGCTTGTGAAATGTGTGCGTTACTCAAAACAGCATTTAAACTTTGGAGACATTCACATTACAATGCTGGTGAAATTTCATGCAGATTTATATGGATATAGGTATAAATTGCTGGAAAATGTGGAGAACTGTATTCAAGATTGGATTGATGAGAAATGGAGAGAAGTGAAATTAACAGATCCTTCCATCCTTATTGTTAGCCATCCACTTTTTCTCTAAGCCAGAAAGACCAAGGAAAGTAGTGTTGTGGGAAACTAGTGTCCGGTGATGAGGGAAAGCCATGAGACAGATTTTACAATGCCGTGGGTTGCTCTTGGTTGGTCAACCCAGGGCTGAAACCCTGATCCACCCAAATCAGGCTGATTTGGGTCAGTACTTGAGCTTTGACCAAACTGGCTACACAGCCCTATTTTTCATCACTTAGTCCTTCAAGCTGGAAATGCTAGAGACAGAACCAGGCACTTTTTTTTGGGATGCAAAGTGTGTGTCTGCCCCTGGGCTAAAATGCTCTTTGTATGACACAGCAGTATTGCCCAGGGTCTGGGAAGGAATTTACCCACAGCAGGACCAATGGTGGTTACAAAGCAGTCGCTAGGAGTGGGTGAGAAATTCAACTTCCCTACAGTCTGTTTTGGGATTCTTACACCTGCGGCCAAGAACAGAGTCAGGCTGGCAGCAGGATTTTATTTAGCAATGAAAATTGTCTCAAAAGCAATGCAACTTTGTGTCCAAAAATAAAAATAGTTGGCTGCTTTGGGCATTAAAAACATCTTTCTCCTATTCATGTGGCTGAATTTCGTTAAGAGCTTTATTCATTCACATTCTGGTAACCCGCAGAGATATTCCAAGTGCCCACAACAAAAGTCAAGGGATCCCCAGCGTAGAAATGCTAAGGATTGGTCAGAATTGAGAGATTACTTATTTGGCAATGATAAAATAAATACACACAAGTGGAAGCATCAAAGGGCCATTAGAAAAGAGAAGCAGCCTATCTTGCTTTTTTTGGGGGGGGGGAATCATCACATTGCTTTAGTTTCTCAAAATGTTTCCCAGGCTTTGATGGAGAGCCTTGTCACAATGGGCCATCCAGCCCCAAATTATTTATTTTCATTAATAACAGTGGTAGGTCTGCGCTTTGCGGTCACACTAAATCATAGAGAACTATCAGTCATCAGACTTGTCTCTAGGCTTGTCCCTGACATTCTCCCTGGGAGAATTCACTATCCCTAAAGCACCAGTGTATATTTTACTAATCAAATGCAGAGGACAAATCATGGCAACTGCTAATGTGGTGAATAAATTGTGTATGTATGAGCTACTAGGGTCCAACAAGGGATATCTGCAGATGGCAGTCAGCATCTTCGTGCACATCTGTTGCTGGTGTGGACATGCATTTGGATGTGTGTCTACTGGCTGGACCGAAATGGCCCTCTGCATTTTGTGGCCCTGTTCATAAGCAGAGAAGCAGGGGAAGATTTATCCCATTGTGGTGGTGGGGGGGAGGTTTACACATTGGAATTTGCCACTATTGTGGGGTCACTCACCTTTAGCAGATGGTGTCTTTTTCGTTCTATTTTTAAACTTCTGCTAGTGGGTGCTTTGCTCTCTCGTAGCTCCCAGATGCCATACCTAACAACCAGGGGGTCATGAGACATTGTTGACAAGACTATGAGAACTCTTGAGTTGCAAGGTTTATGCATACATACATACATACATACATACATACATACATACATACATACATACAGTTGGAAGAGACCACAAGGGCCATGCAGTCCAACCCCCTGCCAAGCAGGAAACACCATCAAAGCATTCTTGACATATGCCTGTCAAGCTTCTGCTTAAAGACCTCCAAAGAAGGAGACTCCACCACACTCCTTGGTAGCAAATTCCACTGCTGAACAGCTGTTACTGTCAGGAAGTTCTTCCTAATGTTTAGGTGGAATCTTCTTTCTTGTAGTTTGAATCCATTGCTCCGTGTCCGCTTCTCTGGAGCAGAAGAAAACAACCTTTCTCCCTCCTCTATATGACATCCTTTAATATATTTGAACATGGCTATCATATCACCAGGGACCCAGGTGGCACTGTGGGTTAAACCACTGAGCCTAGGGCTTGCTGATCAGAAGGTCGGCGGTTCGAATCCCTGCAACGGGGTGAGCTCTTGTTGCTCGGTCCCAGCTCCTGCCCACCTAGCAGTTCAAAAGCATGTCAAGTGCAAGTAGATAAATAGGGACCGCTCCGGCGGGAATGTAAACGGCGTTTCCGTGCGCTGCTCTGGTTCTCCAGAAGCAGCTTTGTCATGCTGGCCACATGACCCGGAAGCTGTCTGCGGACAAACGCCGGCTCCCTCGGCCTATAGATGAGCGCCGCAACCCCAGAGTCGGACATGACTGGACCTGATGGTCAGGGCCCCTTTTTTATCATATCACCCCTTAAGCTTCTCTTCTCCAGGCTAAACATGCGCAGCTCCCTAAGCCGTTCCTCATAAGGCATCGTTTCCAGGCCTTTGACCATTTTGGTTGCTGTCTTCTGGACACGTTCCAGCTTGTCAGTATACATGCTTAATGTTATGATTTTTGAGAGAACATTCAAACATGCTATTCGCCACCTGGAGCCTCATGGTGTATTTCAAGAGAGCTGTGCCATATGATGATTTCTAAGAAAGCATACATAGGTTTTCAACAAAGCTTGAGACAAAGCCATCCTCACGAATTCTCTTGCCAAAAAAAGTCTATTTTGCCTGGGTTTTGCTGGACAAGATTACAGCTTATAACTGGGAAACATTTAAACCTATGCATTGATCTCATCCCACTCTTATTTACATTGGATGATTTTGTGTGTAGTTCTATATTGCAACGATGAGTTACAATTTGTAAAATGCTTGCTGCCTTTCAGTGTTAAACAGGTCCCTGCTTTCAAGGAGCTTACAGTCTACAAGTCCCCATCTCTTATTTTGCTTTCGTCCCTGGGAGCAAGGATTGAATTTGACCCCATCCCTAGATTGGTGTGAGTTTCTTGGAAAGTGATTTGCATTCCACAGGATGGGTGGAAGCAGGGAAAGTTGCTGTATGTGCATTTCGATGCTAACAAGCTCCATCATCAACCAAACCAGTGGCTCTTAGGGCTGGTGCACCTAATTCTTTTGCACCTTTCTAGATGCAGTAGCACACCTGGAACAGTCACACATAAACGTTCATGGAGCTCCATACTAGTAAAGATGTATATGTTTTTCTGCAGTGTTGGGGAAAGCTTGCTTGTTCTTGCACAGTGCTTCTTCCTTGCTGCAACGAATGGGATAGCCTACCTAAAATTCTGGATTGCAACCAGCAGCATCAGCTCAGCACCTTTGCAAAAATACTGAGCCCTGGGGAAGGTCAATTCTGCAAAACACTCATAATTGCTCCAGATTAATAGTCAGGCTTGTTTCAGTTTCTAACTAGATCCTCTCCAAAACAGACACAAGTTAGGCAACAAATTTGATAACAACCCTGGGGAGATACAGTATTTAGAATGATAGAATCATAGAGTTGGAAGAGACCACAAGGGCCATCCAGTCCAACCCCCTGCCAAGCAGGAAACACTATCAAAGCATTCTTGACATATGCCTGTCAAGCCTCTGTTAAAGACCTCCAAAGAAGGAGACTTTAGTTTGTTTAGTCGTTTAGTCGTGTCCGACTCTTCGTGACCCCGACTCTTCGTGACCCGGAGACTTTAGTAGGAGACTTTAAAATTGCACTGTTCCAAAGTTTTACAGTACTCTCTCCTGTCTGTTTCAATATTTACCTGATCTATATTTCCTTCCTTCCTTCCTTCCTTCCTTCCTTCCTTCCTTCCTTCCTTCCTTCCTTCCTTCCTTCCTATTGCTCACCACTTTTTATCTTCAAATCTACTCCCTAGTACTGTACTGTACGGCTTTCCAATGTTTCTATATAGAAAATGGGTTTCAGTGCTGCTTAAACAACAACATTCTTATAAGCTGAAAGAGCAGGTGGGGAAGACTTCTATAAAACAATTCAACTTTAGGTTTCTCAGCATTTTAAGGTCCCCATTCAGTAGGGCTTTAAATGCATGTAGTGTAACCACTATGCATTGTGATGTTATTCCTGACAGCCCTTGAAACTAACACTGGTCTTAACTTGGGTGCATTTTATCTGATAATTTGAGAAGTATATCAGTTGCTGACCTTTAGAGCATTCAGTGATATTGGAAAATATTTTATGCAGCTCTGAAAGTTCCAGGGATAACTCTTCAAAGCTATATCCTAAACAGCTTTTTCTTTTTCTTTCTTTTTATTCTCTTTTTCGAATTTTGCCCTTCAGAGGCACAGAGAGTTGACCTGCCCTTTGGGCTGTCTTATTTATGCCTGCTCTAAAGTCGTCTGCCAATATGTAAAGGAGCTTCCTTCCTAAAGATACTGTCTCTGGATTAAATATACTGCCTTGCCCAGGTCAGATTTAAGGAGCAGCTGTTTGGGACATTGGCTCTCACTTCACTAGAGAAGAATTGGAGTCAGTCTTCCAAGGCAGGGAGACATTTATGGGATGCCAACACTGTTTGGAGATGTGAACTTTACCTTAAAACCAGAGGAAGCATGTAAACATGAAGAATGACTCTCTAATATGTCCTGGTTTTTTATATTATTATTCAGATGCCCCCTGATTCTGTGTGGAATGGGAGGGCAACACTGCTGTTGTTAAAATGCAGATTCCATCCTTTGCAGAAGTTGACAACTTCCTTGAGCAGATATTTTGGCGCAGAGAACTTTGGCTTAGTTTCAGTCAGCCACACCCAACATATGCCAGGCTTTTTTTGTTTATGATCTGTTCCCTATAGCTTCCACAACCCAGTTATTGCTGTAGTGGTCTTTGTCAGAGCAGTTGGCTCACTTTGAGATCCTGCAACTCTAGCCTCTGTTGCTGATGATCCCATTACACCCAGTAAGCTTCTGCTTTAGGGTCAAGAAAGGAAAGGAGGGTTCATTCATGCATACTCAGCTCAAAATGGTGGTGGTGCACATGCTAGCTTTCAAACTACCTTAAAGATTTTTTTTTAATAAAAAAATATATGCTGTAGACCACTGATCCTTACATTTATCAGACTTCATTGCATTCACGAGTGACAGCAACTACAGTGGAACCTCAGTTTATGAACACCTCGGTTTACGAATTTTCGGTTTACGAACGCCACGGACCCATCTGGAACGCATTAATTCACTTTCCATTACTTTCAATGGGAAAGTTCGCTTCAGTTTATGAATGCTTCAGTTTATGAACAGACTTCCAGAACCAGTTACACCCATGCTTCGGGTTAAGTACGCTTCAGGTTGAGTACTCCGGGGACCCGTCTGGAACGGATTAATCCACTTCCCATTACTTTCAATGGGAAAGTTCGCTTCAGTTTATGAACGCTTCAGTTTAAGTACTCCGCGGACCGTCTGGAACAGATTAATCCACTTTCCATTACTTTCAATTGGAAAGTTCGCTTCAGTTTATGAACACTTCATTTTATGAACAGACTTCTAGAACCAATTGTGTTCATAAACCGAGGTACCACTGTAGTTGAAACTGTGAAAAAGATCAGCCTTATGTCAACTTACTATAAAGTGTTACATTCCTTTTGCCCTTCTGCAGTAATTAAAATGAAAAAGAAAAACATTGTTGAAACCTTGACTGTGATGTAAAGAAACTGAGAAGTGTGTTACCAGATTTGACTTTTTACACTCCCACATATCACAGAAAGATTTAGTGGTTTGTCCCATAGAAACTCTGGAGGAACTGTGAAAAGCTGGAAGTGTCTCACACTCCCTTCCTCAACTGTTACACAGAACACAACCATGTGACATAAATGCTTTTAGAATGATGGGACCTGTGACTTATGTACAGAGGAAGGGTGCATGTGAACTTCTACGAACAAAAGTCTTGGCTTTGCAGTCACTTGAGTTTCCTTTGTTCTTTTTCCACTGAACGATAATTTAACGTGATGGAATATTGGAAACTAGCTGTAGACTGAAATCCCACTTTTTTTTATCCTTAGTGAATTTCAAGCTGGATTCCGTCAGCTCTCCAAATGTCCATGTGGTTTTGAATCCTGTCGTATAACTCATTCCTACTTTGGAAGGGTATCAGAAAGTCTAGGGCTGTACCTATTTTGGGAAAGTGTGTTGGGTTGTGATGAGTGTGTGTATATTTTGGGTTGTGCGTGTGGTCAAACCCCCCCCCATTATAGTACAGACTTCCTGGCACACACATGCTGTCTTTATAAATCAGAATTAATCCATCCATTTGCATGCCAAGAAGTCCGTAGCTCCATTGTTGTTAATTTGATCATTCTGCATAATAGAGGCCTAATAGAGGCATCTAATTTATGAAGTGTTTGAAATCAAATAGCAGTGGGATGTAAATCAGTATCAAATCTACTCGGACAGTTTTGCCCAGTTAAGCATTCATTAACCCCATCATCCTTCAAATAACTCACTTGTGTTTTCATGTTCTTCCGTATTATTTAGTAACATGAAATTACCCCAAAAGAGAAACCCACTACTCATCAGCAGGTCTATCAACAATTATTAAGATGATAGCTAAATGGAGTGTTTGTTTTCAGAGCTAGTGTACCTCTGAATACCAGATGTTGAATACCAAATGCTGTGGACAAAGAAGAAGGGAACCCTCCATGCCCTGCTTATAAGCTTCCCAGATGCTTATAAACATCTGGCTGGCTAGAGTTGTTCGACTGTGAGGATTGCACTCCTGCAGAACTCCTATTAAGATCTTATCTATTTTCAGCTTGACTCACATCTGTTCAGGGGTGAACCAGATTTATTATGTAGGGTTATTTGCGCTTGGCTTAGACGAGGCTCTGGTTATTGAAGGCCTCTGCACTGTGACCAAAGACCATTGCAGATGTAAAGATATTTAGTCAAACCCCCGACTTACCTGTGGTTCAAAGGGAGTTGGAGAAGCCAGATGATCAATGCACCCACAGCTGTACTTGAGAGTACAATACAAGACTTCCTTTACACCCGTGATGGATGGCCTGTCACCCTCCATATGTTGTCAGACTCTTTAACTCCCATGAACACCTGCCAGCATGGGAGCTGCAGTCCAACAACACCTGGAGATCTATAGGTCTTCCATCCCAGCTTCAGGCTCTTTGGTCTGTTCAGAATGCTGAAATAATCTTTCTCTCCTATTATAGTTACCTCTTTCTGTTTCTCTGCACTCTCAACTCCATCAATTTCACCAGGTTTGTTCAACAAGGCTAAATAAATACAGCTCAGCAGTCATGTCTTTTGGCCTGCCAAGTGCCACACAACTCTCCTTTTTGTTTTTACACTCCTCGAAATGGAGTAAAAATAGGACTTCATCCATCCTCTGGCGGGCTGCTTGCACATGAGTGGATATTCTCAGACATTTCATGGATGAAAATACAGGCATTTGGATCATTATATGTTTTTCCCATGGCCAATTGCAGGTAGCTAAAGAATGTTTTCTGCCTGCTACATGCTGTGCTTGTCTAGAATCTGTCTTCCAGTGGCATTTGAAGCAAAGTGTCTTAGCAAAGCAACTGCAACAGTGTGAAAGAAAGAAAGAAAGAAAGAGAGAGAAAGAAAGAAAGAAAGAGGAGGATTTGTTAATTTAAATAATGTCAGTGCCTCTTTTCCAAATGTAGCTCAGAAATGCAACAAACAACATTTTCTAATTAAAAAAAAATCAGAAACATTGCAGAACAGGACCATTATAACAGCTGAGTTGTAGCCATCAGCTCAACCACTAAGGGGAGGAGGTTTGGCTCAGTGGTAGAGCATTTGCTTTGCCTGTAGAACATCCCAGGTTGAGTCACAGGTGTTGTTTCCAGGAAGGGCTGGAAGAGAACGCTGTCAGTGTATACAGTACCGAGCTAGATGGCCCAATGGTCCGACTCAATATAAGGCAGCATCGTACATTCCCTTTCAAAAAAGCAGACAAGGAACATCTCCCCGACATCTAACGGTAGCTTACTCCAAACTTCTTGCAGCCTTGACTGAGGATGGACTTCAAGTGTCGACAGAGAGGTGGGCATGTAATAGAGTGGAGTCCGAAGTCAGCACCTTGGTCAGTGCATTGTGGGAGCCAGACTTGGTGTAGTTGCAGCAGGTGTATTTGGATCAAGGAATCAATAGCTTGGAATGTTGCTCCAGCCCTGGGCTGGCATACAGAAGGCTGAAAGTAGTCCTCTGGGGAAGATTGTGTCTGAGATTCTTCCTCCCCAGTTAAAGAAGCCATGCTTTCTTCCTGAAATAGAGATAATGGGCTAATGCTGCCAATTTCTTCAAAAGTCCAATACAAAACAAGCAGCACGCAAGGGCACAAGATTCAATCAAGTTTCAATCAAGTATTATTAATCCAAAAAGAAAACAATAAGAGAACCATATACAAGTGCTGACACAGAAGCCAAAATCAAACGTTAAGCAGATAGCATGTACAAATAAATACCAAAAGGCAAACCAGTCTTTATAGTCTTTGAGGCTATATAGTGGTCAGCAAAGTGGCAGCAGGTCGAGCGAAGTGTCAATGGTAGACAGGCTGCCGGCGTTTTTCGCCTGTTTCGCCCATATGACGGGCTTCTTCAGTAATTTCTCCTTGTGCTTTCAGTTATGTTTAGTGCATTCAAATTTGTATGAAACCACTTATCTTGGCTTAGGCCACAATGCTCAGGTTCTCTTCCTGAGGCATAGGATTCCATGGGGGGTTTCACATCTTCTGCTTCCTGGTGAAGGTGGGGTGGCCAGATCAGGGAGCTTTTCCGGATGAGTTGTTGATGTCTGAAGATATCCCATAGTTGCAATGAAAAGTTTTGTTTGTTTGTTGCATGTCCTTCCCAAGGTTTCTAATAAAATATGGTGTCTTATGGTGAGTTGATTGTCTGAACTGGACCCTCATTTCTGGAATAGTCATTGAGAGTTCAGATTTCCATTCCTGCTTAATTTATGTCATAAGCAGGTGTACACTAGTCAGAGGTGTTAAGTTGTCCAGTAAAGAAAGGGTGTCTTCCCTCCTTGAAAAACAAGCACCACGCTCAAATACAAGGAACTATAATTATATTTATAACTGAAATCACCATTAGCAGATATCTAAGCTGGAGCTGGTGGAGCGATGCCAAGAGAACACTGCTGAATGGAATGAAGAATGAATGAATCCATATCCAAGGAGCAACCATATCACAATGTATCTTTTTAGACATGGAAGGATTGCCCACAGAGTTAGAATTTTGTGATGCATGAAACCCCAAAACATATGTAACTTAGCTTCAGCTAACCAGATTTCAGGTTGGGCACGCTTTTGTGAAAAGCAGCTTGGCCTGGATAACAAACTCTATTTCTCATGAGAATTTCATTTCTTGAGAGATTTTTTTTCCAGGATATTTTTTTTCATTGACTATATCCAAAATACAGTCCAGATAGATTTGTCTGTGGTTTATCACCATCTCTGGTTGCTGTTCTCTTGTTTTGTTTTTGGATTCCCCCCCCCCCTTGTGCCAGGAGATATACTGAAGACCTGAGATGCACATCACTTAAAACAGCAAACAAATAAAAATTACCAAACCATTTAAAACTAGAAAAAAATGATTTCCCCTTTGGTTGTTTTTTTTTTCCCCGGAGGAAAGTCAAGATATTATGGAAAACAGGTGGTCTTTACTGCTGCCTTGAATAAACAAACATGGGAGATATTTTCAAGATGTTCTGACCACAGTTAATGAAACAATGGAAAGGAAGAGAGTCAAATCATTTCTTTACTGACTCAGTATTTCATTGACAGGGTGCTAAATGGATTCTGAGCTGCAACCTATAAACGTCAATTATGTAAAATCTAGCCCCACCAGGGGTTATATATATATATATATATATATAGAGAGAGAGAGAGAGAGAGAGAGAGAGAGAGAGAGAGAGAGAGAGAGAGAGAGAGCTACATTCTGTGATGATCAGCATTCAAACTCATTCTTTGATTAACGTGTGTGTTGGAACATTTTTGAATGTATTTATGCTAGAAGTGCTCTGGAGAATTCACTCATCTCTATATCTAAGAATTCCTTTAAAAAAAGCATTCTGAATAATAAATCAGTAACTTTCCCCCCATGTGCACTAGTGTTTTTTTTTTCAGTTCAGAACTAATATTCCTTTTTGACAATTCTTTTAAGTCATCCTGGAGGGGAAAACCTTCCCCCAGAATGCTCAAGAATATATATGTGTATATATATCAAAACCTCCCTTAACAGCTGAACTGGGAAATAAACAAGTGAGATGAAGGATGAGGGTCCTTACAAAATAATATATCACTGTTGTTGGTTCTTCTCAGTGCTCCACTTAAAATGCAATCTTAGAACCACTGAAGGAGGGAACACTTCTTTTTGAATTAATATTTTGGTTGTGATGCAAAATAGATCATTAAAAAGTATGACTCATTGTTACTTGTGACAATGGCTATTGTTCTCTAATCATTCCCTGCAGCCTCTTCTCTACCCTCTTCCTCCAAATGCCAATTCTGCAGAAACATATTTGAGCAAGTTGGAGAACCTTTGATCCCCCAGATGTTGCTGAATTACAACTCCCATCATCCCTGGCCAATGCCAGGCATGCTGGGGCTGGTGGGAGTTGTAGTTCAGCAACATCTGAAGGACTGAGATTTCCCCACCGCACATCTAGATACTCATTTTTAAAGAGTTTCAACAGCATTGCTCTTTTGGCGTAACCTGTAATGTTGATTTACTTTGGCCATCTTGCAGTTCTTCAGTAGCTTGTTGGGCTTCCCCTGTTAGTTTACCTGTGAAAAGCTAATCTAGCTGCTTGAAAAAGGCTTCATAACTTCTGACTCATCAAGCCAAATACTGTTAACTGGCCTGCCATAGCCCTCCAGGGTCTGGGTGCTTGTCTGAGACTGCAGAAGCCCCAAGCAGGCCACAATATATGACTGCTGATGTGTGTTTGGCTTTGTGGTTAATATGTTGTGCAAAGTTTATAGTACCTTTATCCATAATCATATGGGTAGGTTAATACATAGCCAATGGTAAGGCAACATTTCCATCTGAGTGCATACATTCCCACTGATGTCTCTGTACTGTAGGAATGCTTGAAGAATTCATTCTTTTTTTTAAAAGCAATTTATTAAATTTTCAAATAAACACATTAAACAATAACAAAACATTCAACAACAAACACAACAGCACACAATAAACACAAATTTTTCTCCTTTTAACATCTATTCAACTATCTCAAATTCTCTGTGCTCTGCCAAGCTTTGACTTCCCTTCCTCCCCTCATTTGGTTTTCTTATCCACTCCTGTCTCGCAGTTCCTTTACTCCCTCTACTTAAAGTCATTTCGTAGGATTTATTTCAGTCCTGCAAGTGTCTTTAAACTTCTACAATTCCTCTCCATATAGTCCACAAATTTACTCCAGTCTTTTTGGAACCTTGCCTCTCCCTGGTTTCGGATCCTGCTAGTCAGCCTTGCTAGTTCCGCATAGTCCATCATTTTCGTCTGCCACTCTTCAATCGTCGGTAACTCCTGAGTCTTCCATTTTTGGGCTAACAAAGTCCTAGCCGCGGTTGTCGCATACATAAATAATACTTGGTCTCCTTTTGCAATCTCCTGTCCTATAAGTCCCAATAAAAAAGCCTCCGGTTTTTTGGGAAAGGTGTATTTAAAAATCTTTTTCAGTTCATTATATATCATTTCCCAAAATCTTTTAATTTTTTCGCATGTCCACCACATATGATAAAATTCACCATCCTTCTCTTTACATTTCCAGCATGTTTTACTTCTCATCCTATACATCTTAGCTAATTTTACTGGTGTTAAATACCATCTATACATCATCTTCAAGACATTTTCTTTCAGGGCAGTACATGCAGTAAACTTCAATGTTTGATTCCACAATTTCAACCACGCATCGTATTCAATATTATACCCAAAATCTTTTGCCCATTTTATCATCACATCTTTTGTCATGAAGAATTCATTTTTTGCAGTGTCCATAGAATGCACACCTCTCAGACTATTTTGTTTATATCTTGCATTCCCATAAAAACGATCAAGGTCTCTCGCTCTTTCTCTGCCATGCAAAGTATATGTGAACTACTACTGAGACACTGCCACTCTGCAATATCATTTCCGTTGTCTCAAAGCAGATACATTCCACCAGCATCCCTTGGTGGTATGGAAAATTCCACACCACACATAGTCTGCCTGCCTGCGGAGTTAGTTATGAGTGATTAATCAAACCAATTATTGTCCCACATTGCTCATGATCTCAGTTCATTACTGCTTGAGACTTACACGTAAGCAAGGAAATACAACACCATCAAATAGTTTCTGTTTCATTTTTACAATTAACACAATGGCCTTGTAAAACGATTGCTATGTTCCCAAGCAGAGAAAACCACAAGCACGACTTTCTTGTAAGTATCTACTTCTGGAGTCTATGTGGGCTGCCCCTGCAACTTTATGAAGAGATGTGATCCTCCTGAGGCACATAAGAATGATTTCTGGTTGATTTCAGGTTCATGTTGTGTTAGAATGGCAAGGTCATAGGTAAACCACTTACCCACCACAGTTTCTGATGACTGAAGAACATATGTCCATCATTGTATGTGTTAGCATATAGAAACATCTGTTATTAATACTGCAACTGAATTCACAATAACCATTTGGTGGTGCTGGAGGAGACTCTTGAGAGTCCCATGGACTGCAAGAAGATCAAACCTATCCATTCTGAAGGAAATCAGCCCTGAGTGCTCACTGGAAGGACAGATCCTGAAGGTGAGGCTCTAATACTTTGGCCACCTCATGAGAAGAGAAGACTCCCTGGAAAAGACCCTGATGTTGGGAAAGATGGAGGGCACTAGGAGAAGGAGACGACAGAGGACGAGATGGTTGGACAGTGTTCTCAAAGCTACGAACATGAGTTTGACCAAATTACGGGAGGCAGTGGAAGACAGGAATGCCTGGTGTGCTATGGTTCATGGGGTCATGAAGAGTCGAACACGACTAAATGACTAAACAACAACAACAACAACAACAATCCATGGACGAAGCATTATATTACTGTTTCATTAGCAAAGATTTGGTAGTGTGAAGGCATTGAGAGTGAGCATGCCCTTAAACCTGGGATGGGTAATCTGTGGCCTTCCAGATATTGCTGGACTCCAATTCCCATCAACCCCAGCCAGCAAAGCTCCTCTCTCCTCTGGTCTCCCAGGACCAGAATAAGTATGAAGGGGAAGGAGCAGAGACAAGCATGTTGACAGAGTCTCAAATTGCTTGGGAAGGACATGGGGAAGAAGGAGATTTAAGCAACTGTGGGAAGGCGGGGACCTTCAGTCCTCACAACTGCCTCATTGGGGGCCTGATCTACCAGGAAGAGTTGCTGTGCTTACTATGCTTGGCCTCCTGAATAAAGAGTTAACTTCAGGGGCCATAGGTCCCCTACCCCTGCCTTAAATAACCTTCAGTTTCCAGATATTTTTAGTGTACAGTGGTACCTTGGGTTACAGACGCTTCAAGTTACAGACTCCGCTAACCCAGAAATAGTACCTCGGGTTAAGAACTTTGCTTCAGGATGAGAACAGAAATCGCGCAGCGGCGGCAGTGGGAGGCCCGATTAGCTAAAGTGGTACCTCAGGTTAAGAACAGTTTCAGGTTAAGAACAGACCTCCGGAACGAATTAAGTTCTTAACCCAAGGTACCATTGCATTAAATTCCTTTTTATAAACAATTGGATTTTTGCTAGCAATTAATTTATTTACAGTTAAACCTCAGTTCCCGGATGCCTCCGTTATTGTACGTTTTGGCTTCTGAATGCTGAAAACCTGGAAGTAACTGCTCTGATTTTCGAATGCCTTTCGGAAGGTGAACCTCTGACACAGCTTCTGATTTGAGTTTCCCTAATGTATTGAGGTGTCCTCTTTCAGTTTTCGGTTGTCAAATGTTTCGGAAGCCGAATGGTCTTCCAGAATGGATTACATTAGACAACCAAGGTTTGATTGTATCTTGATTTCTTCTGCCCTCGCTTCACCACAAGGTCCCCAGGCTGGTTATATATACAATTATTAAACATATTAGATAGTTACAACCATAAAGCAATGGTAAAAGCAGTTCCAAATATTAAACAATTCCAAATATTAAACAGTTCCAAATATTAAACACACACACACACACACACACACACACACACAATGATACTAAAACACCACATTATTTTTTATCTCTTTTTTGATGTTTTCTGTTTTTCCCCATTTCATTTTTTATTGTGCTTCCGGGGTAAGTTATGCAAAATGAGAGTTTATGTCAAGTTGATTTGCCAATAGAATCTAAGTATAAAAACTATGTACATGCCAGATTAACATTTGATGTAAAACTAAAAAATAAAACAAGTAAAACAGTTATATAGGCATAAAACAAAGCAGTTCTGAATATAAAACAATGAAAAATAATTGCAGGTGGAAAAACAATACAAAATATTTAACAACAATTCCACATGTAGAAGCAGGTAAAAGTATTTCCAGTACAGATGCAAACTGGAATGAAGATGGATGGGATATAGGCAAAAGTCCTGAATGAATGGCAGCTGCTTTAAATTCACTTTGGCAATGGACTTTTGGTCACACAGATCAATAAACAAACCTTATGAAGATGTCACATTTGCATTATAGGATCTGTTGCAGCACATCCTGCTCTTGTGTGCAGTTCCAGCGAAGTCAGAAGATTTGACAGATATGGCAGTGAGGCTCTTTCCCATGAAATTATTGCCCCACCTCTGTAACTTGGGGGAATGGAACAAGTAGTGTTGTGGAGTAGTAAATGAACAATACATGTTGCAGCGGGTTCCGCACCATGACAATATTTTAAGGGCTCTAATTTTTTTCAATATCAATACAACCTGATGGAACCTAGGAAGCTGCCTTATTCTGGCTCAGAAATGCCATCCATCCCATTCAATATTGTCTATGGTGACTGACAGTGTCTCTCTAGCAATTCATACAAGGCGCTCTCCCAGTTCTACCAAGAGATATCAGGGATTGAACCTGGGACCTTCTGCAGGAAAATCAGATGCTCTGCCACTGAGCCACAGCCCCTCCCCATTGTACGGAGTTGCCTTTTTCTGCATTAGTTCATGTAGCTGAGTGCTTTCTCTTATTATAGGCAGCAAGTCTCCAAGATCTTAGGTTGGGTCTTTCTCAGCACTGCTGCCTGGAAGCCTTTTAACTGAGCCCCCCAACCTTCTACTTGCAAAACAATACAGAACTAAAATATCATTGAAAGAACCAGAAACCAATATGGATGGGGCTAAATAAATAAATATGCATGGGCCCAACCTTGGCCTTGTCTAGAATTGTTAGTAAAGTCTGACTACAAATTCTGAATGAATATGGGGGTTGTCTTAGGGCAGATGAATATGCGCTATCACAATATGTGTTGTTTCCGTTGAGTTCAGATACATCTCTTTTTCCTAAATGTAACGTGAAGGTAAGAAGGGTGTCACTGGATCAGGCCAAAGGTCCACACACCTCAGCATCTTGTTTTCACAATGGGCCAGCCAGATCTACAGGAAGCCTGGAAGAAGTGTGATTTATTTGCTGCCAAGGAGCAGAATAGGCCTCCTTCTCCCACTTTGATGAAGGATCATAGCTCAGTGATAGCACATCTGCTTTGCATGCGAAAGGTCTCGGGTTTAATCCCTGGCATCTCCAGATTAGGTTGGGAAAGGCCCCTGTCTGAAAGTCTGGAGAGCTTTTGCTGGTCACTGTTACCAGACAATGCTGAGATAGATGGATTAGCATTTAATCCAGGAAGCTGGTTTATACCGAGTCAGTATACTTAATCATTAATTAGTAGTCTGACCCACTATGACAGTGTACAGACAACAGCAAGACCCAGAATATGAGAATAAACTATATTAAAGGATAAATATATGAAACAGCAAACAATTAAAAATAGCAAAATAATTATAACACATAATGGAAAATGGAGCCCTGTTTGTAAGTCTGTTTCCGCTAGCTGGTTTTTTTTTTCAAGTCCAAGTAATATGAAGACTCATAAGGAAGCTCTTATTTTCTACGTCCTTACATTGGGAAGTTGATCACACGTGGATGAAAACATGCTAAAACATGGGCAAACTGTCATGCCTTCCACATGGGCAACAGAATCCAAAGCCTCTGCGCTCTTCTTTTAAACAGGTATGGAGAAATTACCTGATGTGGTCATGATAATATGCAGATTTCTTGAATTAAAACCATGTACCCTGTAAAAAAAAAAATCTCCTCTCTTTCTTATTAAGTATCAAATTGGTCCAGCATGAAAACCATTTGCTCTTTCCCACTGGTGGGTGGTTTGCATTTGCTTTTCTGCTGTATGCATATAGAGTAATATCCAGGGACATTCATCTTGTCGGACTCTAAAACCGAGGTGTGAAAAATGAAACCTGTTGACAATGTTGTACAATAAACCGTGTAATTTATTAGGAATGAAATTCCTCCCTGCTATGATTAAAAGTAGTGACAGATAAAACAGAGTTTTTGCACCTTTTGCATAGATCAGACTCTAAGCCTTGTCCAAGTGATTCATAAATACTAAAAAAAACTTGATGTAATTTAGTTGGAAGAAAGAGTCCCATTACTCTTTGGTTAATCACCTCTGGGAAAAGCTAAAAGCTCATTACCCCCAAAAAAGAGGGGAGGAAGAGTGCTACACATTTTTCATTTGGACTTTTTAAAGGTTATTCCATTAGGCTGAAAAGTTTTGGGCGTCACTTTGTGCTATGTAAGTGTTTCAAATGCCTGCAACTGAAGAACAAAACAAAGCACAAAACACTTGTTTCACACATAATCGTTCTTTCTGCAGGAACAAGTGATAAATAGCAGATCTGGAAAAGGTATCACCTACCAAAGACTGCTGAGAGAACTTTTGTCATCTTAAACTAGAGCTGGGACAAAAATTCTTCCTCTGAACCTTTTTCAGCTTAAAAAGGAGGGGTTGGGGTTGGGTTTCTGTGTGTGAAGAAAGTTCACCGAAATAATGTCCCAGTTGATCATCTCTTCCCCACAACTGCCATTTCTTTTGTGGGCATGATGTTTGTGTTCATTCTGCATGAAGCCTAGGCTGCTGGCTTACATTTTAAAATATATAACTCGCAAGGTTCAAATCATAATGTGATATTCTGCTGGGGTCTGCTTCCCCAGCGAATCCCCTGTGGGGAATATGCTGGAGAAGCAGACCCCTGCAGCCTGCGGAACTGAATCAGTTCTGCTCAGTTTGATTGTTTATGTGTTCCCCTGTTGGAAACAGGCATGCTCAAACCACTTTCTTCCCACTCGCCCCCCTGCCCAACTCACCACCCCCTGACAGCCCTGGATCACTCTGCAGGGCCCTACCTGAAATGGTCTATGGCTGCCTCCACCCAACCTGGTAGAAGCCTAGATCTTACATGACCTGATTCACCTTGGCCTCAACTGAATCTGGTGCTCAGCCCTAATAGAACCTCCAACAGGTCCCTGCTCCTAAAAGCAGGGGCCCCATATTAGAGAACATAGGTGGCGCTGTGGGTTAAACCACAGAGTCTAGGGCTTGCTGATCAGAAGGTTGGCGGTTCGAATCCCTGCAATGGGGTGAGCTCCCGTTGCTCGGTCCCAGCTCCTGCCCACCTAGCAGTTTGAAAGCACATCAAAGTGCAAGTAGATAAATAGGGACCGCTCTGGCGGGAAGGTAAACGGCGTTTCCGTGCGCTGCTCTGGTTCGCCAGAAGCAGCTTTGTCATTCTGGCCACATGACCCGGAAGCTGTCTGCAGACAAACGCTGGCTCCTTCGGCCTATAGAGCGAGATGAGCGCCGCAACCCCAGAGTCAGACACGACTGGACCTGATGGTCAGGGGCCCCTTTACCTTTACCTTTATTCAAGGTTTCTGAAATGCCTTTCCACAGTCCTGGTTCACGCCTAGCAGTCTCCAGTGCTGAGCAGTACAATGTGCAGACATTAATAGGAGTCTACTTGTCTGGTCCTGTACAGACTGACAGTAAATTTGGCTAACACAGAGGAGACATGCAATTAAAGGTCCTCTTTTCACTACATTAAGGAGCAGTGTAGGGTTTTAGGGCTGAACAGTTTTCTTTAAAGTTAAAAGCCAGTGGTTCTGCCTTACAGATGTTCTGTATTGTGCCTGCATTACAGTTGGAATAATTAAAATTGAGATGGGGACTGGCATTCTCATCGTAGCATTTCAGTCCGTCTATGCCAGGGGTCAGCAACCTTTTTCAGCCATGGGCCGGTCCACTGTCCCTCAGACCATGTGGCGGGCTGGACTATATTTTGAGGGGGGAAGAGAAAGAATTCCTATGCCCCACAAATAACCCAGAGATGCATTTTAAATAAAAGGACACATTCTACTCGTGTAAAAACCACGCTGATTCCCAGACTGTCCATGGGCCGGATTGAGAAGACGATTGGGCCGCATCCGGCCAACGGGCTTGAAATATACTCGGAGTCAAGAGTGAATTTCATGCTCTTTATTCAGCTCATAGTCATCAAGGAGGAGAAGAGAAGACGAATGGCTCTTTTCCCCAAACCGTCTGCTTATATACATTATTTACACAATGGGCCTTGCGTGATTGGCTACTTCAGGGCTACACCTGTGGGCCAATTATATTGTGGATTGACTTCTGCCTGCAGCCTGATTGGCTGCTCCTACAGGCCAATCAGGTAGCAGATTCACTTCTGCCAGCCGCCTGATTGGCTGCTCCAGCAGGCCAATCAGGTTGAGGATTCACTTCCACCTGGAGTTGGATTGGGTAGCTCCCGCTGATTCTGAATCCTATTGTTCTAGGATTCAGCTCAGTACATAACAGGGCTTTAGGTTGCCTACCCCTGGTCTATGCAGTTAGCAGAATGAAGGGCTGAAGCTTTTCATCAAATGCACAGCTTCAATTCCTGGCTACTTCCTCACCTGATGAAACCAACTCCATGTTCATAGGAAGAAGGCTAGTCCGAAACCTTTTCTCTGCCACACCATTTATGCCTGTTCTCAGGGAGTTTTATGCAAAAGGGAGCATTCAGACACAAAACACTCCACTTGCAACTTGATGTGGGATTGTCCAAGATGAAAACATCAATTGATCTTGCTGGTTGCTTAAAACAGATGTTATCTAGGTATGTGGAGGGAGCTGTTGAGTCGAAAGAAGTCATTAACCGTGTGTGTGTGTGTGTGTGTGTGTGTGTGTGTGTGTGTGTGTTAGTTTTGCTTTGGGGATCTGTAAATACACAGTTGCTTCGTCCATTCTTCTGTATGCATGTGTATGTCAAAGCAGTAGGTGGGCAGTCATAGGCATTTCTTGTCCATGTCACTTTGCAAAATGGCAGCTGTGATCAGGAAAGTCCCTTATGGATGCAGCTGGCTCACACTAACATCATCTCACTCTACCCTCTCAGTATGAAATCAGCTTGTGAAAATCTTTGTGGCCTGTCATTGTGAAGTGATCCCAAATCATGATAGAACTCAGGCATCTACCACAAGTTTTGCAGGCCTGTGTAAGTTGTGATACTCCAACCTCAGAAGAGCACCTGCCCACATACACACACTAGCATGGAACCAAGGGGTACTTGAAGAATTCAGTTTTTGTGGATTTCTGTACAAGCTGACATCTTATCTAGATGTGGACTACTGTGTGGGGCAGACTGGTGTGGGGGGTGGACCCTACTTAACATTCTGATTTTATATGTCTCCTTTCCTTTCAAAAATAATGTTCCTGACTCAAAAATTATGCATAAACCAAAATGCATTACAAAAGTCATGTTTTAGGATACAATATGTTTAGAACTGTGTATATTGTGATAAAATACATATATATTTAAATATGATTATCTATCTATCTATCTATCTATCTATCTGCACAGATTAATGCAGAAGCAGGATGGAATGGACTTGTATCATAACAGATTTGCATGACTACATCCGTATTAATCCAAAGAATCCTTATGAAGGAATATACATATGACTTTCGAATGAATGAAATGGACATCCACCAGAGATAGCCTGATGTGTCCATCTCTAATGGTGGCCCAACAGTGGAGTTTTAAGCCTCCTAGTTTTTCTTCCTGGTTAACATGAACTGCAGAGATGGAATTGTCAAGCACCTGGAAGACCAGAATTTGTGGCTGGTGTGTGAAGAATGTTTCGCCCTGCTATAAAATCAGGGCTTTGGGGTCTTGCTTTAAAGTGAGTTCCAGTTTTGAATGTTTCCCACATTACTAAGTTGACAGTTCAGCGCCATATTTCCTGTTAGTCATAGATGAAATGCCAACATTTTTAGAGTAAGCCCCAGGGCTAAACTAGACAAAATAAAGGAAAGCTGTGATGAGGATCTCATGCGGCGTTTTTGTTGTTATTCATTAGCAGCTCCTCAGGGATGATTTTGAAAATTGTAGATGTGCTGGTGTGGGAGAAGAGGTTTTTAAAATCATTATCATTATATTATTACATTTGTCAGTCATTTTGTATTTAAAAAGTCTCAAAGGTGACCTAACAAGACTTACTTAAACCTTCCTACCATGGCCTTTCCTGATGCAATTCCCCCCACCAACCTGCTTTCAGCTCAGCAGGAGAGGAAAACGGGTACATATTTTATTTGGGTCTCATCACCACCTTTGCCACTAATGGCAGCTTGGTGTGTGTGTGTGGAGCACAAAGAAAGACAGGGTTAAACAAAACACTTTCTCCCAGAGCATCACATTTCGTATTGCCAAAGCTATGTTGTGCGGCTGCAAATTAGCAAAACAAGTCTGGTGTGGCCCTTAGTCCATCTGCCTCATAAAATACAAGGTGCATTTTAACAACAGCCGGGTATCACTTTCTTGTTTTTAGGGTAGATTCACGCACACAGATGGGATCCTGTAGACAGAGTGAGTGAAACAAGCACCTTGGCCCTCCCACCCACAGCAGAGACAATCTTCAAAGTGGACAGCACATGCAGAATTTTCTGTGCGAATTTTGCCAATTTGCACACACTTTCCCTTTCAAAAAGAAGAAGAGGGCAGACTTTGCAAATCAGATTACATTCCCTGCTTCCCAAACTTGTAGCATGGTGAACCCTGTGCATGCTAGATCCCAACCTATACAGAGATGACAAATCCCCGGTTGTGTTTATAAACCAGCCTGCACTGTCCCAGGTATCTCCAGTTAAAAGGGTCAAGTAACAGCAGCTATAATCGGTGCCTTCTACTCTGTGTCTTTGAAGGCTGATCAGCTGCAGATGGAGTCACTCCCCCTCCAGGCTGCTGTTCAGCAGTTGAAGCTGACTCCTGGCGCATGACACTCTGTTCTCACAGTGGCTAACCAGATGCCCATGGAATGCCTACAAGCTAGATGGACAAATAGTCTGGCCTGGTATAAGGCACCTTCTTATATTGCTATGGCTTCCTATTTCACGGGGTCAGGGCGCGATTAATCATATTGAATGAACTGAATACAGAGGACAGAGAGCAGTGAGAGACAGCTGGGCTATCTGGCTGCACTGGTTAAGAGAGGAATAACTAGAGGGGAAAGAGGAATATTGGAATAGTACTGTTTCATGGTGAAGCATGGTTAGACCTATGTGCAATAAATAATACTGAACTCATCATTTAGCAAGCAGTGTTGAAATCAGACACAGTTTCCTAACTTTGCATAGCACTCCAGATACTTTCTTCCTGGTAGTGATTCCCGCTTTGCTTGGATCTTACATCTGAAGAGTTTCTAGCAAAATGGGTAATTTTGCCCTGTAGCCTCCCCAGTTCTCAGTTACATATATAGCTCCCCTCTCTTTCCTGGGATCTGTATGCAGGTCAAATTACTGAATTCAGTCACTTAAGTATTATGTTGCATCATATTTACAACTGTTAATTCAGCAAGTTTGTACTCCCATTCCCTCTTGTTGTTTTCAGTGGTTAAATACCACTTTGAATATATCTGAAGAGAAATGACAAACAGTAGCAAAGAGGAACTGTAAAACCTTAAACTCTTGGCATGCTATATGCATTTGCTCTTTGATTTTGCCAGGATTTTCTGGGGAAAGGGGATGGTGGGAGACTGTTCTGGCAGTCACTACAGGTATGCTTTGGAGTGAATGCCATCATAGCCTGCTACTTTAAGATCTAAGCTAATAAAACACAAGAGGTCAAAACCCAGCAAAACAGTGAGGGATAATAGTAAAATTGTCAACCAACAGGCAGTAGATCTTGTGTTCAGAAGTTTATGATTTGCCATTAGTTCTGAAGGAGCAGAGCACGTCTTGGAGCTAGGATACATAAACCAATTCAGAGACAAGAAGCAGCAGATTACAATGGAAATATTCCACAAGCGAACATGAACTTTGCCAGTTAATCAGGTAGATCAAAGATGGGAGATTCGTGGCCCTCCAGATGTTACTAGACTCCAACTCCCATTGTCCCTGACCACTGATGGAGTCCATCAACATCTAAAGGTTCTCCACTCATGAGGCTGATAAAAAGCCAAAGCAGATTTACATTTAAAATGCTTTAACGCTGTAGCAAGGGAGCAGCTATAAGAAAATGAAAGGTTTTACTTTAAATACTATTTTGAGAGTATACACAACAGCGATTTATATGGGGCAGATAATGCACAGCTCAGCTGTTGAGGCTGAGGAGTGAATAAAGGAGGAAGAGCAAAAGTGAGTCACTGTTATTTTAAGAGGCTGTCACTTGTTAAAGTTGGAAGTTAGGGCAGTCTCCCTCTGTATCAATCAGGCACTGCACACAGATTGTGCTTCTTACTGATCAGTGCAAGCTGACTGTGTCACTAGCCTACAACTCTGCTGGACATTCTCCCATGTGTGGTGTCAACAGCATGCATTCCTGTGTATCAATAGGCCACTCCGTTTTGTTGTGAGTCAGGGCTTCAGCAGCCTGGAGGCAAGGCAACCCTTTAGCGGTACCCTGGACAGCTCCCTTCAGGGCTCAGGTTGAAGACTCCATACAACTAGAGCTCAGGTGTTGTTTCAGTGATAGTCATTGTACGGCTGGAACCCTCAGAGAGTAATGAGAGGATCAGAGGTTCTTTTGTTCAAGTGTTTCCAGTGTTGTATGCACACCTGGAGCTAGATCTGAAGACAATTTCCACTGAATCCATGGCATCATCCCCTGAGGAGAGTCTGACTCAGAATAAAGGAATACAATCCATTAGTGGCAGGTGGAATAGGAAAGAAGTAACACATTTATTCTCTACTGAATGTGCCACCTGTGATTTTGTATATCAGAAAACAACCATGTGAATAAACGTATTGAGTGGGATTCAGAGAATGAACCCCACCAGCAGAAGCCCACATAATGACTTCCACTAGCCCAATAGGGCTCCCCACTCCCTCTGTGTGTCTCCCCAGTTTTTGTCTGTGGGGTTGGGAGAACCCCCAGAACAGGGTGGAGGAGAGGGCCGATCATTCTATCAGTGCAAGCAGGAACGATCTGCCTGGTGCCACATTGAATTCCTCCCTCGGTATAACATAGTTTTACACAGCGACAACCATTATATGTGATGGCAATGGTGATGTAAAGGGGAGCATCTTTGACAACAAAAAAATATTGCATCCAGTTAGAATTTTGCATGCGTCCAAAACAACAACAACCACTTGTTTGGGTAAACGTTTCCAGACACAGAACCGTAACATGGGCGGAAGAAAGCTGCTTTCCTTTCTGTCAGATGCTGCACAAATTTGCAATGGAAGAAAACTGACCAGAGCAAGGATTTAAGAACCCACTTCGCTGCACTCAACCTTTCTCTTACTTGGCTCATTTTCATACAATAGTTAAGCTACACCATTTTTAATAGGTCTTGTAGGATTTAACTGCAGGACGTGTGGTTTCATGGATACAACAAAAGAGCATAATATTTAGGTCAGAGAATGAAGGGAAAACTAATTATATAGGGCAGCAAATCATCACTTGCTAAAATTAAACGGCTTGTAATATTTTCCATTACAAATGACTTTCGTTTTATTTATCTTCTCTCAGTGAATGCAACATAATGGCCAGCTGTAGAGTATACAGACAGTAGCTACTCACCAGTTACATATAGTACCTCGGTAAATCTTGGGACTAGACTGGAAGGAAGGTATTCTCCCTTAGAGGATTGCCAAACGGGACTAACATAGAAGGTTGGTTTTAAACATTAAGTTTGGCAAGCTTAAGCCACTCTGGAGGGACTCATTTGCCTGCAAATTCCACACACTTCTATGAAAGGAGGGGGGAGATTTAGCTATTCATAGATTCCCCTTTACAGTATATTTGGGGAGGGTCAGATTTTATTAGGTCCTGAACAACAGGTCAGATTGGAAATATGTAGATGGATCTGAAACAGTTCAAGTTGCTTCCCAGTGCAACAGATACACACACAAGATAAATCTTATGGCTGGTGCATTGCTGTAGTACATCGTTTCCATGCAATTGATAACCCCATTCCTGATTTATCCTTCTGACCACTCCTGAGTGTAAAGTAGCTTTTGCAAAAGCTTGGAAATCTTCTTCAACACTTTGAAGCATGCTGTGGGTCTGTGTGACTCTCTGTGGAAGATGAGAATTGGACTAAGTAGTAATAAAATCCATAAGCTGCACATGTAAAGAATTGTTAATAGAATCTAGCCCCTCCAATTAAAAGTTAAGCTTATGTTGCTAAATATATATTTCTTCCAGAGGGAAGTTATGCATTTAATGCTTCACATTCTTTATTTGAAATAATACTCTTTCAACCCTAACTCATTATAATCTTCTGAATATATAGATTATTCTTTATTGTGTGAGGAAATTATATCCCTTAAAAGAGATCATATTTTTTCATATCTGCAAATCAAACCTAGTTCAACTTCACTTTTTTTAGTGAAGCAGACAGAGCGAAGATACATTATATGACAGAGGACAGACACATCTGAATGCATTTATGCAAATATGCATTGATGAATAATCATTAGTGAGCCATGTTAAAAGTATCAACTTTTTAAAGTGGTGAGAGAAACTGCTTTTAATCAGTCCCCACTCTCACGTCTGAGTGGGAAAAACATCAACTACGAGTTTACAGAATTTGAGGAAGGTTAGATGGATCAATCTACTTTTGCTCTGTGCCAATTTTCATAGTCCATTCTATCCCATTTCTGCATTAATCTGCATTTCCTATCCCCCCCCCCAAATAACCCCCACATGCAATTTTTTGACATATAATTGTTTTAAAATTGCTTTTTATATTAATTTTTTTTTGGGGGGGGGGGAGAAACGTGCCAATTCATTTGCAATGTTTGCTTTTATTGGTTTTTTTTTTTAGATGAATACTTTAGCCCAGGGGTCTGCAACCTTTAAGACAAAAAGAGCCACTTGGACCCGTTTCCGGAGAAAAAAAAATAAACTGGGAGCCGCAAAACAGGAACGTAATTAGAAATCAGAGGGCCCCATAGCAAAATTTGCTATGCCCAATAATCAATGCCCCCAAATGCCTTAGAAAATTAACCAGGGCCCCAGTGTACCATAAATCATAATCAGTGCCTGATGTAAATAATAATTAATAATGAGGGCCCAATGTCATCCTCGTCATTATAAAAATAACTTTGAGTTTGGGCTGCCTTGATTACTGGGAATGGGCAAAACTCTGACTCCCTTATTAGGACACCTGTATGGTTTCATGTTTGTTGCTCCCATCAAGTGAACTTATAAAATTTCCTCATATTGAATCAACCCATTGATTAATACATCTACCTCAATCTCCTGACCAGGCCGGCAGGAGGCCACAGGCAGGCCACAGGCAGGAGCAGCAACAGCAAACACGCGCTCCGAGCCCGCAAGCCTTTTCTGCTGCTGGGCGGGAAGAAGCGCGCCTGTTTAAAAAAATAAATAACTCCGCCCCCGCCCCCGTGAGCCTATTGGCTGCAGAAATGCAGCGGGGAGGGGCTGATGCAGGGAGGGGGCCAACCACGCTCCCCGGGCTGCTAACGTCACCTTGCGTCCTTTTTGCACAGCGCACGCGCACAGCAGAGTTGTGGACTCCGGCGGGCGCCGTGCGGGGCGCAGGCGCACAGCGCGCCACCGCAGCTGTGTGCTCCGGCGGCGGTGGGCACCGCGCGAGTGTCTGGCGGGTGTGGTGGGCGCTGCTGCATGGCTCAGGCGGCGCATGGCTCGGACGCATCCTCCCCTCGTATCCGCTCCGGAGCCACAGCAAAGGTGTAAAAGAGCCACATGCGGCTCCGGAGCCGCAGGTTGCAGACCCCTGCTTTAGCCTGTTCTTTCTAAACTGCTTAGAGGCTTTCTGTCAAGTGATGTGTTGATCAATACATGTTGATCGAACAATCAGTCAGTCAGTCAGTCAAATACTGTACTGATGTTAGGTGCCTGAAAGTGTAACGTTTTGTTGTTGCATGGCACTGAAACCCAACAAACAGAAAATAGGGTATTTGTATGGTTTAATCACTCCAAATAGTATGGTCGTCTAGGTTTACACACCTTTTTAAAAAATCTACATGCAGTCCATCCACTCAACTAATCCTTGGGATGGGTGGCCTAAACACCAGCTAGTGACAAATAAATTGCAGCAGTGGGATAACGCTGGCGCTTTTTCAAAGAGAAAATGGGAGATGATAGTGATGGAAGCATATATAGTTGGGGGAGGTAGCTCACCAATGGCCATTTCTTTTCCCCTTCCCCTCCTTTCAACATTGTTTCTTGAGGCAGTGGTACAAAACAAGAGAAAGGGCGTACCTCAGTGGAAGAACATTTGCTTTCCATGCAGAAGAAAGTTTGGGAATGTTCCCTGCTTGAAAACACGTTGCTGCCCGTCAGTATAGACAACACTAAGCTCAGCACAGGGCAGCTTCCTATGTTTCCATGACTGCAAAGTATGTAACCCAGTGAAAGACTTCAGCCGCCGGCCCCACGAGCCCTTTTCACTGTCACCAAACACTTCAGCGCAGATTTTTTTTAAAGGAGATAAAAGACACCTAAGGGTCTCCTGGATTCTGCCAACTTGTGTCTGCCTTTCTTTACCATTTGTGATGACTGGCCGACTCTGTGTTTCATCAATGAAAGATGTTTCGGGCTACAGCTTTTTTTCCCCTTCCCCGGTGATACTCTTCAGCATGTTTAATAGATTCTGGTTAAGTAAACATCCTCCCCCAAAGCAGCAAATGTACAGTTTAAAGTATAAATAGTGCTACTGTGCCAAGTTCATAATTACTTGCACATTTAGCACTTTACCCGCGTCTTCTGCATGGCCCATCAAAACCAGATCTGCATACTTACTATAATTGTCTTGAAACCCAAACCACTCAAATAATGCCGCATTGTTTACATATTTTGGATATTTGCCTTTTCCGTTTATATAAATCCAAGCATTTGTTTCAAAGTGTACATCTTAGCAGAGTGATAATAAAATCTTCGCCAACAAGCATGCAAAACAAGAATGATTCCATCCAGGCTGGAATATTTAAAAAAGGTTTTTTTTAAAAAAAATAAATTAACATTTTATCTTAGCTCCTGGTTTCTGCATTGATTTTGTTCTTTCAGTTGTAGGTTTGGATATATTGCTAGTTTTCATTATGTTTTAGGCATCTTTTTTGTTTTGTACTTTGTGCTGCATTGGACACCCCAGAAAAGTGGGATAGATACATTTACTATGCATCGTTTAAGTAAATTTAGTGTTTTTGTGTACACTTTTTGTTGCAAAATCTGGGGAAGTATCTAATCCTACCAGCAAGCAATTTTGGGAGTGTCAGAGTGGTCTATGGCAAAAAGTGGATTGCAGGAATTCCCACCCCACTCCTAGCTCCCAGATGACTGTCCTTGTTACCCACAAATGTTCTGGTGTGCTGGGCTTACGAGTCACCACTCTTCTGCTGAAAAAAACAGCTCAGTAAACATTGCCAATGAGAACCTGCCATTGGGGCATGGGAATCGGAAGATGGCTGCAGGGATGGGAGGAATCTTTTGTGGGGTAGGGCAAGAAACACATGCATTCATCTCATTTCAAAGCATTGACAAGTGTCAGTGTAGTAACTAGACAGCTGTCATGCGGTTGTGTACCACAGAGACAACTAACACAGTATCTGCTGAGTTGTTTCTTGCCAAAAGGCTGCTGGCAAATATATATGTCATGAGACAAAAGATTGGAAGGGTATAAGCAGAGAATTCCCTGGCACTCAAGAGAATGTGGCAGTCCATTGATAAAGTATGCATGAAGGCACCAGAATCATTAAAACCGGAATATGCATTCTACAGCTGGGTGTCTTAGGCTGACCTCTTGGGGAACATGGTCCAACTGTTTTGTAAGCAGTGGCTGTGGCTATGAAGGTTAGCTTGTGGTTGGGTATAGGAATGGGGGTGGAGCATGTAATCACCTTCTGAATCATAATCCCCACTCCCAATTTTTAAGGTCACTCTCCTGATAGAAACCATCTGGTTCTGAGCAGGGTTGAACTATCAGCGCAACTTAGTTGTGTGAGTTAATAAACGTTAGTGCAACAATCAGAATGGAACAATTGTGGATTTGGATAGCAAAACAAAATGATTGAACTCCCCCCCCCATTTTTTTAACACAGCTAACAACACAGTTGGGAACTGGGTACAACTTGTCCTGCCAACTCCTGATTTTTACTGCAAGCCCTATCTACATGTAAATTATTCCAAAACGAAGCATAACAGATTTGATAAAATCTAGTGTGTGATATAAATAAGACATCTGGATAGCATCCAGCTGTGAATGTTTGCACCTCTACATCCATCCAAGTTCCTTAGTGCGGATGGTCTGTACCAAGCACAGTAACATTCCCATAATTTGGGAGTAAGGACTCCAAACATTTTAAAATATTTTCAGACACATGAAATGTTTTTAGATGGTTTCTAATTGCTTTTTAAAGTTTTAAATGTGTTTTATCTCATTTAAATGGTATTGTTTTAAGATTTTTTATGTTTGCCATCCTGGGCTTCTTTGGGAGGAAGAGTGTAATACAAATTTAATAAATGCATGAATGAGAGAAGACTGGATTGTTTGTATCCTAGTCAAAGAAAAGCAGATATTTCTGGTGGTCTCCTCTCCTAGTTGTTGGATGAGGGTCTCAAGAAGTACTAGACAAAGTAAAAGGTTCAAGGTTGGTTCACTACATTGAAGTTCATCACTTGATGACTGCAGTATCAAGTGATGACTTACAGGAGTGAGAACTTGCATATACTTCACACCTCCAAATACAACGTGCTGGATCCGAAGGAAGTTTGTCACTGTTTAGCTCTATTTAAATCAACAGGACAAGTTTTTTCATGACTCACTTAACATTCCATTTATGTCAATGGGACAAACATGTGATCTAACCCAACTTTTTCCAATGGAGTTAGTCCACACATTTGGTTTCAAGCCAAGAAGCATTGCGTCATCCAGAGTAATACACCAGACAGAACACAATGCTTTGGGGGTCAAATAAGGCCACAACTTTATTGATTGCAGATGTTAGAGGTGTTTGACATAGGCATTGGGTACAACCATTGACTTCTGGCCTCCCGCCTCCCAGAAGTATACACTGGGTCAATCCAACAGTGGGAGAGTCATATGACTTACACGAAGTAGGAGCACACCTATGGAATGGCCATCTTGAGGAGTGCTGTACCCTTTGCTAAACTTGCATTGATGGGCTGTGCTAATTGGATAACATGCTGTGTCTGACCTTCCCCACCCATGATAGCTTTTCATGCAAAATTGCCATGTAAAATTTCATTGAAAGTCTTGATAGACTAAAAGTAGGATTTCCAGTCTCCAAAAACTATTTTAAAAGGGTTCTTGAGTCTACATCATGTCTGGATTGCCCTACTTGAGTTATGTTTTCCCACTTTCTGCCATCACCAAGCTTTGTAGTGTTGGCATTTTGAGCCATCCAAATCTTGGTCTAAGTTTGTTGCTTGGCATCATTTCTGGGACTTGTTGATGTCAGGTTTTCTCAAGAATAGCTCTTCATTTTTCTTCCTCTCTACTGATAGGAACCATCTGGTTCCTGGATGGCTTAACTAAATGAGCAACTCTGCTGTCTATAATAAATGGAGTGCAACTATCAAAAAAGGAACAACCGTGGACTTGTAGAGAAAGAAAACAATCCCCCCCCTCTTTTTCCAAATCTAACTCCATTGTGTGCTTACCATGCAGTGTAAAGATGGTGAATCCTGCAGAAGTCAAGTAATGTGAACATTTAAGCAGCTGACATGGGGTGGGGAGCCAGAAAGAGATTGCACAGCTGAGTGGACGTTTATTATCGCCTTTCTCCTAGTGAAGGTCCATTTTCTGCTGAACCTTTGTTGTCTCATGAATCACTCCCATGAAGCACCCCAACTGATTAACAAATAAATAAATGGATGGATGTATCTGCCTTTCGTTGGCAGCCTTAATTCACTATGGAGACCCTCCTATGCCTGCAAATTGCATCAAATTATGTGAAGTTGCAGTCATTTTTAGATTCCCCATGACAATGAATGGGAAAAGACAAAACTTGTGCCTGGTTGCAAACTCCTAAAATGAGCCCCCAGAATGGTGTTTGAACTGCATTCGCCAACTCCTGCTTGGATGTGACATATTCTGCAGTGGATAAAGTGCTAACTTAGGACTGGAGTGACTAGGTTTCAAATCCCCAGTCAGCTACAAAGTTCATTGGGGTGGCTTTAGCATGCTGGTTGGTGCTGATGGGGAGTTGCAGCTGAAGAAAATATAGAAGGCCATGGATTCTGCATCCCTTCTTCAGCTGAGGAACCAGAGATGGATTTCGGGGAGCGCGGCTGGTTTGGGAACCAAGAGTCAGGGGCGCCACTTGGGGAGCCATGACACTGATTTAGAATGGAGTGTGAGAGGCAAGGGGTGCCAAATTTTGGTGTTCCACAAGGCACCACTGAAATCTGATACCCTGAGGTCTGAAGCCAACACTGACGCTTCTCTTCATAGTAATAATAATAATAATAATAATAATAATAATAATAATAATAATTTATTATTTATACCCTGCCCATCTGGCCGGGTCTCCCCAGCCACTCTGGGCGGCTTCCAACAGAAGAATAGAACACAACAATCTATTAAACATTAAAAGCCTCCCTGAACAGGGCTGCCTTCAGATGTCCTCTAAAAGTCTGGTAGTTGTTTTCCTTTTTGACATCTGTTGGGAGGGCGTTCCACAGGGCAGGCGCCACCACCGAGAAGGCCCTCTGCCTAGTTCCCTGCAACTTGGCTTCTCGCAACGAGGGAACTGCCAGAAGGCCCTCGGTGCTGGACCTCAGTGTCCGGGCAGAATGATGGAGGTGGAGACGCTCCTTCAGGTATACTGGACCGAGGCCATTTAGGGCTTTAAAGGTCAGCACCAACACTTTGAATTGTGCTCGGAAACGTACTGGGAGCCAATGTAGATCTTTCAAGACCGCTGTTATGTGGTCTCGGCGGCCGCTTCAAATGGGCAAAAACTGTTCAGCCTAGGCAGACGTTTGGGTTGCAGTAGATCTTGACAGCCTTGAGCTGCTGCTAGTTTTTAATGATATTGTGTCACTGCCTGCTTTCTTTTTTCTCTTTTGATTGTTATTCTTTCCTAATTCTTTTATGTGCACTCTTATTTTTTTGTCATATGCTGCTTTGAGCTCTGGAGAAAATGGTATTATTAAATAGTGCAAATCAATAAATGAACATATCGAAGCCTGCCATGTCAGGAAGGTTTGCTCATTCTTGTTGTGGGTTAGAGTGAGCTGCAATGCAGTTAAGCAGGAGGTGGATTTAAGCAACCTTTTTTCTTGCATAGAATGGAGTGAGGAGAGAGAAAGGCTTGAGCTGGTAACTCCTAAACCGGCCTTTTCTGCTGAAGTTAGTGTGGTTGATTTGCCAGCACTTGAGTCCAGAGCAGGATTAAGTAGAGAATAGGCCTAAGTAAAATAAAGGCCAACTTAAACCTGTGCAGAAATAATAGAGCAGCAGTACATGAGGAGTTTTGCCTTTTGTGCCATGTCTCCTTTTCTTTCTTTCTTTAATTGCTCGCTCCGAAAGAAGCCATGCATAAACTCATTAAAATGCAACAGTCACGGTATGTAGCGAACTCATTGTCAGTAAAAAAAGGAAGGCCATCTGAGGGGGAGCTGGGAGAGGGAGGAGATTTCTACATAGGAGCTGGAGAGTCTCCACTTGCTTTTTTGCGCAGTTAAGACCCTGATCCTGTCAGCCGCTGTAGCATTTCCATTAGTCTGGCATTCTGTTCACCACGTGCCTCTGGGAAATGTACATGCAGGCCAACATCCTTGCTTGTGATCCTCAACAACTGGTATTCGGAGATGTACTACCTCTCTTACTGGAGATAATATATCATAGCCACCATGACTAGTTGCTGTTTTGAACACAACAAATGGACTTCTGTCATGCATGACCAAGAGAGAAATTGTAATTTGTGCAGAAACTTTAATACGTAAGAACATAACAAGAGCCATCCTGTTCTTATAGTGGCCAACCAGATGCCCAGGGCCGGATTTAGGTTTGATGAGGCCCTAAGCTACGGAAGGTAATGGGGCCCTTTATATGTCCAGCTGTCCTTTGTCAACTACAAATTGCCACTGTTTGTGTTGAACATATACTACAGTGGAACCTCGGTTTATGAACACCTCGGTTTACAAATTTTCGGTTTACGAACGCCGCAGACCAATCTGGAACGCATTAATTCACGTTCCATTACTTTCAGTGGGAAGTAATGGTTCAGTTTATGAACGCTTCAGTTTAAGTACTCTGCGGACCGTCTGGAACGGATTAATCCACTTTCCATTACTTTCAATGGGAAAGTTCGCTTCAGTTTATGAACGCTTCAGTTTATGAACAGACTTCCGGAACCAATTGTGTTCATAAACCGAGGTACCACTGCATAGGGTAATTTATGGACCTAATAGGTATCTAAAGCCATTTGCACATAACAAAATATGTATTTTATCAAAGTAATTGTTGAACTGAAATACAATTAAGAAGAAGTATATTAATAGTGAAATACAATTAGAAAGAAGTACCGGTGTGTGTGTGTGTGTGTGTGTGTGTGTGTGTGTGTGTGTGTGTGTGTTTGGGGGAGGGCAAGAGAGTGGGACTCTAAGCTATAGCTTGTTTAGCTTTTATGTAAATCTGGCACTGCAGATGCCTGAGGGAAGCCCAAAAGCATACCTTCCAAGTGTCCTTATTTTCCAGGGATAGTCACGGAATTAGGAAAGGCTTTTGATTTGATCCTGGAATGTCCCTATTTTCCCTGCCAGTGCTGTCGCTGAGCTTGGGGAGAAGGATCAGCCAGCACTTGTCTGGATGGACTGTGGTGGCGGCAGAGGTGACTGTGAGGCAGTGTCCTGTTACCTCTCCATGGCCCCTCCATAGCTGCTGTTGCTGGCCTCCTTGGGCAGCTCACAGCAGCTGCTGGAGAGCAGGCGAGGAGGAAGAGAGACTGTCACTACTGGCATGCAGGCAGAGGGCAGGGCTGCCCTGGATGGGAAGAAAGGGAGAGTGGAGCACTAGGTGTCTTTTAAAAAAAAAATGCTTTATGCACCTGCATCTAATCTTGCCCCTTTCTAAAATATATTTATTAGTGGGTTTGTTTTTGCTTTTTTGGTAAATCTACCAAAGAATAAAATAAAATTTGGATTAAGGGGTTTTCTCAGGATGGTGGAGGGTGTGTGTGTGCGCAGTGTTCCGTTGGTGTAGTAGTGTTGGAAGTGTGAATGGGGGGTTGAGAAGGGCAATGGGAGGGGGGGAGAAATGCCCCTATGAGGAATCTTGGAGGTTATGCAAGAGCAGGACCTGGGTGCAATAGCACCTATCCCCACTTGTGACTCTGAGGCATGCTGTGTCTGACAGTGGAAGGTAGAACAGTGGCTTGTGGCCTTATCCTCCATGATTTTTTGTCTAATATTACCTTTTAGGTCTATCTGACTTGGTTGCCATCACTACATCTTCAGAAAGTTTAAGAATGTGCCGTGTGAAGTATTTATTCTCTGCCACCCAACCCTTTCCCTCACTCTTGGTTCTGTGAATAACAACGCATGGCATAACAGGATTTATTTATTGGATTTATTTATTGGATTTCTGCCCAGGCTGTTTACAATTTTAAAATACTGTTTAAAAAAACACCACATTATATAAAATGTAGAGTGACAAAAGCCTCTCAGGCCACCTGGGAGTCAATGGTATCTGTGTTCCCTAGCCTGGAATCCCTTGCTTCGGCCTTTCCCTCAGGTAAAAGCTGCCCTAGCATTTATCTCAGGCCATTGCTTGTTCTGTAGGGAGCCAATAGGGTGTGCGCTCCCTAGTCTGTGTTCCCTTGCTACTAGAGCTCTGCATCACTCAACGAAGTTGCTTGATCTGGGATGGACAAAAGAATGTAGTTCCTCACACAATACATGATTAATCTGGAATTTTGTGTCTCAAGATATGGCAGTGGCCACAAGCTTAGGTTAGGCAAATTCAGGGAGGATAGTTCCTTCAATGGTTTTTTAAAATATTGTAGCCAAATGGAGTCTCCATGTTCAGTGGCAGATACCAGGTGCTGGGGACGAGTAACAGGGGAACGCTGCTGGTTTCATGGCTTGCTTGTGAGCTCCTCAAAGGTATCTGGCTGGCCATTCTTGGGAAAGAGCCGGTGGACTAAACGGACCCTTTGGCTTGGTTTGATTCAGCGTGGCTTACATATACCACAAACAAATAACGTAAGAGCTTGCGTTCTTATGCTCTTACTTTGTTTGTTTATTGTGCACATTTTATTCTGAGCGAGCTCAGTTTGCACAGTAAAATCATCAAAACATTATAAAAGCCAGATAAAGTCAAAACCACAAAAAAGACGAAGGATCACAACAACGCAAGATGGTAAGCTGCATGTCAAACACACACACACACACACCTTCATGTGGCTGCTTTTGGCTAAGGCTACAGCCTGGTGTTGAACATCACACTGAGTGAGGAAAGTGCACTTCGGTTTTTTGACTCATTCCCCCCCCCCCGGGCATCAAAAAAACAAACCCACCCAAGCTGCTTTTTACCTCATGAAGGAAAGCAAACAGTAACTTTTATCATAACTTTCCTCAGAAGAGTGAAATTGGCCCACAGGGAAAGAGGCAAGTGCTCCAATGATAGCCTGCTCCAGGTTGCTGGCTCCTAAAGCTGCTTTGGCTTTTTTTAAAAAAAAACAACCCCAGGAAAATACTTGTTCAACTGATTGTAAAGGGTAGTTCTTGCTTATGTCTGGTCTATCTTCTTCAGACTACAGGTGGCGGTGGGGTATGTCTGAGTGGCATGCCATACTTATGGTGCAGGTGAGGAGGAAGAGTAGCCTACCACCTTCCCCTGGGTGGTAGGGGATATTTTTATATGGTGGAGCATCCAGTCATGCTAGTTCCCAGCCTGAAGGTGTAAAAAACAGGCACAGGTTGAGAACTACACCATAAACACCTCAAAGTCACCTAAGCACAACACTGAACAAGTGAGATCTGCAATATAGTGTGCCAGTCATATCTGGAGGCCAGGCCATTCCAGTCCCGCTTCTCTATGCTCCGCTATGCCTGTTTTCCACTGGGCACAATTTAAGGTTCTGGATTTGACCTGTACTACACTGTGGTCGGTCTAAACTGATCAGAAGGTTGGCAGTTCAAATCCCCACGACGGGGTGAGCTCCCATTGTTCGGTCCCAGCTCATGCCCACCTAGCAGTTCGAAAGCACGTCAAAGTGCAAGTAGATAAATAGGTACCGTTCCAAGCAGGAAGGTAAACGGCATTTCCGTGCGCTGCTCTGGTTCGCCAGAAGTGGCTTAGTCATGCTGGCGACATGACCTGGAAGCTGTACCTCGCCAATACCTCAGCCAATAATGCGAGATGAGCGCCGCAACCCCAGAGTCGGTCACGACTGGACCTAATGGTCAGGGGTCCCTATACCTTCACCTTACCATAAAACAGGTGATGATCAGCGGTGGAATTAAAGTGATCCCAAATGTTTTCTCTCATCCCCCCCCCAAATCAACTTATTTATTGATACTTATTCATAGATATACAAAATACATACCCATTACAAACTATGATAAAACAGCTAATTAGTCTTGAGAAAGAACAAAGTCAGAAAAAAAACAAAAAAACAAGGAAAGGACCCCCTCCCCAAAAGGAGAAAGGTAGAGAAAAGGAAAAGAAAGGAAAAGCTACAGAAATCTAGAAAAGAGTAAAAGGACTTCCAGCTCTCTGTCCTGCAGCTGCATATAATATTTTTCCCTCTCTCCATAAACATTGATGCCTACAGATAGAATCTTTAGGTTATCCCAGATACTTGACATTACAGGATTTGATACTCTGTATTTTATAATTAAGATGTAATGATATTTAGGATTTGACAGGTGCCAAAGCATTCAATTTTTTTTAGTTAACATTTCACCTCAAAATGCATTCATTAAAAAACCCAATAATTTCACAAACAAAATTTGGCACACACACCCCACAAAAATATTTACGATATCTAGTGAAGACAATACACCTAGGTTCCAAATATCTTCCCAATAACTGAGCGTGATAACATTTTCTACATCTCACAGGATTGTGATGAGGGGAAAACAAAATTCTCCCCCCCCCCTGGTCATCCTTAGGAAAGCAAAGAGCTATACCATTTAAAATCCTCATTGTTACTCAAAGTATCACATGTGTGGACTAAGTTCTTATTAGTGTAGAATCATTATTATTTATTTAATTGCAGGTTAAGGAGGTGGGATCACTGAAGTTTATATCCATTTTTCTTACTTCGCTTCTGCCCGCGGATTTCGCTTTCGCTTTTGTTTTGGAGGAGGAGGAGGGTGGGGTGAGGACCGGAGTAGCCTCTTGGAAAATCCAGTTTCACGGTCCCCTTCTAGCCTTCACTCCTGATCATTTCATTTGACGTTTGGCTGGATGAAAGTCTTCCTAATCGGATCCCATGGAGCACAGATGAAACACATCCAAAGGGATGTCTCATTAAGAAAACAAGTCAAGGGGAATTTCTCCCCCCTGTTTGTACTGTGCACAATATTGACAGAACCTAACCTCTTCTCTCTCTCTCTCTCTCTCTCTCTCTCTCTCTCTCTCTCTCTCTCTCTCTCTCTCTCCACCCCCCTTCCTTTCACTGTCCGAGCCTGAGAGATCAGATCTTGTTTGGAACGTACCCCTAGAGTGCTTTGGCAAAGAGTGTGAGCTTGCCATGGCTGCTACATTTCAACAAGGCTTTTAGATTGTTTGAAAGTTGCAAAGCAACATGGGATTTGACTGCCGCGCTTTGCCAATTTCATTCGGCTTTGGCCAGTGGTGCAGGTCAGTCTCTAAATCCCTACAAAAGCCTAATAGACATTTTTATTAGGCTCAAAAAAGAAAAGGAAAAACAGCAAGCAATTGGGCTGGCAACTGTCCATGCAAACTGTGACTAATACAGCCCCTCTTTTATGTTGAGAAAAGACAAAAAAGAAGACTTGGTTTTCTTTTTCATTTATCCAGTGCAGGGAACTCACAGCTACCAGTACCACCTGTTAAGTAAAAGGCTATAAATCGGACACCTTTGCATGCTCCTCTCTGATTGCACAGCAACAAGGCAGTACTTTCAACAGGCCTGGAGGAGGAGAATATTCAGAACTGCAGAAAAAAAATCTGGCTAAAGTAAATAATTAGCATATCCATGCCAGTTTCCCATTACTGTTGACCAGAATTCTTTTGGTCTATTGCCCCCTCCTCTGCCAGGCATGGAAGTTAAGAAACTCCATAACTGGTGCTTTCCCCCTCTTGGCTGCACTAAATTATAACAGCAAGGAAAAGGTGTCAAGACAACTCACAAGGACTTCTGCAACCCGATCCTATGGAAATTTACTTGAAAGTGAGGTAGATTTCAGTGGAACTCCCATCCATGTAAATGTCCTCAGGATCTCAGCCTTACAGGACATCTGTCTCTATAAAAGTTAAGTCCCACTGAGTTCAGTGGGGCTTACTCTGAGGTAAGCAGATATAGGATTACATTGCTTGCCTAATCACTTTTCTGCCACCCACGTTGTTATCATCTGATCATCTTATCCAATTGAACTGGCTTCCAAACAGCCTGCAGACTCAGCTCAAGATGTTAGTTACTGATTATCTGATTGTTGTGCCTTTGAACTGCCTGGACTGTTTTCTTAGAAAAGCATCTTAAACCTAAATAATGTAAGAAAGAGCCATTGATAAGCCTATCTTTTATTATGTCATTTAATCCCCTTTTAAAGCCATCTAAACCTGAAGCCATCACCACATTTGTTATTATTTATTATTTATACCCCGCCCATCTGGCTGGGTTTCCCCGGGCACTCTGGGCGGCTTCCAACAAATACCAAAATACATTAAAATATCACAGATTAAAAACTTCCCTAAACAGGGCTGCCTTTAGGTGTTTTCTAAATGTCAGGTAGTTGTTTATCTCCTTGACCTCTGCCTGGTTCCCTGTAGCTTTGCTTCTCGCAGTGAGGGAACCACCAGAAGGCCCTCGGCGCTGGATCTCAGTGTCTGGGCTGAGCAACGTGGGTGGAGATGCTCCTTCAGGTATATAGGACTGAGGCCGTTTAGGGCTTTAAAGGTCAGCACCAACACTTTGAATTGTGCTCGGAAACGTACTTTGTTGTTGTTTAGTCGTTTAGTCGTGTCCGACTCTTCCTGACCCCATGGACCAGAGCACACCAGGCACTTTTGTCTTCCACTGCCTCCCGCAGTTTGGCCAGACTCATGTTGGTGGCTTCGAGAACACTATCCAACCATCTCGTCCTCTGTCGTCCCCTTCTCCTTGTCTTTCCCAACATCAGGGTCTTTCCCAGGGAGTCTTCTCTTCTCATGAGGTGGCCAAAGTATTGGAGCCTCAGCTTCAGGATCTGTCCTTCCAGTGAGCACTCAGGGCTGATTTCCCTAAGAATGGATAAGTTTGATCTTCTTGCAGTCCATGGGACTCTCAAGAGTCTCCTCCACCACCGTAATTCAAAAGCATCAATTCTTTGGCGATCAGCCTTCTTTATGGTCCAGCTCTCACTTCCATACATCACTACTGGGAAAACCATAGCTTTAACTATACAGACCTTTTTTGGCATCACCACATCTTGTGGGAACAAAGCAAAGTAGACATTTGCTCTATTATTAGGCAAAGTGAGGCATCCACCTCAGGTGGCAAACACTAGGAATGGCTTCTGTATGTGGAATGGGGTGTCTGTGTGTCACCATCTTTTCCTTTTCCTTAGGCAGTGAAGTGTATTGGGCCGGTGCTGATGTGAAGAAGTCATTTATTTTGTCTGTCCTAATTCAACTCTCATTTAATAAACCTTTAGGATTTCTATCCTCCCATCTATGTTGCTAAACAATAAAACCTCAAATATTTTATCCTTCCATTGGTAGGAAAAGAATTGGCTGGCCACTGTGAGAACAGGCTGCTGGACAAGATGGGCCATTGGCCTGATACAGTAGGCACTTTTATGTTAATTTGAGTACAGTTCCCATTAGCTTCAGTCAGGATGGCAAATTCTGATTTTTAATTTTTTTTAATCATTAAACCAGAATTCAGGAAAAATGGAAGGTAAGAATCCACGAGATAAAGTGTAATGGTATGTAAGGAATCCTTTCATCCCTAGTGTTAAGCTCTCATTTGGGATATTGTCTATAACAGACTAATATTACTATCCCTCTGGGGTTTGGACGGGAGCCCAAACAGTTAGTGGTCCTGATGGCTATCAATTTTGCCATCAATATAACTCAACAATAGCCCCTGAGACCTAGTTTACAGCAATGTAGTGACAACTTGCTATTGTGTAAAAGTTGCTCAAATCTTCCCTAGTTTCCTAATTCAAGACTGACATGCCAACATTAACTTTTGGAACAGCTTGAATGTTAGTGTATAACAAAACAGGACATGTTCCACTGTGATTTGGAAATCAAATTTTTGGTCCCTTGTTGACTGTATTCTCAGAACAATACAGTAAATCTGCATGTTTAGATATCCTTTCTTACAGTTTTGCAGATATTATACACATCAGAGTTCACTGCTACCCCGGGGGGAATAATAAGTTTCCATATCCAAAAGAAACCACTGGATGATTCAGGCTTCTGCATTAACTCTTATTTTGCCTAAGTCTGGTGTTCATAAAGCCAGCATCTTTGGGAATATGGACATCATTTGAAACATACATTCTCTGTGCTGCATAAACAAGTACTGAAGACAAAACATGATCTAACCAAAGTCAGTTTTGATGAAATGAATGGATGCATAGTACAAAGTGAAATGCTCTTCATCCTATTGCTTTTGATGGGAATCAACAGACCATCTGAGCCATCAGAGAAGCTGATAATAGAGGAAAGAGATGTGGTGTGTAAACTGAATGACACTCAAGTGGATTTTCACTGATAGTCACTATGGTGTAGGAATTACATTGTTGGATAGGAGAGCCTGGGAAACACAGGTTCAAATATCTCCCGCACTCTGAAGCTCACTGGATGACTTTGGGCTATCTATCAGCCTAAGAAACAAAAATGGGGGAAGAGGAAAGAAACGATGGATGCCTCTCTGAGCTGAGCCTCTCTGAGCTGAGAAGGATGGAATGAAAATGCAATAGCAATTAAGGTTGCGCTGAAATTTCTCCACTTGTAAAGGAAAATAACAAACCTGAAACACTTTGGCCGACCCCCCTCTCAATTTTTTAACCCCCCCCCAAGATTTTCCTGAGAGATGTTTGTTTCACTTTCCCTGTCTAATGAACGCTTAAAAAAAGACTGTTTTTCTACCTAACTCTAATAATAGTACATACTCTGACCTTATCTGAATTAGGCAGCCAGTTTTCTCTACCAGTTTTGCAACTTAATGGTAGCATACATGGGTTACAAGCAGAAAGTCTCAGGTCTAGGTCTCTAGTCCATAGCTGCCAAGTTTTCCCTTTTCTCGCAAGGAAGCCTATTCAGCATAAGGGAAAATCCCTTTAAAAAAGGGATAACTTGGCAGCTATGCTCTAGTCCAGTGTTTCCCAACCAGTGTGCCTCCAGATGTTTTGGGACTACAACTCCCATCATCCCTAGCTAGCAAGACCAGTGGTCAGGAATGATGGGAGTTGTAGTCCTAAAACATCTGGAGGCACACTGGTTGGGAAACACTGCTCTAGTCTCTAGTGACACCATGTATATAATTGTCAGTTCCTTGGAGAAAAGATTGCATGCAAATGTTAGAAATAAATAAATAAATAAATAGGCCAGACTGAGTTTCTGAGAATGTTGTTGTTTAGTCGTTTAGTCGTGTCCGACTCTTCGTGACCCCATGGACCATAGCACGCTAGGCACTCCTGTCTTCCACTGCCTCCCGCAGTTTGATCAAACTAATGTTTGTAGCTTCAAGAACACTGTCCAGCCGTCTCGTTCTCTGCCGTCCCTTTCTCCTTGTCTTTCCCAACGTCAGGGTCTTTTCCAGGGAGTCTTCTCTTCTCATGAGGTGGCCAAAGTATCGGAGCCTCAGCTTCACAATCTGTCCTTCCAGTGTGCAGTCAGGGCTGATTTCCTTCAGAATGGATAGGTTTGATCTTCTTGCAGTCCATGGGACTCTCAAGAGTCTCCTCCAGCACCAAAATTCAAAAGCATCAATTCTTCGGCGATCAGCCTTCTTTATGGTCCAGCTCTCACTTCCATACATCACTACTGGGGAAACCATAGCTTTAACTATACGGACCTTTGTTGGCAAGGTGATGTCTCTGCTTTTTAAGATGCTGTCTAGGTTTGTCATTGCTTTTCTCCCAAGAAGCAGGCGTCTTTTAATTTTGTGACTGCTGTCACCATCTGCAGTGATCAAGGAGCCCAGGAAAGTAAAATCTCTCACTGCCTCCATTTCTTCCCCTTCTATTTGCCAGGAGGTGATGGGACCAGTGGCCATGATCTTAGTTTTTTTGATGTTGAGCTTCAGACCACTCCTATTTCACCCTCATTAGAAGGTTCTTTAATTCCTCCTCACTTTCTGAGAATAAATTTAGTCAAAGACTGCCTGAGCTCTTCAAGTGTATTTGACTTTTAAAACCAAGAATCTGGATATGTGTAATTTTTAAGTGGACTACATATGCGTTTCCGTGCGCTGCTCTGGTTTCGCCAAAAGCGGCTTAGTCATGCTGCCCATATGACCAGCTGTCTGCGGACAAACGCTGGCTCCCTCGGCCAGTAAAGCGAGATGAGCGTGCAACCCCAGAGTCGTCTGCGACTGGAACTAATGGTCAGGGGTACCTTCAGGGAAAAATATGCATCTAACAATTTTCCATTGATGTTATCTGTGATACTGCACTTAGCAATTATACTGTAGCAAAGTTTGGAAACCATGTATAAGTGTTTCCTCAGTATACACCTGGAAAAAGCAACATTAACTTAATGCCAAGTAATGAAAATAGCTTTTAGAAAGAACTATAACTAAGAAGGCATTTATAGCCTAGTTTAAAAAGAAACCTTTGTGGATTCCCTTTGTATTAAGCAGATCTTTTATCTATCTATCTATATATCTATATATATAAATGTAAAAATCGTGAAACTGCAGGTTCCACTTTTCTCCGTAACCGCTTGACCGATCATCCTGAAATTTTGACACAACGATCCAGGCCACTCCCTGAGCGTTGTTGGGGACAAAAATCCCTCAAATCACACACCTGGGCAGGTACAGAGCTGGATTTCCACCAAGTCAAACAGTGCCCTCAAGTGGCGTTATACCCTCCTCCACCCCCTCCCTTCCTGTGAAATCTAAGCCACACCCACAAACCAAATGACATAATCATCAACCAAGCAACTTAAACCACCAAGGCAGCCATTATCAGACCCCTAGGATCCTGCCAGGCTCCTAGGGAGAGGACAAGCGCATGGATCACAGGCCACAGCGCAGCCTTTGATTTATGTAGGCCCCTGCATGGCAAGGGGTTTTTACTTTACCATTTAGCACCACTACCCCCCCCCCATAATCCCCCACCAAATAACCAACATTGCCAAGTGGAGGTAGGGGCCTGCCTGGGGGTGTGGGGGGGCCAAATAGAGAGCAGGGATACGTAATGGGTCAGAACAGGGTGGGGGGAGACACAGGGATGAAACCTGCTGTCTCCACAGTATCTCGCCTCGACTCAGGAGGACTCTGAGGCTCAGGGGGATCTGAAGGGGGGCTATTACCCTCCATTTCACATATACTACGACTGAATGCAACCCTCTGCATCTTTTTTTTAAAACAAACAAACATGTCCTCAGATATTTGCAGTGCCCAATCCCCCCCCCCCGATTTACAATCCCCTACCTTCCACATGCCACTTCCTGGGATTTTTATGGAACTGAACAACTCGGGTGCTTCAGTACACGCCTTCTGTTGCCAGGCCCCTGCAGGCCCCAGGCCAGGTAGATAATGTGGCCCTGTTTTTAATCCTTTTGTTACTTTTTTCATTTTACTGATTGTGAATATGCTGACCGAGGCCCCCTTTGGATTCGGAGGCCCGCGCCAAGTGGCCCATATGACCCCCCCTCCTTCTGTCTGGGCCTGTCTGTTACTATAGGGCTGTGGGGCTTCACTATTTTACACCCCCCCCCCCCGGCCGGGATTTTTAAAGTAGTTCTCTGGGTCCCAGGGCGCATCATCACCTTAATCTAATCTAATCTAATCTAATCCTTAATCTAAATATATAGAAATGTTCATGATGGAGATACAGGGGGGAGGGGACAACAGAGGGCTCAGACAAAAATACTGGGAAATGGAACCCAGAAACTGACAGCTCCTTCTCCAAGGGTGGGGTCCAATGTAGGAAGATACCGGGGGTAGGGGGCAACACTCCCCAGGGACAACAGAGGGTTCAGACAAAGTGCATGCTGGGAAATAGAACCTAGAAGCTGACAGTTCCTTCTCCAAGGGTGGGGGCCAAGGTATGGAGATACATGGGGGAGGGGCCAACACTCCCCAGGGACAACAGAAGGAAGGGTATCCTACTGAAACACAGGGATGAGCCGGGGTGGAGGGCAGAGGGGCAGGATACGTCATGGATTGGGACAGGGTGGGGGGGGGGAAATCACAGGAAAGAACCACAGCAACGCGTGGACGGGTCAGCTAGTTCTACATAAAAAGTGTGTAAAATAGTAATAACTTGTTACATATATTTGAAACTTTTGTTTCATACTTTCATTTAAGCATGGCGTACATGCTTATAGTACATTTAAGGGTCTCTATCTAGGGGTGTGGAGGTCCTATACCCCCCCCCAATGCTTCTTCTGTGATCTGTTTGTTAAGGGCAGTTTTAGATGTGTATTTACTATTTCAGAAACCGTAGCTTTGGGGGAAGTAGAGTGAAAAAATGGGATCCAGTGCATTGATACAACTGTACTGATGAAATGCATACTTCTGGCTATTTCAAATGATACGTTCAATAAAACTCTTACTATCAAATCTATGTGGTTTAAAGTAATCATAGCTGCCAAGTTATCCCTTTTTTAAAGGGATTTTCCCTTATGCTGAATAGGCTTCCTCGCGAGAAAAGGGAAAACTTGGCAGCTATGAAAGTAATCAATAGTAATTTCTGCCTATAAACATTTAATAGTCACATTCTTCATATTTCAGGGATTACTTCTTCTGATTTCTTTTTTAGTGTCCCAGTTTTAAATATTTTGTAGCCAGTGTGACACTCTCCAAATCTGATTAGACAACATTTCTCATCACCCCTGATCATTGACCATGTTGGCTGGTGGGGCTGGTGGACTGTAATCTAATTACATCGCCAATTACATTCTTTAGTCTTCAATAAAGCATTTTTAAATGAGTTTTTCCAATATACATTTAAATCCAAATGACAATACATTAATAAATTGCAAAGATAGCACACAGTTATATTAGATGCTGCAGAATGGACTGCTGCTATATACATTATCTAGGATTGAGAGTAATCAGAAACTGTATCGGTTATCTTTCCTTTTAACGTTTAGTCATGTAAGACTGTGACACACTATACAGTAACTTTAAAGTACCTTCCCAGTACATTTTCCCACTCAGAGAATTCTGAGCACTGTAGTTTGTTAAGAATTGTAACACTCCGAGTGCCAAACTACAGTGCCCAGAATTCTTTGAGGGACAGAATGTGCTTTAAATGTAGAGCATGTATGCAGCCTAATAGAAGGCAAAAAAGTGTCTAGAACACGCAGATCAGCAAAAACAATCTTGTAGCAAATTGTCCAGTTAAATAGAAGCTTAGTGCCAACGTTCACAAATGTGCTATCTCCATTAGGGTGGAAAGGGCCTTTTTGACAACAGGCCCAAATTGTGGAGCCTCCTCCCTGCAGTGATCTTGAGTCTTAAAATACAGTTAATATGTATTGATGTGAACGAGGAAGTGCAGTGAAGTCACAAGGAAGCTGGAAAACCACGACGAGTCTGTTTTTACTAGCATAATTAGAAAGTGCATGAGTGAGGTATTCCAGCCATCCAGAAATCTTGAGCCAGGTCCCAACAGCTTGTACACACTTATCCCTTGCTCCACTTTTAGTCTGTCTGGTGCATTTAAAATAACATTTTAAACAGAATGCTGTTTGGCACCTTTGCAAGCCTGCCTGCCTGCCTTCTGAAGCACAATTGACTCTCTCTAGGAAACTGGAAACTTGCACATGAGAAAAAGTCATGTACATGTCTACTTAGAAGTAAGTCCCTTGAGTTCAAGGTGACATACTCCCACGTAAGTGCACACATGATTGCAGCTGCAGCCTCCCAAACACCCTTGATGGGTTTGCTATGTGGCCACTGAGACCACATAACACTGGCCTTGAAAGACCTACATTGGCTCCCAGTACAATTGTGAGCACAATTCAAAGTGTTGCTGCAGACCTTTAAAGCCCTAAACGGCCTCGGCCCAGTATGCCTGAAGGATGATCTCCACCTTCAGGTCCAGCTCCGAGGGCCTTCTGGCGGTTCTCTCCCTGCAAGAAGTGAGGTTACAGGGAACCAGGTAAAGGGCCTTCTTGGTAGTGGCACCCACCCTGTGGAATGCCCTCCTATCAGATGTCAAGGAAATAAACAACTATCTGACTTTTAGAAGACATCTGGAGGCAGCCCTGTTTAGGGAAGTTTTTAATGCCTGATGTTTTATTGTATTTTTAATATACTGTTGGGAGTCGCCCAGAGCAGCTTGAGAAACCCAGCTAGATAACAACAACAACAACAACAACAACAACAACAATTTATTATAAAAAAATTCCTTCAGTAGCACCTTAAAGACCAACTAAGTTTTTATTTTGGTATGAGCTTTCGTGTGCATGCACACTTCTTCAGATACAGTGAAATGGAAGTTTCCAGGCACTTATGTAGAGAAGGGGTGGGGAGGGGTGGGGATGGGGAGGGGGGATCACTCAGAAGGGTGGTGGAAATGGGTGATTGACTGACTGATAGCTGTTGATGACCGCAAACGACTGCAAATGGTTTTGCATGAAAAAGCAAGGGTTGAGATGGCTGAAGATCGCTTAACATGTATAATGAGATAAGAACATGTTAAGCGATCTTCAGCCATCTCAACCCTTGCTTTTTCATGCAAAACCATTTGCAGTCGTTTGCGGTCATCAACAGCTATCAGTCAGTCAATCACCCATTTCCACCACCCTTCTGAGTGATCCCCCCTCCCCATCCCCACCCCTCCCCACCCCTTCTCTACATAAGTGCCTGGAAACTTCCATTTCACTGTATCTGAAGAAGTGTGCATGCACACGAAAGCTCATACCAAAATAAAAACTTAGTTGGTCTTTAAGGTGCTACTGAAGGAATTTTTTTATTTTACTTCGATCCAGACCAACACGGCTACCTACCTGTAACCAACAATTTATTATTTATACCCCGCCCATCTGGCTGGGTTTCCCCAGCCACTCTGGGCAGCTTACAACAGAAAAATGAAATAAAACAATTAAACATTAAAAGCCTCCCTAAACAGGGCTGCCTTCAGATGTCTTCTAAAAATCTGGTAGCTGTTTTTCTCTTTGACATCTGATGGGAGGGCATTCCACAGGGCAGGTGCCACCACCGAGAAGGCCCTCTGCCTGGTTCCCTGCAACTTGGCTTCTCGCAACGAGGGAACCGTCAGAAGGCCCTCGGTCCTGGACCTCAGTGTCCGGGCAGAACGATGGGGGTGGAGACGCTCCTTCAGGTATACTGGACCGAGGCCATTTAGGGCTTTAGAGGTCAGCACCAACACTTTGAACTGTGCTCGGAAACTGTGGGCAGGGTAAATAATAATAATAATAATAATAATAATAATAATAATAATAATAATATAGCAGCAGCAGCCGCTGGCTGCATTTGTACCATACATTTATGTGAAGGCTCCCCACACTTTTTGGAACTGGAAAAATGTGTGGGCAGGCTCCGAAGATGCAAGAGGCTCCCTGTTTCACACAGTCCTTCACAAGGTGACAAAAATGGCGACTGGGTGGGGTGTGGAATAGTATGCTGGTCCTCACAGCTCCCCCCCCCCTTACATGGTTCCATCTCCACCTTTGTAACGCTTGAAAAGGGCGCTTCTTCCTGGCTCTTACTCTGCTATTGTCTCTGGTCCTTTGACTCTCATCTGCCTGATTTTGGGCCTTGACGTCCAGCCCATCTGTGACCAAGTCTTTTGCTCTTCTTCTTCTTCCCTTGTGCCCTCAGACAAAGTGGGTTCCAGCTGCATTCTGTCTCGGCTGAGCTAAACCAGGGCCGGACAGTAGCCACATCTACTGCCAATGCAATATATTTGTATCTGCTTTGGAGATTAATGAGGTATGCTCTCAGGGAGGGACAACACAGGTGCCCTAAAGATGAGTACCAAAATCCTTTTCCAAGTTCTTTTTGGATGGGTTACCTGAATGGATGCGGAGTCTCAAGGCTGCCGATCAGCTAAAATCAGTTCCAGACGTGTGCATAAGCAAAACGTTTTTGGAATCGAGATTTGGTCTTTCCCGAACAGCTGTAGCCTTTTCAGAGAACACAGGTCTAAGCTGAAGTCTCTTGATCCCACAGGCAAAGCAGTTTTTCATTGGTGTAAATCCAAATTGAAAAAATAATCTGAAAGGTTAGAATAACTATAGTTCAGGTGCTGAGCTGGCAGAGCTTCCTTGCATTTCTAGAGTACTCCCATTCGTTTTCTCTTCGAAGAAAATGCCTTAAGCATCACAGAGATTCTTCGAAGATCCTTCTTTTCTGAGCTTATCCCTCAGTGTGTGGATGGTGAAGGGGAAGGGCTTCTGGGTCTGGGGCAGCAGAACTGGGGCCAACAGGCATGGCCCTCCTCTCCTTACCGTCTTGATCATTTGGGAAGGGCCATAGCTCAGTGGCACAGCATCTGTTTTGCATGCAGAAGTAGAATTTTCAGGGGAGGGGATTTCAAAACTATGGAGCCACCACTGGAAAGACCCTATCACTGGTACTTGCCAACCTGAATGAACTTACCAGCAGGCAAGAGAGCTCCTCTGAGACTGATCCTAGGGCCTGGGCAGGTTCGTACAGATCTTGGATAACCTGGTCTGCAAGACTGTCTCGGTTTTACAGGTTAGCACTAGCATTCAAAACTGAACCAGGGTAACACATGCAAGAGATGCAAAATCGGTATGGTCATAGGACCAAATTGTCTAGCTCTTGCACTAATTACGGCAGCTGCATTTTGCATAAGCTGAAGTTTTGAGCTGACTAAGAAGTCATGTGTGTTTTTATTTCATTCTTCCTCTATGTGTGTGCAGTTCTAAGGTAGCAAACAACTTACAAGGGATTACTGCATGCCATGAACAAATATACCATTCGTCCTCCACCATGTAACATAATTTGTGTACTTAAGAACATGCTGTAACTGAGCTTTCATCATTTCATCACAACCCTTTAATGTAACAAATACTTTTTGTTTCATTTTGTTTTTTAAAATGACTTTTCACTAGGAAGGAACATTCAATAGTTGAAAGACGCTATTAAGCGCTAGGAACCCCGAGAGTATTTTCATTCGTCAAGAAAGGGTGTAGAAAGGAAAAATCAGGGTTGGTTTAAATTTACTGGGGGGAAAGTAAGGATTCTGAAGGGAAAACATTAATTTCCCATTTGTTTGAGTGACAAGCAAATCTACTAATATATCCCAAAATACAATGTAAAAACTACACACTATGCAAAAGATCTGAAATAACAGCAAGAACTTTAAATACCAGCTGCTATTTGGGGAGTTCCTCTGGGATATTTCTTGGTAGATTTCAGGCTGCAAATTATGTTCGTGCTTCAGCTGGGCTCGTGCTACTAACATAGAAGTGGCACGATCAAAGTGACTTTAGAAAGATGATATCCTAGCCGCCCCTGTGCTTCATCATTCTCCGGGGTTCTAACATCTCAGAGTTTGTTGCCCTGGGCAGCATGCACCATCTTGTGCAAAACAAGCAGGGCAACATAAAAAACAAGAACTTTAAATATACCATACTTCCAGGAATCAGGTTCATCCTCAGCACTTGGCATGGTGAGGCAAATGCTTGTCAGAAGCATCCCATTTCCTTTATTATATTTATTATTTATTGAATTTGTTAGCCGCTTTACCTTGTCCAAGGCAGTTCAAAGCGACTTGCAATTTCTTTTACATTAGGGTTACAGAAACAGAGGTATTCTGCGGGACGAAGATGGGAAGCGGCTGCATTCTCACTCAGTGCTTTGCTTCAGAGCATTTTTACTCCTTCTGCCTTGGTTTTTAAAATAAAATGAAAAGGGGAAGGTGCCCACCTTCACTTCTGGCTGCCGTCATGTGGAAGGCTTATGGGGGGGGAGGCACCAGGAAGGCATAGTGAGTCGTAGTGGACACATTGTTCAGACCGCTCTCTAAAACCTGGGGCTGGCCCTGACCCAAAGCTACACTTGGAGGATGAGTTCTACAGCTCAGGGTCAGTGGTTGGAGCTCGAGATTCAGCTGAAGAAGTTAGGTGGAGCCTGAAGTTCAGGTGATGGTGCTATGCCAAGAAGAGCAAGTCAGGTCCTTAGGACTGATGCCAGCCAAGCACAGCAGCTGAAACTTCACCCACACTGGTGAGCAAGTTGAACTCCTCTGTCTTGCTGCCATCTTCCTCTTCCCTTCCAAACTACTGCTTCATGTTTGCAACCTTTGCCTGCCCAAATGATTCTACACCAGCCTCTCCCTCCAGCCGCAGTCAGCTTCAAGGCAAACCCTGAGCCACAGTCAGATCCTGCAAATAGCTGGCAGTTTCCCATTCTGATAAACAACTTGATGATAATAGACACAGGCTACTCTCATTCTTTCTCTCTGCAATTTATTCACGGAAAGATGCATAGAATCATAGAGTTGGAAGAGACCACAAGGGCCATCCAGTCCAACCCCCTGCCAAACAGGAAACACCATCAAAGCATTCCTGACAGATGGCTGCCAAGCCTCCGCTTAAAGACCTCCAAAGAAGGAGACTCCACCACACTCCTTGGCAGCAAATTCCACTGTCGAACAGCTCTTACTGTCAGGAAGTTCTTCCTAATGTTTAGGTGGAATCTTCTTTCTTGTAGCTTGAATCCATTGCTCCATGTACGCTTCTCTGGAGCAGTAGCATGATGATGATAGTAAGTATTATCATCATTATATCATTTGAGGACAGTGCTTTCAGGTCCTCAATTTTTTTCACCTGCATTATCTAGCTGTAATCCCAACATCAAAGCTGGACGGCAAAAGCAGCTAACCTTTAGGGTACTAGAGCTGCATTGATGGTTGGCCAACCTTTCAAGGGTTGTTCCCTCAGTCACACACAGAGAGATGTAAATGCATTGCATACAAACATTCGGCCAAGGGTGATTTGGAAGAGGGGCAAGAAGGGCATTGTTTATTTTTAAAAGGGCAACAAGGAAGGTCTCGGTGATCACATAGAAATCATTATATGACCTACGGGTTAGCAACCCCTGCTGTAAGGTAAGCTATTCTTATCCCGCATATTGCATATGGGGCTGAGGCCCAAAGAGGGGTTTGGTGAAGGCCACCCTGTGAGTTCATGGAAGAGGCAGGCTTTAAATTAGTGGCTGCCTAATTCATAGCCCAGATTTGCAAGCTCACAAATGCTCCTGATTTGCATTAGCTGCAAAAATGTATTTGGTGTATGTACTGTTTAGAGGAGGAGGAGGATCAGGAAAACATCTGGAAATGAATTAAGTAGAAACATGTAAAGCATCTATCAGATAGAGAACCTTTTTTCATATGTTATACCAGGCAGGGTCCAACCCAGATATTAATCACACACTTTTGCCTGCAAACCCTGAAGTCTTCATTGGATATTACTGTTTAATAATAATAATAATAATACTTGTATATGTTTACATGTATATGTTCTGTTACTTACAGTTAGTGAGCACATTTGCTTACTCACTGCCAAGGCATGAATTCAGCCAATCAGCTTCTTTTTCCTCTTCCGAATTCCAGTTAAACACAAGATACTTCCAGGAACAAAAAGCTCATGCATTTCAAAATCCAATTTGTATTGAAATTTATCCCAGAGTTTAATAGGACACTTGATTAATGATCAGCTAACTAAGTTTGGAAGTTGGTTCTACGTTATAAAAATAGATTTGGGCCATTAAGTCTCTCCTCCCTTACAAAAAGTTATGTAAGATTTATTTGCCTGTAATTTGAATTTAATCCTGTCTGCCCTTCTATTGGTTGAGTAAAAAAGGAAGGGGGAAAAAGCAGCTACTTATTTCATAGAAAGCCAGAGGTGGAATGCTCTGATGAGGTCATTCTGTTCATCCTTTGCCAGTTCAGGATTACGCTGTCTAGAGTATTGCCCTACTGCCAACTCAACTGGAGCCAATTATGTACTGTGTGTGTGTGTGTGTGTGTGTGTGTGTGTGTGTGTGTGTGTGTGTGTATTCAAATATGCATCTCACTCTTTCTCCTCAATAAAAGCTTTACAGTGCTCCCAAGAATAGAACCGAGTTTAAATAGAAGGGAAATGATATGAAATGCCAATCATATTAACATTTTGTAGCCAGAAAAGCCAGTTTATATTAAATCTTTCTCCCCTTTCTCGTTCTCCAAAACAACTGCTAAAAGGTGAGGATTAGCAAAAGGCATTTCAAAGAATGGCTTTTTATGTTGGCCTTTTGTGCTGGTGTTGCTGGTCCCCGGTACAGTCTGAGCCAAGTTCTCCGCCTTTGTTCAATCAAACATATCCCTGCATTTGCCCATACTTGACATTTGCTGTTGATGACTTTGATTCTGAGCTTCATTAGTTATTTGTATGAAAGCTCTTGCACAAGAATAAGGGTTAAAATAATCAACCTCTTTAAAAGAAGTTTCATGTTGTGGGTTGGGTGGGGGGCTTCAGCGTTTTCCCAGCACTCAAATTACAATGCGCCGCTGCTGGAGAAAATGGGATTCTTTCCCCAACTTGGGGGCAGAGGTGGGGCTGAGCTTTGGGCTGCTAGCATGCGACTGCATGGTTGTCGTCAAGGGGCGCCTCTGATGTGATCACTGTTGGAGCAGCATTGTGGAGCTGCAGTTGAATTAGACAGACAGCTGCCATTAGATGCTGTGTGCAATCCGTGTATAGTGTATTTGTGAGGGGCTTGCTTACTTTGTTTATGTTTTGAGTGTTTCTGACTGTTCATTGCATGAGCATTCGTATAATTAGGGTTGCAATATTTCAAAAAGTGAAAATCCGGACACAAAATAAGTTGAGCTTTTTTTGGCTAAGTTGTAGAGCTTTGGGGCCACAACTGCTGAGTTTTTAAGGCAATTCCTATTCCTTTTTTTATTTTTTTAAAGGAAATTCACGAAAAAAATCAGAGCTGGCATACGGCTGGCATATGTGTTTCCTCACACATTTTAAGCAATTCTGAAACATTTTCAATGGATGAATCCCAGGTATGTTTGGGAAATTCTGGATGTATGACAGACGTATTATAATATTATTTATTGCCTGCTCTTCACCCTCAGGTTTGAGGCCAGGTTACAAGAAATGAAACACAATATTAAACCCACAAGTTTAAAACAACTTACACTCACAGAAATAAGACAAATACCCACCAACTGCTCCAGAGAAGCTGAGACATCCCCTTTCCCCCACGAGAGCATGGGAGCCATTTTGGGCCAGCTGCCCTCACGATTTCGGCCCCATGATCTTGGTGCACATGATCATTTTTTTGAGCCCAAGATCTTGCACATTGCACAAAAATACATGTTTTCGGGTGCCATGCCCCGAAAAGGCACTTTTTCCAGGTCTGTGACATCGTCTTGGATTGGGGCCTTGGAGGGTGGGTCTCCAAAAAATATACTGTACATCTCAAGTGTCAAAAGCCAGGGTAAAGGGATGTTGTCTCCAGCATTCTCTAAAAGCTGTGTAAAAGAAGCAGCCAGATGATGCAACTTTGTGGGTAGTTCCACCACTGTAAGACCTGTCACAGAAGATGTCACACACACACACACACACACAGAGAGAGAGAGCCAGCTTCGGGGTGTGTGTGTGTGTGTGACACCCAAGACGGCTCCCTCTGCCAATCTTAGTATTAATCCACACATAAAGAACCTGCCCAATTCTGCAAGTTATATATATTTCCCCCCAATCACAAGAGGAATATGGTAGGAAATGTCAGCTTCAGATCCAGTACGCTGACCTTTAAAGCCCTAAACGGCCTCGGCCCAGTATTCCTGAAGGAGAGTCTCTGCCCCCATTCTTCAGCCCGGACAATGAGGTCCAGTTCCGAGGGTCTTCTAGCGGTTCCCTCACAGCGAGAAGTGAGGTTACAGGGAACCAGGCAGAGGGCTTTCTTAGTAGTGGCACCCGCCCTGTGGAACACCCTCCCTTCAGATGTCAAGGAAATAAACAACAATCTGACTTTTAGAAGGCATCTGAAGGCAGCCCTGTTTAGGGAAGTTTTTAATGTCTGATGGTTTTATCGTGTTTTTAATATTCTGTTGTGAGCTGCCCAGAGTGGCTGGGGAGACCCGGCCAGATGGGTGGGGTATAAGTAATAAATCATCATCATCATCATCATGTAGGGTTTGCTGCTCATCATGATGTCAGCATAATAGTAGTGATAATTTTGATAATTTTTACAGCTCTTGACTCAGGAAATAATCGCTTGCAGTGAGATGCCTTCGTGTATGTTAAACAAATCAGACCCAAAGGTAAGCTGCACTGCAGCTTTACCACCAAGCTAGGAAAATAAATATTCTCATGATTCCACCCTCCACTGGCAACGATGTGCAAATATTTCACGTGTCCTACACCTCATATAGCACACTCCACCTTTCCTGTCTTCAGCTGGGAATTCATGGAACGATGATGGCTCACTTCAACTGAAACAGAAGCACTTACGAATTTCCTTTTCATGCCTAACAAAATGGGTGGTTTGTTCCAAAGGAAACAATGATATATATATATATATATATATATATATATATATATATATATATATATAAATTCCCCCTGCGTATGTCTTGCACTAATGTTAACAGCTCGAGTTTTAGAAGAAAATCATTGCGGACAACATGTGAGGAAAGTTTACAGTGAAAGGACAAAACTCCTTGCCAGAAATGTCAAGCAAGGCTTCTGAGGGTGATACTGAGGGGGCTGGTCAGCAGTTTGTCAGCCAGGAGAAGAATTATTTGCATCTCTTTTGGGGGCAGGAAATAGCTTGTCGTTGACCTCCCTGCCTCATCCTTATAGAGGGCTGCCTGCTGCTTTCCTACAGATAAATCTTTATATGCCCTAACCTAAACCTGCCCTTAACAACTTATTCTCATTGGGGAGGATTTTAAAGAAAAACACAGAGAGCAGAGCCCATATGTCAGATCAGATGCCACTAGCCGTGTCTTGGGCTTGTGTTCTCGCCGCTGGTCCTGGACCTGATCTTGCCGCTGCCTTGAACCCAGGCATCCCATCAATGTAAGACGCGTCACACATGTTTCCAGACTACCTTTTGATGATGGCAGGACCAAGCTCCACTCAAGCTACGGTGTTGCTCTTTCCTCAGACTTCATGGCATGATATAAAGCCCGTGACCTAGTTAGAGCTGCTTCTGAAGGCTCTTCCTCCCCCAGGATTCAGATGGTCTCTGATTCAGTACCATATTGCTTTTGTGGACTCAGTGCAAGAAAAAGCTACTAGTTCTTCTCTGCAACACTGCTCGCCGTCATTCCAGAAATAAAAGTCTGAACATCACATATCAGTTTTTTTATGTCCTTGAACGTGATTTCAGGGAATGCAGATGTCCCCTTTCTTTTTCGGAAAATGAATAAATAAATTGGCAACCCTGTTATCTTTCTCCGCTGCACTGTTTTATGGACTTCTGATTACACTGTAATGTCTTACCGTGATTACAAAGCTGCTCCTCTGGCCAAGGCTTTTACTTGGCAGAATAATATAGGTTTATTAATGTCCACTATCTAACTTGGATTTATTGTAGCACTGAAATGGACCGCAGGAGAGTCCAGGAAAATGGAGCCAAGTTAAAAGAGAGAGAGAGATTATTATTATTTTAACAAGACTCAGATGAAGAGCTAAACAGAAATAACAGCAAGCAATATTCTGTTTAGTGGTGATGTCAAGCTAGATGCACAAGTGGAAATGGCTGTGTTACTCGCAGGCAAAGCCTCTCAATTTTGGCTTGAATCTTTTTCAATAGCCATCGTGCTAAGTGTTTGTTATTGCAGTAACAAACTGCTGCCCAAGAAAAGCGAAGAGGCACAGGCAACTCATTCTGCCCACCCCCTTCACTTTCTTCATTCCATTTCAAGTGGAACATATGGATCTCACCAAAATGGAGTTCTCTGAGCACAAGGTGGCCTTTGGGGTTGATGAAATCCACAAGTGCTCATTTACCCTTTACAGTAGGACCAGCGGCGGAGAGCAGGCGCACTGCCCCCAGTGACGTGGCACGCGTTCTGGGGGCGGGGCACACTGCACATTTTGGGGTGGGGCGCGCCGTGTGCAGTGACATGGCACACATTTTTGGGGCGCACTGCTCCCACCGCCCCTATCTTCCTATGCCCCTGAGTAGGACTCACTTCAGCTTCTTTTTCTGTAAGCGGTTCTTTATGATGGAATCTCCATGGTGGGATGAAATCTTGTACCCACTAACCTACTATTAAACCCCTAGATTCTGATTAGACATGCACAGAATTGCCCTGGTTCAAGTTTATGGTATGAATGTGCATGAATCCACCACCTTGTTGAAACAAAGCAGGTCTGGATTTGGTGAGTACCCAGATGAGTGACTGTCTGCCAGAGAACCACATTTACACCACCTTAAGTTCCATGCATGGAAGAAATACAGTAGATAAATGTAAAGGGGAAAGGGATTATATATTGTAAGGTTTTACTGGCACGATAAACATATTAATGGTTTGTAATGTGTAATTTCACACACAAACCCTTGTGTAATATCCAAGCCTTTTTTATTTTGCTCAGTGGAATACAGCCACACCCAACACTTCTAAGAAATGACTGCACTTGGTATTATCAATATTAAGGGCATTCAGCTTCATAGTTCTATGTCTCAGTAAAACCAAATGCGGATTTCCCTAAATTCTAAACGTCGAATCCAGAGTCAGGCACTAAGCCCATTGTTGAAAATATTCAGCGGCCATTTTGTTTTTCATGTGCGATTCAGAATGCTGGTGAATCCTGGGTAAATGGAGACTACACACTTATGTTGGAAGTTTTTGTTCTCAATACTTGGAGAATTTTGTATGTGGAGAGTTATGCAGGCAATCTCATTAAAAGTAAAGTTAGGGCTAAGGCCATGTGGAGTTTAATAGAAGGGTGCAGAATTATGGGAGTGGAAAGGAAGACATGTACTGCAGTTTCCATTAGGATTTTGCTATTTTTATGGTGCTGTGGGAAACTGAAAATCGCTCCTTTATTGCCACGGTCATTTCTGGAATTGTTCAGTTTATGTGCTCCTACAATTATAAAGCAAGTCCAACAGAGATGTATTGATACAATTCCTGGGGAGGAACTAAAGTAAACATTGCCATCTATATGGAATATTCATCACTAAACCACTTGTGCTACACATTAGTGCTATAAAAACTGAAGACCATAAATATACCAAACTTTATAGGACACCAATGAATATGGTTGTCTAACCATATTAAGCGAAGCTGTAATCAAAAGTAGATATTGCGTGTAAATCCAAGAACAGAAGTGCCATGCATGGGAGAAATAATCCTCTGTCTAATTTTTAATTGCCGGTGACTTGAAGTAGCTAATCAAGTTTTCTGGTATGTATACCACCCTCTGTTTATTTCAATGAACAGAGATGAACCATATAGATTAGATTTTTGGCTTCCTTCATTATAGTGAATGACAAAGTTAATTGCACATTCTTAATTTTTTTAAATTAATTCTGAATATAAGAACAAACCTACAATAAATTACAGTTTCATCCTTCCCTACCTGCATAAAAACCCCAACTAAGTCCACTTGGCATTAGTGTACTGTAGATGTGCCAACTTTTGATATGAATTCCTCTTGATTTAATATTGATTTATTTAAATCAAGAGTGAGAGTCTCTCTCACGCTTATTATGAGTTACACCTATTGGGGGGAAGTGCAGTAGTGAAATACAGTATAATTTATTGGACTCAATTTTAAGAGTATTTCACCGCAGATGTTTGTTTGCCCCTGAAAATAATAGAGGGTCATACCTCCATGAAACATTATGATCATTGGATATGGAAGTTCTAAACTTTATTATCTGGAATTTCAGGAGAGCTGAACAGCAACGGTGGAATTAGTCTGGGTTTCACTGCTTTCATTGCTTTCAACTGCACCCTTGAAATCTCATCTTTTTTGTTGTCCATGTCTTGGAGATGTGCAAAAGGCCCCAAGAGTCTGATTTTCCACACTTCTTTGTCTAAGTTATAATTAACAAGCAGGACATGGATGAATAGCAGAAAAACGCATTAGATGGCTATGCAATTTGCTCAGCTATTTAACAAAAGTTTCTCCTTCAACAAACCTGAAGGGGTAGGGAAGTTTAAAGCCCATTACACTCCATAGAGCGTAGTGGGGGTTGCGGAGGAGCTCAAAAGAAATCTGGGAGGGGGTGGGCTGTAGTTAGGCTGAGTCATGGGGCGTGTCACAGTTTTGATTGACAGGAGCCACTTATTTAAACTCAGGTACTTCCATTTTCAGCTCACTCTCGGCAATCTCCCACCCGCCCGCCGCCGTTTTTATAGGCTTTAGCTGACATTGCTTTGCATTTTCAGGGGTCGCTTGTATTCAGGGGCCCAGTAGGAATTTTGCCACTTGGCTGATTGGCTGTTGCTATTTGGTTTTTGCCTACTGCTTAGCAAATTGTCACAACTTGTTAGGTTGGCCGTTAGGCTTTGGTTAATAAATTGTAGTTACAGGTAGGTAGCCGTGTTGGTCTGAGTCGAAGCAAAATAAAAAAATTCCTTCAGTAGCACCTTAAAGACCAACTAAGTTTATATTTTGGTATGAGCTTTCGTGTGCATGCACACTTCTGTATCTGAAGAAGTGTGCATGCACACGAAAGCTCATACCAAAATATAAACTTAGTTGGTCTTTAAGGTGCTACTGGAGGAATTTTTTTATTTTGTTAATAAATTGGTTATTGGAGGGGCATGGCATTAAATTGCCTACCCCCCTATCTTACTCCTCATAGAAGTATTCCGTTAAAGGAATCCTGGGGCTCTGGGACTCTAGTCCATTCATCCTGCCATAGGCAAGGATGGTGCGGCCATTACAGAGCCGAGCTTGGGGAACATTCCTGGGTCAAGAGGAGAGTGCCTGTGAACAGTACCTCCACTACCTTGGGATGTTTACTAGACTTACCTACCCATAGGTAAGCCGGAGCTGGTCCTGACCCAAAAGGGGGTCAGATGGAAATGGTCCTGCCCAACCCGGAGAGATGGAATTGGTCCTGACCCAAAAAGGGTCAGATGGAAATGGTCCTGTCCCTTAGAGTGGACAGATGGATTAACCAAAGCCTAAGCCAACACTCAGAATTAATTGTATTTAAATAAAGTTGTGGCCAAAATAATGCCAAAAACCCAAACCTAAAATATCGTGTGAGTTGTGAGTTATTTATGGGATTTCTGGGAGCTTCGTCACACAAAAGATCTTGCAGAGCTGCTGACTGTTCCCAATTTGGGAGAAAGGTGGTATATAAATAGATTAAATTGTTATTGTTATTCTCCAAAGGGACTTTCCTGGGTTAGCAAACCCAACATTTTGAACATTTCTGACTCAACCTGCACTTTGGAACTCCCTGGCTATTGAGATCAAGCAGATACCTTCACTGTACTATTTTCAGTGCCTGCTAAAAACATTCCTGTTTAGACAAGTCTACCAAGATGCTTAGAAAGTTGAGGTGTTTTTAATCAGTTTTAGTATTCTAATTTTTGTATTTTTGTGATTTTTTTGTTGCTTTTATTGTTTTATCTTTTTTGCTAAACACTTTGGGGTTTTTTAATAATCAAGTGGTGTATACATTTTATGAAATAATAAAGAAATACTATAAATAAATAAGATGAAACAGCTTGTTAATTTCTAATTTAGTGCAAGAAGGAAAATAAGTGCATTGTGATCGTGACCATGAAAGCACAGGCAATGGTGGTTTTTCACTGGCAAATCCAACATTTTCCTACTCAAACTGTGCATATATTTTGATTTTTCAGTAGGCATTGTTGCCCTAACGTGATCCTTATCAAGCACAAGTGCATTTGAACCCCTACAAGCCAGTTGGATTAGAAGCAGCGCATTTAAACATCACATTCTCCAAATGCAGCTGTGTTTACTTCAGTGATTGCACATTCAAATAAACACCAACTGTTTATTTGTATGTGTGATCCAGTATACATCTCAGATAAATGCTCTCAATATGTTTATTGAAATATCATGTTGGGAGACAGACACTGAACATGTGTGGCCATCCACAGTTCTGTATAGGCTTTCTCCGCCCCCTTGATAAATCAGCTGCTAACTCTGAATTATCCCTAGTGAATGGATGTGATTTTCTTGTTTTTTAACAGATTATGCCAGCAATTCAGCCTTGACAGATATAGGTGGCTTCAGCATGGAGCAATATGTTGAGAAACATAGGGGCAAACCTCTTCTTTGTGGTCTTGTTCACACATTACAGTAAGCCCAAACTATAGCTGACCGAGGACTGCAATTGAATGTGTAGATTGTTAGAGAGGAATTCATAGCCACTGTCTCCTCCCTGGTCCTTCTTACTGCCATACCCCACTGATCTAAGCCAAGGTTTGGCTTAGCATGTTGTCTGAACCAGACCCTGCAGTTAAGCTCTCTCGTCACTAACTGTGAGCTGCAGCCAAGAACAAGCCTTGGGTGATATAAAAGAATATAAGAAGTAAAAACTAATTTCCAAAAAGTTCTCAAAAAAAGAAGTCAGATACTTCTCCACTAGTCAACTCATCCTTCTGGGAAAGGCTGTAAAAATAATATTTTTAGTGTTTAGCACCCTCTGAAAGTGTACCATGCCAAAGCCTGTCTAACTTCAATACATGAACTGCCATTATGGAAATGCTATGTATTCTGCAACCATACATATTTTTTGTTTACTTTTAAAAAAATTATATACTGCTTAACCACTATCGTCTCTAAGCAGTGTATAAGAATGCATTGAAAATAGGTAAAAATTGGTCAACATTATAAGAAGCAGGCTTCAATTAAAATGCCTACTTTGGGGGGGGGTCTTCAAAAGTGGAAGCATCCCATCTGACCTCAGCTGGACGGGAGTTCCACCAAACTGGGTCCACAGTACTGAATGAATGGCTCTTGGTTGGTACAAACTGTTGTGTATTGATTCAAAGGATTTTATATCTGTATTACTATTGTCTGTATTTGCATTAGGGTAAAGTAACTACCTTTTGGTTCCTGAAGGTACAGCTACTATTGGTTCATTTAAGCTGCTATATTTGGATCCTCTGTCTTATTGGTTTCCTCCAAAAGGCAGCACTGTGATTGCCTGATATTGTTCCCTCCAAAATGTATCCCTTTCTAGCTAGTCTCCCATCCCTATAAATGTAGCTTTCCTCTCCACAGAGCTTAGTCTTGTTTGCTTTAATAAATGTTACTAGAGAACTGTCTCCAGCATATTATGTCAAGAGAGCTGAAATCACGAACCCCACGTCACAACACAAACCATGCATCTGAGCCATGGAAACCTCTAAGAGTGACTTCCCCAAAGACTGCAGTCATTGGGAAGGGATATAAGGGATTAGGTGGTCCTTGAGACTGGGGCTTCTTGGTGATGGCCCCATATATGTAGAACTCTCCCTTGAGGGATATATCTTTGACCTTGTCCTTAGCAGCCTTTGAACAGCTCTGGGAAATCATTTTGTTCCCTTCTGTATTTAAAGTGCAGTGTCCAATATTTTATTCTTTACACCAATGCAGTCTCAGTTTTAAATACCTTTGAGTTGCATTATTGCATTTGCTTGTGCTGCATTATGGAGTTGTTTCACACTGCCGCTTACACTCTTAATTAATTTGATTTTATCTGTGTCTCGTGTTTTAACATGGAAGGCTTCGGTCCTGAACCACAGCAAATAAATGCTGGTAATAAATAATCAGCCTACCCGGTGCACCAGCCAGTTTGTGAATTACACTTCACACATGTTCATAGCTTCTTTCCCAATGTTGTTCATGATTTCTTTGCCTTTTTAGTATGGATGCATGTGTGTACCAGCTGCCATGCCTCTCTTGCTATGTGTGCTGTTGAGCTATGGCACAATCTATCGCCTTTCATCAACCTCCAAAACACACTGTATAGTTAAAAGGTTTTTAACGGGTTTCAGCTTGAAAACCAGTTCTTGTCATGCTAAGCTTCACCCTCTTACTGAGGCCAATTAATAGAATTCTGAAGCCTATTTGTGAGCTCAGAATCATCTGGGCACCCATTGTACTTCTTCCAGTAAAATGTAAAAGTGTAAACTATCACTGAGTAATAGTCAATCCAAGTAAGAGAGAATAGCTCTTAACGTTATTTATAGGCAGATGCCGGAAGCCACTAACATTAACATGCACTCATTTTCAGCATTTTTTGTTTGCGTTTTAATCATTAGCGTTTGGGTGGCTTCTATAAATATCATTTGGTATACACCGAAAGCAAAAAAAAATCAGTTACTCCTAATACACAATCTCCTGGAATGTTTAATAAACAATAATATTTAACTCTGTGGCAGTTTTATTTCGGAGAACGTTGGAGCTTTATTACATAGCTGCTGAGTATTACCACATTGTTGAAAACACAGATTCAGTGTAATGAGTGTTTACAGAAAGCAGATGCCGCTGAATTTAATAGCATGAGCACCCATACCATTATGCAGGGAGGCTGCAAGCTAACATAAAAAGCATAAAAAGAGCTGGCTTAGACAGAGGCTCCAAAGTAAAAAAGAAGAAGAAAGGAAAGCCATAAAGCGAATAAAGAATGCGTAAGAAAGCCTTTCCTGTAGAATCAACAGTCAACTATGGTTTAGTATTATATACAAATGAGGCCATAGAATCTATGTTGTCAGTCTAATGGTTTCCTGTGATTGTGCTTCTTTGGTCTGTTTTGCTCCTCCCAACTAGCTCACAGAGGAAACAGACCACAAGTCCTGTCTTGGAATTGCATCCAAACCAGAGACTGTAGTTTGTTTCACTCCCAAAGGTTTTGCTGTACAAACCATGATACCCGGGACTTAGCCTAGTGAGCTACCATCAGTAATGTTTTCTAGGGTTGCCATATTTCAAAAAGTAAAATTCCTGACACCCAGTCAGATGGGCGACATATAAATAATAACATCATCATCATCATCATCATCATTATTATTACATGAGGAAGCATCTTGTTCTCACAGTGACTAAGCAGATGTATATAGGAAGCTCAAAAGCCAGACCTGAGCCAACAGCACACTCCCTGTTTGTGATTCCCCTTTTATGAATCCTAGCATTTGTAAGAAGGGGCCCTTAGAATTCCAGGTAGCATGTTTTCACTGGTATTATTCGGTAACTCAGTATTATTGCAAGCAAAGCCTGTGATATTTCTGAGCTTCTATTCTAATGCTTCCATTGGTTTTCTCCCTTTTCTGAGCTGAAAAATCATCTCTCAATTACCTATATTTGTTCTGGAGGGACAGCTCCATTTTCTCCCTCATATGCAAACATTCTCTGCCTCCTACCCTCCCCCAAAAAAACCCCCCAAAAAACCCCAAATGGAGTTCTACATAGACAATCAAATTTGTTACAAATCTTTCTTGACCTCAGCCAGTGCAATTCATCAGCCTTTACCAGTCTGGCATCTGCAGAAGTACATAGATAAAAGATGAAAGGGTGCTTTTGTATTAATCCCATGCTGTACATTTCCCTTCTTACTTTTTCCCGCAGTCCCTAAATCAAGGCACACATCTGGCACGTATTGGGCACGGCTTACTGTTCATAATGAAACATGCTCACTTCCCCTGTAGCATTTCAAGTTTAATAGAAAAGGAATGGCAGTAGAACTTGAGGATGTTACCTGACTAAAATGGGGAAGGCAGCTTCAGAGGGCTGGTTCAGATGCAAGGCTAAAACTTTCCTTAGTGGGGAAATGAGCTTTTAAAAATGCCTTGGGATTCTCATAACAATGTGATGTAAGTATAAAAGTGATTTAAAATCTCACATATGAAAAGTTTCCAGGTTGTATGAAAGTTCATACCTCTCTAAGCCTCCTTCTGGGTGTGGCCAGCACATGGGGAAACATTGCCCAGCAGTGCAGAGCCCAGAAAAGGAATGGGGGAGGCAGAATTGCGTCTGCCCTCACAAGATCTCGTGGGGTGGTGTTCATCCCACAGGAACTTTCTCTCAACCTCAACTGGCCTCTTTGGGGTTCGTTTATTTGTTTCCCTTTCCCTTTCCCTCAGTGAAATGCTTCATTGTGTTAAGCATTGGAGAGAACTTTTGTTACAAGTGTGGGTGGAAATGGAAATGGGTAGGATCAGCATAGTAGTAGTAGTACTGTAGCAGCAGCAGCAGCAGCAGTAGTAGTAGTAATAATAATAATAATAATAATAATAATAATAATAATAATTTATTTATACCCTGCCCATCTGGATGGGTTCCCCCTGCCACTCTGGGCAGCTTCCAACAAAATATTAGAAATACAATAAAGCATCAAACATTAAAAACTTCCCTAAACAGGGCTGCCTTCAGATGTCTTCTAAAAGTCAGATAGTTGTTTATTTCCTTGACATCTGAAGGGAGGGCGTTCCACAGGATGGGCACCACTACCGAGAAGGCCCTCTGCCTGGTTCTAGGAAACGGGTCTGAAGGGAGGATTCACTAAGACATGCCCAGCATGAGTTAGGATTTCTACCTGACAGGAATATCTCCCCCGGTTGCCTAGTGAGACCCTGGGTGCTAGGCTTTCATCAAACCAGAGTTCAATGCTGGAGAACTCCCATGGAGGGCCTTTCTAAGCTCAGCGCACTGCCATTCCATCAGGAGAGGCTGAGTGGAATGAGGAACTCGTCCTACTGCCATGCCAACCCAGCTTACTGACTGTAGTCAGTGAAAATCTCATCTGGTTTTCGCAAAACTCCAGTGTCTTGTTTCAATTTTTTTCACTGCTCTCACGGGCCACAGAATGTGCCTGCCAAGGCAATACCAAACTGGCATTGTCTTCACAGTGTGTTGCATCAAAGAATCTCAGCTGTTATTGAATTCTTCTTCCCGCTCCCCACCCCCTCAAAAAACCGACTCCATCTTTGATGTATTTAAGTGACCATTACTCAAGACAGTAATACAGGGAGCACAGGGTCACATTCCTGAAATTGGTTTTAAAAGGCTGTGAACTCCAAAGAAATATTATCAAAATAGCAATAGCGAAAATACCTCCTATATCTGCAAACACTCCAGAGATCCTGGCATCCGGTCAACAATGCCTATCTGTTCTTCACTGGAGAAGACATTCAGGTCTCCTGCCACTTTATGCCTAAATTCATCCTCTGCATCCCTAGCTGAAAGGCTGAAATCGGACATGGGAAAGAATATCCTGCACATGTTCAGGCAGAGGCAAAGAAGGAACAGCTTAGCCAAGACTCAAAGACTCTGAACCCACTTGCAATGCTCTCCTCTGAATTACATTGGCTTAGAAAGTTGCTAACTTGCTATTCATTGATAGTCAGTAAACCCAAGCTAGACTTTCACATCTTACCCAGTGAATATCACCTGCAAAGTCAAATGCATGTTGAGCCCCTTTCTGTAACCGTTGCGAAGGGAGACTCCAGAAGAGGCCATCTGAATTGCTCTGTCTGCAGACAAGATGGCGGTGTCTCCATTTGCCTCCCTTTCTCGGGGCTCTCTCACAGGGCAGTGAGATACTATCACCAGGGGAGTGAGAGGGCCATCAAACTGATCCACAGACATGTGTATGAAGCTGTCTTTGCCTGCCTCTTTCCCCCTACATTCATAGATCTCTAGGAGATGGGAGTTTTACATTTACCCACCAATTCCATTGATTCAGAAACCATATAATCTGATGAGTGTGATGGGCACTAGTTTTTTATCCAGAAGTCTCAAATATCACTATGGCTATGAATATACTATTTAATGTAGCCTACGAAAATAAACTAAGCATATTTCAGAAATGGAGCTGAATAGTTTTACCATGATGCTAATGTTGTTGTTGCTGTTATTCCTGTTTTTTAATAAATTTATAGTCCACTTTTCAAATAAATAAAAAAACTATTCACAAAGCAGTATGTAAGTATGCAGTTAACCAATGATCAAATTATATAAACATATATGAAAAATTAATTAATCACATGACTAAGTAATATGTACATTTGGCTTTGTAAGCTGTGCACTCCTCATTTACTGTCCCAATAATAAAATACAGATCCCCCCCCCATGGCCATCTGTAAAAAAAAAAAAACAAGACAAATTTATTTATTATAGCATAACCTTTTGTGGACTAGAGTCCACTTCAGTGGATGCAGTTACTGGATTATAGTCCACAAGAGAAGCTTATTCATAATAAATTTGTCAGTCTTTAAGGTGCCGCAAGACTTTCTTTACAAGACTTCCTTGTTTTTGTTTCAAGAGACTAACAAGGATATTTCCCTGGAAATTATTACAGTGGAGTTCTGTGTTACAATTATTCTGTGAGAGGTTATCACACTCTAAAAATGTCATCAACCCAGTACTATTTTGGAGGAAATTAATTCACCCCCCCGAATATCACAAGCCAAATACTTGTGGTTTTGCTCTATTTCTTGATTATGAGCTTCTCAGAACTGCAATTTTGCTACTAGAAGTGTACATCTAGCCTTCCCATTGTAATATATTATAATGTGTTTTCCATCCACAACTTTGGACACTATTGGTACTCCCCAAGGCAACATTAGAGGCCAAAGGGAAGGTAAGAGTTCATTTGGCCCCAACTGACTTTATTATATGGCTCATCACATAGTTTGTTGAATCAGCTGTTGTGTAAAAGTGCGTTGGGTGATTGATTTTTACAAGGGAAACTGCAGTGAACTTTTGTTTCCGGAATGGTAGGATTGATTCCTAAACATACTGCATATGAAAGGGCTACATCTCATTGGAGAAGAACAACTCACCTTGTCTTCTGAGAAAATGGTATGCTTGAGGCTGCTGGCTATGAATCCAGGGAAGCCAAATGTTGGAAAATTCAGGACAGTGTAGTTCTCCACACTAGATTCCAGTGAATGTAACGATGGCCGCCACTTGGGTGGCTATAAATGAATATTAGACATATTCATGGTTGATAAGGCCATTAATCGCTGCTGGCCATGATAGCTGTTCTACCTCCACTGCTGGAGGCAATATGTTTCTGAATACCTATTGAAGTGAATCACAAGCAGGGACAGTGCTATTTGGTTCTGTTCCTGCTTGTGGCCTCCCTGTAGGCATCTGGTATGATACCAGAAAGTTGGACCAGAATGTGGACCTTTGGTCTGATGGCAGGACTCATCTTCTGTCAGGCTTCAGGGAATCAGATCCCTCCCCCGGTGGCAGCAAAGAAGCAGATAAAAAAATAAAGAGTTCTTACCAATTTGTTTATCACAGCGAGAGAAAAAGGAATGCAGTCTCTCTAGAAATGGCATTGCTCCAAGTAAAGCCAAACCCCATTTCGTCTCTTATCCTACATCATTCCTGCGCAAGCTGAGCTATTCTTTCTCTCTTTGAGCTTTCTGTTCGGCTACTCTCATTGCACGCCTAGTCCTGGGGGAAGTTGGCTCAGGAAAGCTCTCAAAAGACACCAAGTCTGTCACCTGTCTCGTCCCTGCTGTTTCTTCTTGTTGTTGTTCCTCTTCCAATATTTCCCAGCTTTCTCCCTCTGCAATCTCTGAACTAGGTCCTTCTGCAAACCACTGTTCTAAATCTATACTGTCCTCCTATTCTTGGGAAGGTTCAGGAGGGGGGGAAGGGGCGCCATTCCTTTTCAGTCCTGACCCTGAAATCTTCTTATGTTCTGTTGCTGATTTTACTTTTGTTTGCTGTGCTGGTATGGGATTGTTTCCAAGCTTTGTTATTTTTGCTTTGCTTATTTATTTATTAATCTTGCATTTCACATTGTTTTGAAGTTCGCTTTGGAGGAAAAAAAAACCTTATAAATTTATTACACACACACACACACACTTAAATTGCAGGTGCATTTTAACATAAATAAGTTGCTCCCATTTAAACTTGTTACCTGTTCTGTTCCGTAGCTTGAGAACTACATTGTGGAAAACATGAAATCAGAGATGGCGCAGTTACAGCAGAACGCTGTGCAGAACCATACAGCCACCATGCTGGAAATAGGAACCAGCCTCCTCAGCCAGACAGCAGAGCAGACAAGAAAGCTCACAGATGTCGAAACACAGGTATGTTTCCATGGTTGCATTCACTAGTGCCATTAACTATGGCAAAACATTTCCCCCTTTACCCCCTTTCTCTGTGTCATTTCCTCATACTGTGCTTCTCAGCATTCATTCATTCATTCATTCATTCATTCATTCATTCATTATTTGCTGCAGGAAACACACTTATTGATTGGTGGTAACAGCAGCTAAGGCTGGTTTCATTTAAAGTGTTCTGGTTTGGGCCAAATGGGAGTTGCTTGGTACAGTTTGCTCTGCATGTGTTATCTCAGGCTGGACTAGCCAAGAAAGTGAGCTGCTGCTGACTTCAAATAAACAGCTTGGCTACTAGCTGTGAGCAACCCAAGCATCGAATGTGTCGAAAAGTTCTAATTGTGCCTTTTATATATGTGATCACTTGCCGCTTTATGTTAGCTTGGGTTGCTTTGGTTTTCTCTTAAATGTTCACAGCCATGAAGAATACACCGCACCCATGGTGTATTGCTATTGAAGACAATTATGGAATCCCAGGGTTGTAGAAATGTAGAGTTGGGAAAGACCCTGGGGGTCGTCTAATCCAACTGCTTGCAATGCAAGAATCTCAACTAAAGCAACAATGACAGATGGCCATCCAACCTCTGCTTTAAAACCTCCAAGGAAGGAGAATCCACCACCTTCCAATGGAGTCTGTTTCATGGTCAAACTGCTCTTACTGTCAGAAAGTCCTTTCTGATGATTAGTTGGAATCTCTTCTTCCTTAACTTGAATCCACTGGTGCAGGTCCTATCCTCTAGAACAGGAGAAAACGCTCTTACTCCATCAATGCTGCTGCAGGGCAATGGTGGGGCACAGCCCATAGCTGAGGGGAGGAAGGATCCAATGTAGGACAGAACCTGTGGAAGGCACTTTGCTGTGGGTCCGCTTGAACCTGGATCCAGCCCTGGGACCTGGGAACAGCCAAAACACAAGTTTATCATCTCAGTAAGATCTTGGCCTGAATTGCAAGTTATTGTAGGAGCTTCTGTTATGTGCTTAAGATTGCAAGTCATTTCATGTCCCATGTGTAAGTTCATGTTTAACCATACTTCTCCTGTTGTTTAATGGTGGTAGTGGAAGTGGGATGGCCTAGGGGAGAGCCAGCATGGTGTAGTGGTTAAGAGCGGTGGACTTGTAATCTGGCGAACCGGGTTCACTTCCCCGCTCCTCCACATGCGGCTGCTGGGTGACCTTGGGCTAGTCACACTTCTCTGAAGTCTCACAGAGTGTTTGTTGTGGAGATTGTTAGCCACTTTGAGACTCCTTAAGGGGAGTGAAAGGTGGGATATCAAGTCCAAACTCCTCCTCCTCCTCCTCCTCCTCCTCCTCCTCCTCCTCCTCCTCTTCTTCTTCTTCTTCTTCTTCTTCTTCTTCTTCTTCTTCTTCTTCTTCCAGGGCTAAAGAAAAGACCAGACCCTTTCTGCCTGTTCTAGCTGTAATTAAGTAGGGACCCTGTTTCTACGTAGCTTTAAAAGAGGATTAGACAAATTCACGGAGGAGAAGGCTATCGCTGACTGTTAGGCAAGATGGCTATGCACTGCCTCTACCACTGGAGGCAGTACTGCTCCTGAATACCATTTGCTGGAATCCACAGGAGGGGAGAGGGCTCTTGTGTCTGAATCTTGTTTCCCACATGCATTTGGTTGACCACTGTGATAACAGGATGCCGGACAAAACGGGCCATTTTGGCCTGATCCAGCAGGCTCTTCTCATAGTCTTATACCAAAGGCTAAGAGGTCTAGAGAACATCTGTTTGCTAATTGCAGTCCTGTTGGGAACCCATCACAGACAGGACCTGGGTTTGAAGGGAGGAGACAGATAAGTCCACAAGATCAGCATCCCAGCTTCTGATATATGTCCATTGGCTCTAACTCATTGAGAGTCCTTTGATATTATCTATCTGTTCACAATTCATAATTCCCCACCACTCTTTCCCTTTTCCCTTACAGTTTCAAGCATATGGTATCTAGCAGATGCTGCGCATCCAGACAGTCTGCTTAAAACAAATGTATGCATGTGTGTAATCACTACACTGGCCAGTTAGTTATACCAGCAGAGTGTTTGAGATGGATCATATTTTTTTGTATTCTCCGAGCCTCGAACCGTGTTTACAGTATCCTTACCCGAAATGATTACTTAAAACGCATATCAACATATAGAGTAACAAGATCAATTACACAAGAAAGGACAATTAATTTAGTCTAGCTAGAGATAATATACACATGGTGATGACAATATAGTCTTACTCAAGCTCTCAGCTTCTTAGTTTTCCATGGAAGGGCTAATAAAAGTTTCATATAAGACGGCCTTAGCTTGTAGGTAATGGAATATGAGCATGAGAAATTGCTGGAACCAAAATCTTATATTTTTAGTCTTAAGTCATAACAGAGAATAGAGGCTACACTATATATTTGAACTGCATTAGGAGAAAATAAGCATGTCAAGGTCAACTCACCCATCATCCTTGATAAACAAAGGCCGGCTTTTATATTACTGGAGCAGTGTAGATGCTTATCCCCATTGGGTTAGTCCTGCAGTCACAGTATTAAACATAAGAATTGACTTTTGACACACATACAATATAGGGGGATGCCCACTATCAGAAGGCAATACTAGACTTTATGCTTTATACAGGATTTCTGCCAAAGAGTGTGACCTTTTTTTGTTGAGTCACTCATAACACCAACTATTTTTCTGGCCAAGCTCTCCAAATATGTAGAGAATATATGTGTTGTGATACAACAAGATAAATGTGTATTATTCAATCATTTTCTAGACAATCGCCCATCAGAACTGCCAGAGCCTTCTCTTTCTAATTTTATTCCGACTCCCCCAAAACCTGATTTGATCATGCACGAATAAGTAGATTCACAATGTGATCCACAAGATCTGAAGGGACTCATAGCTGGAGCACACATGATTTTGGGTTGTGGTAGAAAGTAGTCTGTCTCCCTGTAATGGCAGGCCTGTTGTATCCTATGGCAACTCTACATTTGGCCAATGGTGCCTTCTTTAAATAACATACATGCACCATGCTTGTCATGCAGAAACATGATGATTGGTGGTGGTCCTATAAATTCTCCATAACCTGATTGGCATTGACAGCCTTACATTTTATGTGTATCTAGGAAGATTCCCCCATCCCCATATGTAGGAAGGAATAGGGGGCCCCCAGACATGTTTGGTTTAAAGGTGGGCTGAGGTCTGAGGACACTGAAGGCTACTGTTTTAGGTGTTGTTGTTTGGTAAGGACACAGGAAGAACCTAGTGAGGCTTAGAGTGACTAAAATTGAAGAAGCTCAAGGGAGGAATGTAGACTTACTTCCAAGGAGGTATGCAATATCTGAAGCTATGCTATAAATAAACCTAGACCAAACACAGCAAAAGAAATACCTTGGGACAACGATGTTTTGGAACTTCTGTTTACAGAACAGAAGCTGGGGAGCAGGTTGGCTTGTGTTTAAATTTAAATCACCCTGGCAAGCTTCTTAGGTAAATGCACTTCATAAAAGAACAATGGAAAACTTGTAGAGAACAAAATAAAATGTCCTATTGGCGTGTCTCTGTTTTGCAATGTTTCTCTTTTGGATCATCATGATACGTCTGGGACCAAACAAAGCAGAGCAGCAATGTTGACTGCTAAAGTCAAAAGTATTGGAAGGCCTATCTATTGTTTCTTGCTTGCCTCCTTCAGGTACTAAATCAAACGTCCCGACTAGAAATTCAGCTGCTGGAGAATTCATTATCTACTTACAAGCTGGAGAAACAACTGCTCCAGCAGACACATGAAATCTTGAAAATCCATGATAAAAACAGGTGAGTGCAGAGTTCTTTAATACTGTTGTAAAGCATCATGGAAGAACACTTGCAGTACCAAAGAGGCCTTCTTCTAGACATGCTCTAATTGATTGATTGATTGATTGGATTTCTACTCCACTGTTTCTCACAGAGGAGCCCAGGCTGGCAAACAACAATACAATATAATTATATATGAGACTATCTGGTAAAATGGCCAGTACTCTGTACTGTTATGTTTACGGTGACCCTAAACTTTTGAATGATACCAGTGGATGAGAGGCAGCAAGGTGTGGTATTGGCATCTCAAAAGAACCTGGGAACCAGAAAGACTCATGAAGGGGCTCTGCTTCCCTTCACCCCCATGGCAATCACTGGGGGAAGGGAAATGCTGAGCAGTACAGTTGGTGAAAGGAGTGTGAACTCTTCCCTCATACATTTGATACAATCACTGGCCCTGAATGAGTGCTAAAGCACTATATTGCTGTAGGTAAAGGTAAAGGGACCCCTGACTGTTAGGTCCAGTCGCGGACGACTCTGGGGTTGCGGCGCTCATCTCGCTCTATAGGCTGAGGGAGCCAGCGTTTGTCCGCAGACAGCTTCCGGGTCATGTGGCCAGCATGACTAAGCCGCTTCTGGCGAACCAGAGCAGAACACGGAAACGCTGTTTACCTTCCCGCCGGAGCGGTACCTATTTATCTACTTGCACTTTGATGTGCTTTCAAACTGCTAGGTTGGCAGGAGCAGAGACCAAACAAGGGAGCTCACCCTGTCGCGGGGATTCGAACTGCCGACCTTCTGATCGGCAAGCCCTAGGCTCTGTGGTTTAACCCCCAGCGCCACCCGCATCCCTTATTGCTGTAGGTAAGTGGTAGCTAAAACGATGTCCCTCTGAATATTGTTGGATCCATTAGGGCAGGCTTTCTCAGCCTCAGCCCTCCAGACATTTTTGGCCTACAACTCCCATGATCCCTAGCTAGCAGGACCAGTGGTCAGGGATGATGGGAATTGTAGTCTCAAAAAATCTGGAGGGCCAAGGTTGAGGAAGCCTGCATTAGGGATGTATGAATGTGCCTCGTTCCATTCTGACGTTTGTTCATACTGACATACTGGTCAATCTGCTCAACTGAATTTTCTTTCCCCCTTGTAATATGCTACCCGCTTCATCATTCACGTAAGTAGAATCATACTGTATATGCATTTTTGTGGTATGTAATGCCATACATAAACACTATATTTTGATATTCATTTTTTGGCATTATTTTCCTTACATCTCACTTATTTGCAGTTATTTCATTGTGTTTATTTCAATGTAGTCCTCTCCTTTGTGGAAAGGCAGTGCTGTGCTGCAATGCCTTTGCAGTGGAATCCTCTGACATTCCTAGTGCTAATCAATCGCAGCTAGCATGGTAAATGATGAGAGGATTTGTTGTCCAGCAATGCTGTTGATTGGCTTGGGGAAACTATGGCTCTCAAGATATTGGTCAGTGATTATGGGAGTTGCTGTCTAGCAGCATCTAGAGAACATCAGGTTAGCTATACCTGCTCTAGATCAATGGGGAGAAATCAGGGCAGGGAGTGGGGCAGATTGAGGAGGAATATATTTATATCTCCAACCTGAACAGTACCTGGTTACTCACCTCTCCTTCCTTGCTTTGGAGATTTCTTTATTTCTCTTGTTGGTCTTGGAATGAGATTGTCACTCCCACTTACATAGCACTGTTATTAACCCTTTTTAACATCTATGGCTGGGGAAGGATCTATGCATACTAAATCATTGGGGTGCTTTTGGGGGAGGGTTTTTCTCATTCTTTAAAGAAAGTGCTACTTTTTTAATATAAAAAAATACCTAGGAAGTCTCCCAGGTATGAAGAAATCCATACTTTGTCTGTGGGTGGCCTCATGTCACTGCCCTGTTGATTGGCAGATCACCAAGTTAACTATAGGGGGAATTCTATACGGCCCTATCAGGAGTATTGAATATGTGGCTAAATACACCACTAATGGAGCAGGGCTGTTCATGTTATCTTAAGAAACATTGTTCCATGTAAAGGCAAGGGGTAGCTTAAGAAAGGGACAAATAGCCAAATGAAATTGGATATTACTATGCTTTCCCAAACCATTCCAATTATTAACTAACACGAAGGCTGTCCTGGACTGCTTTTTGTGCTGTTTGAAATGTACTTCTTGGACAATTGCTGCACAAACACTCACACACACACACACTGATATTCTCAAAGAACCTAGGAACAGCTTCGTGCTTAGCAAACAGTTTGCATGTATTCAGAGATGATTTTAACAGGACATTCATTTTGCAGGATCTTTCTTTCCATTAATTGCACTTAGATGATAAAACAATCTCATAGAGAGATATCGCAGGATTCCTAAATGACTAGTTTATCAAGCAATTATTGTAGTCACCAAGTAGTTGGCTTGGTTGTCACTAGGGATGGATAGAGCAGTCTGTTGCCAGTCAACGCCTGTCTCACATGTTTTCATCCCATTTCCGCATTGATCTGTGCATTTTGGGGGTGGGGAAAGAATCCATATGAAAATTTGTATCCAAGTACAGTGGAACCTCGGTTTATGAACACCTCGGTTTATGAATTTTCGGTTTATGAACGCCGCGGACCCATCTGGAACGGATTAATTCATTTTCCATTACTTTCAATGGGAAAGTTCGCTTCAGTTTATGAACGCTTCAGTTGATGAACAGACTTCCAGAACCAATTACACCCATGCTTCAGTTTATGAACGCTTCAGTTTAAGTACTCCATGGACCCGTCTGGAACGGATTAATCCACTTTCCATTACTTTCAATGGAAAAGTTCGCTTCAGTTTATGAACGCTTCAGTTTAAGTACTCCGCGGACTTTCTGGAACAGATTAATCCACTTTCCATTACTTTCAATGGGAAAGTTCGCTTCAGTTTATGAACGCTTCAGTTTATGAACAGACTTCCGGAACCAATTGTGTTCATAAACCGAGGTACCACTGTACTTATTAAATGCATATTTTATCACAAAATGCAAATTCGCATTTTCTTTCAATATAGACATTTCTAAGCATATTTTATCCTAAAATATGTATTTTTATAAACATTTTTTATAAAAGAAAATAACCATATATTAATATCTGGAGAAATCCAAAGTTTAATTACAGGCTCATCAATGTAGTACCTCCCCCAAAAGCCTCCCAAGGTTTTAGTATGCATTAGTCTGGCAATTGTTAAATAGACCAGTTTGCTTAAAAAATGCGGAGCAGCGCCATTAAGGACCTTCATATGTCACAAGAAAGCACAACAGCCACTCATGCCATCTTTCCATTCTGTTGCAGAAATTAAACCCCAGAACCATATGGGTGGGGTAAATTACATAGGTGTCTCCCATCTGATATCCATCCCACTGGGAAAGACACCAACCATTTGGTGAAAAATGCAATTGGCTCTGCTCATATTGTTCTTAGCATTCAACCACTCTTACAACCAGAGTTAAAGCTATGGGAACGTGGTCTCTAACAAATTCCGCAAAAACAAGTTAGAGATGAGCTTGCAGTATCTCCAAATCTGGGAGAGTTGTGTACAGCTATTAACCAAATGAAAAACAACAAAGCCGATGGACCTGATGGGATACCTGCCAAAATCTTCAAAGTGGGCGGAATTGAACTTGCACAACAACTTCACAAGCTCATCGAAAAAATCTGGGAAAGAGAAGAAATCCTAGCAGACTTTAGAGATGCCAAAATTACCAATCTCTTTTAAAAAGGTGACAGAACTGATTGTGGAAACTATCGAGGCGTCTCTCAATTAGCTGTGGCTGGCAAAATTCTTGCAAGGATCTTAGCAAACCATCTCATAACAATATCTGAGGTGACCCTTCCTGAAATGGTTTTCGGCCTTCTAGGGGGGCAGTGAACATGATTTTCAACACTCGATAGCTTCAAGGAAAATGCAGAGAGCAAGCCCAACCCCTGTATATGGTGTTTATTGACCTGACTGAGGCTTTCGACACTGTAAATCGTAATGACCTGTGGACTGTCCTTCTGAAAATTGGCTGCCCAGATGAATTTGTAAACATCATTTGGCTCCTCCATGATAATATGACAGCAACAATCGCAGATAACAATGGCTCTCAAAGTGAACCCTTCACAGTGGGATCAGATGTTAAACAGGGTTGTGTTATTGCCCCAACTCTATTCATTGTTTTCATTGCCATGATCCTACACTTTGTTGAAGGAAAACTTCCCACCGGAGTAGAAATCATATATCAAAAAGCTCTTCAATCTGAGCAGTCTGAAAGCAAAGAGTAAGCTTACCGTAACTTCTGTCATAGAGCTTCAGTATGCTGATGACAACGTAGTGTGCACACGCTTAGAGGATGACCTCCAAACCATCCTAAATATCTTTCCAGAAGCTTACAAAAAGCTTGGCCTAGCTTGGCCTATCACTCAACATCCAAAAGACCAAAGTGCTGCACCAACAAGTACAAAATAACCCCTCTGCAGCGCCACAAATCCAACTCAATGCTGTAACGTTGGAAAACGTCATTCACTTCTCCTACCTAGGCAGTTATCTTTCCACAACGGCCAACATTGATGCCGAAATCCAGCATCGCCTGAGCTCTGCAAATGTAGCTTTCTCCCGATTGAAGTACAGAGTGTTTGAGGAGCATTCACAGAGAAACCAAAATGCTTGCTTTACAAAGCTATTGTACTACCAACCTTACTATATGCTTGTGAAATATGGACCACTTATGAACGCTATCTCCAACTCCTCGAAGGATTCCATCAACAGTGTCTCCGAAAAATTTTACACATCACTTGGGAAGACAAGCGAACTAATATCAGTGTACTGGAAGAAGCAAAGATCACCAGTGTTGAAGCAATGATTCTTCAACATCAACTTCGTTGGTCTGGTCATGTTGTGTGGATGCCTGATGATTGTCTTCCAAAGCAACTACTCTATTCCAAACTTAAAAATGGAAAGCATCATGCTGGTGGTCAACAAAAGAGGTTTAAAGACGGTCTCAAGGCAAATCTTTAAAAATGTAGTATAAACACTGACAACTGGGAAACACTGGCCTGCGAGCGCTCCAGTTGGAGAACAGCCTTACCAAAGGTGTCATGGGCTTTGAAGACACTCAATCTCAGGATGCAAGGGAGAAATGTGCTAAGAGGAAGGCACGCTTGGCAAATCCACACCGTGATCAACTCCCGCCCGGTAACCAATGTCCCCACTGTGGAAGGACGTGTGGATCAAGAATTGGCCTCCACAGTCACTTATGGACTCACTGTTAAAACCGTGTTTATGGAAGACAATCTTACTCGGCTACGAGTGATCACCAAAGAAGAAGAAAGAAGGTAGTGCATAAAAGGCCACTTGGTTATATAGGAATACTAGCCCTGTAGGAAGGCAGAGCAGGGAGATTCGGTAATCGGCTGAAATCTAGACCCTTTATAGATAATGTGCTCTATCAACTTTTGCTTCCGTATTATTGAATTAGCTGGAAGACCATTACAAAGCTTCAGTGTCAAAGTGGAAATGTGTGTGGCTTTTTAACCCACTGACCTACTGATTGTATTAGTGACCTGCCAATTATCGGCTTAGGCCTAAGTATTTATTTAGAATGTGGGAAAGGCAGAGATTCCAATAGGTGATAACTGGTGTGCTTAATATTTTGCATTTATTTATGTGCTTTAACAATGTGTCACAGTGTTAAGATATGTTTGGCAGTAAATAAACATGGCCTGCCTTGACCTCTGTGTATGGCTGCATCGACTTACACACTGATTTGCCCTTTTAATGTGATGAAATAGCCTGGCCTTGTATATGGAAGGAAGGGATGTGTTTGAAAATCAACCTATTTTCATGCTGCAGTTAAAGGGGGGAAGGGGAGCAGAAACTGTATGTTCAAGAAAGCAGAATGCAGTAAGGTCCATTAATAAAATTAGCACGAGTGAGCGGACTGGAGTGATCACCTTTTCTTGTTGTAGAGATCACAACTTTTTCACTGTATCGCTTATTTCCATTAAGCAATTGAATTGGAACAACAGGATTGAGATACTAGGCTACTCGGAAACTTCCCCATAGATAATGGAGAAAAGTTGCCTAGCCCATAACCCACAAACTGGTTGAATTGAAAGTTTGGATAATAATTGAGTGAGGATGGTTCCTCAATATGCTTGTGACATTGCCACCTTCTGATGTTTTACCCAGATTTTAGAACCTGATTTTATTTCCAGAATGGGACTGATGCCTTAACTGTCCATCATACCTTAAACAAATAAAAATAAAATAAAAACCCAGAGTTTGTTCAGACCCCTGCCCATAATCAGTTTGATGAAGTTAACATCTTTTTTCCTTTGTGGATTATGAATGCAGACCAGTACATATTCACTTATTGTTCTGTTGTTTCTGTTTTAACTATCTATTTGTGATTTTATCTCATGTTTTAATCTTGTGCACCACCCTGAGATCTTTTGATGCAGGGCAGTATATAAATCTGATAAATCTAATAAAAATAAATAAATATGCACTTAGATTAAATCACAGCATGAAAAGGAATCTGTGTGACTGCACAATCACATCACAATTCTTTGCATGTACTTCAATCAATGCATATTTCATACATAACAAAATGTAGGCAAAACTATCACATCTGTTCTTTTCAATGAACCGGCGGCATGCATGCTTTGGAAAGCAGAGTCCAACTGCAACTCAGAGCAAAAAGTATCTGAATGTGAAATCATCACTAAGGGGTGAGTGAAAGGTAGCTCGGGATCTGTTTGTGGACTGGCAACTTCCAATTGTTTAACAGTGGCAATGGCAAAATGGCTTCCCCCCACTCCAAATTATATTGCTGAAATGAAGAAAATGGGGGAAGGGGGACACACAGGAGTGGGGTTTGGGGGGCTGTGCAATCGTTTCTGGTACTGAAACAAATCATTGGGCTCAGAATTCTTTAATTCTAAGTACAGTCGTACCTTGGTTCGCAAACGCTTTGCGAGTCGAACATTTTGGCTCCCAAACGCCACAAACCCAGAAGTGAGTGTTCCGGTTTGCGAACGTTCTTTGGAACCCAAACATCTGATGGAGCTTCCGTGGCTTCCGATTGGCTGCAGGAGCTTCCTGCAGCCAATCGGAAGCCACGGCTTGGTTTCTGAATGTTTTGAAAGTTGAACGGACTTCCGGAATGGATTCCGTTCAACTTCCGAGGTACCACTGTATGTCTTTTGCATCCAGCTTTGATTGGTTGATCTTAAGGTTCTAGTTTTTTTTTAAAGGCTATGAATCATGAGGGTTATGTACTACCTTCGGTGCCATGATTTGCTGAGAATCATGAGTGGGAGAGGACCACTCCACTCATGTCCTGCTAACAGACTTCCTGCAGGCCTTTTGGTAGCTGCCATGACTAAATGCTGGACTAAAAGGGGCATTTGGCCTGATCCAGCAAGCTCGTCTTACGTTGTCAAACAAAATAGGTCTTGTCAACTGAGCTTACCCATCCTGATCTACACATGTTTCCTATCCCTCCCCCCACATACCAATCTTCCCCTGTAAGAACTTTGTAACTTAAGGAGCAGCCTTTCGTTGGAAAGGATATCCTTGCGTTTCCAACACAAGGGCTTGCGACTGCTCAGCCATGAACAAAAAGTGCTTAAAAAAGGATTTTGGCATGCGAATTGCCACAGCAGCGACATTATGATCCCTTCACCCAAAAAATAAAAATAAAAATCTGTAGTGTTAGTATAATGCGCTGTCAAAAAACATCTGGTGCTATAATATCCCGTGCAAGAGGAATGTGTAATACCTTGGATGTAATTTTTTTTAATAGATGCATTGAAAACTATGGGCCAAAACATACATGATGTGGTGGGACATCTGTTATCAGAGCTCTTGATGTTTTATTACAGCTCTGAGCAGCTGTGGGACCCCCAAAATTAGACGAGGGCAGTGGCACCAGGAGGTGGCACAGTGTTGAAACCTTTGTCTCTTTGCTGTTTTCCTAGTTAAAATATGTCCCTTTCCCTGAAGTCCCATTGGGGGAAGCTAATAAGCTCAGGAGGTCCCCTTTCCTCCTAGTAGAGCTAATAGCAGCTTGGGGAGGGGAGGGGGATTTTGGTCAGGAAAAGAGAGCAACCGGGAAGCACTGGACATTTAGCCGCCCCAGCACCTTATTTCTCCTTTCTCCTGTCAAAAAACGCAAGAAGGGCTTTTACAGTCGCCAGAAGTGCGGCATTGCCCACGCCTGTGCTGGAGGGGCTTTACAAAAAAATCCCATACACCCAAAGACTCTGCGTATGCCCTCTAGGGGAAATAGGAAGCCCAGAGCACTTTCTCTTCAGATGTCCCCTCTATGAAGAAGCTCAAAGGGAGATCCTGGATCCCATACTGGTGAGGTTAGCAAGCCTCCCGGAAAAGCAATTATACAACATGCTCCTGCTAGGCAAAGACCAGAAGATAACCAGGGCGATCACCAGATTCTGTGCCCAACTATGCAGACACAGGCTTTCTCCCGAGTCCGTCTGAATTTCCCAACATATGGTACCCGAGCGAGTTAGGCTCAGTTTTCTGCAGCTTCTATTTTAAGGGTTAAACTTTCAGCATTGTATATATAATTAACAATGTATTTTAAATGTTCTACAAATCATCATATATACGTTATGCTCCCTGAAACTGTTCTTTCAAAAGGGATTCACAGTATTTTATTTTTATTTTTATCTGTATTTTATATTTTTCTACGAACTGGTCCTCGACCGTAATAATAAATAAATAAAAATAAAGCACTGGACATCATTTCCCCCAGCACCCTGCCCCATTCCAATTCATGCCACCCCACAGCTGGTATCCTGTGCCTCCACAGACGGAGACAATATGTTTCCGAATACCAGTTGTTGGAAACTACAGGAGGGGAGATTGCTCTTGTGCTCAGGTCCTACTAGCGGGTTTCCATAGGCTTCTGGGTGGTCACTGGGCCATTGGCTTGATCCAACAGGCTCTTCTGATGTTCTTCTGCTATGAAGCCTTTTTGCGTGTTCAGACCCAGAAACCTCCGCCCTGACTAAATTCACACATGACTCAAATTTTGGTTTGGCTTTATTGATTACAGAAAGTGAGTGGTTGCATGGGCTCTGGTTCTACTAGCTCCCTGCACCCTTGCAGGTAGCGCTGACCCAGGGCATCAGCATAGGTCAGCCAAGGGTGAACACCTAGATAGGCGGAAAGCTGGGAACAGGCTATATCTGCCACCCAGATGTCCCCCTGGACTCAGGCATGGGCACAACCCCCTCACAGGTGTTGACCAAACCATTTGAGTCCCTGGATTCCTTTAACAGAATACCCTTCACATAGGGATGGCGAGAGCGTTCTCCCATCCCTATCACCTGAACCAGTGCCTATCCACAACCTTACAAGTTGTGAAGATTTGCTACGCGGCAGGCGAAACCCAAATGGCACCAGACAATCAGCCAAGTGGGGAAAATTTCTACCATGCCCCCGTCCCAACGACAGACGACACACGACGGCATAACAAGGTCAAGCGCAACAAGCCCTAAAAGTAGGGAGAGGTGGGCGGGTGTTCCGAATGCACACACCGAAAGAGGAAGCTCTGGGTCACGTGCATGGGCATATATAGGTCCCTTGATCCATTTGGACTGTGCCCCATTGGCCAGATTGAACCCAACATCGAGGGACCTACCAATCGGGTGTTGTGGCTGACCAATCTTACCCACCCACAACACAGGTTGTCGGTTTCCAGGTCTCACGGCAACACGTGCCCTCTTTGAGGGAGGACCCAATTTAACAAAATAAAATAAAAAGCCAGGCAATCTGATCTCCTGCATCACATCAGCAGCACCTCTGCCTGCGAAATCCCCGCTATGGAAAGACTCCTCTGTTAATGCATTTTGATTTGCAGCAAAGCCTCAGTAGCTTGCCAAGCTTTTGTTTTTATCCCATTCCTGCTTTTTGCTTGCATTCTGTTTGGCTCTGTGTAAACGATCCCAGTTTGTATTGCTTGTTATTTGTGTGTGTGTGTAAACATGCCTTCTAGGTGGCCCCATTGGCCTGAAAGGTGGGTTGGAGAAATGCTCTTATGACTAAATAAAATGTCCAGTTTACACACACATACCCCACACACAATAAATGTTTTGTTTTATTTTATTTCTGAATTCAAGGTTACATTTTGTCACTTAACAGTTAAATCCTATTTAATAATAATAATAATAATAATAATAATAATAATAATAATCTTATATATTTATATATTTATATTTACATGCTGCCCATCTGACTAGGTTGTCCCAGCCACTCTGGGTGGCTCCCAACAAAATATTACAAATCACAGTAAAACACCAACCATTAAACAAACTTCCTGGAATACTGTTGCCTTCCCACTCACCCACCCTCAATGTTTATAATCAAGATTACATACAATTTCATTCTAAAATTCCATCACATCCAGTTTCATCTTCTTTAATGGTTTTCTTAATAAGTGCTGCTGTTTTTTTTCTTCTTAGCTGTGGACTTCGCATATGGAAAGTTACTTTTTAAATAGCCTAGAAAAGGTTTCCAGTACTCCTTGAAAGAGCCAGTTTACATCTTCAGTAAGAAATGTATTTTATTAATAACAGCAACAACCGTAACAAAATATCAGGTAGATTATATAGCTCAATGCAAGGGATTGCTTATGGTTGTTGTTGTTGTTTTTTTAAAAAAGGATGACAACTCTTACTTCTGATGTTTGTGAATTGCTTTATTTGTTTTAAAATACTTGTAGGCTGAATCACCAAATTTCACTGAACCATATTCCACTTATGTGCTAAGAAATCAAAACAATAAGCCAGATAAAACACATTGACCTCCTAATACAAGACAACAGAAGGAAAGCTCTCTCAGAGAAGAATATTGCTGATGTGAATGCCAAATTTCAAGTCATTCAAGCCCCTTGGGTGGAAAAAACTGGCTTTTGGAGGTGAGGCGGTAAATGATTCTGAAGGCATGAAGCCACCATGGAAAAGGCCCTATGCCTTGTGCCTGTCTATCTCACAGATTTAAGTTGTAGGTGAGCAAGGAGGGCTCCCTTTGTTGATGTTGATGTTAATATTTTTAGCAGAACCAGTAAGGGGGTAAGACTGGAATTAAAGAAAAAAGATATTAACAGGTCAAGATCATCAGAGAATTCCATCTCTAAGACAACCATCCCAGCTTCATGGCAGGTGAAGTGTCATCTTGAATTCCCTTATACCAGTGTTTCTCAACCAGTGTGCCTCCAGATGTTTTGGGACTACAACTCCCATCATCCCTAGCTAGCAAGACCAGTGGTCAGGAATGATGGGAGTTGTAGTCCCAAAACATCTGGAGGCACACTGGTTGAGAAACACTGGTTGAGAAAATGCCCAGGCTCTGGAGAACCCTAATATATATCTAAGGACTGGTCCACATCCTGTTCTCATATGCATCTGAGTTGAAATCCTCTTTAAACTTCAAGCATTGTCTGGATTAGCAGATCTACCTTGCAAAAGAAATTGTCTGACTCAAGCAATCCTAGCCCCAGGGGAGAATCATCAGGGCTGCTTCCACGGTCTACTTCATCACCTTTTTTTTCCACAGTAGCTGCAACAGAGGATTTTTTACATTGGCCTTTCTGTCTAACCTCTCCCTAAGAGTGAAGTTTATTAGCAGAACAGGGAGAAGGGGGTTAGGCATACTCTCCTGCTGATCCACCCTGCTGGTTTACATCCTGACAAATGTAACGCACCATTTCTCCGGTGGAAAATTGATTTCGGGCCTCATTTAAGATCAATAGACTTGACAGCATTAGATAATATTGTGGCATTTGAGACTCGGAACGAGCAGCTCTTAAACGTTGTCATCTAAAGGAATATGCCCCCTAGCTAACATGCCCAAAAGACAACACACTTTTCTTTGCACCTTTAACCTGATCTTGCAACATCTAAAGCCTGTTTCAAATGATCTGTATTTCCTATGTGGGCTGTAGTAATAGACACAAGGATGATCATTACTCATGAAAATCTACATGTGGCCTTCTTGCTTTTCCTACATGCTCTCCATGTAGGAAACGTATGATATTTGAAGCATCCCTAATTATTTCCTTTAAAGGAATGGGATGGATCTGTCACATTTTGTTCTCACAGGCTCATTTTTCCAACATTAAATTGAGTTCTCCACATTTTTCAGCAATTTGCTAATTCTTCTTCTTCTTGTTCTCATGAAAATTTATCAGCATTTTAGGATGAATTTCTCCCAATAAACACATTTTCATATGCGGTTTTTTTTTACTAATGTTACCTGTTTTTTCAAGAACTTTATAATGCGCATTTCACAAAACACATGCAATTAGTTTCCCTTAAAAAATGCCAACACTTGATCTGATCAAAGATTTAAAATAAATAGAATCCAAGTCTTGAGCTGGCTGCAGTGTGCCCTGCAAACTCTGAAGCAAAAGGCTGATAGTAGGTCTCAACAGTAGGACTTTATTCTCTGCTGGCATTTCTGCCTTTAAACATGGCTTCGAAATCTCCCATCTAAATATAGGCCTGTGGTTTCATTGTGGGGTTTGTTGTGCAGCTAAATAAAGGAGACATGAAATTAGTGGTCTGACCACCATTGACAAGTAATTACCATGTTACTGAGAATGTCACCCTTTCTGGATGTGCATAGCACTCTGAACACTTCAATATGGTTTTCATTGCCATTTCTGCAGGGAGAATCATTAAGGCAATGTGTATGCATCCCTTATCTATACACTGATTCTGAAATTAATGCAAAACCACATTTGTAAATATAAACGGGAAGGGGAAATCTAAAATACCCAGCCTCTTTATTGCACTACATGAAGCTGACATGACTTTCATGAAGTCATCTATAAATGGTCAGATGTGTTGTTGCTTAAACAGTAAAACATCTGTAGGCTTCCTCATTCCACAACATCCCAGCCAATGGGGTTAAAAATGCTACCATCTCTCTTCCTTCCTTGACATAGGCAGCATTCCACTAATCTAACTCCCGTGGCCAACTCATTACTGGGAATTAATTTACTGTTATGTAAAATATTGTCTGGGAGGTAACTAACAGGACAGCATGCTGCATTGTGGAAATCAACAGATATAAACAGACACCCCCACCTATCCTCCCTCCTTAAGGAAGCAGTACATCAGAGATCCTTTGAAATTTACACTTTTCTGAATTTTGCAATGCGGGTCTTCACCCAAGTAGTGTGTACAAAAATGCATAAACTAAAATGAAGTGTGTATAAAAGTGCATACGCACATGGCAATAACATAGAAAAATGCATTTTATTCGGGGAAAGTACTTGCAAAAATATGTATATTTTTCAAAACATGCAAAAATATATTTACAGTCGTACCTTGGTTCTGGAATGCCTTGCGACTCGAACGTTTTGGCTCCCGAACGCCGCAAGCCCGGAAGTGAGTGTTCCAGTTTGTGAATGTTTTTTGGAAGCCAAATATCTGACACAGCTTCCCTGCAGCTTCTGATTGAGTGTAGGAAGCTCCTGCAGCCAATCGGAAGCTGCGCCTTGGTTTTTGAACATTTACGGAAGTCGACTGGACTTTCAGAACAGATTCCATTTGAGAACCAAAGTACGACTGTATTAGGAAAAAATGCCACATTAAAATGCTGACGTATTTTCATGAGGATCTACCAAAAAAAAGAAAAGCGAAAAGCAAATTGTTGCAGAAATGGTGTATAGATGGTTCAGTATGTGGGGGGGGGACAGCTTTTTTATGAGAATCCTAGAAAAGCCAAGCAGAAGTGGTTGTAAGAATAAGAACTGCACTAACTGCTTTAAGCTTCTCAGAAACATCTGGTTGGCCGTGGTGGGAAGCAGGGAGGCCGGACTCAATCGGCCTTTTGCCTGATCCAGCAAGACTCTTTTCATGTTCTTCTAATCCATAATCCCTCCTACTTTTCGCTTTGTGAGACAAAAAGTCGTGCTTTTAGGAGGTGTGTTTCTTGTACATCAAATGTTATATAATTTAAATGGAAAGCATATTTTTGTTTCATTTTCATTACTTTTCCTTTCTAGAAAAATATTACTCCAGAGTGTAGAAGCAGATCCATGGCTTTAATTAAGTATATGTTTATCATATGTAACATCCCACACTGAATGTCTGTGATAGTCAATAAAAAACAATAACATATGGATACTATTATATCCCGAGGTTTGGGTAGATGAGCTGTGTTTAAGGCACTCTGCCACTGATCTGTTATCCAGAAATAAAAGCCTTAAGAGGGATGTGGGGGGAATCTCAAATTAAATCTTGGATAGCACGTGGATCACTGGCAGTCTTGAATCCACTGGTTAGTCTGTGGATATAAAAAGCATGATCTTTGGCATACGGAATCAAAAGACTGGTCTGCAGATGGGGTATATTTACATCTTCCTTGTTATAACAGGAAGGTTTCGATGCTAAAACCTCCAAACACCACCACATGAGTGGTTTTATGATGCTGAGTCTTGATGCTAATACTGGACCACACCACAAGTAGTCCATTGCTATAGTGTCCAGTGGAACTCTGGGGAAAAATGCACATCCATTTATGAAGATGCTCCCCAGTCATCTCTGTAAGAGAAAGACCTGGTGATTAGGGATGTGAGGGAAGATGATCAGGAATAGATACAACTTTCAGGAGCTCATAGTGCTCATCTCAGTCCCCCAACCCTCTTCCTTCCTCTGCAATCAACAAAACCTATAGCAGTGACGTGCCCACAGGGAGAGGAAAGGGAGAAAGCCATATATTTTCCTCCTTCAGGCTAAGAAGGAGAGCAGGCCAAGAAAAAGGATGCCGGTGACCCCCCTCAGAAATGTAGTTTCCAGAGAAAGATGTAAAGAAGCCTGTGATAGAAAAGCCTTGGCTGTTTGGAGACCTACCTCGAAAGGAGAGGCAACTCTTCCAAACTCCGAGCTTCCTATCCCACTGGGAGCAAGGTCTGAGTGCGGGTGGGGATAAAAATCCCATAATAAGGAGGACCATGTTCCCACATGGAGAACTTTCCAGAAAGGGCTGCATTCCAGTGGTGGGTGGGGCCAGAGAGAAAAGTGGCTGGAGCAATGGAGGAGACTCTTACTTTGGACATTTCAACTACACAAGAAACAGGGGTTTCTATACATACCTCCCTGCTCCATTCAGGGAAGCAATAGGCGTTATTTGCAGTTCAAGGACTTTCTGGTTAGGCCCAAACACTTGAGGAGAGTGTGGATCTGGAGTGTTGAGTCATGTGACCCTGAGAGGGGTCTGTGGAGAGAGTACTGAGGGTCAGAGAGGGACGCCGAGAAGGCCACATTCTGTCCCCAGGTCCAAGGTTCCCCCCTCCCCATATTTTAGCCTGAAGTTCTCAATGAAGAGTGAATGCCCTCTGATTCACCATGAAAATATATTTCAAACATGCACAAGCCAACTTCACTGAAAGAAATTCTGGCAGAGTGAAGTATCATGTTGGCTTGTTCCTAATTTCCTCTTTGGGTGAACAATTATATTCTTTATCTGGATCACCTTTGCCGTGTCAGGTTTCACTTCCCTGTTCTCTAAAGACACTATGTACCTCACATAACTCTACAATCTGAGAACAGTTAGGGTGACGCCTCACAGAGAAATTAACTAAATTTGGAGAAACTGATATTTTTTAACTTTAAATGTCCTTGGATTCTAGTACAACTAAAGACTATGGGGGGCAAGCAGGACTCACGAGGATCTGGGTAGCACTCTCATTTAGAGAAGAGAAGATCTTACATCATCTTGCTTTTTCGAAACACATATTTAATATATTCCTGTATGCTTTAAATGTTATCTCACCTGGAAATCTGAATCGTAATAGGAATCGTAGTAAAATACGCACGGGGTGGGTGGGTGGTATTTTTTATTTTCCATGCAGCCATAGTCAGTCTAGTCACCTTTACTCTTTAGCCAAATATTAGTTTTCAGATAGGAAACCATTCATAATGGTTTCAGATATAAACCATTTATAACGATGGTATGTTGCCAGGTGTCAAGGTTTGGCCATGTTTGTCAGCAGTATTATCCAGAAACAGGTCTGCGTTATGTTGCTCCTCTGAGGCTTTTCGAAACTCATTTCTTCTCCCTTTGCAGTTTCTCCAGCCAGTAACCTCCAAACTGTCTTGAAATCACACTTTAAATGCAACTTGGGGCTGTATTTTAATGTAGACTTTTCTGCTGTAATGACAAACTATGGTCGGAGGGTCCCATCCTGCTTAACCACCTGTGGCAAAACGTGAGGTGCCCTTTCCTGCAGAAGCCTCACTTGCCTAGCTCACATGGTAGTGGCATCTTCTGGAAAGATCTTTCAGAACTCTCACGAGATCTCACAGAACTCTCACGAGATCTTGCCAAATGAAGTCATTGCTGCAGAAGTGCTGCCCCACAGGATTCCACCACCCAAGACTTCAGCCCACTTCATGGGCAAGCAGGCCCAGACTATAGTTTATAGTAATAATAAGGTGAGCTTTGGGCTAATGTGCTTCTCCTTCTTCACTCCTCCTCCCCTTATCCTTTTATTCTTTGCAGGTGCTAGCTGCCCACTGCATTGGAAATTCCCCCCTCCCCCCAAAAAAGTGTATATTAGGAGAAATTTGCAGTTAAATGCTGATGCATTTTCACGATGATTTTTTAAAATAAAAAGTTGCAAACTGATGTGGAAATGTGGAGAACTGAAACTAAGAGTGGGGAATTGAGAAACCAAAAGTGACAGATTCAACCACTCCTATCGTTGGGAGGCAACCCTCCAGACCTGGGTTGGTTCTCAAAGGCTTTGGGCTGCTTCCACATATAAAAGACAGCCAGCATGATGTATGTACTTGTTAGAGTGATGGACTAAGACCTGGGAGACTAAGATAATAGTCCGCGCACAGCAACCTTGGGCAATCACTGTCTCTCAGCCTAACCTACCTCACAGGGTGGTTGTGAGGGCAGAATGAGATGGACAACCATTTGTACCATGTGGAGCTCCTTGGAGGAATTGTATGAATGTAATGAATGAATGAACGAACAAATGAATGAATGACCTGCAGCCTCTCATATCCTCTGCTTGATTCTCCAGCCAGCTACTCCCATACAATAGCACTAACAAAGATGTCGTATTGATGTGTTTTGCCCCTCCTAGTTTATTGGAACACAAAATCCTTGAAATGGAAGAAAGACATAAAGGGGAGCTGGATACGCTGAAGGAGGAGAAAGAGAGCCTGCAAGGCTTGGTTTCACGTCAGACCTACATCATCCAAGAACTGGAGAGGCAGCTGAGTAAGGCAACCACTAATAACAGTATTCTGCAAAAACAACAGCTGGAACTCATGGACACCGTTCACAACTTAGTCAGTCTTTGTTCTAAAGAAGGAGGTAAGATGGCATATGCCTGAACAATTAAATCAGGGGTGGTTATGGATTTCTCCCCAGAATGTCTCTGATACAATGACTGCCATCTTATTGTGTCAATTCTGTCCCAGATTTCTATTAGCATGTCATTCCGAGGATAAAGCTATATTTTCCAAATACCTGCTTAGGCCAACGTCCTTGAACACATTCAGAATCAAATGACCATTGGGTACTGAATGATGCTCCTTGTGGATTGTAAAGCCATGATCTAATTTAACACCTAAGATTATAATGTAGACTTTCAGAACTACTATGGTATGATTCCGTGGGTTGCTAGATGCCCCCCTCCCCCCACAACTTCTGCATGTCCCCATCTGACCTTACAGAAGTGTTGTATGTGTAGGACTTAAGCATAGCTAAGTGGGCAAGAGTGAATAAGACAGATTAAGAAATTGTTGGGAGAGGGGTGAGTTCCAAGGCTGGCTTCTAAGCTTAAGGGCAGCAACTGGGCTCCCATTTTTGAGGATTTTGCTAGGTAGCCACCAGGACCAGTCCTACCAATGGACTGAGTGGGACTAGTAAGTGCCAAGAGATTTCCAGGGTAAGCTTCATAACACATGCATGATACAAGCATATATTGACATGTTTGTATTAAAGTAGCACCCATGGAAGTTTTATCCTCAGAACAAAACAGAGTAGGGCGTTGGAGGGACCCTGGGTCAACCTGGGTGAACTAAGTACATGTTCAAAACCCAGGATTACAAGAGTAGCAGATCACTACAGTTCTACATAGCAAAGATGACTGGACACAGGGCTTGCAGAATCACAGACAGATCCCCAGGAGGCATCAGAGTCAACCACTTGTTCATAACAAAGTCCCTACTCCTGCAGAGTCCCTACTCCTATCCTGGGTCTCATTTGCTCCCCAAGCAGTAGGGGTCATTGAAAGGGGAGCCCCCCAGACCTGAAATGGAGCACCACCACTTGGTGTGCTCTTTGTGACCATAGGAAAGTTTGAGGGCTCTGCTCCGGTGGGACATGGTGGCTCTACTGGGGCTATACTGGGGGTCACTGGGGATCATGGTGACTTAGGTGCAAGTGCAACTGGTTTATACACCAGAGCTTTTGTCTTTACCAACCTACAGGAAAGTTTTGACTCTCATTAGCTGAACTTTGAATGGAACTATACAATCTTAGCAATGAGTCGGAACAACAGTCTCACCAACAAGTAGGATCACAAACCCATTGTCTGCGATCACTGTTGAATAGCCGAGCATGCAATCATGAAAAGTCAGTTTTAGGTTAATATAACAACCATATTTGACAGATATTTGAAAAGCCACAAAGCACTACATCCTTCATTATATCAACATGTGATTAGAAATGTCAGGAAATGTTGAAATATGCTAGTATCAAGATAAGCATCCTTCGATTAGTAATAGGATTGGTTAATTTACATCGGAACCAGTAAATACTATGTTTTGAATTTCTTATTCATTGTGTCAGATCTTAGATTACTGAGTAAATCAAAATTAATTTTGCTTGACACAGCCTTTTCTCAACATCCTCTGATATATAATATCGCATTATTATCAGGGGTTTGAGAATTACTAAACTAGCGTTTGACAATCTTTGGTTGATCAAAGGAAAGTTCCTGACTCTGAATGAGGACAATTCAGAGTCTATTCACACCAACACAGGAACACATGAAGTATGACTGTTGGTTCTTCTAGGTCAGTACATTGACTGGCAGCACCAGCTTCTGGGAGTTCAGGCAGGGTGCTCTTTACCTGGAGATTGAACCTAGGACCTAGCATGCAAAGCAGATGTTCTGTCATCGAGCTACAGCCCTTTCCCATGCATTAGGGAGTATGGTTGTTGTCATTTAGTCATGTCTGATTCTTTATGACCCCATGGACCAGAGCACACCAGGCACTCCTGTCTTCCACTGCCTCCCGCACTTTGGGCAAACTCATGTTGGTAGCTTCGTGAACACTGTCCAGCCATCTCGTCCTCTGCCGTCCCCTTCTCCTTGCACCCTCAATCTTTCCCAACTCAATGGACAAAAACAACAGGGAGTATGGTAGATGCAAGGAAATGTTACAAGTGCCAGCCTCCAGCCCAGCTTCCTGTGTCCATCAACTCCTACTTGCAATATTCAGCTTTTCACACTTCAACTCAAGGTTTATTGTAGCATGAAAAATGCTGAATCCCAACACTAAGGAAATACTGTGTCAACTTTGCACATGCACATTTCCTAGGTAAAAGGTGGGATCTCAAGGAGTATAAAAATTTCCACAACAACAACAGAATTGGAAATATTGGAAGCTTCCGTTCTAAACCAAATAATGCCAAATTGTAAGGGTGATTTTCATTGAGAAAGCAATGTGGGAGGAATAAGTTAACCCCACTCCCCACACACTGCATTTCTGATCCTGATTGGTCCTCCAGCATTGGTGTTGACATATACTGCATATATATCCACTTGCAACATCAATTGTTGCATTGAATATCATATGTAGTTTGGCCTTAAAAGAGAGTATGGTAATTGCAATCTTGCATTGTTGCTGAGTGACAGTCAGCAAGGTTCTATCTACACCCCAGACTTGGTTATCTTGTCTAGCACAAGGTACTGAGAATTCTGAAGTCTTCCTGTGATTGTGTGATACCCCACCCCATAAATAGGTATAAAACAGACAAGCTTCTGCAGCTGAACTGCTCTGCTTAGCAAATTAAAGATGATAGGCAGCCCTGTTTAGGGAGGCTTTTAATGTTTAATAGGTTATTTTATTTCATTTTTCTGTTGTAAGCCTCCCAGAGTGGCTGGGGAAACCCAGCCAGATGGGCGGGATATAAATAAATTATTATTATTATTATTATTATTATTATTATTATTATTATTACAGTATACCTTAATTAGTGCATATTTAAACATTAAAAAGAACTCTGCCACATCAGACCAAAGGCTGATCTAGTCCACCATCCTGTTTCCCGCAGCAGCCAAGCAAATGCCTAAGAAAACCCAAAAGCAGAACATGAATGCAATAACTCTCTCCCCACTGTTGCTTCCCAGCCACTGATATCAAAGATCACTATATACCCACAAATGTTTATTTGCATTTATGCTTCACTTCCCAGCCAAAGAAAGGTTCCAAAGTGGCTGTGAAATGAGGGTTGTTTTTTTTTTAAAAAAAAAAAGTGCAGGCGCAGCACTATCATGGTTATTAAAACACACAATATATTTTGCTCCCTAGGATCATAATCCAATGTAGTAAAAAAGCCGAACAGCCAACATGGCTACCTTGCTGCTGCAGCCCTTTTCTTCTCAACCAGAATCATCTCTGTGGAGAGAGTAAATGCCCATTCATTCTAGTATTCCGTCAACAGGGATGTGACTGGTCCACTTCCAGTTGCAGAGCAAATTCAAGGAAGGAGAGGCAAGCTAGGCTCAGCTTTCAATGTAAGCGCTAGATATGAAGCACTTCAGATGTTGTGGATGATTGGCTGTGCTGGCCTGGGCTGATGGGAGCTGTAGTCACCAAATTCTGGCTGAGTCATGACCTGGAAGCTGTCTGCAGACAAACGCCGGCTCCCTCGAACTATAGAGCGAGATGAGCGCGGCAACCCTGGAGTCGTTCGCGACTGGAGCTAACAGTCAGGGGTACCTTTACCTGTACCTTTAAGTGTCTTAAAGAAGTATATACCCGGAACAAACTTAGTTGGCCTCTAAGGGGCTACTGGACAATTTTTTATTTATTTCGATTGCGTCAGACCAACACGGCTACTTACCTGAATCTAAATCTCTAAAAGCTGCTTGTTAACTAGTAACCAAAATGATCAAGGGACTGGAGCAACGTTCCTAGAAGAGGAAAGGGTTACAATGTTTAAGGGGGTTCAGTTTAGGGGGGGAGCAAGTTAGGAAAGATAGAACAGAGGTGCACGAGGGCAGTGACGGGAAGATAATTCTTGGCACAGAAGTCATTTCTTTGGATACAAGAGACCGTAGTTCCATCCTGGAGTAATTACAAATTGGAACTTTTCCAATAAGGCAAAGGTTTTCCTTTGTTCACACAAAAAAGAGAAAGAAAGAGGAAATGCAGCAGTCTTTAAGGAACACAATTGCTTGGCAGCTCAGTTTTCATGCCAGTTTTATTTTTGGGGAAAGGCACCTGTAAGGGAATTATTGTTCCACCACACCATGCTGAGATTCCTGATTTGATGTAAAAACAAAAGGAATGGAGCTATCAAGCTTGTATTTCATTTTTTTCATAAACAGATAAGTACATATACAGATTTGTAAGAAAAAGCAACTAATAAATATTTAAAATAATAGGTGGGGGAGTATGAGTATGAGGACAACCAATGACTACCCTGCTGGAGAAACAATTAAAACTTTTTTCCAGAAATTCAGCAGGTAGAAAATGTGTGTGATCGTAAAAAACAAAACTCTACCTGTTGGATTCCTGCCTGCAAGTGCTTTTGAGTGGTGGTGACTTACAGGAAAGAAGACATCTACCATAAAGATAGCAGGATTCTTCCTTGGATAGTGATCACAGTGTGCAATTCACTCCAGCTGGAATGATGGAATTTGGTAACATCTGTTGATCGGATCAGCTGCTGGAATTTGTATTTGGCCTAGGTTACAAAATGACCTGCCAACCTAGCAGTTTGAAAGCACGTCAAAGTGCAAGTAGATAAATAGGTACCGCTCTGGCGGGAAGGTAAACGGCGTTTCCGTGCGCTGCTCTGGTTTCGCCAGAAGCGGCTTAGTCATGCTGGCCACATGATCTGGAAGCTGTACACCGGCTCCCTCAGCCAATAAAGCGAGATGAGTGCTGCAACCCCAGAATCGTCCACGACTGGACCTAACGGTCAGGGGTCCCTCTACCTTTACCTTTACCAAACAATTGTTTTAGCTAAAGTTCTTCTAGGTAAGGTTCAATATGCTGGCTTTAATTTTTAAGGCCTGGGGCAGGCATATAACAGGGAGCTTCTCATAGAAGCCTTCTTGCACAGCAAGACTGGGGCTGTTCTGGGTTCTGCCTTTTCTCTTTATCAGAGCTTCAAGGCAACTGGCAAGCCTTTATAGCCTTAGCCGTTATTTAGTGGAATTTGCTTCCCAGAGGAAGATAAAATCTTTTTTATCTGAGCAATCTTTCAGCAACCCAGACTGATGATAACATATGAATGAAGCCAACAGCACCCTATTTTATTGTTCCGATTCCTCATTCTATTTTCCCACTGTTTGACTTCTAAGCTGCCTTGATTTTTCTTTCAAGATAAACAGCCTAAAACAATAAACTCTGGGCCTCATCCATCGGGCTGTGCTAGGAACTCAAAAGAAAAGTGAGGTGAAGAAGGCAGCAAATGGATGTTTTCCTTGATAATAAAAGGGAGAGAGTATGTGCTAATCTGGCGATGTAACAGTAGCTCTGTTGCTTTTCCCCTCTCTAAGTGTAACAAAAGACGTTAAGATTCCTCCGTAAAACTTTTACTGCTGCTACTATTTAACATTTATATAGTGCCAACAGATTGTGAGTCACGAATCCTGCCGTTAATAGGTAATGTGAGTTTTATGTATCGTAGCATAACTTAAACATAGGGCTTCCACCTTCGATTGTCAGCAGATACTGTGTGCTTCAAACAGGCATGTTGGCAGGATAGGGAAGCTTCCTCCATCAAACCTTATTTCTGTCGGTTAATTTACTGCATGGGTATGCAAACTAAGGCCGGGGGCCAGATCCAACCCACTTGCCTTCTAAATCCGGCCCGTGGACGGTCTGGGAATCAGCGTGTTTTTACATGAGTAGAATGTGTGCTTTTATTTAATATGCATCTCTGTGTTATTTGTGGGGCATAGAAATTCGTTCTTTTTTCAAAATATAGTCCGCCCCCCCCACAAGGTCTGAGGGACAGTGGACCGGCCCCCTGCTGAAAAAGTTTGCTGGCCCCTGATTTACTGTATCATTTGCTGGAGAGGTCTGCACCTTGCTGTAGGCCTTCTCTGTAACAACAACAACAACAACAACAATTTATTATAAAAAAATTCCTTCAGTAGCACCTTAAAGACCAACTAAGTTTTTATTTTGGTATGAGCTTTCGTGTGCATGCACACTTCTTCAGATACAATAAGTAACAATTTATTACTTATACCCCACCCATCTGGCTAGGCCTCCACAGCCAATCTGAGCAGCTCCCAAAAGAATATTAAAAACATGATGAAACATTAAAAACTTCCCTAAACAGGGCTGCCTTCAGATGTCTTCTAAAAGTAAGATACAGTCATACCTTGGGTTAAGTACGCTTCAGGTTACTTTCAATTTAAGTACTCTGTGGACCCGTCTGGAACAGATTAATCCACTTTCCATTACTTTCAATGGGAAAGTTTGCATCAGGTTAAGTATGCTTCAGGTTAAGTATGGACTTCCAGAACCAATTAAGTACTTAACCTGAGGTACCACTGTAGTTGTTTATTTCCTTGACATCCATTTGGAGGGTGTTCCACAGGACGGGCGGCACTACGAAGAAGGCCCTCTGCCTCGTTCCCTGTAAACTCACTTCTCGCAGTGAGGGAACCACCTGAAGGCCCTTGGAGTAGCAGAGTTATCATCCTCACTTCCCCATGAGGTCCAGGTAGCATCAACACTCCCCATCTCTTTAGGCACCAGGTGAGGACTTGTCTCTTTCTGCAGGGCTTATCACTGGAGTCTCAAGTGGCTTTTGTGGCTATGAATGCTTCTGCCCAGTTTAGGCTAATTCACCAACTGCAGCTGTTCTTGGGCGGGATCTACACTGACCTGTTGAACATTCTTTCCCCCTATTGGAACGATATTAGATATGTCATCCTAAAACGTCACAAGGCATACTTGTTAATCAAAACATTTTTTTTTACCTTTGGTCTCTCCCCCCCCCCCGCGTCAAATGTAATCAATACCTGGCCACACCATTTTCCAAAATGCTGGTGGTGGTCACTGGTTGCTGTGCTCCACCTTCTGGTCTCACATTTTAATTCTTCCTCTCTCCCTCTGCTTCCTTTGTTATCTGCCCCTTGAATACTATGGGAGGGGGGAAAGGCAGGGTTTGAATGCAAAACACTCCCTAGGGACATATGAGCAGTGTTGCACTGATATAGCAGCATAAAACAATTAAAAATTAAGCTCTATGCACGTAAAAAGTAGGATGCCATGTGTCCACCTACATTATCAACAGATTCTGTAACCCTTCCTTAACTTTAAAAACCACGAGTGTAGATCTGCCCTTGGACCAGGATAACCTAGACTCAGTTGCTCATGCTGTGGTATCACTCTGCTTGTCACTGAATTAAATGGCTCTAATTTTCGGATACTATATTGATCTATTTATGAAAGTATTTTTATGCTGCCACATTGTAAAATATCAGAGCAGTGTGCAACCATTAAAAAAAAATACACCATTAGAAATAACACTGCAATGCGGCTGTTACTGCTGATGTCAACACCATGCTCGTTTTCTGTTTTTCAGTTGTACTAAAGAATACAAAAAGAGAAGATGACAGGCCATTCAGAGACTGTGCTGATGCATACCAAGCTGGCTTCAACAAAAGTGGCGTCTACACTATTTATGTTAATAACATATCAGAACCTAAAAAGGTAAATAATTTTTGTGGTTGTTTTTTTAAAAAAAACTGTTTCAGTAGATACTCAGCAGAGCTCAAGAGTTGGCCTTTTGCAATCTGGGTATCATATCTTTAAATTCTAATGCTGTGAGATAGGATGCACCCCTGGCCCATCTCCTCAATTTCTGCAGGAAGGGATTTAAACAGTAAATTGCAAGAACTCAGGCCAGGAGGAAGATGAATTTCAAGTAAGTCTTCAAAAGGTTTTATTTATGTAATGATAAGATGAATTCAAATAGGAATCTATTCCAGTACGATAAAGAGGCAAATAAAAATAAATTCCAGTGAAAATTTCCCAGGACAAGGCCCTGTTTCGCCAATTCTTCATCAGCAATGTTTTAATGGTCAGAGTGTACCAAGTATGTTTGCCTGAATTCATCTTATCATTTGAATTCATCTTAACATTACATAAATAAAACCTTTTGAAGACTTACTTGAAATTCATCTTCCTCCTGGCCCGAGTTCTTGCAATTTACTGTTTATTTCTGGAAGGGATTTAAAAGCACGTGTCTGCTTAGCAGGGATTTTGAAATTTTGCAGTGATAAGTTGCAATATTGTGCCTCAAAAAACAACAACACCCATGATCCTCTAAATACAAAGCCGTCTAAAGAAACTAGCAAGAAAAAGCAATGCTTGGAGCAGTGCTAGATAGTTTCAAAATGTGTGTCTCATCAGTGATCCACTTCACTGCTATCTCCAGTTACCAGAGGCAGAGAAGAAACTGTATTGGGTGCAGTCCCCTATGTACCACAATGACATCTTCCAACCAGTCCATCATTAGGGATGTAAGAAGTCATCCTTTTTCATTCTGCCATATATTAGTCACATGTGGCATTGTTTCCATTCAGCTACCGTTCGCCTGGATTTATTTCTTTACCAGACATGGGACAGAAAAGGGGGGGGGGAGAGATGACATCTCCCACTCCTGTTTCCATTTTGGGTGGAATTCTTTCAGCTGACATATGTCTGGAACTGGCAGCATCTAAAATAAAGTTGAGCGCTATGGTATATTTTAATGCTAAAACAACAACAAAAGCACACGCTTCCCTGGGGCTGTTGTAAATTTGATACATCTCTTATCAGTTAGGGGAGTTTCATTTCATTAGAATCCACTGCATTGTGATGATTCAGGTTATATTCCATCCACTATCAAGCAAAAAAAAAAGCAGAGCAATTCAAGTTCTTATGGGTATGTGCGTATTCAAGTTTTGACCTCAAAACATGTTAAAGGTGTTTAATAGCTGAGTGCCTTGACCTTGTCTGGGACATGAGCCAGTTGAGGACATTTGTTGGCTCAGATAGTGGTAAGCTAACATTTATAATCGGCCTGCCATTCCTGTTAATGTGGCAGGTGTTCCCTTCCATTGCTATGGAGAGGGCCAGACCACACAGTGAATAATTTAGTGCTGCAAATCCCTCTGTCATTGTCTGATTCCTCGTTTTTAATTTGCTACATTACTCAGAACAGTAAAACTCCCCAACCTGTTTAGGAACGGATTTTTAAAATAAATTTTAAAAATACACTTCAAGAAGTTTCCTGTATGTGTGGGTGTGCCCTCCCCCCAGCTGCCATATGGAAACATAAGTTTACAGACTGGTGTATGAGGATTTAATGTGCAAAAAAAAGTAGCCACTGTGTTTCTGGGAGCTTGATGCGAATGTTAAATAAGATACATGAATTGCTTTTAAAAGGCAGCTATAAATCAAAGGCCAGTGAAGCCACATGGTGCAGATAAATGTTTGCACTCAAATGTCATTGTGGGAGGAAGCAGAGAGCCAAATTGTTTTTCTCTAAGCAAAAGCACTTCTTTAGATTTTTTCTTTTTCTTTTTTTGATCTTCCCTCCTCAAATAAGGCTTGCATTTGGTGGCGGCGGGGGGGGGGGATGACGACGACGACATTGTACAATCCCCTTCCTCTGATACAAAATGCGGGGTTCTTGGGCTGCATAAAGCAGAATGGAAGTTCATTCAGTAGTGGGAACCGCATAACACCAGAATGGACAATACCCCTTGGAGTGAAAGGCATGGAATTGATTCAGCTAAGGATAAAATAGCATCCTTTGGACAATTATGAAGGAAACAGTTGAAAGGAATTGGGTAGTGACCCCCATGTGATCAGGCCATGTACAGCGTTATGTCACCAACTGGTGTCATGAGGTCCGCTTCCTTCTATGTTCCTGCGTGAGAATGCTGAGACCTGCACTGAATTCGTAACAACTTTTGTTAAAATCGTGCTCTAAACACCAGTGGAGCATGTAGCTTTGCTAAGAGATCACATTGAAAGGAACTCTGAAATACTTTCAACCAAACTGGAGCATGTGCATCTGAGTATGAAAATATACAGTGGTACCTTGGTTTAAGTACACGATTGGTTCCGGAAGTCTGTACTTAACCTGAAGCGAACTTTCCCATTGAAAGTAATGGAAAGTGGATTAATCTGTTCCAGATAGGTCTGTGGAGTACTCAACCTGAAGCGTACGTAACCCGAAGTATGAGTGTAATTGGTTCTGGAAGTCTGTACTTAACCTGAAGCGTACTTAACCTGAAGCGAACTTTCCCGTTGAAAGTAATGGAAAGTGGATTAATCCGTTCCAGACAGGTCCGCGGAGTACTTAAACTGAAAGTACTCAAACCGAAGCATACTTAAACCGAGGTATGACTATATAAGGAAATTGCTTCAAGTAAGAAGGCTGGGCAAAAACTGAAATGCCACTGAAAAGGGTTTTTCATTATTTTTTTCCTCCTTGGAAAGGGAAAGGGCTGATATATAGATATATATGGTCTGGCATCTCACATAAAAGATGTGCAGTATAAAGCACACAGTGGTGTGGATCCTTCATGCCATTTGCATGCACCTGCAGGAACATGGAAGTCACTGCCCAACCCTTCCCACATGTGGCCAACGGTGGTTGTGTGGGTCTCTTCCACCTAACTGTTACACTCTCTCAGCTGAGAAAGAATTGTGCTACAGATCCCACCCATCTTCAACATCAACTTTGTTGGTCTGGTCATGTTGTGCAGATGCCTGATGATCGTCTTCCAAAGCAACTACTCTATTCCGAACTTAAAAATGGAAAGCGTAATGCTGGTGGTCAACAAAAGAGGTTTAAAGACTGTCTCAAGGCAAATCTTTTAAAATGTAGTATAAACACTGACAACTGAGAAACACTGGCCTGCGAGCGCTCCAGTTGGAGAACAGCCTTTACCAAAGATGTCATGGGCTTTGAAAAAACTCGATCTCAGGATGCAAGGGAGAAATGTGCTAAGAGGAAGGCACACTTGGCAAATCCACACCATGATCAACTCCCTCTTGAAAACCAATGAGTCCACTGTGGAAGGATGTGTGGATCAAGAATTGGCCTCCACAGTCACTTACGGACCCATTGTTAAAATCGTGTTTATGGAAGACACTCTTACTCGGCTACGAGTGATCTCTGAAGAAGACGGAGGAGGAGGAGGAGGAGGAGGAGGAGGAGGAGGAGGAGGAGGAGGAGGAGGAGGAGGAGGAGGATGTTTAAACTGGACAGATACCAAAGCTGTGTTAGATAGCACCTGAGGAAAACAGCTCTAACAGAGCTGCTGGTGTGTGGAAAGGGGGCCTTACTTACATACCAGTAGTTAAATGCATGTGGGCAGAGGCATATTTTGCACAGTGTGAGTGGTGCAGCGCCTTCTCAAAGTGCAGTAAGTGGTTGCCTATCTTCGGAAAGGAGGCGTGAGGGCTCTGACAGGGTCAGATGATAGTGTAATTCAAAGTGTTGGTGCTGACCTTTAAAGCCCTAAATGGCCTCAGTCCAGTATACCTGAAGGAGCGTCTCCACCTCCATCATTCTGCCCGGACACTGAGGTCCAGCACCGAGGGCCTTCTGGCGGTTCCCTCGTTGTGAGAAGCCAAGTTGCAGGGAACTAGGCAGAGGGCCTTCTCGGTGGTGGCTCCTGCCCTGTGGAACGCCCTCCCAACAGATGTCAAAAAGGAAAACAACTACCAGATTTTTAGGAGACATCTGAAGGCAGCCCTGTTCAGGGAGGCATTTAATGTTTAATAGATTATTGTGTTTTATTCTTCTGTTGGAAGCCGCCCAGAGTGGCTGGGGAGACCCGGCCAGATGGGCGGGGTATAAATAATAAATTATTATTATAAATTATTATTATATTATAGTAACTCAAACTATTTGAAGGCTTGTTTTCCCTCTGCCAGGCTTAGCTTGGCTCCACTGCTGGTGGAGTTTGGATCTGGTGTAACTTATTCCAACTTGCTTTGTGCCAGCTTCTTGTGTATACAATTGCTCCCTGGGTCTTTGAGATTGAGAAATCCACCCTCCATGTTCAGTAACCCTCCCGTCCCCCCTTTTTTAGAATCTAGGCATTAAAAACATGGGTTACTATCTAATTTGCTTTTTTGCAGAGCTTTCTGAAGGTTCAGATTGGTCACTGCAGGAGGCAGGAAGCTGATTTGGATACATCAAGGGCCCAGATTAGCACAGTGAATCTTACGAGTGTATCTTCTTATGCCTAGGTTTTTTGTAACATGGAGACCTCAGGAGGAGGCTGGACAGTCATACAACACCGAGAAGATGGGAGCCTAGATTTCCAAAAAAGCTGGAAAGAATACAAGATGGTAAGCTGGGGTGGGGGGGTGGGGTTGCTTATAGGAATTCTATCCCTAGAATCCATGGGGATATTGCTATATAATCATTCTTATTTTGAAGCGGACACTGTGTCAAGAGCTTGTGCTGGGAATGTGGCCTTTAAACAGGAAATCCAGAAGAACCATGTGACTCATATAGCTATCTAAAGACCCCTTTCTTGATTTGCCTGTTTCATGCCTGTTTGAAGCACACAGGGAGATTTATCTCTGAAAGGAAACACGGAGAAATTACTAGTATTTTAAAGGAGAAAGCTGGTTTCAGGGCAGTCTCGAGCAGGTCGGGCGCCCTGGTGCTGAGGGGCGGAGATCGCTCCGGCGCCCCCGCCCTCGCAGGGTGCAGCATGGTTTTCGCGCGGCTTTGCCGCGCAGCGCCCCACCTACTGACCCAGCACACTGGGCCACCGGGACTCTACCTAGAGCCAGCCCTGGCTGGTTTGGATCACAGTCACTGTTCTGAGGTAAACTGCTATACTTGATACCTTGCCCTAGATCAGGGTTTCCCAAACTTGGGTCTCCGGCTGTTTCTGGACTACAACTCCCATCATCCCTAGCTAGCAGAACCAGTAGTCAGGGATGGTGGGAATTGTAGTCCAAAAACAGCTGGAGACCCAAGTTTGGGAAACCCTGCCCTATTCTTTTTTTAAAAAAAATAGCACAAATTATGTATTAAATTCAAGGTGGGGGAGCTACAGATGTTCAGGATTTTAAACCTGGAGATGGATAATCAGATGGTGAAGAAGATCTTTTCTCTATAGCCCAAGGATCCTCTCAAGGATCATCTTTCAAATATAATTCAGGCAATATTTTTTCATTTCTGCTTTTGCAGATAGAAATGTCTCGAGAATGACTAATTTATTTAAGAAATACAGAGACTGAAATCTTCCCAGCTGTAATCAAAGAATTATGTCTTTATCCTACAAAACCCATAAAAGCTTGTGTTACTCCATAGTCAGAAACATTGTTGACTCCAGCATTAGGGCTGTGGAGAGACTCATTGCTGGGATGCTCTCAGATGGAGATGCTATCTGAACTCGTGCCACCACATAGGTGTCCTTGTCCAAGTGGGTAGTAACTGCAACCCACTGAATGTTCCAGTCCAACCTGAAGGGAGCAGACCCATAAGCAGTTCGCATTCATGGGAAGAGTATATGTTAAAGGCAAGAGTTCAGGGTCAAGGTAGAACCATGGACAGCTCCAAGAGCAGCTCAGGCTGTAGATGGACTGACAGGAGCAAGCTCAAATGTTGCTTCAGCACCAGGCACTAAGACTAAAAGACAAAATGGGGCTGTTGCTCAGTCGAGCTGGCTTCCTCTGCCTCTGGTAGGTAAATGCACTTTGCCTGCTTTAGCAGCCATTGGCTCCACTATCACTGATGAGACTGTGGCTCTCTGTGAGAATGAATCGTCATACATTTGCATTACTTCTGCTAGCTGTGCAATAGTGGCTTGATGGGAAGTAGGTTTGTCTGGATTCAGTGCTGAAGGTATTTTCCTCTTCTATTTAAGGACAGGCAGACCCGCCTAAGTCCATTCTATGTCAGTTTCACTGTTCTCAATATATATATATATATTTAAAAAATCCTTCCAGTAGCACCTTAGAGACCAACTATGTTTGTCATTGGCATGAGCTTTCGTGTGCATGCACACTTCTGTAGATCTGTTATGTCCTATTTTTTGCAGGCTTTCCAAAATAACAGAAACAAAGTTCACATGTAAATTGTATGAAATTTGTATTCATTTACCCATAAAATATGCATTTTCAATACATTCCTTTTCATCCTAACGTACACATTCTGTGTGCTTACTAATGTTTTTTTTAAAAAAATGTGTACCTTCTGAGACCACTATTGCAGAGGAAAAATCCAAAGAAGTGGATAATCCAACTAATAGTTGTGTCCTACTGTGCAAGAAAACTCAGAAATGCTGAATTGGGTTGCTGCTCTCTCTCTTTTTTTTAAAGGACATAATGAATTTCTTTTTTTTTTAAAGAGATTTTTATTAATTTTTCAAACAAGAAATACACAAACAAGACATATAATATAACACTGTCCCTTCATTTTCCCTCCACCCACCGGTCCACTTCTGCCACCAGTAGGGCCCGTGTGCTTTAGGAAACAAAGGGGTCCAATTGTGGGTTGAGTTCTGCTTCCCCCCTCCCTCCTCCCTCCATATCCCCCCCCTGCCACTGAGAGAACAGGGAGGAAGGAGTTATGGGGATCTGCATCTCCCAACTCTTTCATAATCATATTAATAAACCTAGAAAAAAAAGAGGAAGAAAGAAAGGAAAGAAGGAAAAAAAAAACAAAAAGAAAATTGGGAAGAGTTCAAACTTCCCAGTTCTTATTATTTTGACATCTTAATTGTGACTCCCTCGGTTGTCTTCCTCATGGTTTTCCTTACAAATTCTGATTACTTGTGGCGAATTTTCCAACTCAGCTTCAAATCTTAATCTTATAATATTAACTCAATCCTCCTCCTTTTTCATGCTGCCCTCCCACAGGTCCCCTCCTGCCACAAGAGGTGCCTGCAGGGTACAGCACTTCCAAGGTTCCATTTCCTCCTCGCCCCTCTGGGCACCCCCTGCCACTGAGTGCCTCAGAGTAAGGAGAGGGGGGCAGGCAGCTTTCTGCCTAAACACCTCGCTTAACCTGCAATAATTTACAGTAACTTAAAAATTCTTTCCAAGCCATTCTTATACTCCCTTAAGGAAACATAACACTTTTTTCCCTTTCTTTTTTACATTCCATCTCCTCTCCCTAAGTCTTTTTCCCCCAATTGGTTCAGCATTTCCATTGTCATGCCAAGATTTCGAAGACCGTCTTTCAGAAACCAAAACAATACCTTTTAACTAAAGTTTTTACCCCACACCCATTCTTTCCCAAGTCCATCTCCAGGCCTTTGCCCCCCCCTGCCCCTGTCCTTCCCATCCCTCAAACACCCCACTCCACATTTTAACCCCTCCAGGATCTTCAAAACCATTAAACTTTAAGTCCCTTAGTCTCTCATCTTCTTGTTCTGGTTGTTTTTCTTCCTTTTGGAAGTCATATTTTGCTTCATCCCAAACAAATTTGTCACAGTCCAAGTCCTCTTCCAATTGTTTCTCCTCACACACAGTCTCAAAATCAGCAGTCTCCAAATTTAAATTTAAATTATCCTCTAAGTCCTGGACTTGGACTTCAATCTCAACTGGTGGTAAGTTGGGATGTTGCCATTCCTTGTAGAAATCTTCCCATGACAGCAAGTAGTTCAGTACAATCTCCTGAAAGGCTCGAGACAGCTTTGTTTTCATACCTCTCGTAACCGCAGATAAACAGGGGGTAGGGAACAATGGGTACTGGAAAATTCCTCTCTCAGACGATCGACTCCATTTTGGCTGTTCTTTCTCTTGATTCTTAACTCAGTCCCAAATCCATTCTTACTTCCAATTTAAATAGTTCTTTCACCTTTACAAACAATTTTTTCTGTTCACAGCAATGCAATCAATCCACCCGGTCTTTTAACAGTTTGACAGCTTTTGACAGCTGTCAAAACACTCTTCCCCTTAATGCCGCTGTACCTCAAGGGGTGCCGGACTCGGGGGCTGAGATGGTTCCAAAAAGTCTTTTTTTCCCTCTCGGGACCACAGTTTCAAATTCTTTCGTTATTCAGCTTTGGATTTTTTTTCCAAACGCCTCCCAGTTTCCCATTAGGAAGAGACCGGCTTCCGTTTCTTTAAGTCTCTCCTATTTTCCAATCAGCAAATTTAGGATCCCGATCAAAGTTCCACTTACTTCTTTAGGAATCTTTAGTATCAAATCGGAAGAATCCGCCGCTTGCCGGGTCAGGACTCGGAGCTTCGCTTCCCGGAGGTAAGATGTGGCCCAAAATGGCTCCCGCGGTTCAACCCCACCGGCTCACGATCGCTCTATTGAGCTCTCGGGCGGCGGGGGATCCGCCAAACGGAGCAGCCGCTGGACGCCTGAGTCATCGGAACTCTCGATCCGATGCTTTTACGGGGAGTCCGCTCGCTCTGCGGACTTCCCCCCCCTCCGAGAAGCCAGGGACCTCGGCACGCGAAGTCCCTGCGTCCTTCTCACCGCCGCGACGAACCGGAAGTCTAAAGGACATAATGAATTTCTACCATAGCTGCCAAGTTTTCCCTTTTCTCGCGAGGAAGCCTATTCAGCATAATGGAAAATCCCTTTAAAAAAGGGATAACTTGGCAGCTATGTTTCTACACCACCCTTATTCTTATTCAGTCACCTCCTCTGAACTCCTGTTCTGAAGTCAATAGATGGTGGTATCTAACACTGATTTGGGCTTTTCTGTTCTGCATTTAATCCCAGAGATAAAGGGACGACTATTTAAATAGTTGGGTTTTTTGTTCCATTATGAAAGTATTTATATATTGCCATTTGTATACTATAACATCAGGGTGGTGTACAAAAATAATTCACAATATATCAGTACAAAACAATCACTAAAATGACTGACGGGGGGTGGGGGTGGAATTAAACAACTGCATAGGCTGTCAGCATTTTTTTTTTAAAAAAAAGTCTTCAAGAGATGCCTGAAATTCAAAATTGATGATGCTTGCTGAATCTCTGCTGGAAGATTGTTCCACAGCATGGGGCTACTGTCACTAAATGCCCAAATGTAATTGAAGCCTAATGGGTTTCTGGAACACAAGGAACAACTTGACAGCACTTCTCCATATGATCTTGTGACAAATGAAATTAGCTTTCCTTGTGACCTCCAGAGGGTGCCAGGGTATAGAGAAGTTTCAAGACTTTCTGAAGGATGCCAGGGTACATCACAAGGCTAAAACTAGAAGACGTAATGTCAACCAACTTATTAAATTAGGAAGAAATTGTTCCTGATTAAATATTTTCCTTTTCCCCCCTCAAATGAGGTGTTGACTACATTTTTAAAAGGCTTTGTGTTTTCAGAGTTAGTCATGCCTACTTCACTGTTTCCATTCTGCTCTCACTACTAATGATTTTTTTAAAAGTGGAAAACCACTTTTACATGCATTTGTCAAACAAAAAATATTTGGCTTAGCTTGAAGGGTATGTTTTTCATCAAAATAAATATTCCGCATTTTTAAACTACTCATGCTATTGATTTTACGGTTCTTTGTTAATTTAAATACAGCTACTTTAGATTATTTCAGGTCCTTGTTTCTGGCTCGTGGCATACTTAACTAGGATAAGGATGTGCATTATATTCAGATGAGTTCCAAACCATGGCAGGGGACTTTGGTGGGTTTGAGGATTTCTAGAGGTGAAGGCAGATCTCTTTTGAGGTGGTATGAATTGAACAGGGACCCCTGAAACACTCTGTGGTGCCTCAGCAATCTAGACATTAAAGGGGGGAAATGCTACAGACAGGCATCTTCTGGAAGCAAAATTAAATGCCTATAAGCCTACAATATACGAGAAAGGCCAGGGTGGATTATGAGAAATGGGAGAATAGTGGCTCAGTTATCAAGAGTCCAGGTATATGCTACTGCTTCACCAAACTGTTTGCAGCTGGGTGAAAGGAGAAGGTTGAGTGGTATGGATGGACAAGATCAGAGGAAGAAACTTGCTGTGCCAAAAATCATGTAACCAGAAGCCGAGACACTTCCACCCCACGCAGTTCAGCAAACCTATTAGATAAAACCACAAGCCACCACATACATCCTTGTTTAATTAATTTATAGTCATTTCTCAGCTACTGAACAAAAAGCTGATCGCACTTTCTTTGCCTGAGCTTGTGGTAAAAAGAATCCGCTATCCTCCCTTTGTGAATGTTACTGGATAACATCTGTTTGAGGAATTGTGTTGACGTGCGGCTATATATCTGTTTGGTTCGGCGGAGTACAGCATTTCTTGGGATGCTGTAATAAATGCGACCCATGTATTATTTAAATAATACCCATATGGCAGCCTTCCCTGGTCAGAAAGGACAAGGAGAGTTCAGCTCTAGCAAAAAGAGTTGTTTCGTAACGCATAATGCTTGGCTGCATTGTATATAAATTATGTTGGGGAAATTATAGCCCCCTTCAGAAGATTTGCTTATGCATTGCAGACGGGTGTACCACTTAGCCTTGCCCCAGACATCACATCTTCCAGCTTCACCATACCACACAAACATCTAAAGTGCAGAACCCTGAAATATCAGGTCCCCAGATGTGTGGATGCACTGGAAAAATGGAAGTAGGGTGAAGCAAAAATCCACTAACACTCACCATCCACACAGGAGAGGGGAAATTGCAAAGGAAGGCCTCCCTCCCCTACTCTGGGCAGCCTATCCAGAAGGATACCATGACTGATGGTATCCAAAGCCTTCAAGAGAAGGCTCTCTCACCCCTCTCTCAGCAAAAGTAATCTCACAGGGTGACTAAGGCAGTTTCAGTTCCAAAATCAGGCCTAAAGCCCCACTGAAATGGACCTGGAAAATCCCATTTCATTCCAGAGAGCCTGGAGCTAAACATTCACTGAAACACAAAATAGGAGGTCAAGTCACATAGGATTCCCAATCAGCCTCCTACCTAAGTACTAGCTCAGGCATAGGCAAACGCGGACCTCCAGATGTTTTGGGACTACAATTCCCATCATCCCTGACCACTGGTCCTGTTAGCTAGGGATCATGGGAGTTGTAGGCCAAAAACATCTGGAGGGCAAAGTTTGCCTATGCCTGTGCTAGTCAGACTCAACCCTACTTAATTTCTAAGATAAAATGGGATTGGGTTATTTCAAATAGTATTGTGGCAAGAGGAGACCCCGCTCTGGTTTCTCAAACAGGTCTCCTCATGCCTCATCTTCCTGGGTGAGAGAAGAGAAAAACCATGGCTGCTTTGTGGTTGTCTGAGATTTGGCTCAGGTGGGTGAGCTAGAAGACAGCCAGTGGGTCTTCTGCAGGCACATGGAAGAGGCATGAGGATGCACACCATTTGTAGCCAAACTATGGAATTTGTTACTAGAAGATATAGTGATGGTTGTGAAGGAAACGGGCTGCTTAAAAAGAAATAGAAATATTGTATATAGTTTGGTTTGGAAATCAAGGGGTTAATTTGCTATCTCTCTTAGATAAGCATCTCAGGACATTTTAGGAAATAATGAGGTAAGGTGTGGATTCTGGGTGGGCCAGTCTACAAACGGGATTCAGACAAAAGTGCACTTCTTTGATGTTTGTGTCTGTTTGTAGTCTGGGATATGCAAAGGTATATTTAGCTAGCTACTTGCAATGAATGTCAGACTGGCATGGATCTCAAGAAGAACAATAAATCATGTAGGTGTTGGAAGATGACAAGCCAGAGGAAGTTGCAAACCGCCAATAAGGTTTCTAGGACTTTTAACTTTAAGGCCTTAACTCTCAGCTGTTGGGATAAGTTCAAACTGCTTTTGTTTCCTGTACTTTGCTCCTCGTGCGGGATTGATTGTGTCTACTAAGAAACTAATGAAGCTTAAGCATCAGGGCCCCTAATCCCAGAGGAGCCCCAGGAGTGACTTTATTCAACATTGCTTTTTTTAATAAATAAAAAAAATGGGTCTAGTAGACGTGATATGAGTCGCACAACTCAAATTTATCAATTTTGTGTTAATCAAAGTTTGAGAGTCAGCAGCGCAAGTGTTGTAAAGGTTTGGTAATATGTCACAGAAGAACCCCATTGAAGAAGGTAACAGTCATTACCCAGACCTCTTTGCTGGTTGCAAAGGGGCCCCCATGACCGTTCAAGCTTCAGGCCCCCAAAATATAGGCCCACCACTGATTGTGTGCATGTAACTATTCATATGTTTAAAAAATTCTCCTAAGGACATCCTTTCTATTTATCCTTTTCATTAGCTTTTAATCTTGGTGCATGAAACCTTGTGGTCTCTATTATTTTAACCACCCACCCTTAACAACCAAACCCCACAGTAGAGGTGTTTTGGGGGGGAGTTTGTGGCTTTTTGGCACAGGCAGCCTGGGTGAAACGAAGACTTTGACCTTGTGGTAGAAAACATTAATCATAAGGGATGGCAAACAGAGAGGAACACTCTGGTTGGCCAGATCTCCCTTCCTCTGCTTAACCAAAGTGTGGATGGGGATATTATGACAGGTGTCCACAACCTAAATGACTTTAAAAGGGCATTTGACAAATTCACAGGGTATAAGGTTATCAATGTTTGCTAGCTTTGATTGCTATTCTTACCATTTTGAATTTATTGTTGTTTCCCCCCTCGCAAAACATTATACATATTGTTTATGGTGTGTGTGTGTTTTTTGTTACTGCCTTGTGAGAAATATCTAAAAAGTGGGGTGTGCATAAAAAAAGAAAGAAAGAAATCATGAACAGTAATAAAATTATTGCCAGAAATGTTCAAAGACTGCTGCGTATTCCCATGTAAAGCTTGAGAATCTCCCCGATTATTCTTTATAGTCCCTGGAAAGGCATGCTTGCTGAGATTGGGAGTGGGGGCCTTACCCTGACATATTAACTGCTTTCTTCAGTGGGCTATCTGACAAGAGATGAACCCATAGGCTATACTGTCTGTGTCTGGTTTCAATTTGGGGGCAGCGCCTACAAAAGAAGCCAAAGCTTCCTATGGACATTATCAGACAAAATAAACAACGCAAGAGAGAAAATGGTTCAATGACGCTGAAGGAAGACGACTCAAATAGGATACCCTTATGAAATTTGCCAATGGTGATAAATCCCTTTTGCACCATCCATAGGATTTCCCCCTGTCCCCTTGTTGACATCGAGTCTGCAACTTCTGAGTGGCTCTATTAAGAGTCATGCAAGATCCTTACAGTTGCTTTCAAAACTCACATAGACTCCCTGACCCTTTTTGTTATTCCAGCTTTGCTAATTGCAGCCCAATTAAAGGGAAATGTAGATTGGCCATCGGTGGTTCTTGCTAAGTAGCTGAAACATAATAAAACGTCATTTGTCTCCACTTCCCTTTGTTATATATCCCTCAGATCAGAACGTCACTGAAGCAACATTTTTTACAATTGACCATTGTTATTGGACACGACTGGTTTAATGTAGCCATATCAGATCGCACCAACACAAATGGTGGTCTTTATAACTGCGGGCTCATCACATTTGCCCTGTGATGTCCAGGCACAGGGCTGAGAGGTTTTAGGTTTGTCCTCCTACTTTCCCCAGGAAAACCTGCTGTATACTGCTGAATTGGAACAAACGTCAGTCAGGTTTTCTGCAGATTGACATTTGTTCCAATTCAGCAGTAAACAGTGGGGTTTTCCAGCCCCCCCCCAAAAAAACAGGACAAAAGAAAAACCACCCCGACTTGTGCCTGGAAATCACGGTGGCTGGGGGGTGGAAGAAACAATGGAACAAAGGAAAGTGTGGGTGAGCCCTGCTTCTTACTCCTTGCCAGAGCCAAGGAAAACATCCTCCCCATTGCAATAAGGAGAGCCGAGTGATGCATTATGTCCTTAGACCCATTAGGGCGCAAAGCCCTCTAAAGTGATGTCCAACAGAGCTGTCCAGGGTCATGTCTTTTCTTCTAGTGCATTCAGCACCAATGCTTGCTGCTTTGCCACTTCAGCTGCACAACCAGGCACACAATGCCAATGGCTCTATGGGAAACGCCAGGTGTCCTAAGGGATAAAGGCATGCCACTTAAATGACAGTGTGCCATTTAAAAACACACCACAAGGGCAATTAGCTGTCTCCCAAATCAATGTTGCCTTTGCTTGCCAGGTTGTTAATTTTATTTCAAGGTCAGCAGGAGCTTAAATATTGCCAATTTGATTGTGCGCACGGGCATGCACACGTGTGTGTGTGTAGAGGACTGCTGAATGTCCCAACCAGGCCAAAATTATGAATAAAAATAACATTATGTTGTAATTTCAAGAGCCTTATCAAGTGGGCAAACACATGTGGCTTAACTGTAACAGGCCTTTATAGATATGGTAATCCTTTTGGCCTGCCATTATGTTTTGGTAGTAGTGGTGTTATTTTTATTTTATGACACTTTTCTACACAGATGTTCCTAATGTGGCTCACAACAAAAGTGTAGAACCTATCGGTTTGGAAAACACATGCTGTCTTCTTTCTGTTTTTCAAAAGGACTTTCCTTTTCAATGTCATGTATTAGCAGACAGCTATTTTAGCAGCTAATGCTGTCCATCTCTCCCATTCTCTCCTGGGAATTTTTTTACCATCCTTTTTTGCATTTTCTAAACAACATGAGTTGCATTCAAACTAAGTTTAGCATTATTATTCCTTTAATTTTATAAATAAATTCATTTTCAAATCCTAGAATAATTAATAGCTTTAAAGCCATAAAACCAACTCTTTAATAAAATTCCACATGCATAGGGGAGGTATGCAGTGCACTCGTTCTACAAGTGCAAGGATTTATGCTTGTGCAATGGGATTCCCACTTCTCCTGCCCCTGCAAATGCCCTGTATCCTTATCAAATTTGATCCAGAGGGTTGGGGGAAATTCCAGAGCAAATTTAGGGGGTAAAGGAGAAGAAGAGAGTAGAAGTTCCATTGCTCAAGCAGAAATCTTTGTGCTAACAGAACGGGTTGCCTAGCACTACATTGGATACAACCCAGAAATATAATTAATAATTACCAAAGTAATATAGCAAAGTAATTAATAGAGTATAAATGTTCTGTCCAGCAGAAGCAAGAGCAAGGTCTACCAAAATCAATTGGAAAATTAGGGTATCATGGCTACCTTAAGCATGACTAACTTTGTCTGGATCCAACCTGATATATTTTAATGCTTTTGCAAAGAGTACATCTGATCTGACCTAAAGCTTGCCATGTTTTAATAAATGAGGGGTTGGGAAAAATAAGCAATAACTCTATGCCTCGAACATGAGGAAACTTTCATAGCAATCACATGTCATCATAGTCAACAAACGGTAGCAATAATAAAAGTTGTCAAAGAAAACACGAGCTCATATTTCCAAATTGCATCTGACAACTTCAATAATATTGTGGGTATTAGTCAAGTTTTATCACAACTGTGAAAGTTGGTTTCCCTTCAAGTGACAGTTTAAGTGTTAAAGAAATGTAAGCAAAGATCAATAAATTGAATATTATCTCTTTTTTCTAGGGCTTTGGTAGTCCTTCTGGTGAATATTGGCTGGGGAATGAGTTTATCTTTGCAATAACCACTAGTCAAAGACACTATTCTCTAAGAATTGAACTAATGGATTGGGAAGGAAGCCGGGCTTATTCACAATACGATAGATTTTACATAGGAAATGAAAAGCAGAATTACAGGTGAGTCTAAATGTTTTTGTCACCGTGTGCATGTAATGAATTAGAAACTCACTAACCAAACATATACAATTGGAAGGTAGCTTTTAGTAGATGGAATATGAGAAAATATATGAAGCTCGTTTACATGAATCAGACTATTCTGTATTGTCTGCACTGACTGACATACTTGTTGACATATAAGATATCCATATACAGTGGTGCCTCGCTAGACGAATTTAATTCGTTCCACGGGTCTTTTCTTATAACGAAAAATTCGTCTAGCGAATCCCATAGGAATGCATTGAATTTTTTTTGAATTTGTTTTTGCCCATAGGAACGCATTAATTGAATTTCAATGCATTCCTATGGGAAACCACGATTTGCTAGACGAATTTTTCGTAAAACGAATTCGTCTAGCGAGGCAACCTCCGCTCTAAAAATCCTTTCGTTAAGCAGGGCATTCGTTAAGCGAGGCACCACTGTACTATGGACATGTAGATATAAAGTGGTCATGTTTGACAAGGCATCCCCATTCTGCTGGTATAACGTTCTAGAGATATTTCCCACAACTACCCATGTTTACTTCAAAGTATGTCTCATTATGTTCAGTGGTGTTTACCCCCAGGTAGGTGTGCAGATCGCGTTCTTGCTAATAAAGAGTTAACTCAAACTTGCACAGTGTGATTTACTGCTGGCTTGCTCCTGACAGTAGGTGTGCATACAGTTGTAGCCTAAAAGAATTTAAGTGCTTGAATCAGCCCTCTGAAATACAGCGACTTTTTTCTTTTCTTTTCTTGAATTCACTGGATATATTGTTGCACCTAAATCATGTCACTGAGCCAATTCCTTGGCTCAAAATATGAAACTTGGGACTCATAATGCTCACCTCATTATTATTTTTAAAGTTCTGACTGTTTCTCTGGCTTGGATTATAATCTGAACCAGAGAAGAACTCCTCCACACCACAAATCTTTCCACCATTCACCTATCTTGCAGGGAGGCAATGAAAGAAGGAGGTATCTCTGCCCCCCCCACTCCCCCTGGTGTATAGATCATTATTATGGTGGTGACACGGATGCTAACTGACTGGGAAAGGTAATTTACCCAGGGACCTGCATTTCTGGGAGCTTCCTATACCTGGTTGCTGCCATGACATTGTTCCCAGTGCCAGGGAAAAACGGTGAAGGGTGTGTCGGAGAGAGATACAACTGTCCTTGCCTGTAGCATAGCAGCTGCTGCCACTGCTATTTGCAGGGAGAAGAATAGAGTTGAGAGCTGATACTACCTTATTGCAAATCCAGTTCCATCATCTGCAGTGCAACAAGGTTCATTTTGGTTTATAATCAGGTTTAGAAATCACCAAACTATTGAATTTTGACTTAATTTTATGCATGTTTTGAAAATACTGGGGGGAAATAATGGTGGTGGGTTTTTTTTAAGCCATAAAAAAATTCTGCTTACATCAGTTTAAACCCCAAAGATTAACATTTCCCAAGGTAGAAATAAGAGACTAGCTAGTGATCTTATAGCTGAGATTAAGCTGCACAGTTCTCTCTCTAGCCAAGCTCAGTTTCTTATCTGTTGGAGCCAAGATCCATCAGTAAAAGGGGAATCTCATGGACTTGATATACTGGTGCTTGTCTCCTTATTGCCCAGCTTGTCTAGTACAATTTCAAAGTCTGTAAACTCACAAAATCATATGGATGACTTTCTATTAACACAAATGAAGGCAAAAGCACTCTTGTCTCTCAGCACCCGAATATAGCCTCATCTAGCCAAAGTCAGGCTACATTCAGAAGGACTTTCAGAAGTTCCATTTTTCTAATGTTTCTTTACATGATAATTTCCATGTTTTTTGTGATCTTTCACAGGATGTAAAAGCATAATCTAGTTTAGCGATTATTTCCATGTTATTTGCGGCCAGGAAAAAAAAATCCATTTGTTAACCTGGAAAATCACAGGAGTTTTCAGTTGTAATTTTGCATGATGAAATATGGGCCAGTGTTCCGGCATACTGTTCTTCCCTCCACATCAATCCAAAAGCCACAGTACCATGATGCAACGGGTAATGCAGTGTGAAAGGAACATTAAAATCCAGAATAGAAGGGCTAGCTTTGTAATCGGGAAAAGCACATCTGAATGCACCCTTAGTCTCAGATTTTAGTCTCCAGCTTTTCCCTCCAGCTGGAGCACAGTTCTGGCACCTCTCAGGAGGGCAGCATTGTGGGCTGGTGCTCCCCTGTCCTGCTTTGTGCTTTTACTTACTTCTGAGAAGTCCTAAACAAATATTTCAAGTCAAAATGCAAGCTGGCCAGCATGTGTGAGTCTATACTTTTCTTTAGATCTATGACTCCACCTATCTCCTAGCCAGGAGGGTGGGGGCAGTTCATCTTTCTCTTTCTTCAATCTGTCTCCTGTGTAGTGGCAGTGGGTTTTAAGGTTTCCAGCCAGGCTTCTACTGTTGCACATGTGTGCATTTGTGTGAGGGCCTTTCAGAGCTGCCTTGGCCATCTGCCTGAATATAAGAGAACGAGGGAGATGGGGGCACATTTATTTGACCTACACCAGAACCAGGAGGGACCCCCAAACCAGCTAGGGAGGCAGCTTGCTTTAGTTGTTACAACATCTGTTGTCAAACCAGTAAGGAAAGGTAAAAGGTAAAGCACCCTTGGATGGTTAAATCCAGTCAAAGGTGACTATGGGGTTGTGGCACTCATCTTGCTTTCAGACAGCTTTCCAGGTCATGTGGCTAGCATGACTAAACTGCTTCTGGCACAACAGAATGCTGTGATGGAAGCCAGAGTGCACAGAAAGGCCATTTGCCTTCCTGCACAGCGGTACCTATTTATCTATTTGCACTGGCGTGCTTTCGAGCTGCTAGGTTGGCAGGAGCTGGGACAGAGCAACGGTAGCTCACCCCGTCATGGGGATTTGAACCGCCGACCTTCTGATTGGCAAGCCCAAGAAGCTCAGTGGTTTAGACCACAGTGCCACCCACATCCCTAATGTCAAACCAGTATCTGTTCAGGGCTGCCCCGAGCCACCCGGTGACTTATTGTAACATGTTGAGTCGAGACTGCCCTGGTTAAAATGATCAGGTCACAGGTGAAAATTATCTGACATTATGGGAAGGCGCAGGCTGGTCAGAGTAGTCAAAACTAATCCTATGTGTCAATTTATATTGTGCCATCATGATATTTTACAAAGTAGCATAAGTCATGCAGCGAGAGCTGCTAAAATAATGAGGCGTGTTACCAATATGCAAATCTCTTCATCTTGGGAGATTTAAGCTTGGCCAATGGCCTCCCCCCCTCAGTTTTTTTTTAACCAAACAATGTTGATCATCAAGGCGTTAGTGTAGGAACTTGTTACAGCCTCGTGAATAAAAAGTCTCACTTCCCTTGCCAAATCTAGGATGGCTACAGAAGTTGGCTGAGGAACTGAGGAGGGAGCTAAATGTTAAGGCTGGATGCCAAACAGCTGGCCAACCTACCACAGAGCAGAGCGTGTCTGTGCCTTTGATGGCGCAACTTTCATTGGTTCACATTGTGCATAGCAAGCCCAAGAAGTGCCTACTGAGCAAAAAATCCATTATTGCTTTCTTTTCGCATTGCTAGTTGCCGGTTGCATCTACTCTGAATATCCCCCATGGGAAACAGACTCCTTTCAGGCAAGCAAATGATCTTTCTTGCTGATGAAACTATTAACAGCAACAATGGTCCTGCATCCAATATTTCCTGTTTGCAAGAAAACACGGAGCAAGGATGCGCTGCATTTTTAACTTCCAAATACTACCATTTCCATCAGGAATAATAAGAACCAGCAAAGAAACTGGTTTCCAAGTTGGCCTGGGCATTAGTTCAAGGAAACCTAAAATAGAAAACAGAAAACAACGTGAAGGAGTGAGGGGGGGGGAAGCCTTGGGAGGTGGAAGAAGCGCTTTGTTTGCATTCAGCACACTAATGCCTTATCAAAGGACAAATAACGCTGCTCCAACATTTCCTTGCAATCACTGATGTAAGGATTCAGAGGCTATGGAGTGATATATTATGCCTGAGAAAATATGGAAAATCATTTTTCATGCAGCTCAACAAAACACTATAGAAAGTTTTGATTCAGCCTGGATCATTCCCAATTGGTGACTTCAGACATGTTCTGCTTATTCTCCTAACTGTTTGTATTTCCTTCTTTCTACTACTTTTTATTAGCCTAAAGGATCTCTGATTTGAAAGCAGTAATGCTGAACACATGTACATTAAAAAAATATCCTCACTTTTCAGAACCATACAGCTCATAGCTGCCAAGTTATCCCTTTTTTTCAGGGATTTTCCATTATGCTGAATAGGCTTCCTCGCGAGAAAAGGGAAAACTTGGCAGCTATGATACAGCTGCAATCAATATATATATATATATATATATATATATATATATATATATATATATATATATCTGAGAAGGCAAGATAAAATATATCCCAGATGGGTATAAAAAAGTGCGAAGGAGCTTAGAGTATTGGCTGATAATAAGTGGCATTTACTAATCAATGCTGAATGATGATCTATTTCCTGAATTTGAACGTATCTCATCGATTTATATGTTCTTTAATATTACTTTCTGGCAGTATTTGCATGCAGAAATGATTAAACTGGTTATCTCCAAGTATCCTTTTAGACCACAGGGTAACTCTATTCAAGCAAGGGCCGTTTAGATACACATTTTAAATAATGGCTAAATATTCTTATTTACATTCCAGGGGCCAAATTAATCTCTTTCTATATCTATACGAGGAAATAAAGAGAGTTAAACAGAAGACTTTGTAATCATGGGGAATGCACATTTGTTTCTGGCATGCCTTGCATATACTTTTTGAGCTTTCATGTGTGTTTGTTTCAAATTAGAATATTTGGCTGAAACAAATTTTCACATTAGCATTCACATTCATCAGATGTATTTGATTTAAATAGTATACACCAGAACATAAACTTCTCTCTGATTTTGCAAGCAAAATTCAGATGGGAATTTACTAAATAATGTGGCTGGGAGAAAATATGGAGGGGGGGCAATGGCAAGAAGCAGTGTGATGGGAATTAATGAAACAACCAAACAACGTGTTGCACTGAACATGGGGATAGCATCCTGCCATTACATTCTCCACTCTCAAATATAATGTGGGGGACATTTCACCCATCCCATGAGATTGCCTTCTTGTGCTTTCCCCTGCCTCCAGCCGCATCAACAGCCAATAATGGTATCAGAGCTAGGGAAGGGCATAATATTATGATATCACAATGGGAAGGATGTACTCCAGAACAGCCTAGGTGGGTTGGGACACCCAATTTTCTTTTTCTCTGGTTACAGAACCTCCAAGTTCTCATCAACTCAATCATAACCCAAATGAGCTTGTTCAAGCCATATGTCTGTAGAACACAACGCGGTAGAATGCAACGCATAATAAGATTTTAGCAGGTGTGCTTTCTGTACATATTTTGCAAACGTTCTCAACATGGAGATTTATTCCTGCATTCAACAGTCTACCATGACTTCTCGGGAATGACTTGGAATATACCAAAACGTGGAGTGATTTAATCTAGTACCCATTAGCAAGAGGCCCATTTTGGAACAACGCCAAAGTGCTTTATCAGTTGAGTGACCAAAGTCCGAAGTGGCACTGTGTGAGCTACCTCTGAGCATTAGCAAACGTTAAGAGAAACGTTGTTTGGCTAGCTGAAAGCTGACGCTATTGTTCTCGTAAGGTTTGTAAACTCACAGTTGTAGCTTAATCCAATCAAATCCCAGTCCATGGAATATGTTGACAGCTAGACAGGACACATTCATTCATCATCTATCAATTTCCACCCTTCACCCGCCTTGTGTTGTTTTTTTCTAAAAAAGAAAATAAAAGAAAGCTGTCATCAATTATCACTAGGTATTTGCAGTAGGTGTGAGCCAAATGCTTCAAAAAATACAGGGTTTGTTTTGTCTTGTTTCTTGTTTCTTGGTTAAAGCTTGCCTCCCCATGATCTGTCTGCCTCCACCCCATGCTCATTAGTTGCACAGAAATTCCTCCTCAAGGTGCAGGGGGAGAAATCCTGGGAGAAGGGGTGTGGCCTAGAGAGAGGGTTGGGAAGGGCCAATTCAGAAGCTTGGTGCAATTTTTGCTGGAGGTGTCCTGTCACTGATCTACGTCATGTCCTGATCATGTCCTGTTGATGCTCTAGTTCAATACTCCTGCTCTCCTTTCTCATGCTTCTTAACCTTCCTTCTGGACTTCGACAGCCATTCCAAAAGAGGACATCTTTAAATAGAGGACTGTCTTTGGTAAAGCAGGCCATCCTTGGACATGGTGAGGCAGGAGATTCCACAAACAAGCAATTACGTGAGACTTTTATCTGTATGGAAAACTAAGACCTGCCAAATACATGATTGCATTAAATCTCCCTGACAATCTGCTGCAAACCGAACCATGCATAAAGCAAACTCATTATTTAGTGGTCTTTATTACTCTGTTTAGCAGTAATAACAAGCCCCATGTACCTAATTCCTGATTCTATTTAAAGAGACAGAGTCATAATTCTGAACTGCAGATTTTTTTTTATAAGGCCATGACTCTGATTTTTAAAAGAAGAAAAAAAAGTGTTCAGGGTTCAGTCTGAACCCTCCTGGCCTGGTCAGTATGGCACCAGCTAACAGCTTAAAGTATAAATAGATGACAATGAGTGAACCTTTCACTCATATCTGACTCTAGGAGCCACAAATGACGCCATGGGAGTAGAAATATGTTTAACAGGCTGTTTGTGTTTTTCAAACTGGGGTCTTAGTGGCACATAATTCATCTTGGCACTTCTTGAAACCCACATTATGTCCTTAGAAAGCAAATCAAGGATTCCAAGGCAACATTTATTTATTTCAAATTTCTGTAAACATTTCCAGGAATACCCTCTCCAGTTCTTGATTTTTCTGCACTGATTACCTACACTTAGAAATTAGCTGCTTTTTAAAGAACTTCGTGCCCTGAGTTTGTTGTTGTTTAGTCGTTTAGTCGTGTCCGACTCTTCGTGACCCCATGGACCATAGCACGCCAGGCACTCCTGTCTTGCACTGCCTCCCGCAGTTTGGTCAAACTCATGTTCGTAGCTTCGAGAACACTGTCCAACCATCTTGTCCTCTGTCGTCCCCTTCTCCTTGTGCCCTCCATCTTTCCCAGCATCAAGGTCTTTTCCAAGGATTCTTCTCTTCTCATGAGGTGGCCAAAGTATTGGAGCCTCAGCTTCACGATCTGTCCTTCCAGGGAGCACTCAGGGCTGATTTCCTTAAGAATGGATAGGTTTGATCTTCTAGCAGTCCATGGGACTCTCAAGAGTCTCCTCCAGCACCATAATTCAAAAGCATCAATTCTTCGGCGATCAGCCTTCTTTATGGTCCAGCTCTCACTTCCATATATCACTACTGGGAAAACCATAGCTTTAACTATACGGACCTTTGTCGGCAAGGTGATGTCTCTGCTTTTTAAGATGCTGTCTAGGTTTGTCATTGCTTTTCTCCCAAGAAGCAGGCGTCTTTTAATTTCGTGACTGCTGTCACCATCTGCAGTGATCAAGGAGCCCAAGAAAGTAAAATCTCTCACTGCCTCCATTTCTTCCCCTTCTATTTGCCAGGAGGTGATGGGACCAGTGGCCATGATCTTGGTTTTTTTGATGTTGAGCTTCAGACCATATTTTGCGCTCTCCTCTTTCACCCTCATTAAAAGGTTCTTTAATTCCTCCTCACTTTCTGCCATCAAGGTTGTGTCATCTGCATATCTGAGGTTGTTGATATTTCTTCCGGCAATCTTAATTCCGGCTTGGGATTCATCTAGTCCAGCCTTTCGCATGATGAATTCTGCATATAAGTTAAATAAGCAGGGAGACAATATACAACCTTGTCGTACTCCTTTCCCAATTTTGAACCAATCAGTTGTTCCATATCCAGTTCTAACTGTAGCTTCTTGTCCCACATAGAGATTTCTCAGGAGACAGATGAGGTGATCAGGCACTCCCATTTCTTTAAGAACTTGCCATAGTTTGCTGTGGTCGACACAGTCAAAGGCTTTTGCATAGTCAATGAAGCAGAAGTAGACGTTTTTCTGGAACTCTCTAGCTTTCTCCATAATCCAGCGCATGTTTGCTATTTGGTCTCTGGTTCCTCTGCCCTTTCGAAATCCAGCTTGCACTTCTGGGAGTTCTCGGTCCACATACTGCCTAAGCCTGCCTTGTAGAATTTTAAGCATAACCTTGCTAGCGTGTGAAATTAGCGCAATTGTGCGGTAGTTGGAGCATTCTTTGGCACTGCCCTTCTTTGGAATTGGGATGTAGACTGATCTTCTCCAATCCTCTGGCCATTGCTGAGTTTTCCAAACTTGCTGGCATATTGGGTGTAGCACCTTAACAGCATCATCTTTTAAGATTTTAAATAGTTCAGCTGGAATATCATCACTTCCACTGGCCTTGTTATTAGCAGTGCTTTCTAAGGCCCTGAGTTATAGAATGCCAAACTGTTTATATGAACACCCTATAACCCAGCTGAGACATCACTATAGTTGGGCTGTTGAAGACAGGCTTTGCAGCCGCTTACATAATCTGATTCCCTCGTTTCCCAGTATGAGTAATCCACAAGCCAGAAACAGAACCCTAGATCAAACTGTGCCTTCCATTTCTGATCTGGGGACAAACAATGGTTTGAATAAACCATAGGTTCCATGCGTAGAAGAACACAGCAATCTATGGTTTGTCCAAACCAGGGAGTCAATGGGAGAATTGGAATATACAGGTATAAAACATAACAGCCAAACCTCATTGTTTGGTCATCATGTCTGTACTTGGTGTATGTTTCAAACTACACACATTCCTTAGGCATCTCTGTATCTCTGACCAACTCATGGGTTCTACACAACCCACCCACCCCCTTGCCTCCACATTAGCATTACAAGGCAAGCACTACCGGTAGTGTGGCAACCTCTTGTTTTCCATGCAATAAGGGATGGGGAAGATATTAGGCTCATTTCATCTTTAATGCAAACCTACGTAATCACATTTCCTGAAGCAAGTGAACTGCAACACAACTATCCTTTGAAATTCACGTTTCAGATCCTTACCCCGAGCACCACTGCCCCGTCTGAATTAAGTGTCAATTTGTTTGCCCACATCCAGTCCTTTGCTACCTCCAGACACTAGTTTGGGATCTCCACATCCTTCCTAGAATAAGGCGTAAAGGAGAAATCAATATACAACTCAACTCTCCAGGGTTTCTGCTATGTGCCTAGTCCAGGCCTGCAATCCCAGCAAATAAATCTGCATCATGAGGGCATCCTGAGCAAGTTTGCAGATGACACCAAATTGGGAGGGGTGGCTAATATCCCAGAGGACAGGATCACACTTCAAAATGACCTTAACAGATTAGATAATTGGGCCAAAGCAAACAAGATGAATATTAACAAGGAGAAATGTAAAGTACTACACTTGGGCAAAAGAAAGAAAGAAAGAAAGAAAGAAAGAAAGAAAGAAAGAAAGAAAGAAAGAAAGAAAGAAAGGCACGAATACAGGATGGGGGACACCTGGCTTGAGAGCAGTACATGTGAAAAGGATTTAGGAGTCTTGGTAGACCACAAACTTGACATGAGTCAACAGTGTGATGCAACAGCTTAAAAAGCCAATGCAATTCTGGGCTGCATCAATAGGAGTATAGCGTCTAGATCAGGCATCCCCAAACTTCAGCCCTCCAGATGTTTTGGACTACAATTCCCATCTTCCCCGACCACTGGTCCTGTTAGCTAGGGATCATGGGTGTTGTAGGCCAAAACATCTGGAGGGCAGCAGTTTGGGGATGCCTGATCTAAATCAAGGGAAGTAATAGTACCACTCTGGTCAGACCTCACCTGGAGTACTATGTCCAGTTCTGGGCACCACAGTTCAAGAAGGATACTGACAAACTGGAACGTGTCCAGAAGAGGGCAACCAAAATGGTCAAAGGCCTGGAAACGATGCCTTATGAGGAACGGCTTAGGGAGCTGGGTATGTTTAGCCTGGAGAAGAGAAGGTTAAGGGGTGATATGATAGCCATGTTCAAATATATAAAAGGATGTCATATAGAGGAGGGAGAAAGGTTGTTTTCTGCTGCTCCAGAGAAGCGGACACGGAGCAATGGATTCAAACTACAAGAAAGAAGATTCCACCTAAACATTAGGAAGAACTTCCTGACAGTAAGAGCTGTTCGGGCAGTGGAATTTGCTACCAAGGAGTGTGGTGGAGTCTCCTTCTTTGGAGGTCTTTAAGCAGAGGCTTGACAGCAACATGTCAAGAATGCTCTGATGGTGTTTCCTGCTTGGCAGGGGGTTGGACTGGATGACCCTTGTGGTCTCTTCCAACTCTATGATTCTATGATCATTATCCAGATTAGGTCAAGGCAGCTTCAGTCACTGCCTCCGAGTATAACAAGCACATGTGCTTATTTTCTTCTGCTATTAGTGAATACAGAAGGAAATCAAATTATTTGCGGCATAGTAAATAAGCATTTTTCTTGTAACTATGACTATTACTGCATCCTATTATGCATTTTCAAATACTTGGGAACTTCCCCATAATCACTGTCTTGCCTTAAGTGAATGTTCTGTTGCCAAAGTAGGAGTACATCCCTGATTTCATGTGCGTGATATAAAAAATATCGACTTCTTTGCAAGGAAAAAATATTTTTGGCTTCAGATGAATTGAAATTATACAATTACTGAGCACTTGATTTTGCAATAAAGTTGAATCAACGCCTGGCATATTTTCAGATGAAGCTCATTCTCTCTCTCTCTCTCTCTCTCTCTCTCTCTCTCTCTCTCTCTCTCTCTCTCTCTCTCTCTCTCCTTTTACCTCTAGATAAAAAGTGTTAGTAGTTAAAGCAGGAAATCAGAATTAGGAGATCACTCAAGCATAATCTGGCCAGTTGTTGTCTTTTGAGGCCTCCTTAGAAGACCCAAGCCGATCAGAACAGAATAGATGTCTAGATTTCGTCCCAGGTGAATTAGTCAACCCCTTTGGGCAACCCATTTGGAAATACAACCCTTAGAAATAAAGGAAGTTTTCCTAAATATCTCATTAAAAGGTCCAATTCTAGGCAAAGAGTTTGTTTGCCTCTGAGTAAACATATTTGAATCCAGCTCCAGATTTTATTTGCTGGATTCTGAATCTGTTGTCTTTGTAAATGTGATCAGTTCTGGGGCCTGCAATCCTAGGGTCCAAGAGGAAGGGGGCATTGCAGAGACTAGATAGGATAAAGCAGATCTCTCTGTATGAAGCTGCAGAGAGATTTCCTTTCTCAGAGAAGGGGACCTCACCCGCTTTGGTCCAGTCCTCACCAGCAGTCAGTAGATGTCGGCGGAGGCAAAAAGGATGCAGAGCATGCTGGGGGATGATCAGAGGAAGGATCCATGCCATTCCCCTTCATCCAGGGAGGAAAGTCCACTCTCACAGCTGGCACAGCAAATTACATTCACATTGTTCCAAATGGGCACAGAGACAAATTGCAGGCTCCTTTCACTGTTACTCTGCCAGCATTCCTCCACATGTGAATTGCCCTCTCTTTCTGTTTCTCACTTAGAATCCAGTTGCATGTGTGTTCTGTCACAGATACTCATTTAGCTGTGTCTCACTGAGCAGATGCCTGTCAACCGCAATCTCCCTTCCATCTGTACTGGAGCCCATCTCTGTAGCATGATGTGAAAGATATGTTAAGCCATTAACACTAGAGAAATCAAAACTCAAAATTGCAAAGGCCCGAAGAGAACTTCTAGTAAAACACAATTATGCTATTAGACTGGAAGAATGTCATAAATCTAGACAGCTGTGGGAGAGATCAAGGGAAGAATTTAGTTCATTCTCCTCTTTCGGTAATCAGGTTTTTTTCCCTCCTTTATAGTTAACTTTCCCCTACATGCAAAAATTATTATATGAATTTTATCAACAGATAATTTTATCAACAGATACCCCAATGAATGACTCATCTAACATTATGGGGGAATAAGGTGGTGCTTATTCCCACAGCGGGTGGCACTGTGGTCTAAACCACTGAGCCTCTGGGGCTTGCTGATTGGAAGGTTGGCAGTTTGAATCCTCACAACGGAGTAAGCGCCCATTGCTCTGTCCCAGCTTCTGCCAACCTAGCAGTTCGAAAGCACACCAGGGCAAGTAGATAAATAAGTACTGTGGCAGGGGGAAGGTAGACGGTGTTTCCATACGCTCTGGTTTCCATCACAGTGTTCCGTTGCACCAGAAGCAGTTTTGTCATGCTGGCTACATGACCCGGAAAGCTGTCTGTAGACAAACGCCAGCTCCCTCGGCCTGAAGTGAGATGAGTGCCACACCCCATAGTTTCCTTTGACGGGACATAACCGTCCAGGGGTCTTTAATTTTTTATTTACCTCCTCCTCGATCAAAGAAACTTTACAGTGCCCAATCTGATCATAGCTGTCAAGTTTTCCCTTTTCTCCCGAGGAAGCCTATTCAGCATAAGGGAATTCCCCTTTTAAAAAGGGATAACTTGACAGCTATGAATCTGATTTCTTGGTCGTTTTCAGTTGCTTCATAGATATTTTATGCTTTTTCATCAGAATCTTGTAGAACAACGTGGTACTCTGTAGGTGTTTGGTACTACAACTCCCATCAGCACCAGCTAGCATAGCCAATGCTCAGGGATGATGGGTGTGGTAATCCAAAACATCTGGTAGGGACTAGGTTGTCTAAGCCTGGTCTATCAATATTCAACATTATGTATTAATTCAAAATTCAGTTGGGGGATTTTTAGAAGCGTCCTTACCAATCAGTCTTGACCCACTACTATCCCAATTGCAAAGTCTTTCTCTGTGCAGATACTGAAGTAGCACATACTGCTAATCTAAAAGGGCAGGGCAAAGACTGGCTTTCTTTGAGCTCTGGTAGTGGCAAACCAGTGAGAAACGTTAAGTTGAGAAGCAATGAATGGCCCAGCGTCACCCAATGGACTTATTGGTGTCGTTTGACCCTTTAATTAGTTCCCTTTCCCCTCCTATAAAAACTATGAAAGACACTCTGTGTGTATAGAGTTATGCATGCAGAGAAAAGGGACAAGAAAGGGTTACTTTAGGTCTTATTGTCCTTTACCTGCAGCTGGTTAAGTGTGAGTCAGCAAACCTGTGAGTCAGAGAGTGACTCAGCACCATCTAAAGTATAAATACCCTTGTGTTTGTAGCGTGTTCCACTGGATCCCCCCCTCTTGGCTAGAACCAATTCTGTGTTGGAACGCCACAAGGAGGACATTTTGCTGGAAATACATTTTATTAATTTTGCCACGAGCTTTCTGTTGGGACAGACTGAGGTAGGGCTACTTTATACTACAGCTGTATGTTACTGCTAAACTGAGGAACAGCGTTATATTTTGGACTGCCTGCCTGTAAAGGAACTGACCCTACCCAAACTGTCTGGTTTTTTTTCTTTGACAACCGAATCCTGGGTTTTTGCCATTTGCACAATCTGCTGGCGTGTTGAATGGGCACTCTGCACATGCCCCAACACATGGCTGAGTGGGGATTCAAACTCTGGTCTCCCAGGTCCATTCACTACATCAGCATTTCTCAACCACTGTTCCACGGCACACTAGTGTGCCGCGAGACGCTGGCTGGTGTGCCGCGACGTGCCGCGACGAGAAGGGCGATTTGCATTGTCACGTGCCTGGCGGCCGCCAATAAACAACACTAACCCGCCGGAAAGCAATATTTGGCAAGTGTTTCTTACAGTCATAATTATAATATAGGGCGGCACAGAGTTAAATTTTTTAACTTTTTTAATGGTGGTGTGCCTTGTGATTTTTTTTCACGGAACAAGTGTGCCGTGGCCCAAAAAAGATTGAGAAACACTGCACTACATGGGCAGTGAATGTGGGACCTTCTGTGTTCATTCATTCATTTCCATTCATGCTCTTTGTATGCCACTTTCCCACAAAATAAAATTATGCTGAAAGCAGCTTACAACAAAGAAAACAAGGCTGTGTTTCAAACAAACAGTACGAAAACACTTCCATAATAGCCTAGCAAAACAATAGCAATAATCTACAGAGAAACCACATTTCAGTGCTATAAACATGACAAGATTATTTGTTCATGTGCGGATTGTGCCATGACCAGTTTGGATTTAAGTCGAGCAAAAATTCTCATGGTGTTTCTATACATCCAGTTTAAGAAACTGCTGGCTCTTTTTTTTTTTTAGCACTTTCGGCTATTGACTTCATGATGGGATTTAGCCAGAGTTCTTTAAATGGTGTCAAAAAGCCAGGTTCCACTCTTTCTGCTGACATTTGCTTCTGTGAGCTTGGCAGGAGGGTGATGTACTGACGATCTGTGACAGTTTAAAATAAGCTTGTAGATGCCATGGTTCCGGAGTCGTTTTTCTATCAGCACTATTCCGAAGGAGTTTATTTTCCTCTAGGGGGGGAAAGTAAGATCATTTACCAAAATAAGCCATGAGAGTCCAAGTTCAGTAAATCTAGAAGACTTTAATCTCAATTTAGTTTGTTTATATTCAAGCAACAACAAAAAAAGCATAAGGGCCAGCGGAATACTTATTGCTCCAAAACGTAGCCTGTGTATTGCTTTAGAAAACAATATCTACAGTAATTGGCACTGCATTTCAACTGTGCCTCATAAAGCGTGACTGTTTTTATGTCCAGCCTTTCTCTGACTTTTTCCAAGATACTTTATCTTAGCCCTGCATTTGGAACTTCCCCTACATTGGATTTATCTCGCCATTTTGATTGGCTGCATTCTTTCCAACGCAGTGCCCCTAATTCTCCCCTTACTGATCCAATTCTGGCTGTGTTTAAAGGGATTGTGCAGCAGTGTTCTCTTAGTTGTGAATGGGCATTGTGTAGCTGGCAGTGCAATCCTATAAGAACACAAGAAAAGGCCTCCTGGATCAGGCCAATGGCCCATCTAATCCAGCATCCTGTTCTAACAGCGGCCAACCAGATAGAAGCTTATGGGAAGCCTGCAAGCAGGACCTGAACACTTAGCCCTCTTTCAAATTGTGATTCCCGGCTACTGAGTTGAGGAGCATACTGCCTCCACTAATGGAAGCAGAATTATAGAATCGTAGAGTTGGCAGGGACCCAAGGGTCATCTAGTCCAACCCCCTGCAATGTCAGAATTTCAGCTAAAGCATCCATGACAGATGGCCAACCAGGTAGAACATAGCCATCAAACATCAGAGCTGTTTAATCCTCTTTTATTTTTATCTTTCTATTTTTTAAACATTTTATTTATACTTTTCAGATATATACATTTCACTGATTTTACAATCATTTAAACATTTTAAAACTTGAATTCCTTCCCCTCTTTCTGTGGTTCCCTTAGATTTATTTTTAATATCTTCTGCATATCCAAATTAACTTAACTTACTCATTTATTTATCTTCTTTAAATATATACTCTTATGTAGCTGAGGGTTATTACAGCAATCCCGCCTGTGTTTTTATTTGTTTACAATTTATCTGTAAATATTCAATAAACCCTTTCCATTCTTTTATTAAAAGTTTGTTACCTTGATTTCTTATTCTTCCGGTAAATTTCACCATTTCTGCATATTCCATAAGTTTTTGTATCCAATCCATTCTTCCTTTGCTGGGACTTGTTTAATCCTCTGTTAAAGCCATCTAAGTTGGTGGCCATCACTACTTTCTGTGGGAACCAATTCCATAGTTTAATTGTGCAATGTGTCAAGAATTCATTTCTTTGGTCTCTCCTGAATCTTCAAACCTTCAACTTCATTGTATGTCCATGAGCTCTAGGACTCAGCTAGACTGGTAAAGAAAAAAGTGATTTATATGTGTTGTATGTGTGATATAACATTGTGCCACCGGATGGCGACATGGAGTCCTGTTTTTCTCTACCTGTTTTCCCTGTTTAAATTTACAACTCTTTAAACTGAAATGCTTCTTTGATGTGTCTAGATCCAGCGCTAGTGTGTGAGCCCTTCTAAGTCTGTGGTACACAGTGGGGGGGGGGGGGACTCACAAATTAGTTAAGTTGTAATGAAATGGCTGAAATATTATTTCACTGACCCACAGCATTTTCAGGATTTCGGGAATCTTCCTGACTTGTCACCACCGCAGAATTCCAAATCAAGTGTGGTTCGTTGTGTGGCTGTATTGGATAACACGAAGAACCTCTCTTGTCTCTTTGTAGGCTGTATCTAAAGGGTCATTCAGGAACAGCAGGGAAACAGAGCAGCTTGATACTGCATGGAGCGGACTTTAGTACCAAAGATGCTGACAATGACAACTGCATGTGCAAATGTGCCCTTATGCTAACAGGAGGTAAGCATCAAATGATAAAAAAAACACTGATAATAAATTGATGACCTCTCAAAAGAACTATGACCTCTCAAAAGAACTATGAAGGCTCACAATAATGAAAATTAATTTGCCTATTAAAAAGTTATGTACAGTGGTACCTTTACTTACAAATTTAATGCGTTCCAAACACACATTTGTAAGTCGAAAAAAATTGTAAGTCAAATCCCATAGGAATGCATTGGGAGAAAAAATTCGTAAGTCGAAGCAACCCTATCTAAAAATTCGTAAGTAGAAAAAATCCTATCTAAACCGCATCCAAGATGGCGGACGGAGCTCCATTCGTAAGTAGAAACATTCGTAAGTAGAGTTATTCGTAAGTAGAGGTACCACTGTATATACATGAACTCAAAATACTAAGATGCAAGATAAGAATGGCCGGAAGCACTAAAACACTAAAGGGTGGGTGGAGGGCAGGGTGGTGGGGGGTTGAAAAGATTTTTCTCCTATATTTTGACCAATTTGTGTTAATTTTGATTATTGTAATTTTGATTATTGTATAGGCCTGGAATTTCAATATATTAAAAAAACATAATAAAGGGATGGATGGATCAAAAGATAAATGAATGAATGAATGAATGGAGAAAGAGCTACAACTTTCTACTGAATCATGATTCTAATCCTTCTAGCCCAACGCTATCAACAGTTTTCCACAGGATCTCAAACAGAAGTTCTTTTTGGCTTACTGAGATTCCTTTAGCTAAAGTTTCACTGAAACTTCAGTGAAAATCAATGGGAAATTGGTCTTCCTCCTTAGGGGAAACATCTGCAGGGTTTTAAGGGAGCCTTGTTAAGACTTGTGAAACCTGGTGTGTTCAATGCTCTTTCTCTGTTACTGAGCTACCTTCTGCTTCTGTTATTACTCTCTACCTTCTAAGAAGTGACGAATTGATTTAAATTTTTTTTTTAAGAAAGATTCAGGGCCAAAGGTACAGATGATAGAGACCTGGGATTGGGTCTCCTGTCTCACAACATTTTTGTTAGATTTGGATTGGGACCACAGTATTTATTTATATTCCCTAGATTTATTTCTATTCTGGAAATGGGACAAATAAGTGAACCCTGGGGATTTCAGTTCCAGTTTCTGATTTTGTCAAAATCCTTTGACATCTGTCCTTCCCCATGGCTGCTTGTTACAAATGATAGTGGTGATTATGTCGGGGTGGACGGTGGGGGTGGATCTGATATCAAGTCACTATCATCTTGGTATATTATTTATGGCGCCAAATCAAAACAATACTGCTGATGTATTGATAAGAGAAATTTCCAATGGGAAATTCACTGGGAATGTTGAGTCATTAACCAAGATGCCACCCCAACTCATCCCGGGTGATCCTAGACATTTGAAATGAGTCTTAGTAATTTCTTGTGGAAAACTTCCAAATAAGAAAAAGCTATATGGACATATAAGGAGATGCTTTTCCTCTTTTTTGTCAGCTGTATGACTAACGATGCTTGAGTCATTTTTTCAGGGCCGCTGCTACTAAATGATTGTGCATAAACATCTTTAAATAGGATATGATGGGTTATTTTTTTCCATGGATTTGCAATGTACAGCCAGCTTCCTGTGAGATAGCACTTTGAACGCTTCACAACACTGAACCGTAGAAAGATCCGTTCAATTCTTTTGTCACAACAAACTGTCTGATAACAAAAAGTGGCTGTGATAACTATGTAATAAAAATAATTCATCTTGTAAAATAATTGTATCTTAAGACAGTAGAAAGCCTTATCAGACTTTCTGTTGGTTTTGGCAACACCATAGACAGCCTTTTGATTATGAAGTCTATAAAATATACACAAGTTCTGCAGCTATCTTGGCAGCCTGGAGGGTTTTGTAGTCTCTGGGAGATGAGCAAAATATTTTATGTGTAGCAAGTGACAAAAGAGATGATCAGAGATGGAGACTGGAATAATCAGAGATTAAAAACTACAAGCCGCAATTTATTCTGCACTGTTGTTAAATGTTTTAGCGCCAAAGTCCCTTGAGGAAAGTTTGAAGGAGCTGGGGATATTTAGCCTGGAGAAGAAGCAATTAAAAAGTGGCACGATAGAAATCTTCAAATAATTGAAGGGCTGCCACAGAGATTACAGAATCATAGAGTTGGAAGGAACACAAGGATCATCTAGTCCAACCCCCTGCAATCCAGGAATTTTTCACCCAACGTGGAAGCTGCCCAGAGTGGCTGGGGCAACCCAGTAAGATGTGTGGGGTATAAATAGTAAAATTATCATTATGGAATGGAATGTTTCTATTTCCATCAGAGAAATGTTGGAGGGTATGCTGTGGCTCCAATAAATAAGACATATTTTTAGTTAGGAATATTGAATTAAAATCAGCAGATGCTCAACTAGTAATCTAAACAGAAGGATGAAGATTTAGAAACATCATTAGAATTATTTCCTGCTCTCCCCCTACAAGTCCATCAAAAGCAAACCTTGATTGTTTTAGGCCAGTATAATTTCTGGTATGAATGAATAAATGTTTACCGTTGAAATGATTGAAGCCATCGGCCATAACAATATTTGAAGTGTGTTTAAAACAACAAAATAAGAAATCCTAGAATGATAGAAGCACCAAGAACAATGTTAAATTCTTCCAGTTATATTGAATCATTCTGGCAGTATAATATATCTCCGGGGGTGAAATGGACCAGCTCAGAAGCTGATTGCAATTCTGTCTAGTCAATTGCCACTCCGTTAGCTGTATGAGAAAAATCCAGAGATTTATAGGGGAGGTGGCTGCAATTAGGATGTGGATTAATTTATCAGGCTGCAATTCCCCTTTCCCCATTGTATCTGTGCAGTTATCTGCCAGTCTACTGTTGCTGGGCCGGGGATAGTGCCATAAGTAGAGTGAAAAAAAGACAGACCCTCACATTATTCTCCAGAATTGATTGTTTATATAGTTGCAGTTGCTGCTTAGCAGAAGTCGAACCTTTGAGGCAATGGCAACTTTTAAACACTTGAAACTATGGGGGAAATCTGGAGATCTGTCCTGTAGGCAGGTCAGCAGGAAGGCAGGAAGTTAGTAGCCTGGGACTTGTTTCAGCATTTGCTGACGTTTGTCTTGGTTCGCACACGCACACACACATATATAACCGATTCTCCGAAAATAAGACGTAGCCATAAAATAAGCCGTAGCAGGATTTTTAAGCATTCAAGGAATATCGGCCACACCCCGAAAATAAGACATAGTGATAGGCGCAGCAGCAATGTCAGCCGCGGCAGGAGGAGGAGGAGGAGGAGGAGGAAAGAAATAAGACATCCCCTGAAAAATAAATATAAGAAAAATAAATATAAGGTGTCTTATTTTTGGAGAAACACAGTGTGTGTGTGTGTGTGTGTGTGTGTGTGTGTGTGTGTGTGTGTGTGTAAAATCTCACTTGATCTCTCAGCTGAATGTGTGAAGCATCTTCACTGAAAAAGTATTGTTTGAGTTGAAACTGCACGAGATGCAGGTTTTCTCTGAGGGGATTAAACTGTGATGGCTCATCCAAGCAAAGGAGCGATGATTTGATGAGCCAGTCAAGAAGGGATAAGCAACACATGTTTGTGTGAGCTGGACCACATAGATAAAACGAAATAGACATGTCTCCAAATACCCTATAAAGGAGACCCCACTTAATTGTGCAAGTCAGCCGGGAGTCCTTAAATGTGGTATGTACTTTAGCAGATCGTTCCTGTAGGCATAATTTAGGTAGTCTGTCTTGTAGGGCTGCTTTGGGATTACACAGTGTTTAGGTTGCCTTGCTCAGAAAAGAAAAGAAAAATATCCCCAAAGAAAGTCTGTCTTTCATGCTATGATGGTTGTTGTGAAGTCGAATGGTAATAGATACCACCTTCCTGGTCCATACTCCTGACAGTGTAAATGGAGCTGAGAGCCGCTTATGTGTTCCAGGCTCAGCTCTGGAAAGGGAGGGGGGGGGATTGAGGATTAGATTTTTCCATGTTTAGCTTTGTCTTAAATTTCTGCAAGATTATGCTCTTGTTACAGTCAAACATCAGCTGTACTGCTTTCTTTTTCTTTGGTTATTAGCCCCTTAGGTATAGCTTTGTAATCAAAGAGAGGTCAGCTGTATCAAAATAGCAGAATGCCAGAATGTATTTGGCAATGATCCTTCCCCAAAGATCTTGTTATGAAGTGTTACTTCGGGGGTGGGGAGCCTACAAAGTATTGTTCAAAAAAAATAAAATGCAAGAAATTACTTTGCAAGGCTCAAGTCATAAATTCACTCTGGTCGAACACAGAGTCCGTAAACCTTGGAGCTATGCGCTGATCATTGTTACCACTGGTTAAAAAAAAAAAACAAGGACCCCTTTCCTTTGGATGGAATGCAGAAGACCAAATCTGCTGACAAAGTGCACAAGCCACGTGGGAAGCACATTCTGTCCACACACAAAAAGAAATTCGTGTTTAATTCCCCTGCATCTCCAGAGAATAGGACGGGAATCCTTGAACACCAAAGGTGCCTTTTATTATTTTTATTATTCTCTCCCCCCAAAAAAGTTAGTAAGCATTTCAGTTTGGAAGACGTCGTGTTGTTCCTTGGAGTCAACGGAATCTCACGCCGCTCTGCTAACTGTGTGTGCTCAGTTTGATGGTTACTTGGCTCTGCTAGGCTCCCCTGCAGATGCTTCCAGCAGGTTCACAAGACGCTGTGTTGCTGCGCAAAACAAGCAACCTCTAGTTTAAATGGAACAAAAGGTGCAAACTGGCTTCCTTCCCCTTTGGGAGAAGGGGAAATCTCTTTATTTCATTATTAGCCTTCAACCCCAAGAGCACAAACCTAAGCTCTCCTGCTATATAAAAGGTAAAGGGGCCCCTGACCATCAGGTCCAGTCGTGTCCGACTCTGGGGTTGCGGCGCTCATCTCGCTCTATAGGCCAAGGGAGCCGGCGTTTGTCGCAGACAGCTTCTGGGTCATGTGGCCAGCATGACAAAGCTGCTTCTGGCGAACCAGAGCAGCACACGGAAACGCCATTTACCTTCCCACCGGAGCGGTCCCTATTTATCTACTTGCACTTTGACGTGCTTTCGAACTGCTAGGTGGGCAGGAGCTGGGACCGAGCAACGGGAGCTCACCCCATTGCAGGGATTCGAACCGCCGACCTTCTGATCAGCAAGCCCTAGACTCTGTGGTTTAACCCACAGCGCCACCTGGGTCCCTGTCCTGCTATATACCCCTTTCAAAAAAAGGGACGTTTGTAATGAGTAAAGCCATGCTTCTGATAAATTGCTTTGCTTCAGAATTCTTGTCTTGCAGGTCCCTCTGCATCAGGCTTTGTAGAAGGAACAGCTTGCCTGAGGGCCAAGCTAGATTTGATGTGAGTGGGAACCATGATAGTTTTTAAATTTAGTAAAAAGCAGCCCCGTGGGTTTGGATTCCATCTGCTTTGCTTGGATGAAAATGCCCCAAAACTGCTATCAGCAAAGGAGATAACCTCTACATCCATACATTAAAAGCACTTTTTATAATACTGTGACAAGCATGAAACATTCTGGGAACTGTGGTTTGTTAAGGGTGCTGGGAATTATAGTTCTGTGAGGAATTAACATCCTACAGTTTTCAGGATGCTCCATGACTCTTAAAGTGGTAATGGTGATGATATTCCATGTTATACAGTGGAACCTCGGTTTATGAACACCTCGGTTTACGAATTTTCGGTTCACGAACGCTGCGGACCCATCTGGAACGGATTAATTCGCTTTCCATTACTTTCAATGGGAAAGTTCGCTTCAGTTTTTGAACGCTCCAGTTTAAGTATCCGCGGACCGTCTGGAACAGATTAATCCACTTTCCATTACTTTCAATGTGAAGGTTCGCTTCAGTTTATTGACGCTTCAGTTTGTGAACAGACTTCTGGAACCAATTGTGTTCATAAACCGAGGTACCACTGTAGATAGCTTTTTCCTGCCACCTAAGCAGCAGCTTCCAATGGGGGTGCAGAGTTTTAGCTTAGCGAGATGAATTAATATCCCCTCCCCAGCATTGCAACATCAAGTCAAGTGAAATTGCTTCCACGATGGCTGCTTTTAACCAAAGGAAAAGATTTCAGGGGATCCGGTCAAAGATCTCCCACACACTATTTAGCTTGGCTCTTAGAGTGACCGCTGAAACGTTACCTAAACTGAAATTCAAGGCTAATGTGGGGGTTCCTTTTCAGGTGACCCGCTTTTGAGGGTAGCCCAATTTTTTTTGGAAAGAGTACTAACAGTTCTCACAGGAGTTTCACATATCCCTTATTGATTTGCTTGGAAAGAGGTTGGGGGGGTGGGGAGGAAGGAGATTTGTAAGTAATATGAGGTGGGGGAGGAATGTCCACATTATTTTATTCTCTCATCAATGTATATGGCGAGTCCCTGCCACAAATCTGCTGACAATCTAAATTTGGTTGGCAGCGGGTGGGGGGTATCAAAGAAGGCAAAAAGGAGTGGAAATAAGAAACAACAGGGGGGAAGGGTAAGTGGGTAAAACCAGTGTTATCAAGACTTTTATGCATTTATTTGTTTATAAAAGTAGGTATATACCACCAATTCATACAATAGCAGTGTATAACAATATATACTACAAAGTATAAAACATCATACAAACAGTACAAAATTATTGTTAAAGTGACTGGCATACCTGCTGAATCTCTGCTGGAAGAGAATTCCCCACATAGCACAGGTAACACTAACTGCTTGACTTCTACGGGAGGTCAGTCAGGTCTCTGAAACATGGGGGTTGAATGGGATAGCCTCCAAAGTCCCTTACAAGTCCGTGATTCTATGCCTGTGAACATATCGTCAAGGGTGACTAGGATGATGGAGGGTCTGGAAACCAAGCCTTATGAGGAATGGTTGCAGGCATTGGTTATGTTTAGCCTGGAGATCAGAAGAGTGAGAGGTGATATGATAGCCATTTTCAAGTATCGGAAGGGAGCAGAGGGTAGGACCCAAACTAATGTTTTCAAATGACAAGAAAGGAGATTCCAACTAAACATTTGGAGGAACTTTCTGGTGGTAAGAGCTGTTTGATAGTGGAATGAACTACCTTGGAAAGTGGTGGGCTCTCCATTGAGGTTGGAGGGCTATCTGTCAGGGAATCTTTGGCTGTGACTCCTGCATTGCAGGGAGTATGATTTGATTTAGAATAATAGAATTGTAGAGTTGGAAGGTACCCCAAGGGTCATCTAGTCCAACCCCCTGCAATGCACAAAGTTCTGCTTTGCCCAAACTGTGCTAGTAAAGTGATATGTTGCTTCCCTGTATTTTAATTAAAACAAGTTGAGTTTGTTTGAGTGAGCGTCATCGAGAGTAAGAGTCTGTAAATGTTTGTTTCTGAATGATTTATTTAGCCATTGTTTACCTCTTTAAAGTTTGGCTACAAATATTTAAACAACCCCAAAAAAATATTCAGAGGGCAAAACTTGATCTCACATAATTTTATGCTTTCAAGAAGGAAATGTTGTGATCCCCCACAAACACGGCTGGACTCAAGGAAAGAAACAGGCTTCCATGTTAAAAAAATATCTTTGCAGTTCTTTCATACATTTAGGGAGAAATCCTATGGCAAGATTCATTGGGGTGAGCAATTTAGGATGCAGTGGATCTCTGGCCCAGCTGATTAACTCACCGGCTCTGCTTAGGCTGAAAATATGGTGGTGCAACTTGCTCATCCTGGCTCAGCCAGGACTCAGCTGGCTGACCCAAAGCTGATGCCAGCATAATTCACCTGAAAAGGGCATTCCAGGGGTGTAGCAGGGGCAGAACCATGGAGAGGGGGACTTAGGCTGGATCCTAACCCCATTCAGTTTGGTCACGTGGCCTGGCAGCCAGCATAAGAGCTCTTGTTTAGAGACAATGACATGAATGAATAGATTTGCAGATGCACCTATGAAAATTTATCAGCTTATAGAAATGCATGCACACCGAGTGTCAGTGTTGTGAAATGACTACAAAATAAGATGTTAAGGAGTCAAACAAATGGAAAGATGTCTTGTTCAGTGTCATTTGATCTAGAATCAACTCTGGTTACAGGCAAGGAACCAAAATTTGCAATTTACGCTGGAATAGTTGTTCCTTTCTTTTTGAGAAGCTGACCTGTATGCCACATAACAAAATACTTTTTGAACATTCCCTCACTTTCAGAAACAGTTTGCTGTTTGCCACAGGGGGCTGTGATTTCTATTTCTACTACTATTACCGTTTGTTTGTTTTTTATGTAGCCACTCGTGCAGTTCTTAGAATCCCAACCTTAAAATATGTCTTCTTTTCCAAAAAAGAAGAAGAAACTCAAACCATGGCCTCCACCGCCTTTACCAAGTTGGATTCTACACATTTGCCAGCCAGCGTGCCATTGCAAGCCAAAGTGAGCATGCTTAGTTGGTGTATGGTCTAATGGTTTTGTTCTTAATGATTTCAGGATGGTGGTTTGATGCCTGTGGGCCTTCCAATCTCAATGGAATGTTCTACTCCGCTGGGCAGCACCATGGAAAAATAAATGGAATCAAATGGCACTACTTCAAAGGCCCCAGTTATTCATTACGTTCCACAACTATGATGATCCGGCCCTTAGACTTTTAAACGCACCAAGCGAAAGCAAGAACAATGTGCAGTATAGCTACCATATTCTGAAGAACTTCGTATGCGACCTTCAGAAGCAGAGGGCGAGGACTTCCTGAAAGCATCAAACGGCAGCCGCCCATCAGTACTCATATCTTCCCTGTCACAGGCTGCAGTAAATGGACACAAGTCACCACCCAACACTCCAGGATGCAGATGACACTGTGGTTGCTTGGACTAGCGAAGATGTTTATTGCGACAGATCAGTGGACAACATTACGGTTCGGTTGCCACAAAGGAACCTAATACTTTTGAGCAGAAGCTTGTTTGCTTGTACAAAACTGCCAGATTAAAAGAGATGAAATTTGGTAAAGCAGAAATACATCATCGTCGTCGTCAGTGGAGAAAGGATGCTTGTCAGTGAAGGAAATGGCACAGAATCTATGCACAAAAAAAAAAAGCACAACCGATATTTATTTTAATTGGTACACGTGCCTTAAAAAAGAAACACAAAGATGGTTGTTCAAAGCATTGCCTGCTATCAGCAAACACCATTTAGATGGATAACGTCTCTTTAATGCAGGATCAATATGGTATGTTGGAGCAATTTCTCATTAAGTCAGTTTCAAATGTGAAACATGCCCCAATCAAGAGACTGAGAATCATGATGGACAGAGAATGATAAGAGCAATATGCAGAGAGTTGCCAATGGTCCTGCGTGGCTGGGGTGAATGTAGGTAATCCTGATAATTGGCATAATCCTTCAACTGGGATTTATAGCATGATAACAAAAGAAACCAGGGATATTTCTTTCTGACTGTTACGGCTCTGGCCTCTAGCAAATGAAGTCTGAATGTCACATTTAAAAACCCCAGATATTTTGTAAGGTGAAATAAAGGTTATTTTTCAAATGGAATTTCCTTTGAAATATACAGCATGGATGCAGATGGCGTAACCACATATTCCAACTGGATTCGGTTCGTGAAGCAGTGTTTTGTTGTTGTTTTTGCATGTGCACATTTTAGAGTTAATTACTTCTGAATTGCTTTTAGACCTTCATTTCTTCTCTATGTTATTCATCCTTAATCTGCAAAATAAGTTAAGCAGGAGACTATCAGTGCTTCAGTTAGTGCTGTGAAACACTAAATACAGGAGAACTAAGGGAATACTTACAGCTATGTACAGTATTGCAATTGCAGTGGGCATAGGCACAGAGTAGCCAAAGTTAAAGGTATTAGTTTCAGTGGGAAAATTAAGCCTAAGCTCAATTCTCTTATTTGAAATGAATGGGACTTAAAAAAGCTTATCTGAATCATGTCCCATACATATGGCTGCAAAAAAAAGTCTAGCTTTCTGTAGTTGGGGGTTTGTTGTGCTCTAGTACTACAATTTTGTTTCCTGATTAACTTGCCTCCAATGTATGCACTTTTAGAATTTCATGTGCTTCCTCATGTACATTGTGGACCAGCTCAGACAGACATATGGTCCAGGGGATACACACCTATGCTTCATCTATTGTGAACGAGATCCCCAGAATCATGTGCATGAAAGATCTCATGCATAGGAATTTGCCTTATACAGGTCCCTCTAGCTTAGCCCTGCTTCTGTACAGACTGTCAGTATCTTTCTAGGGTGTTAGATATGAGTTTTCCCCAGCTCTGCCTGCAGATGTCAGGTATTAAACCATGTACTCTGCCACAGAGGTTGTGGTCCTTCTCTTGCAGAAATGGGTGAGGTAACCATTCCACATAAAACTTAGGCTCATTCAATTATTTTTGAGAGCCATCGTTTTTAAGAGAAGGGGGATCAGAGAAAGCTGACTGGCCAAACATTTGTATGTGCAACCATCTGGTCCACAGCCAATATTATTTTCTCAATTGGCATTCATCTATGTGCATTTTCAGAACACACAGGAGCGTATCAGGTCCATAAAATGTTGACAAGACTTCAGAGCTCCAGGGTGCATGAGAAGTTAAATGGGGAAACCAGTGTGAATGGGAACTCAAGGAACCCACAGTAAAATCTTCTGTGTGATGGGAACTTGTGTGCATGCATGGCACTGAGCAAATGCTATCAACAAAGCATGGGACGTACACTGCACACATTCCTTACGTATGTGCAGATGGGGTTTTTTTCCAGCTATCAAGGTATCATTATCCAAGCTTTTCTATGCCATGAGAAGTATCTGGGTGAGGAAGGATCATCTTATGAGGGGAAATCATTTACAAATCAGCATCTCAGGAAGACCTTGTTGTAAGAACACAGTGTTCAGGAAGCCTCACTCTGACTTTCAACTGTGTTGTTTCTATCATTATGGGTGTACTGTAGGGGTGGCTAACCTGTGGGCTGCAGACCACACCCGGTCCTCTAAGAGGGCGTTTTTTTGTTTTTGTGCCCCCTCATCACACACAGCCATCAAATGGGACAGTCCACTAGCCATGATGGCTACATTCTGCCTCCATAGTTGGAGACAGTAATGTTTCTGAATACCAGTTGCTGTTTGTGAGTTTCCCACAGGCATCCGGTTGTCCACTGCGAGAGCACCATGCTGGACTAAATGGGCCATTGGCCTGATCCAGCAGGCTCTGTTAAGTTTGATGTCCTCCACCACTCCTGAAGACAACAGGCTAACATAAGAAGCGCAGGGCAGGCTGTGGCGTAGACACATTGCTCTGCCTTCCGACGTCTCACAGTCAATCCCTCACACTCAGGCTCTGTCACCTGAGATGACCACCTCACTGTGTCTAATATTTGATATATATTTTTAACTGTTGAATCACTACAAATTATTTTATAGCAAGTGATTCAGAAATGGAAATGAAAAACTGATAAATAAACAGTAGTGGAATCTGGCCCTGTTGAAATGAGCACACAATTGGGTTGCTCTGAAGCGTGAGCCTCTTTTTGAAGGAAATAAAAAATGCTCAACAAGTGTTTCTAAAGTTGACTATCCACCTTCTTCATCCCTGCTAGGCAGCTTGCTTTGCTTCCATTTATGGGAATGATGAAACTTGCACAGGTTTCCTATTGAAAACCTGGAAGTACAAGGGGGTGACCCCAGGATTATTTGTGACCGTGATGGCTCAAAGTCTCTCAAGATTAGAAGGTCTTTTGTATTGATGTATCCGTATGTATTTTTCTTTGCATTATCCTGCCTGAAGGGTTAGTTTGTTGTGCTCCAACTTGTTCTTTGCTCAGTGGTTCCTTCATACTTCTGGTTTCTCTCTCATTCCAGCAGTCTTCATTTAAGTCCAAAAAGTGTGCTACTTCTCAAATGTTCTATTTTTATTTTTTTAAAAGTCTCCAAATCAGGAATGCCATCGTGTAGATTGTATTGCAAAGGACATTTTTTAATAAAAAAACATAAAGGAAAAGAAATGTCAAAGCTCAAGCATGATATTTACTGTTTATTTATCTCAGTTTGAACAAATGGGAACATGGTTTCCTATCCTTTATAATAAAACATTTAAAACACATTGGTTGGCTCCGTGTTTTGCTGTGTTTGGAGTATACATTCTTGTGGTAGCCCACATTTGAGAGGGGGGGGGGAACCTAAGTAGAACAATATTCAGAAGTTCAGGCTGGCAATCTGAGGGCTGAGAAGAGCAAGTCTCTTTGACGCTACTAGAACTTGGGGACATTTAATGAAGCTGGATGTTGGGAGATTCAGGAAAGACAAAAGAAAGTACTTCTTCACACAGCACCAAGGTAAAAAATGGAATGCAGTCCCACAAAAAGTAGTGATGGGCACCAACTTAGATGGCTTTCAAAGAGGATTGAGCAAATTCATGGAGGATAAGGCTGTAAGTATGTTCCAAGAACAACAACAACAATTTATTATTATTTATACCCCACCCATCTGGCTGGGTTTCCCCAGCCACTCTGGGCGGCTTCCAACAAAATATTAAAATACAATAGTCTGTCAAACATTAAAAGCTTCCCTAAACAGGGCTGCCTTCAGATGTCTTCTAAAAGTCTTGTAGGTAGTTGTTGCTCTCTTTGACATCTTGTGGGAGGCGGGTGCCACTACCGAGAAGGCCCTCTGCCTGATTCCCTGTAGCTTGGCTTCTCGCAGCGAGGGAACCGCCAGAAGGCCCTCGGCACTGGACCTCAGTGTCTGGGCAGAACGATGGGGGTAGAGACACTCCTTCAGATATACCAGACCAAGGCCTTTTAGGGCTTTCAAGGTCAGCACCAATACTTTGAATTGTGCTCAGAAACATACTGGGAGCCAATGTAGGCCTTTCAAGACCGGTGTTATATGGTCTCGGCAGCCGCTCCCAGTCACCAGTCTGCCCCTGAGTGCCAATTTCTGGGTATCCATGTTGCGCCAGCGCCAGAGGAGGGAAAAACTTCAACACATAGCAGAGTTCCCCCAAAATAGACCGGATGCAATTAATATTTCATCCAGCAGAGCTTTTACTTTCATCTGAAGGCAAATAAGCAAAATGGTCACAAATCCAGAACATTCAGGATTGGCACAGTCCATAAAAAAATCCAGTTGCAGCACTTACAAAAAACTTATAACAAGACTAAACCTTAACACTAAGCATACTATGTACAGAACACCATACCAAAAGGGAGAGAGATAGAAAGAGAAAGTAAAACCCAGGCTCCTTCTGGCTTATATTTATAGTCCGCATGACCTTAATTGGCAGAGATAAGAGAACCAGTTCAACCCAGCTTCTCTGAAGGTATAACCCAAACAATCATGAACCTTCTGCTTGCTTCTTTCACACAAAGAAGCTTCCAGAATTCTCTTGAATTGATTAGAATAGGAAAGATCTCTATGCATCAGATCAATACTTATGGTACTAAGAAATGAAACCTGACGATCTCAAATGGAGACAGGGTTCAAGCACTCAGCTTCTGCTTTCAGGCTGCTTTTAGGCATCTGATTGGCCACTATGAGATCAGAGTGAAGGACAAGAACAATGTAATTCCGTTTCTTGCCGGTTCCTACCAGCTGATTACTACACAACTTAATTTGGATTTGGATTTCCTTTCTAATGAGTCATTTTCCTTTGGGCCATCAATGTATGAAATGGAATTACTTCTTTCTTCTCCCCTAATGACTTTTTATTCATTAATCACTCTCTGGTTTATGAAGCCTGGCAGCGACCAGCCTCAATTAGCTCAAATTCTTTTACCAGATCCCAGCCATTGTTTCATATATGTAGCTCAAGGATGGAGGGAGTATTTTCAACATCTCTTTGTAACGGATTTATCCACTTTTTTTCCAGGGAAGTTAAGCATAATTAGACTTCTTTATTGTATACATTCAAGCCAGCCTAGCTTAAAGCGGGGGCTGGGGTGGGTGGGAGCCAGTACAAAAGACATAGGGGAATGGAGCAATGTGTCTTTGCTTCTTTCAAGTCCTAGAGTATCATGCCAATTAGTCTTACAACCAAAGGCTCCTGTATGTCTTGAAAGTAAATGTGAAGGGTTTTATTTAGGAAGGGGGTGGAATCCAATCTGCTGGAATGCGTTTATAATTGTAGCAAAATTTCAAGATACAGCATATAGATATATATATAGATATACTAAGGGTGTGCCTCAGGTCTTTGTGTTCTCTGAATTATAAGGAAAACTGGGTGATTCCGTGAAGGTTTTCACATTTCCAAGTCGGATTGCACCATTAACAGGGTGTCTCAAAGTGAATCAGGACCTTGCTAAGTTTGATTGGCTCTGTGGCCTTGGCTCTCAAAAACAACAACAACAACCCCACAATGGCTGTTGCTTTACCACCCTGAGAAACAAAACCAAGCTGCCTGGGAAAACATCCAGAGTTCAAGAAGGGAGTGTGTGCAGAGGTGGGAATATATTTTGTGTTGATGGACAGGTCTAGCTTTTAGTTGCATTGAATGATTTTTGCAGGCCAGTCAAATCAGAGCGATTTGAAGGAGGGATTAAAAACTGGGTTTGTTTTGCAGGTGGATCCATGCCTTCCCCATTTAAGTGCATGGAGAGCGCTCCGATGTCTCCCCCAAAATCTGTGGGGGGGGGGGAGAGAGAAAGCCACCCTCTTCCAATGTCCCTTGTGGTAACAGCATCTTTGCTGGGAAGGAATATTTACAGGGAAGCTTTACGACATCCCAATCTTTACTGAGAGTCTCTGCTGTTATACCACCACACTATTCACCTATGCACATCAATGGAAAGAACTCCACATTTTGGAGATGCCACCTTTTTAAATTAATTTTTTAAAAAATCATATTTGACTGCTCCCTCGTGTGCTTTCAGGCAACTCTCTGTGTCCTAAAGGGTGCAGAAGAGTAAAGAAAGCAAGAGAGAGAGAGAGAGAGAGAGAGAGAGAGAGAGAGAGAGAGAGAGAGAGAGAGAGAGAACCTGAACAGGCGGTAGACATTATTATGATAAAGAAACACCATTTATCCTCCTCCTAGAAGTCCTTTTTTTCTGGAACAAGTCAATATGTTGAGTTCTGTTGCAAGTTATTGCTGGTCTCCTAGAAATATATAGAAGGCAAGTAGATGTTAAACTGTTTATGGTATAAATGTATATCAATGCTATGTTTTGATACAGGAGAGCCTTCAGATATGCAATTCATGAAGCAGTATAGTACTGAAGGCATTATGCCTTGTGATTTTTCTGAACCTGTAAACCTGCCTTGAGTGAAGGCTAAAACTTTCACCGGCTTCATATATAAAGAATCAATTTGGCTCTCAAAGTGGGAGAATAATGGTGTATTCCTAACTATGTCTACCCAGAAAAAAGTCCTACTGAATCCAGTGGGGATTCCTCACAGGCACTGGTGACTGGTATCCATTGGGACTGGTAGGGTGGAAGACAGGGAAACCAACAGCCCATAGAACCAGAGCCAAGGACAGGCAGAACTAACTCATTCTAGTTTTGACCTCATCTGCCTTCTGTCTCCTGAGTTCTACAAGGGCAGCACTGAGATGAAGGAAGAGAAAGCTGTCACAGGCAATGCCACCCCTTGGGATGGTTTTCTGTAAGAAGGCCAACTGATGGAGGCCGTCAGAGTCCAGAGAGTTGGTGAGGCATTGTCACATTCACCCTAATGGACCGGCCTCCACTGTTCCCATATAAGGAGGGTTAGAATTGCAGCCTAAAGCATCTCATGGTACAAGTCTCAAGCCGTAGCTGTGTACCTAGTCAACATGAATGGATAGTTTTAGATTTACTGTCAGTATATTGAAATGTCAGTGGGCATCAGGCTCTAAAATGGATGACATAACCCAGAGAACATTCACTTTCTTAAAGAGACTTCGGCGGGGGTGTCTCAAGAAACAGTCCATATTTCTAGTGAGTCCGGAACCCTGAAGTCAAATAAATCATCTTCAGATAATATTTATTCTTCCATGTTTAGATGTAGACCCATCCTCCAGGATCCCTTTCATGCTTAAATTTAGAAGCACTGTCTGCTCTCAGGGAAACTACAAATCTCTGATTTCTTCACATTCAGATGCATCATTGAACTGTTCGTTTATTTTCTTTGGGGAAATGGAGCAGAACTCCTTGGTGTATATTTTCTTTTCCTTTTTTGTGAGGCAAAACTTTGAGATTTTTCTCCTCTACTAAAGGCTTTGGCTTTAGATCTCGTCTCACATCCAATGTATGTTATTTTGTCTTTCCTCTTCTGAAAATGTGATTCCAAAGGGGTGATAGCCAGGAAAAATTCTGCCTTCATAAAGCCAGAGTAGAACCCCTCTCTTTGTTCCTCACAAACGTAGTGGCATCTACAGCAGCAAACACTGCCATATAGGTCCAAGCAGGTTACACAAAGCTGACACGGACATGATGTAGAACCATCCACCTTAATCCTTTATGGTTGCTCTACTGTGTGCAGCATTAAACTGCACATCGTGGATATGCAGACCCAGCAGGGCCCAGATTCACAAGAGACCCAGGCTGGAGGACTTTGCCCATGCTGGGGATAAGATGCATTAAATAAAAAGTGCAGCCACTCCTTAAATTAGAACCATGTGGTTGAATGTACCTTGATGGAATCAGCAATGCAGGAATTGTAAACTTCTTAAACGTACATAGGAAGCTGACCTTACTTTTGGGTCAGGCAACTTGTCTTTCTGGCTCTGAGTACCAGTGACTCTCCAGGCAGGTAAGAGAGCGCTTACGGCCTTTCCCACCACCTGTTATATGAGTCATTCAACTGCAGGTGCAAGAAACCTTCTCTGTGCAAAGAAAGTGCTTCACCACTCAGGTCCTTCCTTTAGGCAGCTATTGTAAGGAAGGCTAATAACCACTCAAAAGTGGCATGCTATGGGCCTAGATGTTTACTTGGCTGAAAAAAGCGTTGTACCAATGAGCTGTGGTTGAAAGAAGGGAGGTCAAATTTCCATCAGGTAAGTGTAGGTGATGAAAGTAGCATTCAAGAACGGAAATAATGCTCACCCTCACAGCCAGTATAAAATAAGGCTGTTATGCTACAAGTAGTTACACATACACAACTGTTTCCATCCAGCAAGAGAGCTCTATGCGTGGAAGTGAGCTTTTGTGAGACTGGTGACTGGGAGTGGCCGCCGAGACCACATAACACCGGTCCTGAAAGACCTACATTGGCTCCCAGTAAGTTTCCGAGCACAATTCAAACTGTTGGTGCTGACCTTTAAAGTCCTAAACGGCCTCAGCCCAGTATACCTGAAGGAGCATCTCCACCCCATCACTCAGCCTGGACACTAAGGTCCAGCGCCGAGGGCCTTCTGGCGGTTCCCTCACTGCGAGAAGTAAGGTTACAGGGAACCAGGCAGAGGGCCTTCTTGGTAGTGGAATGCCCTCCCATCAGATGTCAAGGAAATAAACAACTATCTGACTTTTACAACACATCTGAAGGCAGCCCTGTTTTTTAATGTTCTATGTTTTATTGTGTTTTTAGTATTCTGTTGGAAGCCACCCAGAGTGTCTGGGGAAACCCAGCCAGATGGGTGGGGTATAAATAATATAATATATTATTATTATTATTATTATTAGTGCTACATGGCCAGATTTTAAAGCAGAGCAGCAGCCCTGCTGCTCAACAAGGTTGTAATTTTACGCTGGCTTAATTTAGACCAGCCTGCTTTACGCCAGCTTCATGTGCATAGGATTGCTTCATAAGTCCTACCAAAGTCAATAGGATTTGCCCACCAGAGACATGTCTGTAAATAAGCAGTGAGGAAATTACCAGCACCTAGGAGCCATAATGAAATACACCAGGGTCTTTCAGTTGAGTTCTTTTGATGTCTGCTGCCACCTATAGCATATTAGTAACATTTTTAATGAAGCCAAAAGAGCCAAGTTCAAATGAACTGTTTTCACCATACAAAACTAGAGGAGGAGATTGAGGGCTGAGAAGCAGTTGTTACAATTTTTTGATGAATTGGCTTTTGTTTCCTAAATCCACATCAGTGCGATGCTAGGATTAAGTCCTGCTTAAGACAAAAGTAAAGGTAAAGGGACCCCTGACCATTATGTCCAGTCGTGACTGACTCTGGGGTTGCGGCGCTGATCTCGTGTTATTGGCTGAGGGAGCTGGCTGAGGGAACCACAAAATAAAAATAGAAAACAATATAAATGTCAAACACATCAGTAAGAGCACTGGATCTCAGATCTGAAAGGCCTGTCTGAATAATACTTTTTTTAGAAGGTGTATAAAAGCAAACAGGGACGATTCCTGCTGAAACTCCATTGGAAAGGAGTTCCACAGGGCAGAGCCCATCACATTGAAGGCTTGGCACCTGGTAAAGGTCAACCAGGGGCATACAGTATGCCCCATCAGAAGACTTTGGTGTTCAAGGAATAAAGAATCAGGAGGTCCTTAAAGTAAAGGTAAAGGTAAAGGGACCCCTGACCATTAGGTCCAGTTGTGACCGATTCTGGGGTTGTGGCGCTCATCTCGCGTTATTGGCCGAGGGAGCCGGCGTACAGCTTCCAGGTCATGTGGCCAGCATGACAAAGCCGCTTCTGGCGAACCAGAGCAGCACACGGAAATGTCATTTACCTTCCTGCTGTAGCGGCACCTATTTATCTACTTGCACTTTGACGTGCTTTTGAACTGCTAGGTTGGCAGGAGCTGGGACCGAGCAACGGGAGCTCACCCCGTCGCAAGGATTCAAACTGCCAACCTTCTGATCGGCAAGCCCTAGGCTCTGTGGTTTACCATGCACATATTCCACAAGGGAATAAATAATTAAGCCAGGACTGGTGTGGCAGAGTTCGACTTTTCATGAAAAGTTATGAGAACTATGTACAAACATTAACCCACCATATCCTGAGGTGTTAACTTCCCAAACACTCAGTAGCTTTGCTGAAGTCTAATTACTTCATGCAGGTCATCCTGTAGCTGGTAATAGCCAACTGGGGTTCTCCTGAACCACACTTAAGAATGTAACCATTTGCTTGATCATGTCTTAGGTCTCTGAACAGAAGGCAGACTTCATTAGCAAGACTGCAATAAACTGCCAATATTGCAGAACACAATATAGCACTTAATGCAGTTGTTGTTGTTTAGTCATTTAGTCGTGTCCGACTCTTCGTGACCCCATGGACCATAGCACGCCAGGCACTCCTGTCTTGCACTGCCTCCCGCAGTTTGGTCAAACTCATGTTCGTAGCTTCGAGAACACTGTCCAACCATCTTGTCCTCTGACGTCCCCTTCTCCTAGTGCCCTCAATCTTTCCCAACATCAGGGTCTTTTCCAAGGATTCTTCTCTTCTCATGAGGTGGCCAAAGTATTGGAGCCTCAGCTTCACGATCTGTCCTTCCAGGGAGCACTCAGGGCTGATTTCCTTAAGAATGGATAGGTTTGATCTTCTTGCAGTCCATGGGACTCTCAAGAGTCTCCTCCAGCACCATAATTCAAAAGCATCAATTCTTCGGCGATCAGCCTTCTTTATGGTCCAGCTCTCACTTCCATACATCACTACTGGGAAAACCATAGCTTTAACTATACGGACCTTTGTCGGCAAGGTGATGTCTCTGCTTTTTAAGATGCTGTCTAGGTTTGTCATTGCTTTTCTCCCAAGAAGCAGGCGTCTTTTAATTTCGTGACTGCTGTCACCATCTGCAGTGATCAAGGAGCCCAAGAAGGTAAAATCTCTCACTGCCTCCATTTCTTCCCCTTCTATTTGCCAGGAGGTGATGGGACCAGTGGCCATGATCTTGGTTTTTTTGATGTTGAGCTTCAGACCATATTTTGCGCTCTCCTCTTTCACCCTCATTAAAAGGTTCTTTAATTCCTCCTCGCTTTCTGCCATCAAGGTTGTGTCATCTGCATATCTGAGGTTGTTGATATTTCTTCCGGCAATCTTAATTCCGGCTTGGGATTCATCTAGTCCAGCCTTTCGCATGATGAATTCTGCATATAAGTTAAATAAGCAGGGAGACAATATACAACCTTGTCGTACTCCTTTCCCAATTTTGAACCAATCAGTTGTTCCATATCCAGTTCTAACTGTAGCTTCTTGTCCCACATAGAGATTTCTCAGGAGACAGATGAGGTGATCAGGCACTCCCATTTCTTTAAGAACTTGCCATAGTTTGCTGTGGTCGACACAGTCAAAGGCTTTTGCATAGTCAATGAAGCAGAAGTAGACGTTTTTCTGGAACTCTCTAGCTTTCTCCATAATCCAGCGCATGTTTGCTATTTGGTCTCTGGTTCCTCTGCCCTTTCGAAATCCAGCTTGCACTTCTGGGAGTTCTCGGTCCACATACTGCCTAAGCCTGCCTTGTAGAATTTTAAGCATAACCTTGCTAGCGTGTGAAATGAGCGCAATTGTGCGGTAGTTGGAGCATTCTTTGGCACTGCCCTTCTTTGGAATTGGGATGTAGACTGATCTTCTCCAATCCTCTGGCCATTGCTGAGTTTTCCAAACTTGCTGGCATATTGGGTGTAGCACCTTAACAGCATCATCTTTTAAAATTTTAAATAGTTCAGCTGGAATATCATCACTTCCACTGGCCTTGTTATTAGCAGTGCTTTCTAAGGCCCATTTGACTTCACTCTCCAAGATGTCTGGCTCAAGGTCAGCAACCACACTACCTGGGGTGTACGAAACCTCCATGTCTTTCTGGTATAATTCCTCTGTGTATTCTTGCCACCTCTTCTTGATGTCTTCTGCTTCTGTTAGGTCCTTACCACTTTTGTCCTTGATTATGGTAATCTTTGTACGAAATGTTCCTTTCATGTCTCCAATTTTCTTGAACAGATCTCTGGTTTTCCCCATTCTATTGTTTTCCTCTATTTCTTTGCATTGCTCATTTAAGAAGACCCTCTTGTCTCTCCTTGCTGTTTTTTGGAAATCTGCATTCAGTTTCCTGTATCTTTCCCTATCTCCCTTGCATTTTGCTTGCCTCCTCTCCTCCGCTATTTGTAAGGCCTCGTTGGACAGCCATTTTGCTTTCTTGCATTTCCTTTTCCTTGGGATGGTTTTCCTTGCTGCCTCCTGTATAATGTTACGAGCCTCCGTCCATAGTTCTTCAGGCACTCTGTCCACCAAATCTAAATCCTTAAACCTGTTCCTCACTTCCACTGTGTATTCATAAGGGATTTGATTCAGATTGTATCTTACTGGCCCAGTGGTTTTTCCTACTTTCTTCAGTTTAAGCTGGAATTTTGCTATAAGAAGCTGATGATCTGAGTTACAGTCAGCTCCAGGTCTTGTTTTTGCTGATTGTATAGAGCTTCTCCATCTTTGGCTGCAGAGAATATAATCAATCTGATTTCGATGCTGCCCATTTGGTGATATCCATGTGTAGAGTCGTCTCTTGTGTTGTTGGAAGAGAGTGTTTGTGATGACCAGCTTGTTCTCTTGACAGAACTCTATTAGCCTTTGCCCTGCTTCATTTTGAACTCCAAGGCCAAACTTGCCAGTTGTTCCTTTTATCTCTTGATTCCCTACTTTAGCATTCCAATCCCCTGTAATGAGAAGAACATCCTTCTTTGGTGTCATTTCTAGAAGGTGTTGTAGGTCTTCATAGAATTGGTCAATTTCACTTTCTTCAGCTCCGGTAGTTGGTGCATAAACTTGGATTACTGTGATGTTAAAAGGTCTGCCTTGGATTCGTATCGAGATCATTCTGTCATTTTTGAGATTGCATCCCATTACAGCTTTTGCCACTCTTTTGTTGACTATGAGGGCCACTCCATTTCTACTACAGGATTCTTGCCCACAGTAGTAGATATGATAGTCACCTGAACTGAATTCGCCCATTCCCTTCCATTTTAGTTCACTGATGCCCAGGATGTCGATATTTATTCTTGTCATCTCATTTTTGACCACATCCAGCTTACCTCCATTCATGGTTCTTACATTCCAGGTTCCTATGCAATATTTTTCTTTACAGCATCGGACTTTCCTTTCGCTTCCAGGCATATCCGCAACTGAGCGTCCTTTCGGCTTTGGCCCATCCGCTTCATCAGCTCTGAATCTACTTGTACTTGTCCTCCGCTCTTCCTCAGTAGCATGTTGGACGCCTTCCGACCTGAGGGGCTCATCTTCCAGCGTCATAACTTTTATATGCTTGTTGTCTTTGTCCATGGAGTTTTCTTGGCAGGGATACTGGAGTGGCTTGCCAGTTCCTTCTCCAGGTGGATCACGTTTAGTCAAAACTCTCCACTATGACCTGTCCATCTTGGGTGGCCCTGCATGGCATAGCTCATAGCTTCTCTGAGTTATTCAAGCCCCTTCGCCACGACAAGGCATTGATCCATGAAGGGGACTTAATGCAGAATTACATTAAAATAGATTTTAAAAGCATGGACCAGGAATCAAGATTGTGCTGATGTTGATAATTAAAATGGGAGTTTAGTTAATGTGTTTCCTTTATCTGTCTTAAGTCTTACAACATTCAGCTTTATCCATGAGTTTTGGTATTATGAGAGAGGGAGAATAACTTTCCTCTGTCTGCTTTCTCTATGCCACGCATAACATTATAAATTCACCTCTTAGTTGCCTTTTGTTTAAGCTAAAAAAAATCCCAGGTTTAGTAGGAATCTTCCTCCACCTATCATTTCTATAAACCCAAAGCCTCTCCTAGAAGTGTATGTGTTGACTGGAGGAGAAACAGGAAATATCTCGGCTTAGATGGAAAATCCATCCCTGAACATTCACCTGCTATTTTCTTTCATGTTCAGTAGTGAAATTCATGCAGGCACAGGGACTTACACCATTGCTTACATTTCATTCATTGATGGCAAGTCACACAGAGAGATTAGTTCCACAAAACTAAATAGGGTGGACCTGCGCTGCCTGCACTCGGATGGATCTAATTAGCAATAATAATAAAAAATACAGTCTTTCTTCCACCCCCACAGTACCTGCCAAAAGGTACAGTTCTGGTTTGAATTAATAGCTTAGAAGGCAGCGAAAGCCGCTAATCTTCTTGCCCTACATCAGCTATCTTGTTTCTTTGACCTTTTTGCTTTCTTCTGTTCTAGCCAGAGCAGCATGCAGATTGGGCTCAAGAGGTCACAGGGCTGCAGATAACCTTTGCATTCTAGCCAGGACTTCCCACCATAACTAATTCGCTTTAACAAATATTTTTCGGGAAATCAATATTTGGAACACTGAGCAGATCCAGTTGTTGATGCCGTTCTCAGCCCTTGCCAGTCAGTCACAAAAATCAACTAGCCTGAATGAAAGCACTGAAATGAACAGGAGTAAAAATTACTCAGTGAAACCACCTAATTCTTTGACACTGAGGGAAATTCCATTGTCAATGTGGTCCATAGTATATTAAAAACGGTTTCCTGCACACTTTCCATTTTGTACCTGTGAAATCAATTAATTTCCAGTGTTTTGTGTGTTTTTTAATATACACAGCTTCATAAAATAATTTTTAACAGACCTACCTATGTACTTAAACAGGACGATACTGAACACTTTTAAAGGCTCTGATCTTGAAGCGGGAACAAAACAGTGGACCATGGGTGCATCTCACTGTGAGATATTTATTCACACAAATGGTAAGTTCTCCAATGAAATTCTGTTTCATGCAAAGCTGCCAGGAAGGGCAATACTAACTAAGGTCTGTCTGTGCCCTGCTTTCTCACATTAACCTTCTTGGTATAGATCTGCTGCAGGGGGATTCATGAGTGGGGGAGTCATGTCCCTCCACAGGCCCCAGGCCCCTCAAATATGTTATGGCAAAGGGACCTCAGCCCGTAGGAGTTGGTTCCTATGATAAGGACTATGGTTAACTAGTAGAGCCAACACTGGGCTTCTTTTATGGGCCAGAATTGTTCTGCCTTCTGAGAGCAGCAATGCTCCTGGGAGGGAGGGAGTCTTCAGCTAGCTCTCCTCCCACACAGCCTGGGGCTATTCATGTTACCCAAATGGTGTAAGCTAAAGGTAAAGGACCCCTGGATGGTTAAGTCCAGTCAAAGGCGACTATGGGGTTGCGGAGCTCATCTCACTTTAGGCCAAGGGAGCCGGCGTTTGTCCACAGACAGATTTCCGGGTCATGTGGCCAGCATGACTAAACAACTTCTGGCACAACGAGACATCATGATGTAAGCCAGAGTGCATGGAAACACCACATACCTTCCCGCCACAGCGGTACCTATTTATCTACTTGCACTGGCGTGTTACTTGCACTGGCGTGCTGTTTCCTAGTCCTGCTGGATCTCTCAGCCGCTTTTGACACCATCGACCATAACATCCTTCTGGACCGTCTAGAGGGGTTGGGAGCTGGGGGCACTGTCATACAGTGGTTCCGCTCCTTCCTCCTGGGCCGTGTTCAGAAAGTGGTGGTGGGGGATGAGTGTTCGGACCCCTGGGCTCTCACTTGTGGGGTGCCTCAGGGTTCTGTCCTCTCCCCCATGCTTTTTAACATCTACATGCAGCCGCTGGGAGAGATCATCAGGGGGTTTGGGCTGGGTGTTATCAGTATGCGGATGATACCCAGCTCTACCTCTCTTTCAAATCAGAACCAGTGAAGGCAGTGAAGGTCCTGTGTGAGTGTCTCAAGGCGGTTGGAGGATGGATGGCGGCTAACAGATTGAGGTTGAATCCTGACAAGACAGAAGTACTGTTTGTGGGGGACAGGAGGCGGGCAGGTGGGGAGGACTCCCTGGTCCTGAATGGGGTAACTGTGCCCCTGAAGGACCAGGTGCGCAGCCTGGGAGTCATTCTGGACTCACAGCTGTCCATGGAGGCACAGGTCAATTCTGTGTCCAGGGCAGCTGTCTATCAGCTCCACCTGGTACGCAGGCTGAGACCCTACCTGCCTGCAGATTGTCTCGCCAGAGTGGTGCATGCTCTGGTTATCTCCCGCTTGGGCTACTGCAATGCGCTCTACGTGGGGCTACCTTTGAAGGTGACCCGGAAACTACAACTAATACAGAATGCGGCAGCTAGAGTGGTGACTGGGAGCGGCCGCCAAGACCACATAACACCGGTCTTGAAAGATCTACATTGGCTCCCAGTACGTTTCCGAGCACAGTTCAAAGTGTTGGTGCTGACCTTTAAAGCCCTAAACGGCCTCGGTCCAGTATACCTAAAGGAGCGTCTCCACTCCCCATCGTTCTGCCCGGACACTGAGGTCCAGCTCCGAGGGCCTTCTGGTGGTTCCCTCATTGCGAGAAGCCAAGTTGCAGGGAACCAGGCAGAGGGCCTTCTCGGTGGTGGCACCTGCCCTGTGGAACGCCCTCCCAACAGATGTCAAAGAGGAAAACAGCTACCAGATTTTTAGAAGACAACTGAAGGCAGCCCTGTTTAGGGAGGCTTTTAATGTTTAAGAAATTAGTGTATTTTAATGCTTCTGTTTGAAGCCGCCCAGAGTGGCTGGGGAAACCCAGCCAGATGGGCGGGGTATAAATAATAAATTATTATTATTATTATTATTATTATTATTATTATTATTATTCGAATAGCTAGGTTGGCAGGAACTGAGACCAAGCAACGGGAGCTCACCCCATCATGCGGATTCACCACCTGCTCCCCTAGTCAAATGGTGTGGCAATGGTTATATTATGAGAAAGGGTCTTTTGGCAGGACACATAATGATATTTACAGAGATGGTTCAGCACACAATTAAACTATGGAACTTGCTGCTAACAGGAGGAAGTAAAGGCTACAAACTTGGATGGCTTTGAAAGAGGATTTGACAAATTCATGAAGGGCAAGGCTATCAGTGGACCTTCAGTTGAAAGCAGTAGTTTTTCTGAATGCCAGTTGCTGGAAACCACAGGATGGAAACTCTGGGGTCTGTGCTGGGGTCCCACTTGCTGGTTTCCCGCAGGCATCTGAATGGCCACTGTGAGAAGAGTGGGTTAGATGGGCCATTGGCTTGATCCAGCAGGTTCTTCTTAAGTTTTTAGATGGTGCAAAAAAGGAGTTGGTCCAGGCATAGCTTGGAATTCATTCATAAATGATTCCGATCATGAGTCGAGATGACCCTGTTTACACTTCCTACTCCTCTTCATTGGCACTGGCAGCTTTCTAATCTGAAATGGTTAAGACCAAAAGGGAAATCAGCTGTAATGCATCAAAAAATGTCAAAACACTTGAAGCCTTGTTCAATGTATCTAAATGGGGAAGGAGATTGCTAATGCCCAGCCAATGAATTAAAAGATTAGTGTCAGGGAATAGGATAAACTTGGGATTGCACCAGAAAATATTACATTACTTTGTTTATTCCAGAGAGTTTGTTTCCAGTGAGTGGCTCATGTGTTATTATCAGGGAAGATTGCGCAATGTGTATCTTGACCAGCTACAGTGGGGGGGGGCAAGGGCTACACTGAAAGCGAGATTTTTGTAATTGTTCACATAAAGTAAAACTGGATCTAACCAAAGGTCCGGCTGCTCAATATTCTGTTTGCCACAGCAGCCAACTATGAAAAATACACAAGTGGAAGGCAATAGATTCCCACCACCTCGGGAACCTCAGGCTTCAAATGTGTCTAGTGCTCAGGTTTATCACACCCCTCCCTGCAACCCACAGCCCTCGTGGTCCATGTTCTGCACCTTCCTCAAGTGTTTTTGCCTGCCTGGAATATGTCAATGAGCAGTGATAATGCCTCTTGCTCCAATACTTTGGCCACCTCATGAGAAGAGAAGAATCCTTGGGAAAGACCCTGATGTTGGGAAAGATTGAGGGCACTAGGAGAAGGGGACGTCAGAGGACAAGATGGTTGGACAGTGTTCTCGAAGCTACGAACATGAGTTTGACCAAACTGCGGGAGGCAGTGCAAGACAGGAGTGCCTGGCGTGCTATGGTCCATGGGGTCACGAAGAGTCGGACACGACTAAACGACTAAACAACAACAACAATGCCTCTTGCTTGCCATTTTGTGCTGAATGAACTGCCTCCTGTATTTGTCCTATTGAAGCACAAATGTAAGTAATGAAGAGAAGAAGTGTTGCCCTACCATTAGGCAACATTGGCAGCCACCCGTTTCTCCAGCCATTTCCATCTCTTGGTGAACAGAACTGTATATACTACATGGCCTGTCCTGAACTGTATATGCTACATGGCCTGTCCTGGCTCCCCTTAGCTAGCCCAATGCCAGTGTTCAAGGGAGATTCCACTGCCAGTCCAGCCAGCTTCTGGGTGTGGGTTGAGGAAGGTGCAATATCTTCTGATGGGAAGGAACACAGCTCAGTGGTAGAGCATCTGCTTTGCATACAGAAAGTCCCGGGTTCAATCCCTTGCATCTCCTCATAAGACTGGGAATGTCCCCCATCTGAAATCTTGGAGAGCCTCCATCAGTCAGAGTAGACAATGCTTTTTTTCTTGGGGTACTCAAGAGTACACAGTTGGCACCATTTTTCCCCTAAAGGAAAATAATTGAGTGTAGACAATACTGAACTAGATGGGCTGATGGTTTAAAGTAGCTTCCTGTGCTCCTGTGCTCCTTCGCCTTAGGTAGAAACATGTGCTGGGCCAACCCTGAGGACAAGCTAGGTGGGCCTCAGTCAACACAGGTGGCATCGAACATAGTCCTAACTCAGTTAACCAAGCCTTTCATTCCATTTCGTGGGAATGGGAATCATAATCAAAAGTAAGCCATCTGCGGGGAAGCTTTTGTGATCAAGTGACAGGAGATGCTAATTGGGCAATCGCCTGGCTTTGTTGGCCTCAAATTGGCTGCTTTGCAATCACTGCCTTCTGCAAACGTCTTTTGTGCTCATCAACAGACTTAAACGCAAAAGTTAATATAGACAAAGTGTTGATTTCAGGAAATCTCCAATCACAGCAGGGTTCAGTTGAAAGTATGGAAGGGCAAAGGTAGATAAATAACCTTTGTGTAATTCTATTTTCAGAATTCAGTATCTACTGCGGAATTATCTTTAACAACCGACAGGGTGGCGTCATGGCGAGTGTCAAGTTTCGGACCTTTTCATAGCTTAAATTCCTACATTTAGTCAAAGGTTATACGACGCCTCTCGGGCAGCACAGTAGGTGGCCTAAAAGAGTGATATGAAGCTTAGGGAAATGATCTAACTGCCAAGTATACTTCTCCAAATGCCTTTGTGTGAATCCCATCAACAGTCTTATCCACACAACGGAGGTAAATCAAAACACTTGAAGTGAAGCCAAATTAGACCCACTGAAGTCAACGAATGTCTTGGAATTAAATTCTGTTGGCTTCAGCTGATGTTCTTGTCAAATAGCTGTGCATAAGATTGCATCTTAAGCCAGGTTTAATGGAGATGCAAGCTGGGTGAAAGTTTGCTTCAAACCAAGACAAAAAATAGGAATAATCAGTCTCTCCCGTTCAGAAACTCCCCCCCTCCTTCCTCCAACTTATTTTAAAGAATTAAATAGCTTGATCGTGTGCAGGATTGCAGCCTAAGTAAAAGAAACAAAACCTAGAGAAACCAGTGAAATATAGTTCTCTTTTAACCACTTTGGAAAGAGCCTTTTTTGCAATCATAAACTCCTTTGCCTGGGAGTAAGCTCCGGTGAATGAAATGGGACTTGCATCCTTAGCTTATTTCAACAAAGTATTTTGTCTTTAAAAGTGTGGGGTGGGGGAGAGTGTATAGTAGTCACCTGCTTTGCCTAGTCCCTGATGTCTCAGATAGTTAATGTGCATTTTAATATTAATTCTTCAAATCAACTCTCCCCACCTACAACACTAATATGTGCCTAAGGTAAGGCTAATTGCCACCATTCTTCATGAAACAGATTGTTACAATTTGTTCTTGATTTGAGGGGGAATGAGGGGGAAACAACCAATCTTTATACAGTGGTACCTTGGGTTAAGACCTTAATTCGTTCCGGAGGTCTGTTCTTAACCTGAAACTCTTCTTAACCTGAGGTACCACTTTAGCTAATGAGGCCTCGCACAGCCACCACACAATTTCTATGCTCATTCTGAAGCAAAGGTACTATTTCTGGATTAGCGGAGTCTGTAAACTGAAGCGTCTGTAACCTGAAGCGTCTGTAACCCGAGGTACCACTGTACTCTAATAATCACTAACGTACATTGTCTTACAGAATAGTTGGTAGTAATCAGAAAGGAGAAGGGGCAAAATAGTTTTGAGTCTTGAATTGCCATTTTTATGTTTAGCTTTTCTGTGCTTTTCGGCCAACGAAATGGCATCTACTCTGATTTTCTGTGCCCTTATTAGGAGATATTTCCTAGCTAGAAATAACATTCTAATCATTTTTTCCTTAGTATTTTCATCCTTCATCTTGAGTTTGTAGGTCCAAAGCGTATTCCTTTTTAATGAAAACACATACCTAGAGAAAGGCTTGGCTTCTGTTTTACCTGGATTAGCATCCTCTTGGGACAATTTATCAGGAACAAAACATTTAGAAGAGGAAAGAATTAATACTATGCATAGTATGCACATACATGGATCTTCTAAACCACGGGGGCAAAGCTCCAGATGTTGGACTTCAGCTCTCAGCAGTCTCAGCCTGCAAGGTCAATGGGCAGGAAAAGGGGACTTGGAGTACAAAACATCTGGAAAACTACTGATTGGCTATCCTAGTTCTATGCCAGTCTTTCCGAACCTTGGGTCCCCAGATGTTGTTGGACTACAATTCTCATTATCCCTGGCCATTGGGCCATGTTGGCTGGGACTGGTGTGAGTTATAATTCAAGAACATCTCGGAACCCAAGGTTGGAAAACGCTGTTCATTTTAAACGGCTTTGAATCAACATTCATAGAACACAACCTGAAATAAATAAATTATATCCATATATCTCTATATGTATATCTATTGATCTACCTATCTCTACATTTCTATGAGAAAGAGAACATTGTTTTAATAATGGTAAGCTTATTCCATGAGTATTGAGATCCTGGACCATGTCAGTATCTGAACGGGTGACTCACCAGGAACCCTGTGAAAATTGAAGGCAGCCCTGTTTAGGGAGGCTTTTAATGTTTAATCGATTATTTTATTTTTCTGTTGGAAGCCGCCCAGAGTGGCTGGGGAAACCCAGCCAGATGGGTGGGGTATAAATAAATTATTATTATTATTATTGTCCTGGGTTTCACAGAGGATGCAAATTAATGGCGGAAACAGGGCCGGCTTGCCCATTGGCCTGGGCGCTGAGGGGGCGCTATGGGGTACCCCAGCAAGTGGGGGAGCTGCGCGGTGGCCTCCCTTTTCCCTCCTCCTGCACGCCGCGCTGCTCAGGGGAGAGCAGGGAGGCAAGCGAGTGGAGCAGGGGCACTAGGACGCTGTTCCGCTCTGCAGCGCCAGGGTCATCCCTCACCCTGGCGCTGCATTTCATTGGTAGAGGCGACGCCACATGGCAGCAGCTCTACCAATGAAAATGCAGTGCCAGGGTCATCCCTGTTGGCGGGAAGGCTCGGTTGCCTTCCTGCAGTCTGGGGCTCTCCCCGCTGGCTCCATGGCACTCCCCTGCCAGCGGGAGGGCTCCGGCCCCAGAAAAGGGGAGTTCACCATCGGGGAGTGGCTGCCCGTGGGGGGGGGGCTTCTGCGAGGAGTGCAGAGACACACCAGCCTCCCTCACACCCACTCCGCTCACTTCCCTCAGCCCCCCACCACCACGTCGGGGTGGTTTCTGCCCAGCTCCTTGCCCCCTCGGCCCCAAGAAACCGCCACCCCAGGCCGCTGCGGAGAGGCTGCTGAGCGCTCCCAAGCCCTGTCTTCCACACCCGCTGAATGGCTGGCGCGGCTACAGCTCAGCCCAGGCCCCTTGCCGCCTGCCGCCCCCCCCCCGGACTGCGGGGATAGTGCTGGTGGGACAGGCGTGGAGGGAGCCTTTGGAACTGAGGCGGCGGCGGCGCTGCTTGTGAGGAACGCCTGAGAGACTTTGTTGAGGCGGAGGCCGCCTGTCCTCCTCAGGTTTGGCTTAAGTTGTTTTTGGGGGGTGGAGGGGTGGGGAGCCTCCCTTTTTCCCTCTTTGGGGGGGCGCCGGAGGGATCTTCGCATCATGGCGCCAGATATGCTTAAGACGGCCCCGGGCGGAAAATATGCATAAACTAAATAACTTTTTTTATGCTATATGCATTTCAAAGGCAGTATGTCATGCAACATTGGGGATAAGGCTGTCATTTGAGCAAAGTATCTGAAGTTCTGGTGGAGTTCTTTTTATGGTGTGAAATAGACTTGAAGACAAAAATTGAAAGGAATGACACTCAAAGGCAGGTTGGGTGCCCTCTAAGCTGACGGGCTGTAGATGTGCATTTGCCCTGAATTTGGACAAAAAACAACAAGGAACAAGGAATCCAAAAGGTGAAAAACACCAGGTAGCGCAACAGAATAAGTATTTAAGTAAGATACAGATTTGGAACAGTCAAATGTTTACAGCAAAAGAAGACCTAATGGAGGCTTCTGAAGAAGAATAATCTTTAAAAGTCCGCTCCGTTTGATTCCTGCCAAATAACAATTAGATCTGGAAGTCTGTGAGAATTCCTTGAAGACCAAAAGTGATTTTCTCTGGTGTTTTTCACCTTTGGGGGTTTTAGGTCTTTATTTCGACAACACATAAAATGATTACTGTATGAATTCCATGATAATATAATCCAGCATGAATATAAATCCTTTGGGCATCCCAGGAGTTAGTATCAGTTTTTGGGAAAGACTTTACACAGCCGCTTTCCTCCCCCGCTCCCCCCCCCGCTCCTATCAGACAATTGAACCATTTTAAGAACAGCCGAAGCCAAGAGTTTGCTCTGTAGCTTTTCCTCCAACAGCGAATGTCGTACCGCAGCCCAAGCTGATTCCCGTAACGAAGTAACACATCCAGCATTGCACTTTCTTCAAACAGGCCTGATCTCAACCTAATCCAAAATTGACATCTGTAGTTCTGCACAAAGTTGTGTTAGCTGGCTGATTAGATCCATAGCTGCCAAGTTCTCCCTTTTTTTAAGGGAAATTCCCTTATGCTGAATAGGCTTCCTCGCGAGAAAAGGGAAAACTTGGCAGCTATGATTAGATCTAATGTTTGACTTTAAGACCATTCCGCCTCCCTTTGTTCCAAGAATTTCCTAAGCTGTGAATTTACTCTACTTATTGTCCCGTGTTTCAAACTGGACTGGGAGCAATGAAATGTGTCAATAATTCTGTTACCTTAGATTCTCTACCTTCCAAAAAAAAAAACCACCCTGGTTTCAATTATATAAGGGCCAACATCTGTTCTGTTTATATATATGTGTGTGTGTGTGTGTGTGTGTGTGTGTGTGTGTGTGTGTGTGTGTGTATATATATATATATATATATATATATATATATATATATATATATAACCATGCTCAGCCCACTGAAAACTATTCTATCAAGGAGGTGGCATCCAGAAATGGCCACATTTTCAAACATACAGTATCTGAGCCAATCAGAAGAATAGGGTAGGTCCTAATAATTATATCTCAGATGGCAAATGCAAAAGGTGAGTCATCGGCATATGTCAGAAGCGGTCCAATGAGGGTGCTAGGTGAAGCTCTGTGGGGAGTTCCAAAATGTAGGGGCTCCCATGGAAAGCTGCCCTCTCCTGGGCTTTTCCCAAGATTCCCCACACCACTGAGGGCAGTGGAGCTAGCAAGAGGGCCCCCCTCTGCTTATCTTAACAGCTTGTAGGGAAGAAGGCTGCCTTTCAGATGACTGTGGGATAACTCACTTAGGGGTTTAAATATGAACATGAGCACCTTCAATTGGGCCACTGGTCAGAGTGTTGGTCAGAGTGTTGGACAAGGACTTGGATGACCAGGGTTCAAATCTCTACTCTGCTGTGAAGCTCACTGGGTGACGTTGGACCAGTCACTCACTCCCTGCATAACCAGCCTTACAGGGCTGCTGTGGGGTTTAAAGGGGGGGGGACAACCATGTAGGTTTAAAGGGGCACCATGGAGAAAAAGGTGAGATATAAATGCAACAAATAAATAAATAAAAAGAAACAAATCGGAAACCAGGTCAGCAGGTGTTATAGGAGTTCTCAGACTGAGTTCTTTCTTTTTACTGCCTTCTGGTCAGCTGGGGCTTCAACCACGGTGCTGCCGCCTTTCACAACTTTTTTTTCTGAGCTAAAAGGCCCCAAATGTTGTAACCTTCCCTCACAGGATGATTTTGGTTGCTGTTTTCTGCACTTTTTTCCAGCTCTACATAGACTGGAGGCAGGGGATTCAATCTAGTTCACAATTAAATGGAAATATAACCAATTTGCACTTTCCAAAACAATACACAAACTGTGACACAACCATCCTTTGACGCGTCTCCAAATTTTGCAGTGCAGCATCCCAGCCAAGTAATGTGAACAAAATGCATATACTGGCGTCAAGGGTGCATAAAAGGCATAAGTGGAAATAACCTGCACTATATTAGGGGAAATGGCTTTGGGCCAGGGGGGGGGGGGATGTGTGTATTAGGCAAAATGGCATAAGAAATGTATATTTGGATAATATTAACAAAAATTTGGACTCAAATTCTGGTGGATTTTCATGAAGAGTTTTTTGCAAACTGATGTGGAAATGTGGAAAACTGAAGAATGGAAAACTGAAAAACTGAAAGTGACAGATTCACTCATTCATATCCATTCATATCCACACAATCCTTTGATTGGTGTGAGTCTGGGGTGTGATTGTCAGAACTGTATGCAGTTTTCCAAGTGTGGTTTCACCATAGATTCGTATAATTGTTCTGTGATAGTGACAGTTTTAGTTTGTTTCCTAATCATCTCCAATGTGGGATTGTCCTTGATTTGCAGTGCCTGCACACCTGATCAACATTTTCGTCAAGCTATCCACCACAACACCAGGATCCCTTTTTTTCTGGTGGGTCACGGTCATTATCTCTTTGTATTTTCATAACTAATATAAATATATATGGAATTATGGTCTTTTTAGAGCACTGTAGTCATCTTCTGATGCCTTGTAGCTGTTCACAGCCAAGCCGAGACATTCAGCCTCGCAAACGTATCAGCATTTGAAATCACTCAAACGCTGACAAAACCTTCTCTCAGAAGAGGTTAAATGGATTAATGTTTAATTTCTAAGGACGTCTCCAGGCTAGTTTTTCATTAGAGGGTTATTCTAACTATGTTCCAGTCCCACAGGGAGCTCATCTGAACCAAACAAACCTGTGAAAATATCTGTTAAAGCTTCTCTCATTTCCACCCAAACTTCCTTTATCAGTCTTGGATGGATGTTGTTTGCCTTGGGCTCCTGACAACTATAATATCCCTGGCTCTGTAGCAATGGCAGCCAAAGTTGTTGGCAAAGCTAGCACAATGTCTAATTCTTTGTTTGATACCTAGAGAAACTCCATCTCAGTTGGGGTGGTTTTTACTGCCAAATTCTCCTGACATTTCACTTTTAGAATGCCATTGCAAAATAATACTCCTGCATTTCTTGGGCTTTGTTTTTAATTTCTATCTGTTGCAGACAACAGATGCTTTCTGTCAGTGAATCGTTTTGTTTTGTTTTGTTTTGTTTTAAAAAACCAGTTTGTCTTGGAAAGGTTCCCTCCCCTCGGACTGTCATTCAGATCCACTGAATAAAGTCCACAAGCTGTAGTTTGCACCACTTGTGCATTTACCTAGAGGAACAGCATATTCTTGGCAAGAAGGTTCTGTGTTCCTTGCACTGATGGAACGAGTCACATAACACTAATTTGGATACGACGCATGCCCCACTTCCCTTTCTTCCATACTGTCTACATATTCTTTGCAGACATCTGACAACAAAAGTGTACACATGTTTAGCTATGTATGTGAAGGTCTCCATGCAATTTGAAATCCTGATCATGCAGAATTGCCAATCATATGGAAGCCTATGACTGAACCCACATAGGTTCTCCTTTAAAGGTAAAGGGTAAAGGGGCCCCTGACCATCAGGTCCAGTCGTGTCCGACTCTGGGGTTGCGGTGCTCATCTCGCTCTGTAGGCCGAGGGAGCCGGCATTTGTCTGCAGACAGCTTCCGGGTCATGTGGCCAGCATGACAAGGCTGCTTCTGGCGAACCAGAGCAGCGCACGGAAACGCCGTTTACCTTCCCGCCGGAGCGGTCCCTATTTATCTACTTGCACTTTTGATGTGCTTTCGAACTGCTAGGTGGGCAGGAGCTGGGACCGAAGAACGGGAGCTCACCCCGTTGCAGGGATTTGAACCGCCGACCTTCTGATCAGCAAGCCCTAGACACTGTGGTTTAACCCACAGCACCACCTGGGTCCCACATAGGTTCCCACATGAACCCACGTAGGTTCTCTTTTACCAATGTCCAAACTGAACACACAGTCGGTATATCTTAAATATTAAATAAATAAGCCAACATTTTCGTCAGTGGAGTATAAAGGTAGGTTGATGAATGAACAGAATAATTTCATTCAATAAATTCAGCATTGTGGGGCTTTCTAAAATGTCTGCTTCAAAGGCTGGTGCCAAAGGAATTGAATGGGTCTGAGCTGGATAGTATTTTTATAAATTAATGAGCATGTTATGAATCAATGATTAATGAAGGGAACCATTGAAATGATGTCCTGAATTGAAATGTATTTGACCTTGCTATAGGATTAATAGATAGAGTTATGGAGCTAACTGCAGTTAATTGACCAGGTAGGCATTCTCTCTGGGAGCTGCATAGGAGAGAAGGACCATCTCATAAGTAGCTTCAAAGGCCCATCAGAATTTTGAAGTATGGGGGAAATGTTAGAAAAAAGGGTCAAGAATAAGAGTTATAATGAGTAATTTAGAATAAGAATGTTAAAAGGAATTAGAAAGTGCTGAGTTAGTTATTAATAGAAACGTAGAAGGGAGGATAGGAGGAAATCCATAGAGATAAATAATTGTATTTGATCAATATATGATTATGTAAAGTTAATTTCTATGTTACTAATGATCAAATGCGCTTATGATTTTGTATGGCTTTGTTTTTATATTATTGTTTCCTGTTATATTTTTCTTATTGTTTTCTTTTTTCGTTTTTTCTGTTTACTTTTTTGTTATTAAAAAACTAATAAAAATATTATTTTAAAAAAACAAAAAAACAAAGGCCCATCAGAGAGGATGACGGATGGCTCAGGTAGAAAACGTACAAACACAATGAGCTGCTTTACACCGAGTCAGATCATTAGTCCATCTAGCTCAGGCAGCCCCAAACTTCGGCCCTCCAGATGTTTTGGACTACAATTCCCATCTTCCCCGACCGCTGGTCCTGTTAGCTAGGGATCATGGGAGTTGTAGGCCAAAACATCTGGAGGGCCGCAGTTTGGGGATGCCTGATCTAGCTCAATATTGTCCACAGCGACTGGCAGAGACTCTCTAGGACAGGCGTAGCCAAACTTGGCCCTCCAGATGTTTTGGGACTACAACTCCCATCATCCCTAGCTAACAGGACTAGTGGTCAGGGATGATGGGAATTGTAGTCCCAAAAATATCTAGAGGGCCAACTTTAGCCATGCCTGCCTAGGGTTTCAGATAAGGTACTCACCCAGCCAACCTGGAGAAGCCAGGTATTGAACCTGGGAGCTTCTGCATGCAAAGCAGCTGTTCTACCACTGAGCTACGACCTTTCAACCACCTGAAGGAGACTCCAGAGAAAGGGTCAGTGTCGAGGCTGAGGTATTGAGGGGAACTTAACAGAGACTCTGGTAAAGTGCACCCTTTCATCCTTACTACGGTAGCTCTATTTGAATCATCTTAGGCTGTGGATTGAGAACTTTGGCAGTACCTTAATCAAGTAATAATGCAGTAAAAAGATAAAGAACACGTTAAAATATAATATTACAAAATGGTACCAGGCTCTGACACTAACCGTGACTTCACTGGTAGGAGGGAAAGGATGATAATCATTGTTGGAATATGGAACTTGACATTTCAGTATGTTGTTGTTGTTGTTTAGTCGTTTAGTCGTGTCCGACTCTTCGTGACCCCACGGACCATAGCACGCCAGGCACTCCTGTCTTGCACTGCCTCCCGCAGTTTGGTCAAACTCATGTTCGTAGCTTCGAGAACACTGTCCAACCATCTTGTCCTCTGTCGTCCCCTTCTCCTTGTGCCCTCCATCTTTACCAACATCAGGGTCTTTTCCAAGGATTCTTCTCTTCTCATGAGGTGGCCAAAGTATTGGAGCCTCAGCTTCACGATCTGTCCTTCCAGGGAGCACTCAGGGCTGATTTCCTTAAGAATGGATAGGTTTGATCTTCTTGCAGTCCATGGGACTCTCAAGAGTCTCCTCCAGCACCATAATTCAAAAGCATCAATTCTTCAGCGATCAGCCTTCTTTATGGTCCAGCTCTCACTTCCATACATCACTACTGGGAAAACCATAGCTTTAACTATACGGACCTTTGTCGGCAAGGTGATGTCTCTGCTTTTTAAGATGCTGTCTAGGTTTGTCATTGCTTTTCTCCCAAGAAGCAGGCGTCTTTTAATTTCGTGACTGCTGTCACCATCTGCAGTGATCAAGGAGCCCAAGAAAGTAAAATCTCTCACTGCCTCCATTTCTTCCCCTTCTATTTGCCAGGAGGTGATGGGACCAGTGGCCATGATCTTGGTTTTTTTGATGTTGAGCTTCAGACCATATTTTGCGCTCTCCTCTTTCACCCTCATTAAAAGGTTCTTTAATTCCTCCTCGCTTTCTGCCATCAAGGTTGTGTCATCTGCATATCTGAGGTTGTTGATATTTCTTCCGGCAATCTTAATTCCGGCTTGGGATTCATCTAGTCCAGCCTTTCGCATGATGAATTCTGCATATAAGTTAAATAAGCAGGGAGACAATATGCAACCTTGTCGTACTCCTTTCCCAATTTTGAACCAATCAGTTGTTCCATATCCAGTTCTAACTGTAGCTTCTTGTCCCACATAGAGATTTCTCAGGAGACAGATGAGGTGATCAGGCACTCCCATTTCTTTAAGAACTTGCCATAGTTTGCTGTGGTCGACACAGTCAAAGGCTTTTGCATAGTCAATGAAGCAGAAGTAGACGTTTTTCTGGAACTCTCTAGCTTTCTCCATAATCCAGCGCATGTTTGCTATTTGGTCTCTGGTTCCTCTGCCCTTTCGAAATCCAGCTTGCACTTCTGGGAGTTCTCGGTCCACATACTGCCTAAGCCTGCCTTGTAGAATTTTAAGCATAACCTTGCTAGCGTGTGAAATGAGCGCAATTGTGCGGTAGTTGGAGCATTCTTTGGCACTGCCCTTCTTTGGAATTGGGATGTAGACTGATCTTCTCCAATCCTCTGGCCATTGCTGAGTTTTCCAAACTTGCTGGCATATTGGGTGTAGCACCTTAACAGCATCATCTTTTAAAATTTTAAATAGTTCAGCTGGAATATCATCACTTCCACTGGCCTTGTTATTAGCAGTGCTTTCTAAGGCCCATTTGACTTCACTCTCCAAGATGTCTGGCTCAAGGTCAGCAACCACACTACCTGGGGTGTACGAGACCTCCATATCTTTCTTGTATAATTCCTCTGTGTATTCTTGCCACCTCTTCTTGATGTCTTCTGCTTCTGTTAGGTCCTTACCACTTTTGTCCTTGATTATGGTAATCTTTGTACGAAATGTTCCTTTCATATTTCCAATTTTCTTGAACAGATCTCTGGTTTTCCCCATTCTATTGTTTTCCTCTATTTCTTTGCATTGCTCATTTAAGAAGACCCTCTTGTCTCTCCTTGCTGTTTTTTGGAAATCTGCATTCAGTTTCCTGTATCTTTCCCTATCTCCCTTGCATTTTGCTTGCCTCCTCTCCTCCGCTATTCGTAAGGCCTCGTTGGACAGCCATTTTGCCTTCTTGCATTTCCTTTTCCTTGGGATGGTTTTCGTTGCTGCCTCCTGTATAATGTTACGAGCCTCCATCCATAGTTCTTCAGGCACTCTGTCCACCAAATCTAAATCCTTAAACCTGTTCCTCACTTCCACTGTGTATTCATAAGGGATTTGATTCAGATTGTATCTTACTGGCCCAGTGGTTTTTCCTACTTTCTTCAGTTTAAGCTGGAATTTTGCTATAAGAAGCTGATGATCTGAGTTACAGTCAGCTCCAGGTCTTGTTTTTGCTGACTGTATAGAGCTTCTCCATCTTTGGCTGCAGAGAATATAATCAATCTGATTTCGATGCTGCCCATTTGGTGATATCCATGTGTAGAGTCGTCTCTTGTGTTGTTGGAAGAGAGTGTTTGTGATGACCAGCTTGTTCTCTTGACAGAACTCTATTAGCCTTTGCCCTGCTTCATTTTGAACTCCAAGGCCAAACTTGCCAGTTGTTCCTTTTATCTCTTGATTCCCTACTTTAGCATTCCAATCCCCTGTAATGAGAAGAACATCCTTCTTTGGTGTCATTTCTAGAAGGTGTTGTAGGTCTTCATAGAATTGGTCAATTTCACTTTCTTCAGCACCGGTAGTTGGTGCATAAACTTGGATTACTGTGATGTTAAAAGGTCTGCCTTGGATTCGTATCGAGATCATTCTGTCATTTTTGAGATTGCATCCCATTACAGCTTTTGCCACTCTTTTGTTGACTATGAGGGCCACTCCATTTCTTCTACAGGATTCTTGCCCACAGTAGTAGATATGATAGTCACCCGAACTGAATTCGCCCATCCCCTTCCATTTTAGTTCACTGATGCCCAGGATGTCGATATTTATTCTTGTCATCTCATTTTTGACCACATCCAGCTTACCTCCACTCATGGTTCTTACATTCCAGGTTCCTATGCAATATTTTTCTTTACAGCATCGGACTTTCCTTTCGCTTCCAGGCATATCCGCAACTGAGCGTCCTTTCGGCTTTGGCCCAGCCGCTTTATCAGCTCTGAATCTACTTGTACTTGTCCTCCGCTCTTCCTCAGTAGCATGTTGGACGCCTTCCGACCTGAGGGGCTCATCTTCCAGCGTCATAACTTTTATATGCCTGTTGTCTGTTGTCCCCTTCATGGATCAATGCCTTGTTGTGGCGAAGGGGCTTGAATAACTCAGAGAAGCTATGAGCTATGCCATGCAGGGCCACCCAAGATGGACAGGTCATAGTGGAGAGTTTTGACTAAACGTGATCCACCTGGAGAAGGAACTGGCAAGCCACTCCAGTATCCCTGCCAAGAAAACTCCATGGACAAAGACAACAGACATTTCAGTATAGTGCACAAAAAAAGACAGAATAGACTCAGTAGACCAACATATTTATACATTTATTTATTTTGATTTGATTTGATCCTATGTATGAATTGCTACCCACAAAATCTCGAAGCAATTTCACAGTTTTTTTAAATAAAAAAGCCAATAAAAACATTTAAAAGCAATTCCAATGTAAAAAAAAATCCCCCATTAAAAACAGTTCCATGTGTAATAACAGTTCCATACATATAAACAATTACAAACAAATCCATATGTAAAACCCGTTTCATATCCAACCTATAGACCGGGGCACAGATCTCCACTTCAAAATAGACACATAAATAACATATGTGTCAGGGGCAGTGCCCTGACGTTTGGGTCTAGGAAGTGCAAAACCAGCTGCAGCTGCAACACCCAGCGTGTTTCTTTACATTGCTGGGCTATTATTATTTTTAATGTATTATTATTATTGAAGGGAGATTTTTTTCAGCTGCAGGGGGCCTTCCAGGACCTGTGGCCATAACAGCCTTTGCCCCACAATGCCAATTGCTGGTGCCAATCTCGATGTTCTAAAAATCCAGAGAGCACAAATGCTCCCTTAAAGAGCATTGCCTTTTCTTTAGCAAAATCACACTTATTCCAAAAGGCAGTTGCAGAGGTTTAAAAAATCTGTTTCTGATGAGGATTAATGTGATAAGGTTCTGCCAGGGTGTGTGTGTGTGTGTGTGTGTGTGTGTGTGTGTGTGTGTGTGCAGTCTTTATCTAAATAGAGATTTCCAGGTCTGCCTTATCACAGGCCCAGGCTCGCTAATATTTCCCTGTGATCTTTCCCCCCTTTCTACCTTTCATTTGGATCCAAGCTGTCTCAACTGCGCTTGCCAAAAACCCCATGTCATTTCCTCTCTTAAATGCAAAACCCCTTTCCTTTACCGTCTGCCTCCTGTTGTCATGTTGTTTCCTCAGGCTTTTTTAAATTTATTTTTTAAGGAATATTTAATGGTAGATTTCCCACTATCACATCAAGGCATCTAAATAAAGTGGCTTGCTCTTTTCAAAAGCTCCAAATCTGTGGTTCTAGTTTAGGTGGAACTAACAGATCGGCAAATCAACGTAACCGAGGTCACATTTCGGTCAAGACCAAAACCCAGACGGTACGGTATGTTTTCTCCCGTCTTTTGAAATAGTCAGAATGTCTGTCCTGGAAGAACCACCACTTGACTATATGCAGCGGTGCTTTCCTGCCGGAAAGCTAGCATCATTTGCATAACGCTCAGGAATATGACATTTTGTCAACAGGAGGTAAAGATTAGAATCTTTGGTATTTTGTCACTCCCAGGATCAATTCTAACCTCTCCTTCACCTTCTCCTTTGTACTTGCATACCTGAATGCATCCCCAGCTGGTGCCCATTGGGACTGATGGGGTGGAAGGCAAGGAGACGACCAGTAGGTGGCACCACAGCCAATGGCAGACACAGCCACCCCCTGACTGGTGGTACATAATACAGAAGGCAGGCGGAGGTTGGTGGGGCAGTGCCCCATTCATCTTAATGGACCAGCCTCCATTGCCTGATTATAAAATGCACAGGTACGCTGACAAATGCTGAGAACATTGCTGTGTAGAATTAGGTACATGTCTCTTTAAGGAACTTTAAAAATCAAATCCTTTAGAATCATAGAATCATAGAGTTGGAAGAGACCACAAGGGCCATCCAGTCCAACCCCCTGCCAAGCAGGAAACACCATCAAAGCATTCTTGACAGATGGCTGTCAAGCCTCTGCTTAAAAACCTCCAAAGAAGGAGACTCCACCACACTCCTTGGCAGCAAATTCCACTGCCGAACAGCTCTTACTGTCAGGAAGTTCTTCCTAATGTTCAGGTGGAATCTTCCTTCTTGTAGTTTGAATCCATTGCTCCGTGTCCGCTTCTCTGGAGCAGCAGAAAACAACCTTTCTCCCTCCTCTATATGACATCCTTTTATATATTTGAACACAGGTATCATATCACCCCTTAACCTTCTCTTCTCTAGGCTAAACATACCCAGCTCCCTAAGCCGTTCCTCATAAGGCATCGTTCCCAGGCCTTTGACCATTTTGGTTGCCCTCTTCTGGACACGTTCCAGCTTATCAGTATCCTTCTTGAACTGTGGTGCCCAGAACTGGACACAGTACTCCAGGTGAGGTCTGACCAGAGCAGAATACAGTGGTACTATTACTTCCCTTGATCTAGATGCTATACTCCTATTGATGCAGCCCAGAATTGCATTGGCTTTTTTAGCTGCTGCATCACACTGTTGACTCATGTCAAGTTTGTGGTCTACCAAGACTCCTAGATCCTTTTCACATGTACTGCTCTCAAGCCAGGTGTCACCCATCCTGTATTTGTGCCTTTCATTTTTTTTGCCCAAGTGTAGTACTTTACATTTCTCCCTGTTTAGGAATGTAGCCATACTGTCGTAGCAAAAATCTTCTCCTTTTTTACGTAAGAGGAGGGGGGGGGAGAAACACCCTCAGCATAGCTGCCAAGTTATCCCTTTTTTAAAGGGATTTTCCCTTATGCTGAATAGGCTTCCTCGTGAGAAAAGGGAAAACTTGGCAGCTATGACCCTCAGCCACCTGGCCTTTAAGGCAGGAATGGTGTTGTTGGATGTCCATCTGTCTTGGATGCTTTAACTGAGATCCCTGCATTGCAGGGGTTGGACCAGATGACCCTCAGGGTCCCTCCCAATGCTACAATTCTACGATTCTTTGATTCTAGCTAGCATGGTCAATTGCCAAGAATTATGGGAGTTATAGTGCAGCACATTCTGGAGGGCACCATTAAACTATGGAATTCACCCCCCCCCCCAAGAAATAGGGAGAGATTTTAAAAGAGGATTGGATGAATTCACGGCTGTAGCTGAAGCCACCCTTTCCATTTGAAAAGGGGTGGAGAAGGGCTGGGTAAGCCACTTGGTGTTCTTAATGATGCAATTCAGCCGAAAGGTCATTTTGCCAAAACAAATTAAATGGAGAGTTTTGTACCCTTGCCCACATTGCACAACGGCCGTATAAAGTTCATTATAGACAGGAATACTTGGCAACTCCAAGTCACAAGAGAGTATGGGTACTCTGATGAAAGCTGGTAGCCAAGCTACTATGCTTTTCCTGCCCTCAGAGGGTGATTTTGCATTCTTTGCAAGTGAAAATATGCAGAAACTGCCAGTGTAAATACAGGTCTCCTGTAGAGCAAGAAAACTCCTGTTTATAACACCATCATTTTTTGCTTTAGTCATCCCTAACTTAGGTACATAGGATCAGTTAGAGACCACCTAGTCCAGCACCGTTTACCTCAGCATGATGCCCTCCAGATGCTGTTCGACTATCCCTAATCATTGGCCATGCTGGATTGGTCTGTTGGAAGTGGGGATTTTGTGGCGATACCCCAACCCTTACCGGAATAAATAAAGACACAGGACCCATTGCATAAGGTTGTTGTTGTTTAGTCGTTTAGTCGTGTCCGACTCTTCGTGACCCCATGGACCAGAGCATGCCAGGCACTCCTGTCTTGCACTGCCTCCCGCAGTTTGGTCAAACTCATGTTTGTAGCTTTGAGAATACTGTCCAACCATCTCGTCCTCTGTCGTCCCTTTCTCCTAGTGCCCTCAATCTTTCCCAGCATCAGGGTCTTTTCCAGGGAGTCTTCTCTTCTCATGAGCTGGCCAAAGTATTGGAGCCTCAGCTTCATGATCTGTCCTTCCAGTGAGCACTCAGGGCTGGTTTCCTTCAGAATGGATAGGTTTGATCTTCTTGCAGTCCATGGGACTCTCAAGAGTCTCTTCCAGCACCATAATTCAAAAGCATCAATTCTTCGGCGATCAGCCTTCTTTATGGTCCAGCTCCCACTTCCATACATCACTACTGGGAAAACCATAGCTTTAACTATACCGACCTTTGTAGGCAAGGTGATGTCTCTGCTTTTTGCATAAGGTTAATGGGCGTAAAAGGCCACAACTTTATTGATTACAGATGTAGAGAGGTATTGGCTTAGGCATTGGATCTAACCGTCTATATCCGACTCCAGCCTGCTCTGCTGGCAGTCTGTGAAGGGTTAACCACCGTTGGGTGAGCCCTGCGATGCAGATCAACTAGGAACTCACCCTGGGGCCACCACTAGGAGCGTGCCTTAGGCCCTCACCTACCACGGCTTCGGACATGGCCACGCCCCCGGACTCCTTAAGGGAGTACCCTTCAGCATTTTGGGGGACGACGAGCTAAAAAAAAAGCAGCTGGGGGGTCCAGGAAAGAGAGGCAGACTCCCGGCCGCACTTGCTTAAATCAGCGAGCCACGCCCTCTTGGAACGTCCAGATTGGACGCGGCAAGGGAGTGCCCATCCAGGAACTAGCCAATGGGTTGGGGGGATTGCAGCATCCCCCCAGGACGTGAGGGCCTCGTGGCACCCACAACCCCACCTCCTTCTACGGCGGAAGGAACTGGAGATGAAAATAGCAGCTCGGCTAGAATGTATACTGCAGATCCAAAAAAAAGATACCACAACCAGAGTAAAGGAGATGTCAGTGGGGTTCGTGAGCAGCGTCAAGGAAACTATTAAAGGCAAGAGGATCCCTTTTTAAAAATGTAAGTCTTGCCCAGATAAAGAGAACAAAAAGAACACAAAATGAAAGTGAACAATAGAGATGAAAAAAGAATTGAGAAGTACATCACTGAAAACTTTAAGACACTTTACAATTTGGTAGTTGTTTCAGAATGTAGTAATTAGGCATGTTTGCCTTTGAATGTAACCTGAATTAAATTCCTTCCCCCATCCCTATGAAACTTATGTAATTCCTTGGTGCTAGTGGGGAGAGGCAAAAGTTGTGTCATGCGTTTATCAGCGCACACATCTTCGTTGGCAAAACAAAACACACAAAATAATTTTGATACAAACATATGTACACAATGACATCAAGACTGCTTTCTTACCTACTGATTTAGCACTGTGCTTGGGCACTTTGTTGATGTGGACTGGGGGGGGGGAGACACAAAAATGCTGAAGAAACTGAAAGCTGCAGCAAACTGCCCAGGTGTGGTTCCCTTATAAGATTAACATGGACGTCCATGTTGTTTCTGGTTGATGAAATTTCTCCTGGCTGGTTTGGTCCACTTCGTGGCAAGAGCAGCAGCAGATGACCAAACACTGCACCATATTGTACACAGGCCCAACAGCAATAGGCACCATTTCTTCACAGATGCTCTGCTGTTTCCATTTTAACTTTTGAATGGGGAATGAGTGGCATTCGCAATTTGCTTCTTCACATCTGGACACAAAGGATTTCAATCAACATACTATGGTTTGGAGAGCGGTTGCCTTCCAAGAATAATCCCAGAGGACTCATTTTTGATGATAAATGTTTCACAACTTCCACAAGTGGAAGCCAGTGCAAAGCAGGATGGAAACTGATGCTGCACCGAGCCAACATATTTGGCAAGACAACAACTGATGTACAAATGAACGCCTCTCTTTGTTTTCCTTGTCTTCTGACTTAGTCCTCCTCTGTGTTGAACCTATAGAGATGCACAGGCAAGCTGGGACAAGATGAAAACCCAAAACCGTATCCTCTGTGGTTATAAAGCTACCAAGCCACAAAGGATGTTTATATGAATTGGTTGAATAATAACACATTCCAAGTGCAAAGAAGGTCACAATCCAAGAGAGGATAACAGTAAAATAAACTTAGTACTAAATAGTAATTCCTGATTATTTTCTTAGTGGAGAATTCTTGTCTCACTTCATTGCTTTGAAAGCTCTCCTGCTTTCATTCGAACCCTGAGCCTTTGGTAAGCTTGTGTGCCCCCATCCCCCAAATAACTTTCTTTTCCTGAATCCCACTCTTTAAACAATGTTTTTGGCTGAGTCATCACATTTGCTGCCAAATAACCATCAGGAGACTTGGTGCCCCTTGAGAATAAAACAGGGAAACCACTTTTCCTATTATGGAAAGGGGCACAACATATCAGAGACAGCAACTGCTGTGGTATGGCCAACTTCATACAAAAACAAAA